>NC_070627.1:7821931-8421931 GCF_947347685.1 Pleuronectes platessa | reverse complement strand
CAGTGGAATTTATTCATCGTGTCCCTCCTCCTGCGTGCGATACTCCCAGACCCTACTCCTCACTCCTGATTGTTGTGAACTCATATGACTCAACAACCTTGTGCTGTGTTCTCCTCATGTGAAAGACAAACTAAAGAAAATGTCCGATGACCCAATTTCCTAGAAATTAAATAACGGCCTTTTGGGTGAGCTAAATAACTCAATAATAATTAGATCCAAGAAATCCTTGTCAAATGTGTTGGTTAATGTTAAACATGAGTGTGTTTGGTTAATATTACTATTCCACTGAATAAAGTATCACCATGTCCGTAGACATTTCTCAAAACTAAATCTGCTCCAGTATAATGCACCTCTCTGCAGCTGCAGTCCACCCCCCCCCCCCCCCCCCCCCCCCCCCACACACACACACTCACAGATGGTTGTGCTAGCTTTGTTCTCACTGATGGAAGTGAATGGGGCTTCTAGAGGGGTCTCCTGTGGTCCTGTGTGTGCTTTATGTGTCCACTGGAATCTGCTGGTGACTGTACTTGAGCTGAACGAAGCTGCTGCTACCCGTCAGTGGGAAAACTTTTTACGATCCTCTTTCCAGGGACTGTTTGAACATCAAAAGATAGATTTGTGGAGTGTCTATTAAATATTAACGGTGTTTTTGTAGGTGCACGTATATATATGTTGGTGGCGGCTATACCCCTCTGTCATTAGTACTGATATATGTATCTCGACTGAATCCAAAAGGGGGGTATGCAATATATTACCAGGATCATATTATTGTATTGATCTAATGACGCAGCTGCATAATGGGATACATGGAGAGCTCAGAACGAGGCTTCAGGGATTCGACCGATGGAGCAGCAATGATTCTTGGCTACGCTCATCAGAGGGTTTTTCTCCATCTTCTTATCGTAAAGATTTTTACGACACATTTTCACTCCTGGTTACTTCTCCTGCTCCACGAGAGGAGTCCTGGCTTTGACCTTTAGTTTGCAGGCATCATCTTAACTAAGCGTAGTCTGTGTATTTTTCAAGCTGCCAACTTGAATCACTCCAGTGAGGATAGACTGACGGATGGGTATATCCAGCCTGAGGGGGGGGGGAGAAATAGCATCATCCCAGCAGAATGATGAACTCACTCTCCACGCTTGTGTCTGTGTGTATGTATGTGCATGTGTGTGTCTATGTGTGTGTGTGTGTGTGTGTGTGTGTGTTTGTATCCAAACACGCACATTAGGCAGATGCGTGTGGCCATGTGCACATGTACTGCAGGTATGAACTCGTATCTATTTCTGCAATTTACTCAACGCACGGCGACGGCGGCTCACACGCGTGCTCGTCTGCAGAATCGGATTTAGGAAATCCAGAGGAGCGGTTGAGAGAGGGGAATCATATCTAGTGCCGCATGAGCGTACACTTTTATTGGATAACTCTCACAGCCTCGGACCGATGAAACTTTTTTTATTATAACTGAAATATTGATATCGCCAAAGCATCCGGCAGTATATTTTCTCCGACTCTTCGTGTATTTGTCTTCAGGATGATTCAGAATGGCAAGAAGAGGCAAAGGCAGATAGATAGAGAGGGAGGGGAAAATGGATGAGGGAAGCAATATCAAGGCACTGGCTTGCATTATTCCACAGTTTTACGACAAATACTTAATGAAAACCCCCGTGAGGGTGATAGGAGCCTGTATTTAATTAAGCTTTAATAAAATATTAACCAGGGAGGCCAGGGCGATTTCCCCTCTCCCTTGGTCTGCGCAGTAGATTGAACCACACTTACACAGCATAGACAGCTCTGAATTATAATTTCAGATGGAAGGTTGCGCGGGCGAGAGAGAGAGAGAGAGAGAGCAGGTCTAGTGCCCACTAAAGAGCCAAAGGGGAGGTTGGGATGGGGGACCGATACTTCTCCTATTGCTGCCGCTGGAATGTCTTCTAATCACATTACGGGGGGGAAATATAGCTCTGATTTATAAGGACTCTTTTAAGTTCACTCTCCAGCCGCGCCACCTCTATGTCTCTACCTTTAACAATCTTTGAAATGACTTTGATCTCCTAATTTGGGCGTCATCCTGTGAAGGGCACAATGTGCAGAAAAGGTGTAAATCATAACTGGAAGTGTGGCTTCTTTTTTTTCTTTTTTTCATGACAATGGTGATGGCTGGTCTGCAGGGAGCTCAACAGGGTCAGAGCTGTGTTAGCTATTTGGCGAATCAGATAAGGGGAATGGTTGGAAGAAATTTAACTAAATAGTTTTTGGACACGGCTGGCGACCAAGCGTAATTTTCTGAACCAAACCAAACAATCAATCTCAAAAATCATCGGCATTCGTAGAGGTTGAATCTAAAAAGAACCTCAGGTGGAAAATGTGTGACAAATAACCCTCGACTCGGAGGTCCATGCACTTGACATCGGCAAATGGAGCAGGCTAAGGTCTCATCAAGTGTGGCTGTGGGTCAGGTGACAACAAGTGGTTGTATATAATGGGAAGATCATCACCTCTGTCATGGTTCAATGATAGCCTTTGGCAGCAGATGTGAAAGGAGTTGATCTTTTTCCAGCCGCCCTCTGACTCCTGGTCAATTACCTCTTCCCGAGTGGCCAGTTCTGGTTCGCTGAAGTCCTCTGCACCTTTATGGTCTCGTGTTTTGTCCTAGTCTTCTAATGGATCCACACTAAAGACCATTTTGGCCCGTATATAAAACGATATTGAATATATACGAAGCATTATTCCTGGTGGGAGAGTTTCCCAAAAGAGACAGTTCAAACTTAAGAAACTTTCAAAATGTGAAACATGAAATGAAAGAGCATAAATCCTGCAGTCGTGCTCACACATTGCCGGTCAGACTCTCAAAGCAAATAGGAAGATGTATTTTTTGCTGGCTGTAATTTGTCAAACTGTCTTTATGAGCTTATCATTGTGACTTCATGTGACAGCCAAATTCTTGGCTGGTTGACAAATGACTGTCCCGGGGTCAGTTTCTGCTGTAAAACATTGTAATGCTTTCACCTAATATTCTGTCATCAGAAATCTGTTTCCTGCATGGCTACAAAATTAATTGCAGAAAAGCATCCAAGAGATTAAATGGGTCATACACACTTTCTGGGGATGTTAACACAAAAAACAAGTGTTGTCATCAGTGTCAAGGCCAACAACAACTCACCGTGAAATTATAAGGTCTTTTTAGATAGATTTTCCTTTCAACAAGTATCAAGTATCTTGTAAATATCTAAATATGTTGCTTTTTATGTATTATCCAAATAAAAATCCATTCTTGGCCTGAAGACATTTTTGCTTTAGAAATGAATGCAATGCACCAGATGTAATATGCACATAACCCTCCATACTGGTAGGTGTAGGGTCGGGGCTCATACTCTCTATTGTCAAGTTGCAGTTTGTTAAAGGGCTTCACAATCTACAATGACGATCACTTTTTTTACTGTGATCTCAGAGGTAACCATATTCAAACACTTCCAGTGGCGCCATGTTTTTTTTTATCTACAAACTTCAGATCTGGATGGCCATGTGGTGTGCCCTCTAGGGGAATGTTCCAGTAACACATGTAATACATGGTATGCTAACAATAAATCTGACGACACATCAAGTTGTCTATGCTATCATGTGGTGAAAAGTAGTTATATCTCTAACCTTGTACTGACTCCAATACTGTGGTGTAATCAGTTTTTTCTTTATTTTACATAACATACTGCAAACATTTTACCGAAAATGTCACACTTATTTTGTTTCGCTTTACAGATCCATACAGATTCAGATGACGGTGACGGCAACATCAAGTACACTATCTCCGGAGAAGGGGCCGGCACCATCTTCATCATCGACGAGCTAACGGGAGACATCCATGCCACCGAGAGGCTGGACCGCGAGGAGAAGGCCTTCTACACACTTAGGGCTCAGGCCCGGGACGAGCTCTCCAGCGACCCTCTGGAACCCGAGTCCGAGTTTGTCATCAAGGTCCAGGACATAAACGACAGTGAGCCCAAGTTCACGGAGGGTCCCTACATCGGCAGCGTGGCGGAGCTGTCACCAATAGGTAAGAGGAGAAAACGTATAGTGGGTTTGAGGCGTTGAACTCAGGATGACCGAGAGCTGCACTGTCGGGAGGTACCAGTTACATTAGAGCCATTTCCATGATGCATAAGTAGGGTCTATAACATAATGGTTTGTCCGGGGCTCAGGGGAGAGAAGAAAGTGCCAAAAAGAGCAATATGCTGAAATTCTCCCCCCATTGTGGAGATGGAGATGGGAAAAGCAGACAGGAGGTGGAAGATGGAAATAGATGTGGAGTCAGTAAATCCACTGCGGATGAGGAGTAAGTTGAGTGGTGACATGGACGTTTGAGGAGGATCCCCACATGGACGTGTCAGAGCCATTATCCATAGGAAGCAGTGAGCTGGGAAAGGAAGGCAACTGTGTAGGCATACATAGAAAGGAGAGGCAGACGGATTGCGTTTCTCCCAGATGAGCTGTGTGGCTGTGTTCTGACACACTGTTATGAGGCGAATGATAAAAGGGGGGATAAGGGAGGAGAGGAGCAGAGGAGCGGCTCTTCAGAGGAGTCGATAATAGCGAGACACTTTTGTCCGGGCTTTTTGACATTGAAAACCACAACGCTTTTAAACTTGACAAACATGTTTTCATTGTGAGCATTAGCACGGCTGCTTCAAATCCTCAGTGAAATGGAAAAGGCAGGTGAATGAGGGTGTTGGGGGCTTCATTAGCAGGGTATCAATGTCAAAGACGCCGCTGATGTTTCATAAACAAAATTGTGTGTTGCCGCCAAAGCGATATCACAATACCCTGCGTGCTCAGACTGTCGGGGTTGGTACCGTATGTGCATTAGCGTGTGTGTGGACTCCTCATGTAGTAGAGGTGGGTCTACCTGCTTGTTTGTGTGACTCCAGGAGAGCTGAAGAGTGGAATAGCTCTTTCCTGTTCTAGCATGATTAGAATTAATTCCTGCTCCCTCAGCCTCATCCAAACCGCGGGCATCTGTGCCCACAGTGCCCTCAGGAACTGAAGCAAAGCGTCTGTGCATGTGTGGGTGAGAGCGTCACAGCGGGAGTTATGGGACAGAGCGATTCAAGATGAAGAAAAGAGAAATAACGCAGAGTTTTAAAAATAAGAACATGGAGAGGAAGGTCTTTTATCTCCTCAACAGAAAGAGCCATGGAGCCATTAAACCGAGCTGTTAATTTCATCCATATGATCAACACCCTTCCACACTGAATGCCGCCCTCCCTGGTTTGACCCTGTCGCACCTCAGTCACATTACGCACTAAAGGAAAGTGCGGTTCATGTTTTAAACATAGTCGTGGAACACTGGCCCTAATGAGGTAACAGCCACTGCCTAGTCAAACATGTTTCTTTCTCTTTCAGCCGTTCTCCTGTGGAACATCAGCTAAGCCAAGTAGTATTTTTTGACATGTCAGAGATAAGGTCACAAGAACAATGACAGTAACTCACCAGCTCGTGGGTTTGTGCCGCTCGTTGCTCTCCCGCTATCTGTGTGAAGCTTGGCTCAGATAGGGGGAGAATATCACAAGTCAAGTTGAATTTGTTATCAGAGCATAGGGCTCGTCATGTTCCGTGTTTTTCTTATTGCAAACAAACCCCCAAACCTTCGAGAATCGACTGTACTAACAAACACTGCATGTGTCAACAGAGCCTGATAACTTAATCATCTTTACTGTTGTCACTAACCTGTCATAAACACACCAATGAGCTGCACAGTCTTGCATGGGTCCATTTTGCAAACCTGCACCAACCAAGTCAAACACAGACCTGCATAGACTAGAGATTAACATTTGTGCCAAAACCTGACCTGTCATCTTTGATCAAACACACATGCTACAAATACAATCACTTGCGTGAAATGGGTAACGGCCCCCTCCTCGTCTTGTCTTGTATTCTTGGAAAAGTATCTTTCGATTGTCTTTGGTCTTGTGCTCTTGCGGTTTCCAGTGCATCTCCTCAGTGACAACCCGCCTGGCTTACAGCTATTAAAACCTAATACTTGTGTCACTTTTTACGAGCAGCAAGGCCACATGTTCACCACCGGCTAGTTTTGTCTTTACCTGATCCATTTTTATGTACTAGCTAGTCCGCTTTCGATAAAGAGACAGTTATTTGAGCCTGATTCACAATAAAACAAGTCCTTGTGTCTGACCTGCCTTCGTTTAATAAGAGCTGGATGTTAAAAATTCTGCTTTAATTTTTAATTTTTCCAGGAAAACAAAATCATACAATTTTTTTGGGGGTTCCTCAGCTGTAATGACTCTGTGTAGGAGTCTCCACCGACATGTCATGTTTATTTTATAATTACAATAACATGGGAGCTGTATCCTGCTGGCTGCTGTGGATGTTAGCTGCGGGATCAAATGTGTGTATTCATCCACAGCTAAAAAGAATCAGTTGAAATGGCCAGGTGATTTACGTCATCACTGGGAACAAATGGGTTTGGGCTGAGTGCTCTGGACGGAGCAGGCAAGTCAGACGTGCAGAGTCCTGGAGCATTGTTTGTATCAGACTGTCGTTGGATTCAATTAATTAGGGAAGCTATAGAAGCACCAGCCTTATTCGTAAAGACAAATGTTTCTCCAAAGCTTTAATATTTCATTTCTTCATTTGTTTTGCTTTAGCGGTGTGTCCCTAGCTGTTTTATCACCTGAGACAATTTGTTTTAATTTGTTCCTGCAGTGAGAGGCTCCTCTATTTCTCCTGTACTTTGTGGTGTTCGTTAACACAGCGAAAAATGATTGTGATTACATAAGCCTGTTGACATATTTAATACTATGTGCTTAATTGTGTCACTTCTCCTTTCCGAGTGCACTATATACTCGAAGCCTGGTTAGGATCAGTACGTTTTATGTCGTTTGGATCCAGCAGGCCGGATTCTAAACCATGGTTGTGTTTTATGCTGTGATGGAAGCAGGCTGCGAGCATTAGCCGAACCAGTGGTATGCTCGCTGTGCTGTTTTACGGCCAACCATATAGCAAACTGCCTGGGAAAACGTGAGGCCATAATAGTAAGAAAGTAATCAGTAGTCCGCTGCCGGAGGCTCTTTCAGTTTTTACTTATCACTCCTGTCAAGTCGCCCAGTCCACATCTTTGCCATAGCTTTACAGCCTCCACCCCTGCCTCCCCCTTGTTTTTGCAGAGACTCCCTGACTGTCTGTCCTCAGTCTGTCTGTCTGTCGGCCTGCTTGCTATTTGCTGCCAAAAATAACACTCTTGTACATCGTCTGTTTGTTTTTTCAGGGTTGGTTGACTCTAGAAAGGAGAAGAGAGGGCAGATAAAAGAGCAGTCCCAAAAAGACAATGATGAAGTGGGAGGGCCTGAGCTCTGTGTCTACATCCCCCCTAATAGGTTGTACTTTTAAAACACATTGCCCTTGCTACAGTTTCTACAACACGAGAAGACCACCTTTAACACTGACGTGCACATGCCCCGTGCATGTGAATGCACATGTGATATGCGTTTTCAGGATATTTAGCATACACCTTATTATTTCTGACAGAAAGCTAAAGCAGTTGTCTGGATGGGTATCCTTTTGTTTTTTTTAAATGCAGGTTTAAATTGAAAACGTATATTAGCGTGGCCGGAGCCTGTGTTGTCCTGTGGAAAGTGTGTGACGCTAATGAAATTGAATTCTTAAATCAAATCTGTAGTGCAGTGGACATTGCTTTGAGAAGCCTGCGTGTCTTTATGCTGATACAAAGGAGGGAACATGGATGGAGTCGCCCTGCTGAACGCCCGCAGTGGCCTCTGATGATAAAGACTGTGAAAGTGAAGGATGGCCCCATGAATTTCAGTCTGATGGTTTCGTGCAGCGACAAGAAAGGGCTTAATAGAAAGAACAACTTCTAATCTACATAAATGCAGATTTAACATCAAGCGTTAGGTGGGCGTGGATAACTTACATGTCTATATATCGTGTATTACCCACAGTAGAAAAGGAGTTAATGATCGACTCTGATGATAAATAGATGCCAAGGCTTCGTTCAAACTGACAGAGTCTCGTCTTGTCTTATGAATTTGTTTAAAGCAGAAACACAAGTTAAGAAAATGTGTGAAGGAATCAGCAGGGAAGTGGTTGCAAGCAAAATGTTCTATGCAGCTCAAAATTCAGGCAGTGATGTGTTGCAGCAGGTAAACAGAGACAATTTGAGTTATGCTTTGTTAAATATAAGTTCAAGTTATTCCTTTGAATATATTACATAGTTTCCGTGGAGACTGTGCATATTTTAAAACAGATATTTTCACTACAAAACCGAAACAAATATTACTAGTATTTTTTCAATTTTGTAACTGTTTAAAAAACAGATCTGATCTGTTAGTCCATTCGGATTTGCGTTTTCATATTTCTTTCATTAAGAAGACAAATATTTTGTGTGTCTCTCGGGTCATTCTGTGTTTTCTCTGTCGCTTAACCTCCCCTGTTGTTTTCGGATTATTTAGTTTCATATTGCCAATTAACTTTTTAGTTCCGTGTGATAATCCAATATTATATTATTTTCCCCGGGAGTGCCGCTTTGCCCAAACTAATATTGGAGAAAGGCACATGTCAATATTTAAACATTTGCTGCAAAGATTAGAGCTTTTGGAGAAGTTGTTGAAACAGATAATGATGATGTGAAAGTCACCTTAAATGGATCAGTGCAGTTTACGGTTCAGTTTGACCAAATATTTACGGCAATGATCGCGAGCTTCTCGTAGCATTAAGAGACGTCAACAAGAATCCGGGAACTGATTTCTCCCTTTTCTAAAACAGAGCACATTTACCATTGCATATTTATACCAGGTGGCTGGCGCAGGATGACATGTTGTGCTAATGTATATGTTTTGGAAAGCCTCATCATTAATATTTGAATTGGATCCAATTCCCTTTTTTCCTGTGGTTTTCCCCGACCACATCCAGTGCTTAAATATTGATGTGGCTTTGAGCTACGCTTCAAAAGGTTTAAAGAAGCCAGAGGCTAAAGTAATGTCAAACTGCTGTGGCATCTTCTTCAGTTTAGCATTGGATGGACCGAGGTTGAAGACTCGATATCGAGCAGACATACTGCACACATTATTGGCAACAGCACGGCACAGCACAACCCCCGAGCTGATGCTTATGCTCCACACGCCCAGTTATTATTGAAGTAATAAAGACAGGCCTTTCCCAATTTGAAATCAGTATTACACCGTGTTACAACATGCATACTAAGACATCTGTCACTCTTTTTCTCCTGCTCAGCCTTCATGCAAGCTGACTGACAAAGTAGCACAGTTTGTCGAGCTCGAAAAAACCATTTAGTCACTGAGGCGGACATCCTCCCCTACCACTCATAGGTCGAGTGACAGCGAGCGAGCCTGCTGGAAATGTGGCTAGGAGGGAGAGCTCTTGGTGGCAGAGTCACAGCGGGGGTGAAACGTTTCCACAGCGTTAATCCTGTGATTGATGTGGTTCCATTAGAGCGAACCTCGGGACCTCCGAGTGGCAGAGATGTGGCACGACACAACGTACGCACCGCAGAATCAAAATCTCAGGTAGCGGTGACTGAAAAGTCCCAGAGTCCCAGAGAACAGCGATCAGGACGACTGATAATGGAGATTAAGCCGACCACCATCCTCAGCTTTTATCCCCTAATGACACAAGCTGATGTCGTGTAGAATCAGCAAACACAGGAGGCAACAACCAAAGTTCAATGAAGCACAGAAGTAACTTTAAACTGACATTTATCATTTACTGTATCAAAGACGCAATCTGATGGATAAAGTCAGGTCTGAGAAATCGACAAACCACAAAACGCCAACATTCCTCGGTGCATGTCTGACACCTCAGCCACATTGTCTCCTCCGTCGCTACACCACTGTACATTTTCATTTAATTTTGTTGCTGTAGAACAACAAAACATGGTAATTTCATGATATGTGTGGAATACTGAGGTTCAATACATCATAATTATAGCAGTTACTAACAATTAAAATACAATGTTGGATAGAGCAGGACAGTTTTTATTTGGGACAATGCCAATTCTAGATTTGGGAATAAAACATGTGATATATGTATCGGCTGATAATCTATATCCATGCTTGTATAAATACACATAAATATATATACAGCAGGGGGAATTGGTTGAATTGTTTGTTTGCACAACAATGGAATTCAGAAACTACTTGACAAAATAGCAACAGAACTCAGATGGGATCTGCTTGAAAAACAATTTGACACATTTGCAATTTTTTGAGTTACCCCTGGTGCTTTTATTGCATTATATTCTGCAAAATGTAATACCTAAAAAAATACATCGGTGTATATTATAAAAAAATACACGCTGATACTGATTTATTTTTGATGTGATAGTATTAGTCGCCCAAAAATGGCTGACCAATGCATGACTCTGTCTCTTTAGTAGAGGATCATATGGAAAGATCAGCTTCTCCCAAAGATACATTATCTACGAGGGATGTAGCAACTTCATAAAAACCTGAAGTCATGCAAAGAGAGTGACAGGAAGGAAAGCCTAGAGAGAAGAAAGAAGAACTGTAGAATGTGTTTTTAGTCGAAGGTTGCTGCCTTAAATCACTGCAAACAAAAGTGTAACACTGATGTCAAACAAGACACACAATGCACAAAGTAACTGGTATTTGATGGTTGTGTTTGGTGACGGAAACAGAATAGAACCAGGCGGAATAAAGCAGCAACAACAAACCTTGGTCGATAAACTTTTCTTTTGACCTACATTCTTTAATCTGTTTGGTAAATAGCTAAATCATTTTTCCTTTTTGTCAACAAGACTTTTTACCGACTGGAAAAACAGAGATTTAAACAGAGAAGTAAAATGGCTTTTAGAAGGGATTAAGTTATACTGCAACAAAATAAACCATTGAGGTTCCTTTGTGGAGAAGTTGTTCAAAACAAGCAACGGATCATATTTCCTTTGGTTCTGTCCTCTTATACATTTGATCTCTCTCTCTCCCTCTGTGTCATTCTCCCTCTCTCACACACACACAAACACACTTCACGGCGTCAAGATAAATCCCCCGCTCCTTTTGCACGTAATGTGAGAACTCCACGAGGGGATTAAAGTAATAATCACCCTCCCCGTTGCTTTGGTCCAGAGAGGTTGCCCAGGAGGCTGCAAATTGCCGCAGTCACCATTAGGACAGCTGGGGCCTGTCATGCTAACAGTGGATGAGGCATTCGGAGCGGGGAGATCACAGGAGAGAGCGATGCAACAAGGCAGGGGCCACCTGCAATCAATATTCTCCGCCAGCCACCTTTATGTATACGACCAGTAACATCCACCATTATGCTCTCAGCCACGGTGCCTGACATAATTGATTTTGGCTGATCTGTGTGTGTGTGTGTGTGTGTGGTCATGTGTATGAATCAGTGTCTATGCGTGGGCGGAGGGTGGATGGAGAGAGGGAGAGAGAGAGAGAGTGTGTGTGTGAAGAGGCATGGAAGATGCTTGTGACAATAGCAGCACCATTTAGTCACAATTGTGAAATTGATTAAGGCTCCATTTTGTCATTATTGTAGACAATCTGAATCAGGCAGAGAAGCATGGGCGCTGCAGATAGGAGGGGGGGTGGGCGAGGGGTATTTAAATGTAATAATTTGTCTACTAATGTGGCTCGATAAACTTGATAGATGTGTTTTTTTCTCTCGTTTATTTTACAGTATTTAAAAAGAATTCTGCAACAGAAATATCTGTGGTTAATGTTTTGTTTTCTTTAAGCTGACATTTTTCACATTCTACAAAATAATAGCGCAGTGCCCGTTCTACACCTGCCTGGTTGGAATGGCCTGTGCTTTGTTGGCCTGTGTTGAAGCTCTGGAGCTACTTCAGAACCATTTCTTGTCATTAGTGATTTGTCCTCAAACAGTTCTACAAGAGGCCGTCACATTGTTATTGTTTGAATGCTGGACATTGTGTGCAACCATTTTTAATAACAGTCTACGGGACAGAGGGAAGTTAGAAAAAGTTTCATCCTACCAGGTTTATCTCCATTACAAGCCATTGAGCATCAGTCACATTCATTTTTTTCCCCAACAACTTTACAGTCAATGTTTTTCATAAAAAAAAAAGAAGAAGAGAATTTGCCTTGTTACTTTTCACATGCATGGCATATACTACCTACACATAGTATGACCCAAGTCACCTTTTCAAAATAAAAGCTCTGTAATTTGGTCGGATATAAACCACTGCAGCCACCAAACTGATTCTATAAATGTTGACATGATGGAGATCGGCATCCACGACACTTGCTAATGTTCGTGTCAGTCCAATATAGTGAAATGAAAATATGAAAGTATGAAAATTAACTAGTGGCAATTATGGCCCACATATCCACATGCCAAGCGTGAAGCCGATAAGATGATTGGTTCTCAAGACGTGCATTATTACAGACAGACAGATGGACAGACACTCCTGAACTTAGTAGATATTTACACTAAGTTCAGGTAATGAAATGCACACAGAGGGGATGTCAGGGTGTCCGGGGTGAGAGGAGACGACGTGATGAAGAGATGACTTTTAAGTTTTGAAAAGGACGTCCCTGCTCTGATCGCCTATGTCACTATTTGACTGGAGAATGCATGAAAGTGATGAGAGGTTGAGATTTAAAACTGACACGCCACTTCGGCCCACAATGCTGTCTACAAAACAAATAATGATCCGATCTATTAAAAAAAAAAAAATGCCGGTGCGACGTCTCATAAAGATTCGATTTATGATCTTTGTCGGGAGCGGTGCGAGACATCCCTAAATCCTTGTCGCAGATCTTGAGGAGGATCAATGGAAGCACGCCGTTGGCTTTTATGACACGGCAGATTTTTCTTCCCTTTATACTCCTTTCTTTCTCGCCCTCCTTTCTCTCCATCACTCTCTCCACCCCTCTCTCTCTCTCTCTCTCTCTCCCAAGGCATTTATGTGGATGAGAGGGGAATGAATCACAATGGAAGTAGTGAAGAAATAACTTTTCATGTGAAAACACCTCAGCTTTTATGGCTTTACTAAATGATCCATAATGCGGGCAGGGAGCACTCAGTCCTGCAGATTAAGGCGGGTCGGAGCGGGAGAGGGGCTCTGTGCCTCAGCCGTTAGACCCCTCCACTGAAGCTCTCACCAGCACAGTACCAGCTGAGACGGGCACAAATCTCTTTTACGAGGCCGCCTCTTAAATAGCTGTCAGTCTAGTGTCTCACACGTGGCTCCCTCCTCCAGCTCCCCTCGCAGTAATTGAACCATCTCTCCCAGAGTGCTGAAGTGGTGTGGGAAGCCATTCCAACAGCCTGTGTTGATACCATTAAACCAAACTCATGCATAAATCTAACTATATAGCCATCGTCACCCTCCCTCCCCTGAATCCTCTACCCCCCCCCCCCCCCCCCCCCCAAAAAAAAAAAACATTCCTCCTCCGTACTCCATTTCACGGGTCTAGTTTTTGTCTGAGTGTTGTTTACATTCTCCTTCAAGGGTATTGTGCACAAGCTTATATGACATATCATTATTATCTTGGAATGACTGCTGCATGTCCGTCCTACCATGACAATGTTATAATAACAATACAGCACAAGAAGCAAATCATAATTTCAGAGGTAGATCAAGTGTTGCTGCCATTTAATAAATATATATAATATATCAAGTCATATAGTCGCTAATATTGTGTATACACTGTAAGCGTCTTGTGGAGGAGTTTCCATATTATAGCAAGAAAAGTTCTACTAATAAAAAGCTATTACTGAAAAGATGGAAATGTGTAATAAACAATTATTCGCTCCGTCAGAAGATGAACGTCTCTGGGACAAACATTGCTAAACAGAGTTGATCTCATGAATGATGAGAAAACAGCTCAGTATAATTTGCCGTTGCATCATCTAATTATTATACTGAAGGTCGGAATATGAAAATCTGCATGATGCATTCGTTTTTTTTGTCTCTTTTAATATTGTTTTAATACTGCGACCGACAATGTAAATATCTTCAGGCTGAATACATTAGTTTCACTCTAAGTAGAGCCACTGAAAGCATGAGCAAGCAGCTTGACTAAATATTTATTTGTTGAAAAAGTGTCAGAACTTGGCAGAAGACTGCTGGCAAAATTAAGGTCACAAGTAATTTTAGAACAACTCTGAAAAGTATAGTTTCCCTCATTTCTGACCGGTTGTGGCAAGAAGCATGTCGGCTCTGTTGAACCTGAAATCACACGGAACACTGATGTCAAAGTTTTTATGGTAACAATATACCTCTCTGCACTATTGGAACAAGAAAACAACTTTAACTACTGGGTGTCAGAAAAATATATAATTTAGTCTTGTCTATCTGTGACCAGGATGTATCGCTCGATTTCATTTTGTCTTGTGACTGCAAAGATATGTGAGAACATATGATGTTGGGCGCACACACCTGGTTCCCCTATACTCTCTCACCCTGTTTCCTGTCTGCCCTTCACTGTGCTATCAAACACAGACATACAAATGTAAAAAACTATATATGTAGATGAACAAAAGTGCTTTTGAGAGGGAATCAAGACAAACAAACCTGCTCATTAGAAATATCATTGCAACAGGACGTCTTTAGGTCAGATTGGAACTCTCGGGAAATTGTATATCTGATACTTCTCCTATTACTGTAATATACATTACATTCCAATCTGCAAAAGTCAATGATTTCTTTATTGAATTCCCAAATGTCCATCAACAGTAGAATCTGCCTAAGTGAGACGCTGGCCAGGCCAACAGATAATGTAAGTAATGGCTTTTCCCACAGAAAACACGGATGCAAGCCAGAGCTTTAATAAGAACCCAAGTGCCAAACTGACTGCCTCACTTCTCCTTTTAATATAAACACAATAAAGAAGCATTTGCATTTATATAGTTCTTCCAGGCCATCTGACATTGCTGCCGGCCAGTCGCCCCAAAAACAGCTGAGCTTCGGCCTGATTGTTACCTGGGGAAAATTAAGATAAGGGAGTAATCCCGCGGAGGAAAATGGCTTCGTTAGGCCCACGGCAGCAGAGCCGACCAGGTAGGCAGAATTAACGAACCCCTGCATATAGCCGGGAATGAAAATGCACAACCTCCACACTGCCTCAAGTTTTTAATACATTAATAATGATATCTCACTCAACTGGGATGTTGCATGTCCCGATCAGCCAAGGATCAGCCCGGTGTGTACTGTTGCATATTGGT
Source organism: Pleuronectes platessa (assembly GCF_947347685.1). Classification (NCBI taxonomy): domain Eukaryota; kingdom Metazoa; phylum Chordata; class Actinopteri; order Pleuronectiformes; family Pleuronectidae; genus Pleuronectes; species Pleuronectes platessa. The sequence goes on along the minus strand of NC_070627.1, from coordinate 8,406,727 downwards.
TTTGAGTTAATGACTGTGTATAAATTAAAAGCTCATTCCGTCCTCGTTAGTATGCAGCGCTCTGAATCCACTGGGAGCCGCAATATATCAGGATTTAACTGAGAACCGCGCAAGGTTAGGGACGGTACCAGAATTGATGATCCGATGGTGCTGCACTCGTTGGAGGAACACCGGTCCGGCCATTTATCTGTCCATTATGTGCTTTGTTTCTTAGACTAATTCACTGCTGTGCTAATTAATCACGGAGACGCGTCCTTCAGAGTTGCTGCAGAGAAGCAAACCCTCGTTTGTTCCATTTGTATATCATGGCCCAGGTAGAGCTGGGCATCAGACCGGCCCCCAGCCACATATATGAAGAACAAAGGGGGAGAGCTATAAGGTGACGTTCGCGGGGGAGGGATCTGAGCCGTCTGATTTAATGGCCTGGCGACTTTAATGGTAATCCACTGCCTTCTCCCTCTCTCTCCCCCCCCCCCTCAGGAGCCCCGTTGGATGACAGGAAACAAACAGTGCTCTGACACTTCCCGCTAATTAGCATCATTAGCATACGGCCATTATGTGGCCGGACAGTAGCATGACAGGGCTCGGAGAAAGGCTACGGCGGTGACCTTTGGTGGACAACACCAGCTGTCACTAATTACCCATAGCATTGGCCAGAGGGACGGGGACAAAGACTGACTCCTTGTCCTTGACAACCTATGGCACCGGGAAACGTCTCCCTTTTAATCTCCCTTTGGCCCGCGAGCGCAATTATTTATAGAAAGAAATGTGCTCACCTGCAAGTGTGCGGTTTTTAACCTTACAAATGAAAAAGCGTAAAGTTTCACCGGCTCCAGGCAGAGCTTTAACTAAAACGTGTGACTAAATGAAGAGATGCGACTGTGTTTTTGCCGCCAGAGGCTCCTGTGTGTGTATGTGTGCGAGCGGTTGACAAATATACAACGCAGGGTGGGAAATAATGACTTAAACACCGTGGCTCCTTCAATCTCACATTTTGAGGTCTCATGTGGAAGTGACTCCATTCTCTGCGCAAGTGCCCGTAATCATGAGTAATTGTTTGCTGTCGATTTTTTTGTTGGAGCCGCCATCGGCCTTTGAAGATGTTACGTTGACTTCGCGACAGCTCGCTCCCTTTCATCTCCGAGCACAGCTCCTCTGCCAATGGGAGGTAAGAGCAGCTCTGAGGATCGGTGTGGTGAGGAGGTAATTGGAAACATCAAAAAAAAATCTGCTTGGAAAATGATGTGCTTGGAGATGAAATGTTACCTGGCGCTGTGTTACCCCAATTGCATTAACCCTCCTCTCTCAAGAATAGTCAGACAAGTTTGCTTGAACGCACACGCCCAGGTGTCTGCACAAACTCACAGACAGATTGCCGTTGCTATACTTGCGAGTCCCCGTTGCATTTTCCCGAGCTCAACACCACAACCATTGCAAATAGCCTAACTCCAAACCAAAATATCCTCTGGAACATAACAAATAGGCTTCAAACATCTCTGTGGAAGACATTCTGACAGACCTTAGTACAAATGTCCTCCCTGTCAAGGTCTTAAAAACTCACACCGGGCAAAGATAGATGCAACAGCATGTCCACACACACTGACAAAGAAACACGCACAGGAACACAACTGCCCTTTCTTGTACAAAGTGCAATAACTTTCCTCACTGAGTCTGATTTTTAACTCACATTTTCAGATTCCAACACTTCCCCTGTGACCCCCGGGCCTGAACATGTTCCTTCTCCTTCTTGACATTTTGTTGTCTCTCTTCCACAGGAACATCTGTTATGAAGGTTACTGCATCGGATGCCGACGACCCTGCATACGGGAGCAGTGCCAGAGTGGTGTACAGCGTGCTGGATGGAGAGAAGTTCTTTGCTGTTGATAGACAAACGGGTAAGAACGATAAATAACCCCTGCGTTCGGTATTCAATGCACTTGCCATTTTTTTTTCCCTCACAAGACTGGGTTGGTGCTCCTTCAGTAATCTCAAGCTCAGAGACCATAACTCCCGTATCAATCAACATTCTCTTGCCAAAAAACATAAAATCAATCGGCCAAAAAGAAGAAACTTTATAATAGTTTTTGCCAATAACTGCAGGCTGATCTTAGCGAGTGCTCAAATACCATATGGCACAAATTGCTCCGTGTTTAGTGCCACCTTCAAGCCTATCTGGGAAGAAGTAGCAACAGGCAAAAATAAGCGTGGACAGCTCATATGGCCCGGATATTCAATTCATAAAGTACATGTTTTTTTGGCTTTTATTAATACCACCTGTTTGAGACTCGGCTGGTATCCATCGTAGCAAATCCCAACTAAAATAAAGCATGAAAGTGAAATGATGTTGCCCCTCTAACGCTTAGGATCTTAGAATAATCCATTTTTATAAGTCCTCTCCAACCGTTATGTATCGAGAATCCTTGGGTGACTGTTGCAGCACATCAAGATTTGCACTATGAAGAATGTTCCCAGTCTTTATAATGGAAAACTTCCCTTTTCCCCCCCCGGTGTGGAGCTTATAGAAGTGATATGGCCTGACCCAGCCGTCTTTCAGGAGTAGCTTAGCATCAATGTTGCCTTCGGAGGCCCCCCCCGAGGGAAAAGCACTAAAGTTTTAATGATTCCCTTTTTGGTGCGCACCACTTTGATTCGGTCAGCCTCGGTGCCTGGATGATGAATGGCTCTGGCTTGGTGGGACCAGCGAGGAGACTGGATGGTTCATTCCAGCTTCTGTCTCGCGACCCCCATTTCACCCGCCCCCCCCCCCACACTCCCCAGTTTGTAGGCGGACGGGCCGGCCTAATAGGTGCGAGTCAAGAAGGTCAGAGATGAAGAGGAGACAAGGCAGCTGTGAAATCTGCGTCATTAATATCACTCCCTCTCACCCTGACAACAATCTGAACAGCAAGTCTACGTTATATGTTTATATTTGTTGGTGTCAACACATTAATATTATCTCTGCATGTTTTTGAGTATCTGAGTCAAAACGGTGAAACATATACTGCATATAGGGTTGTATAATATGACTATAAACTATACAGCTATAAAATTATATTTCCAAGTTTTTTCAATATAAACTAGATCATAATATTGTAAAATAAAAATCTATGAAATAGTAATTAGATCACATTTTAGAAGCAATACCAACAATAACACATCCCATTGGATCTAGGCTGTTCCACCAATTATTCTGTTACTGTTTTTACTTGGAAATAGACGTTGCATACACTTATCCTTCATTTAGGAGTAATGAAAATGATTCTCTAAGATTTTTGTAATTTGAATTTGTATAACAGTGATGTTTATTTAAGCTTTAATTTTAGGTTTGGTGTTAATTTGGTTTTATGCCATTTTATGCCATAAAACATCATGATCTACAGCCGGATGGTTGAGCCCGTGTATCAGTCACTGTTGCTCAAAGTGATTTCAAGCACCCCAGGATGGCTGCAGCCGTACCTGGGGTTATTTTAGCTTCATTTTTGCACAACAGGAAGAAGTGGAGAAGCATCATCCATCTTCATGAACAGTCTATGGCGCTAACACAGAACCACCTTCTTCCTCCTCCGCCTCCTTCCAAAATAAACAGGAAAAATGGAAGCTTCCATATCTTTGTGGCCAATGGAGTAAAACAAGTTCAGATGTGTGTGCAATGACAGCAGTAGATATGCAGATCATCTGTTGCTGACATGAAATGTAAACCTCAACGGGTAAAAAAGGCAAACTAACCCCACGGCCCAGCAAAACTACCTCTATGTCATTTTTACAATGGTCCCATTGAAGGACAGATCGTAAGAGATGGATGTTTATTGCCCAGTCAGATGAACTGTTGCAAGGGATCTGAGCAGCAATGTGAAAACATGGTTATTTATATTATACTAATGTAATGCATCATATTGAGGCAATACTTCACAGTTGGTGTACACAGCCTACCTGGTTGGATCTTAAAAACAATGTGATGTGCATTGAAAAATGCTCGGCCCAGGCTTATCTTACTCCATTGATACAGATTCCTCTACATATATGCACGACCAGAGCCACGGCGCCGCGCTAGCTGCAGATTGGTGCTTCACTCTTCCTAATTTAGATCCATCCCCTCTGGTGTTTGGTGGATGAAAGAGGAGCATGTCATCTGCCTCGCTCCTTAACTCCTCTTGCTGAATTTACTGTATTCTGGCGACTCACAGAACCGGCCCTGGGCTAACTGTGACTGGAATCAGTGAGTTGTGTACCCAACGCAGAGCAAACCTTTGGGAGCGAGACAGCGCACCGAGCCCGGGAAATGCATCAATAGATTCTGATGTGGAAAATCCCGAGGGGTAAAGTGGAATTATATTACTACTGCACAGCAAACCAGCCAGCGCCTGATGCCACTGCTGCTGGGCCAATAAGGGGAATGTCTCTTCTACACCGAGGAGGACCATGTGCTAGACTGGGAGACAAATATAGAATAAAAAGAGAGGGCAACTCGATACAGCTTTATTTAACCTTCACAGAGGGAATGTCATATATTCATATCCCAACAATGACATGATGTTGTGGTCCAGAAATCACACATAACATATATATGGTCAGGTTGTGTTTGTTTGGACAAAGTGGAACGAGCAGATTTGTTTCCAAAAATGTTCACTGGGTTGAATAAATGGTTTTTCAGTTCTTTATTATTCTGCCTCAAAGTCAAAGAAATGGATTTTTATTTAATAGTTCGTTCTATTAAAAGACCTTTTATTTATTTATCAGAATGTCGACTGTGGAGTAAAAGGAAGTCAGTGCAGGTGCCTCTCTTCCTACCCCTCTCTCTCTCTCTCTCTCTCTCTCTCTCCCCCCCAATGTACTATCACTCTCTGTGTCACCCGCTTTCTCTTTGGAAAGCCACTTCTAAGGCTTGAGTGCAGCTTGATCCAGCATGGAGGAGTTGTAATGCTGTGCAGGCCGGCCGAGCCATGCCTTCATTCTGCCCCTATATATTATTCATTTTAATACAGCTGAGCCATAAAATGGTGTATGGGCAGAGGTGCGGTGTGCCACAATCTCTTCCATCCGGCGTGTCTGAGGAGATGAGATAGAATGTGCCGCACTTGTGCCTCCGTTATACAGTGCTTAGCAGAAGTTGATATTCAAAGTGAGAGGGGGCGGGGGGGAATGTAGTTATCGTTTAAGTGCTAACCACTAATGCAACCTCTCCACCAGCCTCACTCACGAGTTCCGCTCTTCCCGCACTGTCTCTGTCTCTCTCCTCCATCCCTCCATCCCTCCATCCCTCCATCATTAGGGCTCATCACGACGGCGGTGGCAGATCTGGATCGCGAGACGCAGGACCGTTATGAGCTGGTCGTCAAGGCAACGGACATGGCCGGACAAATGGGCGGTCTCTCCGGCTCCACCACAGTGACCATCGTGATCACAGATGTTAATGACAACCCGCCGCGCTTCCCGCAGAGTGAGTGGGTCCGACACGTTTTGCTTTCTCTCAGACGGAGGGAGCGAGACAGGGCGAGACGCGACGGGGGGGGGGGGGGGGGGGACGAGAGAGAAAAAGAGTTGATGGTGTAGAGAAAAGAGCGAGAGTTGGAAAAAAAAATTTCGAGGAAAGCGAAAGCCAGGACATGGAAAACATGACAAAAGACACACATTATAATTTGCGACCTGCAGGCCGCCGACACCAGTAAGCGATGGCAGCGTCAGTGGCCGTACTGAATGGGCTGCATGTAGTCGGGGAAAATCACCTAACTTAAATTTATGGGCCAGTCAGACCCGCCGCGCAGAGCAGTGTAGCAGTCCATCAACTGCGGGGGAACTGATGCTTGCTCTTTTTATGCGAGACTCAAGAAGGGATTGAATCACTGTTGCTGATTGTTCCCTCGTTGTAATGTTAAGGATTTATGATGGTCAGGTGCTTTCAGGTCCTAATGGTGCTCATGTGGCTTTCAGTGCACACGGGCCCAACAGGTGGGATTGAATCATTGCATTCAAAATACAGTCCGTCTCACATCAGCACAATGAACTGGAGACTTCTTTTAAAGCAAGAAGCAAGTGCCTGTTTCATTTCTGAGTCACAGCACCACATAATAAAAGTAAGGGGACTTTTTTTTCCTTGCACCTTTTTAAAGTAAACTATTAAAGCCACATAATCATGTTAGTAGCTGAATAATCATTCATTTTGATCTTGCTTTTCATTATAACTGTTTATTTTGTCTACCTTTTTCCACGAGTTAAACTATAAGTTTGTGTTACAGCGGGAGGAACTGCGACTGACAGTGTGGTTGATTGTGTTCGATATGTTTCCTCACCGTTATCTTATTCCTGTATAAATCCCTTTTTCATCTCAGTAAATCATATTTACCCAGTCAGAGGGATAAACCCGGCAGGATTATAGCATCTCCACTGAATGCTTCTGGGGATAGATACACTTTGGAAGGCAGACTCATAAATAGGATGCAAAAGAAGATGGCACTCTGTATATGTAAAGAGTTCTTTTTCACATAATATGCCTCTGGGGGAGAATAAAGTTTTACAGTATCGTCTTACTCTTTCTCCTTTTTATTTTCTCCATGATGAACTCGAGCAGACGTTTACCCCCGGCCCTTTTATGTCAATTGAAATGTGACTTTCCATTCAGGTTCCAGGATAAGTAAACGTTATGTTCATGCTCGTGCACACCACATGGCTTCAATTTAAACACATGCATTTCATAATCCCAATACAATTAATAATTACAATTTGATATGTAATCTGAATTTAATTGACATTTCATTTATTTAAATGTTTTACGTTTTATAATCACATTAATCAAATTACATTGTAACAAGAGTTTACTGTTATTGAATGCAATGAGACACTTAATAAGTCGGTGAGACATAAGGCTGGTGTCTAGGGTTATAGCACAAGACGACAAAACGTGATATACGATATCTTTAGATTGTAGAAAATCGTTGAAATAATAATGTGAGTCAGTAAATGTCTGTATATGTAAATGTAATGATCCGACTCTCAGTAGATTCCTGGAGTCTACCTCCTTTTTTCCCATTACCTGTCCTCTTCTCTCTTTATGTCTTTATTTCTCTGTCCCGATCTCATTCCCTTCCTCATCCCACGTTTCTGTTTCTAGTCCCTATCAATCTCCTCTACCAATATCCTCGCCTCCCATTCTCCCTTTTTCTACCTACGGCCAAGCATCTATCTTTCTTCCTCCTCCCTCCACTGGGGTTTTTCCTACTTTTCTCCATGTAACCTATGTCTCTCATTCTTCTTCTGCTGTGCGGTTTTTCTGCACATAAAAGGTACACAGTGTTTTTCCCCCACCTCATTCTGCTGTGGCTTCGGCAAATCTAACTGTTATTGATTCGTTTTTTTCTCTGTCCATATGTTTTCCACATGCGGCCACGTCCTCCACACACCAGAGATGTACCAGTTTTCTGTGTCGGAGGGGGCGGCTCTGGGGACACCGGTTGGACGCGTCATCGCCACGGACGCGGACATGGGAGACAACACAGACATGAGCTACCTGATCAAAGAGGGAGGCGATCTCTTCAAGGTCACCACTGATGTGGAGACCCAGGAAGCTGTTGTCTCCATCAAGAAGGTAGAGTTCATTTACAGGAAGTCTGCTCTGTCATTGCTCTACTTTAAGCTGCTCTTTGTTTTTAGCATCACAGAGGCCAAGTCATACCAATGGACACCAACAGATTGTTGACAAAATAAATAAGACTCAGAAGAGCACATAGCTTTGCCAATGCACAAAGGTACCATTAAATACTGCATGCTCATTCAGACATAGTTCTAAAACTGTTGAAGATTGGAATCCACGTGATCTTGGCTTTGAACTTCGCTCTGAGCAACATTTAAATCTATTTTATTTTATTTGGATCAATGCCAAATTGCACACACTCCTATAGATCAGTCACCTAAATATGCCCGATCAAGACCCATGAATGGAAATTGATGACCATCGCTCGGAACTGCACCAGAATTGATTGGACTCTGTCCAGGCCACATCCAGTTTTATGGAAACCTGTTAAGTAGGCTCTGTGGAAACCTGCTGACAAACAAACAAACTAATCACCCAACAAACAAACAGGGTTGAAAATGTGAGGAAAAAAACTCCTATTGCAAATCCATTCATAACTCCACTCCAACATGATGCTAGATGCTTTTTCTGTCGTTTTGTTTCAGCACTGCATGCTATTACATCTTAACATAAAAGGAGAATGATGAAATGGCTACTTTGTGCTGGAAAATGGCCGCCAACAAATCAACCACTATAACATTACTATCGGTTCTAGACACATTTCATTTCACATTTACATTGTGTGTAAAAACAAAAATAATTTGTTCAGTTTGCTACAAATGCTAATTTTAACCATCACAGCCAACAGCAGTGATGACTTCCAAGGTTTTGCTGCTGCTTCTGTCATCATGGGATGTTTGTTCTCACTGGAATCTGTACTGCATCACTTACATTCTTTAGTGTTATTGTAGTTATACCCTCCGGCCATCCGTCTTATCTTCCAGCAACTGGACTTTGAGAGCAAGCGCACGCACAATGTGGTGGTGGAGGCGGTAAACAAGCACGTTGACCCCCGCTTCGTGGACCTGGGCTCCTTCCGGGACCAGACCATCGTGCGGGTCAGTGTGTCGGACATCGATGAGCCGCCCATCTTTCAACCTGCAGAGGGCACTATCATGGAAGTGCAGGAGGATGCGAAAGTAGGCGCTCTGGTCGGCGTTGTCACTGCCAGAGATCCAGATGTGAAGGATACACCTGTCAGGTAAGATGAAGGATGTGAGCCTCCGATTAAAGAAAAGTATCTAAGTGGTCGACTGTCACATCGAATCAGACTCAGGGCAGTTAACAATAAATTGGTGCATACTGTCTATCCTGCTAACATTGGACAATGGCAAGATTATGATCCACATTGGAATTTAAACCACTACCAATTCAAATGATATAGATAAGGACTCAATGACCCAACAGTACTGAGTTTGAACTTCTGATTCAAATCGATGTAAAATAGATGAAAACAATAATTAGATAATTTCGGTACAGACCTGCTTTTTACACCAGCAGCTAACCTTATAAAACTAAATATCAGCCAAAACACAGCTATAAACTGATTTTGAATGAAATAAAATTTGTTCTACGAAACATTTTTGGTAAAATTCTAATTGAGTAACTACAAGTAAAAAGGTGGCTGATAGTTTTAAGTGCAAGGTCTTTTTAAACCAATAGCTTGGTGCAGTGAAAGCCCAAGAGAACAGAGAACAGTGGGACTGGCACAATGAATGCAGCCGTGCAGTACGTCTCTTTTTTTCTCTCAGATCACTGTGAGTGATAAAAACAGTATCATCTGATAATCTTCTGTACCAAGGTCTGCGGTTTATACGTCTCCAGAAGAGCAATTGTGGTGTGAGAGGGGAATACAGATAAGGCCCGAGACGGCCCGTCTGACGGAGTACACGCCGACACACGCAGGGCCTGTGCAAATTACCTTGATTAAAAATGCATGAGGCTCAGAGATCCAGGTGTAATAAAGCACAACACAGTGGCAGCGCTGTTGTTCATCTAAGTCTTGGCAGCCCAGAGCTGGAAGTGTGTGCGATACGTGCGGCCGCATATATGACTGAGAGTGTGTGTGTGTATGCGTTTGAGTGTGTGAACGTGTGAGTGAGGGGAAGCGAGGGAGGGTGAGCGGTTGGCGAGGAGCCACCTACAGAGCGAAATTAGCCAGCTCATGACTTCTGACAATACATAGCACTTTAAAGTCCACATAATTAAGCCCCCTGCAGGGTAAGAATATTCTGTGAGATATGTGTAATGATATGGAATGTGTGCGATATGGATCTGATCTCCAATGTCACTTTGTTCGACAGCTCAAGCAAACTGAAAACTTGTCTTGAAATAAACACCAAACCTGACAGAAGACAAGGATTCAACCGAGCTTTCTTTTGGAAGCACTTGACAAAATATGCTGTTGAATACACAACAGGAGGTTATTGTCAGTTTTAAAGAATACACAGTCAATTCTGTTTTGCCTTCATTATGTCAATGTGGCAAAAGCATGTGTGAAGCAGCCAAGTTTGTGTTTCTGCGCCACAGATGGAAGTGGTTTGATTCTGACGGTGGGAGATCTTTTGTGTTAACCAGAGAAAGAACTAGAGAAAGACTGAAACCACGGGGATGATGCCAACCTCCACTCCCAGTCTAAAACCTGACATGTAGTGTACTGGAAAGCGATGGTTTATTTTTGTACTTTATTTATTATTTATTGTGGCTGTTGTCTTAATCCAATATCTAGGAAAGAAGGAGAGATAGCACGAGAAGCTGAACAGAACAATTTCAGGTTTGGTGCAGGGAAGATACATTTTATTTTCAGCTAATATATTGAAAACAAGTTTTAGAAGCAGGTGTAAATATGATCCAGTCAAATCCAGTAGCTGCCCTAAATGGTATCATGCAAAGCCCCGACAAAGAGCTTTTATTTGGTTATGAAACAGTCTGATTTTAATATTGCTGCCTCTTTATGAGTTGCTACAGCAATTGAGACAATCAAGGCTTCTTTCTCTATAAACTGTTCTTAATGTCTGTGGTTGGGACGTATTACCTCGGAGGCAAGATCAACGATTTACGTCAGTCAGGCTGGAAAAGTCAATAAATAGGACGAGTTTCCATAGAGGCGCCTGAATAAAAAAAAAAAAAAAGTTTATTGTGGGAGCTTTAATTTGATTGAGTAAATTATTACATCATGTTACATGGTGGATGCATGTTTGTCTGTGTGGAAGTATGTTACCTCACGTCAGGGTCTTAGGCACAGCAGGGATTGTTGGATCATTTGATTCTCATGCAAACAGGCAGAAATTGGTTTCAAACCCAGATTATCTTCAGGGCAGTTCATCCAAATCTACTCACTCAACGACATATAAACAATACAAGAGGTGATTCATAAACAGACTGAATTATTTAGATTCATAAATAAATAAAAACACAAATGTAAACACAAATATATGAAGAAACCATCCATGTAGTGCTTTCTATAACCCTCCAGTTAATCATATGGTTCACCTAACGTTACCTTTTATATCTACATCATGTGACCAGTAGTCTCATGAGAGCGGGGGAGCGCCGGCTGGCGAGTTTGTCAGAGAGGCTGATGAGGCCCATGGTCTTTTTTTTTTTATCTCTTTACAGTCATGTGTGCATGAATAAGCCAGCTGCGCGTGTGATGAGGAATAAGAACAAAGAAACCTCTCAGCAGATTTTTGTTGACTCACCAATCTTTTGAGAGCACAGAGTACCCAATAGAAGGAATGCTGCTTTTGTGGGTTTCTCTCTTAAGTACACAATGCAAATTTAATGCTTGTTTTCCTACTCTGAATAGGCAAAGAAAGAGTCAGTATGCAGCTACTTGCAGTTAAGGGACTCTGCGCTAATAAGTCACCGATCCTGTGACAAGTCTCATTTAAATGCCTTTAAAACATAATTACTTTAGCCAGGTCCCTTCTGTATAGGTTGTTGGTCTTTAGTGCAGCCCCTAGTTGAATTAGTTAACGTCCTTGCGAAAGCCCCATGAAAAAAGAAACTCAATTTGCGTCAAACTTGAAATTCCTCTACACTCTCTCACCTGCCTGTCACTTAGTATTTCTCCGTCTCTCAACATCTATAGTACGTCTCACTTTTTCTTGTCTGTTGTAATAGGTTCTCCATCGATCGGACCACAGACCAGGAGATGATCTTCCATATTGATCCGGACTCGGGGGCCCTCACACTGGGCAAGATTCTGGACCGAGAGACGGCAGGCTGGCACAATATCACTGTGAAGGCTGTGGAAGCAGGTGAGCCCCCCCTTGTCTCAAATTGAGCTCATCACGCTGGTTTCCACATCTTGACACTGCTGAGTAAGAGTTTGAGATAAATTATCCTAGTGTGACATTTTCAATGGAATTTCTGTTATTAGCTGAAAATACGTTGGTTCTTCAATTTGATTTAATCTGAAACTAAATGTGTCTCAAAGTTTTGTTTTTGACATTTTCACTGTACGCGTGAAGTCTAAACAAACCCTCGCAGGAATACACCATCATGATTACACCAATTTAAAAGGAATAGAATTAACAAATAGTTGATTGATTTATTTTATTTTATATTACTCTCATGTATAAATAAAGGACCCATCGTATGCCCATTTCACCACAGTTGATATGGTTCCTTGGGGTCTTAATGAAATGTCTGTAACATATTTTGGTCAAAATACCAAAAGGATCATTTAAAACAGCACCTTTTTACCCTGTCTAAAACAGCCCTCCTGAGATTGACCTGTTTTGAGTGCTCCGCTAGCGTTAGCTGACGAGCTAACGCTAGCCGGGGAGACAGAGCCGGGCCGTCTCTCCCCGGAGCCGGTGAGATGATGGTGGGGGGTGGTCCAAGGCCATGTAGCGAGACTATGACGTATTTTTCGGTCGTAATCCCATTCAACGAACTCTAGCGTATCGTTTCTGACATAAAGGAACCACAACAAATCGCGGCAGTTGTTTTTTTCCAGAGTTTTTGGGACGGTAGACATGCCAGATACCCAAATTAATGGGTAAAAGCACAGCAAACGTGGAATTTTCATAATATGTCCCCTTTAATGTATCAGCCGTTTGCCAACGAACACAACAAACAAACCTCGATAATGAGGAATGAAATTGTTCAAATTGAAACTTCTTGCCATTGTTTGAACTCTTTACAGCCCAGCGTTCAAAACAACAAAGTTACAATGGCTCTGATGACTGACGCACTTTGTCCCTGGGGATGATCAGAGGTGGCAGACAAACCTAAACTGCTGTGATCTTTAGCCCCTGAAGCTTTTAGCACATCTTCTAGAGTGTTGTGACTTTTAGCTTTGAGAAAGACAGACGAGGAAAGTAACGCTAATTATAGAAAAAGGTCCTTTGTCGGTAGCTGCAACTGAGACCAAGATACAGGAGGAGTCATGGGGTGAAATCTGATTAAACTAACTAAGGAGTAGGTTCATTGTAATATATTCTGTATTGCAGTGAAATGTACTCAGGATATAGATTTCTTTTCAGGATGTACTTGTGCCTGTTTGTCTGTGAACCAACCATTGAAAATTCTTCCAACTTTGCTTATATCTATTTATATGCAGATCTTTTACGTGATCTGAAAGTGTAGAGGACTTTTTGTTCTTCAGATTGATTCATCTTTTCTTGAATCTCTATCTATCAACACGCGAAATATGGAAAATCGGATCACTGAGCCAGTTTTTATTTATTCTGTCAACCCATCACGGCCATTATCGTCTTGAGTAGTAGTCGTCACTGCTCTTGATTCGTCATTTTTCCGATACCAGGTGGGGAAATACCATCCGAACACAATTTTATCACCAATCTTGTTAAAAGTGGGTGAGAAGACAAACACATAACTGAGAATGAAGGACGAGCTTACAGAGCTTATATATTTTCTATCTCTTTGGCTCCTGTTGTCACAGCAAAGAACACGGAGAATGTAATAACTTGGGGAAACTCGGGGGGGAGGGGGGGGGGAAGTTATTACAATATCATTAGAAGTAAACTTGAGAAGGGAGGAGGCCTATTGCACACTTTTTCAATCTTACACAGATGAAGTGGGTCTGGGATTGCAGTGAAAGCAGGGGAGATTGCCTTCTGCATCTAACTGGTATCCACCATCGCACATGAGACGGAAGCAGAAAAACAAAGCACATAAACAAAGCCGATTTTAAAATGTCTTCATATTTGTTTCCCTCTCATAAAGCCACAGACTGTGATTACTGCAATAATCAATATGGCCTAAACTGAATAGTAAGCAGTCTCACCCAACACAAACATCAAGACAAAATTAGACTTTCGGAGTCTTTCTCTTTTTTTACTTCCTTCAAGCTGTAATTCCCAGAGCAATTTGGGCTCTTTTGTGCTCGGCTTCTTTGTGCTTGGCATTATGTCATAGGCACATTTTAATGTTAATTGAACATTTAAAGCGTCCCTAGCCCCCCCTTCCAATATCAGACATAAACACATGCCTGGACTTGACAGATAAAGCCTCTCACATTGCCTTCCAGTTAAAGCATCCGCAGTGACAGAGTCCGTGGTCAGCACCGTGAGGATTCCCATCCGCGGTGGTTCTTTATCACCTGGTAGCTACCGGAGTCCCGAGAGCTGCAGATGCACAGACAGGAGGCGGAGATAGAAAAGAAAAGGAGAAAAAAAGGCCCATAAGAGAGGTCGGAGCGGGGGTGCAGTTAGGATGCATATTGTGAAGGAGCTTGCTGGAGTATTTTAAGAAAGAACCTCATTTTCTCCACAATGGTTTGGATATTATTTATTTATTTTGTCGGGTCTCTGTGCTCATTACGGCTGGAGAGCCACAAGGTCAACTTGTCTGAGCACATTGTGAAAACCCAGAGTTTTGCAGCACAAACCTTAATCATTCCCCGAGTCCATTACCGACCTCTGAACTGTAGCGTTGCCGCAGCGCATCAGCAGCGGACAAGTGACAACAGCTTCCCCGACAGCTCTTCATGTCGGCGCCCCGGGATTAACCGCAGACACAGAACTGCAAGAAACACACAACACGTTCCGCTCGTGTGTCTGGTGGCTCCGCGAGGATGATACAAGCACATGCACACACAGCACGTTTATAAAAAAAAAAAAAAAGGCTTGCATTTCTTCCTGCATACATTGTCGGTGCACAAGAGGACACCAGTAGTATTCGTCTCCTTTCCAGAGAACACATAAGCTCTATGGTACAGGAGAAGTATTTAACTGACCCCTCACCAGCCAGGGTACTCGTACTTCCTGACAGGCTTCTCCATAGAAACATATCAGGGTAAGCCGGAGTGACACATCATTTTTCGAGAACTGATAGCAAGTATGATATCACCTCGCAAAACTGATTTTTTTTACCGAGACAGGTGGGGGGGGGCACACGCATCACCCTGAGGGTAAAAAGATACCGATGAAGTTCGAAAAGTCTTTATCTCTTGCACTGTTGCGGGGACGACATTTTCCACAGAATAAGTTTTCTATGACAAACAAATGCATACCGAAGAGCAGATGGGAAAAGGCCCGACCCGTTTGTGGAGTAGAAGATGTGTCGTGTTAAGCTAGAAGTCGAAATGGGAGGACATTTGCAAACAAAATCTAGTTCAGAGGACGCAAATAATTATTTTTCTCAAATCCTGCACCACAGAGGGTCGACAGTGCTCTGCTCAGAAGGTTAATTTAGATGCAAGCGCAGTGCAAATGTCAATGAGGCCAGGGAAACATAATAATGTGTAATCAAAGAGCAGAGGTTTTGACCTGGCTGACATTTTTCTGTTTTTCTGAATCTCTCACCAGTGAACATAGAGCTCTACTGCGTGTTTGTAGAAGTAGAAATCCCATTCGCCTATTGAATAGAGATTTTGATTATGGGCCTCAACAGGACAACTATCCAAGGTAGACTAACCACAAGCAGTGACATTGTGAAACAGTCTCATATTCTCCTGTAGGAGCCACAAGACTGGAAGAAAAACGTGTTTTATGTGCGATGGCAAGGAGAAGAACTACACTACCCACAATCCTCATGTGTCGAGCCAATGTCTTTGACTAGTGGCGCTCGATGTTACCATGGGAGTGTTTACCACAACTATGAACATCACGTTGGCTATGACCGACTACAATCGGACATGACTGGAACGTGTTACTACTTTAGGTTATGATACAATACGAAACGCTATAACAACAGGAAAGAAATACCCTATAGTATTTCAGAAGAGGCTCGGAAAGGGATAATTTGGAATGGTTTATAAGATGCGTACTTTCTTCACTTAGGATAGTTATATTTGTACCTTTGCCCTATTTTCAGTGTTCCAATATTTTTAGTTTCAAATGAATGGTTTATTGTCACGTTTCGTCTAGTTGCTGGTCGGCCTGCTTCCAGGCTTCAAACTCTCATTCTTAGGATCTTCTGAAACAGCAAAAGGGAAAATAAACAGGATATTTTCTTCCGGGGACCCAGAGCCATTCTAAAAAGTGAGTGGCCACTGTTACGCTCGGTTGTCTCTGTAGTTGTGGAGCAGGAGGAGATCCTGAACACTGATGTGTTTTCCTACACTAGGTAAGTTTATAACTGATCTGTCAAATAGCAGTCGTGCATCGTGTATGGTACTAAGTGCTTGTGGGAGTTATTAAGTTGTTGTATTGCTCCCAAATTATTGTATAAATGGATCCTCAGACACTCACCACTGTCATCAGGGTTATTTAAACTTTTTTGGGTGTATTTTTTATGATGTTTTTTATAGATTAGTTGCCTCCGCTGGGATAGATATAAAGTCTACTTTTGGTCACTTGCTTCATTACCTGTTCATTGATGAATCTTACCCCACTCAGTGAATTTTAATGAAACACAAACTCGACACATCCATTACTGCAGTGCAGCATCTTCATAATCACACCGGTTACCCTCAATACTCATTTTGACAGATTGTGCGTCACTCCAAACGTGTCGGCACACAAATACTCTCACTGGCAGGTTAAGAGGGTTGCTATTGGCTAATGGGGGAGGCAATGACTAACTTAAATCTTAAGAAATAACATCTCTTGATTACATTGATGATAGGAATAAATCAAATTTCCCCTTGACGTAATTGAAAGTGGTTCTAATTCCTCACTCGACTTGTCTCCAAAAACACTTGAGAACTCAGAAAAAGAAGCAGCAGCGAAGAATGAAGAAACATTTTTTGAGGAGCTCGGATTAATTTGGAGTTCTTCTCAGAGAACTCCTCCACAGGCAGTCGGCCCTGTCGTCCTCCAGTTAGTAAAGAAGTGGAGTCAGCAGGAATTCGAAACAGAGTCTGATTTTAGAGGTTTGGGAAATGTATTCACAAGGAAAGTGTCACCGTGACACATTTCTCAGTTTTCAAACCAAGTACGTTGTTAATATCCTCTCTGAAGACGGCGGCTCTGACGGCATCAAACACGCTTTACGGGAGTGAAGCTGACAAAAACAGACTCTTCTTACGAGATGCGATTACAGTGAACAAAACGGAGCCTCACTCGTGACTTATCGAGACTGTGTGGATATCACAGGGGAGCAGATAGATTAATGCAGTTTACAGACCTGCAGTTGTCTCCTGACTCAAGAATTTAGTTTTTCCTAGCGAGCCCATGTGAGAAAATGGCGTGACCATTTCTGGAGAATTCCGAGAGAGCGAGTTGGGGTTGTTGATCACGTTTCTAACACACAACGGACATGAAACTGAAACAAAGAGGAATAGAAATATCTCAGGATGAAAGAAGAAGGCCTTACACACACACAGGACACTGGTTAAGATTTTGGAGACAATGAGATTTGAGAGCTTTATAATAATTGATGTGCTGTAAATAAAAACATGTGACTTCTACAGCCGACTTTTAAACGTTATGTCCAATCCTCACCTAAATGCTCTCATATGTAAAAGGAATATCTGAAAATGGCGTAAAAGAGTCTTGTCGCCAGAATCATCACAACTTGCCACTTTGTACCCGAACTGTCCCTGAAGCTAATGTGGAAGGCTTCTGCTTAAGGATCACAGCGACAAAAGAAATGACACAAACCTAAATCATGTCACACACTGAAGACTATGTCACACAATTTCACAACTTAATATGCATTCAGATGAGGTCGAATGTGAAATCATAAATAAGTGTGCATCATTTCTCTGCAAAAGTGTTATCACAGAGCAAACATCACTTATCTGCCCTGATGGCTTTGTCAAGATTGTTGTTTGCATCGGTTTTGTCCTACAAGGTTGTTGTTTTCTTTGTCATGGAAATAAATGTAAAGCAGCCGACACAGAGAATCTGTTTTGAGGCGTATTTCGATTATATTATCCTTGGTTTATCAGATATTTGTGTATTCCCAGATGATAAGCCTGTTCAATCTTTATAGTGGTGAATATTATTTTTTGTTACATGTGCTGGCTGACTATTGTGATGAAAATGAGTGGCTCTCATTGTGCATGGAAGCCGGGGGACTGAGCTCTTTTCTCCCCTGTTACCTTGTTTGAGGGCAGCCACAGATAAGAGCATAAATCAGCAGCAGCTCCTTTGAGCTTTTGTGGACATTTTTTGTCTTTGATAAAAGGGTAATTGTTGAAATGTTTATTTTTTCATAAAGCACGCAACATACAATTTGCCCAATTTTCCAGAATGCTACATTAACAATTCAGAGTGAAAACACTTGAAACTCGCTGTGCTGGTTGTTTACAGCCTCTTGCTTCTTAAACACACAAAATACAATGAAAGTCATTTTGGTCAGACGCTGGTAAATCTGTGTAATTTTGGGAACAATATGCAGTTGAAGACAAACGAGCGTAACACTTCGGAGCCCCTGCGACTTCATGGCTGGGCCTCCGGCTCAGGAAAGAGGCCAGAAGCAGACACTGTTGACTACAGCTGCGTTTCCATTTCCCCCCCTCCTGCCAAAAGTGACATTTTATACCAAACTCTTTCCTCCGGCGAAAGAGGATGAGCCGTTCGGTCACAAGCAGCATGACACCCCCGACACAAACCGACCCACACACGGATGCATGCAAAGACATGCGCGCACACTCTCTCTCTGTGTCTTCCCTGAAGTTGTGTCAGTGTAATTCAGTGCCTGAAAGATCTACTCTAGTCATTCTGAAGGATTTGCAACAGCTGGTGTGCGCCTCACAGATGCCGAGCGTGCCAATAATCTGTTGAAATCCTTTTTATTCTCCTTCTCTATCTGAAGACAGATTTAGAACAGCGCCACTTGGTCCAGATGATTGAACCTGTCTCACTGAATAACTCCTTTTTTTTCCCCATGGAGAGAGTTTTTCAATGGGCAGGAAGGGTGGGTGGTGGGGGGGGGGCATCCTCACATTGTTTCATCTGTTTTCAATTCTGGGAACTGAAATGTAAAAATGTGCAGCATTCTCGTGATTGCTGGTTCTCATTCTGGCACAGCGGAGACGGCGGCATAATGTGAAGACGGAATTAGAAGAAGAAGAAGAAGAAGAGAGATATCTGGCTGCTGTGGAGCTCTCTGTACATTTATGTTCTTGCTGCTCCAGCAAAAAAAAGCAGTCAATTACTACCCAGCATTGATGTGAGGATTATGCTATTAGTTGAGACCGGCATTCTCATTAGCTGCTGTGCCACTGCTGGACGGAGCTGTGTGGTGAGCGAGGGAGAGAGCTCGTCCGCCACAGTCTGATGATCATCGCTTTGAATTGCTCTCTCTGGTAAACCTCGTCTTGTTCTTCTCTCCCGCCTGTGGCCCGCCTCCGTCAGCTGTCGACATCTGCCGTCACTTCTGCTCATAAAGGGAAGAAAATCATAGAAATGGTGCCTCATAGGCATGAATGAGTGTGCAGGGGGAGGTCAATCAATTCAAGCCAACACATCACCTCCTCGGGTCTTGAGATCTACGTTATAGGATAGAAATATAAAAAAAGAAAAATGCTGTGAGGACAAATAAGAGGGGAAAGTAATTATTGATACACATTGGTGACATTGGTGAGCAAAATAATTCAGAAGTCATGAGGAACCAGTCTCCAGGAACATTACTATCCCATTGTAAAGTATCAGGTTGGAGTTCAGTGACCTCTTAGAATGATGCAGGTGATTTTCTGAAGGTTGATGGTCGATTTAAAATTTGCTTATTGGCAAACCAGATGTATTCAACTGTCCAAACAAGAAATTATTTGTGTATTTCAACAATGAAGCTGCTCTTTTCCCAATGTTAACTGTAACAATAATGTTTCTCTAAAATATCCAAGTAGCTGCATTGCAGTTGCCTACATGTATTCATACCTTTGTGACTGGGACAGCCCACTTGTATTAACTTGTTGTTTGAGCATTTAGCTCAGACGCACCGTGGTTATTTGGGCTTTGAACTTTTCGGTTCAGAGGAAATATTGTAGAGTCCCTCAGTCAAAGGCGTCAACCGGATTCGCCGACTCTTCTTTTATCCAATGCCAAAACACCAGATCCTGCCTGGTTACAGTGTGAACTCCGTGCTACCATCCAGCTGCAGGGTAACATCTGCTCACGAACCAGCAGGGACACTAACAACTGTCCTCTACTCTGCCCATCACGGTTATGCTGACTCACACAAATCACTGTCATAGGTCGCTGAGACAACTGACCGGGTTGTATCACATTTACTGACGTCCTAGGGGACTCGGTAACTTCAATAACAGTTTAATTAGAACGTGACACATTGACACTAGAACCCAACATTGATCATGTTACCCAGTCCGTCAAAGTATGTTTACAAAGGTCTGTCGATTCAATAGATTCAAGGCTTTTCCGCAATTCATTAAGAATTGCAAATTCTAACCTGGCATCACTTAACATCTAGATTGTTTAATCGGTAGTGACCGTGTGTCAGTCGATGTGACGGTGCTCATTCTGAAGAGTGATTTAACTTCCGCTGTGTTTACATAATTACTACAATTTCCATCCTTCAGTGGAGTTCTTTTTAACTGCGAGGATTTATGTGTGTTTTTTTTTCCCCTCTAGTCGGTGGGTGTTGGCGAGCGGCTGCATGTTGCTGCCTCGTCTGTAGGGTGCCACTCCGATGTGTAAACTGGGTGGTGACAGATGCGCGTACTCATTTATTCATAAGCTGTGTACTCTAATTAACCAGGATATCCAGACCAACACTTGAAGCCACCACATCACACATTTAACACTGTGATAATGCTCTCTCTCTCTCTCTCTCTCTCTCTTCTATCCCTCTCTCTAACTCACATTGGTGCAGACACATAGAAAGATGCACTCGGGGCCTCGGGCTCCCGTCTGCTCTGTACATAGTGGTTTATGAGTAAAATGGAAAGTAAGTCAGACATTATCACACGATTAAGAATGGCGGATTAAGATTCAAGAAGTCGAGCTAAGTTAAAGTGGTTTTCTCATTGTACTAATTATATAATCTTCTCTTCCACTCCCACGTTTACATTCTGGCACATTAAGGAAATGTCTCGAGAGTGCATCGCGGTGTTATTCCTCCTGTTTTATCCGTTTAGAAACGGCTGCGAGACGTCAAATTACAGCACTGCATTTGCAATTTTGTTCAAAAGCTGTTATTTGTGATTATCACCCTGCTGAGGTGTGCCTCTTGCTCCCCGACTATTAAACAGTCCTACACTGTAGTGTCATTATCGGCTTGTGAGAACCCGGAGACAGAAATGGATTCCTCGCTGCCATTTCCACGTCACCCACTGCTGCCAGAAAGTGTTATTCAGGTAATTGGCGCAATTTTGAGGAGACATTACATTAAAACCCGTCAGCGGCGTCTGCTTCCTCGTGGAAAAAATGGCATCCATCAGCGTTTCGCCCCTCACTCATAAAGAAGGCAGAGGATGACGCCTCTTACGCCTCGTGTAAGCCCCCGGCCGCTAATGGCTAAACCAGCAGGTCAGCGGCAGGCGAGCAGCAGCTGCCGTGCACGTCCACACCTGATCTGTTCGGCTCTCGGACTGCTGGGCGGTCATTTGCATCTTGGCAGAGCTCGAAGCTTATTACTCGATCCCTGTTGTTACGTACAAACAGTTAATCTGCAGAAAATTGGCTCGAAATTTAAAAAATCCACATGGGCAGTCGTGTGTGTAAATAACGAATGAAGCACGGGTCGTTTTTTAAGCCTGTGTAGACAGTGGTACAGATTGAAGTAAATATATATATCTGTAGTGTTCGATGCAGGTGAGAAAGTCTTGAGCGTGTACAGGCTGTGACTTCAGAACCTTCAGTCATTTCAGTTGTCAAGCCCTAGTGTGCATGTGTCGTACCCCTACTTTATCTAACCACTATACTCCAGATAAACTACACTCTGATTTTATTCAGTCCACCTTGTCAGAAGCTCACTGGTTTTGACGCACAGAATCCAGCCTGGAAGGGATTCCTCGGCGGAGAGGCGGTGGACTAGTGGCAAAATAATTGGACTATGGGCCGAAAGTTATGGACATCAGACTGGAAGGTCGCTGGATCTGTTCCAAAGTCCAAAGAGCACTTTCCCTACCCCCACTGTCTAAGAGCCCCTGAGCAAGGCACCTTACTCCCCCAACATCTGCTCCCCGGGCGCTGTGCATGGCTGCCCACTGCTCTGTGTGTCCTGTGATGTTCAACAGATGGGACAAAAGCAGAAGACAAATTTCCCTACCCTGCATGTCATGTGTTTGGGATCAATAAATGTATCGTATCTTAACATCCGCTGTGCATCTGCCACAGCTTAATTGTATTAATTTTATTGTGTCCCTCCTGCAGATAACCACACCATGGCCTCCCACTCAGCAGTGAGCATTCGGATCCTGGACGTCAACGACAATCCTCCCGAGCTGGCCACACCATACGAAGCCTCGATATGTGAGGACGTCAAACCAGGACAGGTAAGGTTTTCTATGTGACCTATACCTCCATGAAGTCTGACTTGAAATTACAATTCTGTTGAGCAACAAGTTAAAGATAAATGCGGTGATCAAGTTCCTGTGGCTGCACAGTTTTTCATGAACACAGTAGTCAGGGCACTTGAAATCACTGTTGTACCAGAGGACACATTTAGATGTTACACAACATGTTTTTTGGACATAATGAAATAATTACTGACTGGTTGCGATGCTGAAAAACAGATATTACTTCTGTTTCAAAGGCCAGTACCGAAAACAGCACACAGCCCACACAGCACTGAGCACAGCACATTTAGAAATATACATAAAAAAAAAAACAAGGCTAATTATGGATATGAAGTGAGCTGGAATCTATTCAGCGGTGGATTTTATATTAGAACATCGATAATTTTGTATTTGAGTCGTACACATTAATCACAGCAGTAGATTAACAAGCAGTTAATGCACTTTTCACGTTAAATCATTATCACTAACAAGGCATTTGAGAGATCATTTGCAAATCTATTTACACATTGTTTGAGTATCCATACATTAAAAAGTTCACGGAGAGAAATGTAAATATATTTGATGGTTTTATTGTGTCTCCAACTGAAAGAGTAAAATTACTGTTAATAAAAGCAATAGTCAGGTTACTTAAAGTACATCACAGTTCCTGCTCGCTATAATCATTTCTCCTGTTCATACTGGGCATAAATATATCTCCTAATGCACCTCACACCCAGATATAAAGGATGGGAGGTTTATATGATAAATCAACATCAACAATGTGATCTTATATATTCTATAAAAAGAATGAATCTTCAGTGAGTCACTCAATCAAGGAGCAAACTTCAATCTGACGTCTGTCGTCACTGGAAATCTTATTTAGAAACGGTTGAGATCAATGATAATCAGAAACTGGGCTCAGTGTCCTTTCTTCTGTGACAACATGTGACTTAGACTGACAAGTCCCAGTTAGCAGTGTGTGTTCAGTCCTTTCTTTACATGAGTGGCACTTATTGATTTATTTATAACCTGCATGGATATTATACAAGTTGATTGACGTCTGCATTATTTTTCATAAGATCAACTTCGCCCTGCGACACATTCATCAATAAGAATCATGAGAGTACAACTAAATACTCTGGAAGAGGTGAATCTATAATATCACACACATGGAAGGACTGAGGAGTAAAGGACTGAACGTCAGCAGGGTTATTTTGTGACAGAGTTCAACACTGATTTGTCAGAATTTTGTTTCTTGAAACTCAATTTTACATTTGAATGGAGGCGGCGTTTTCTTGTCTGGATGCCATTTCACTTTCAAATGCATCTTTGTCTCTGCATTTCTGAGTCAGAGAAATGAAGTTCTATTTCAGGTAGTTTTGTACCTTTTCAACAATGGCACACAAAAATCGCTTATACTCTTTTTCTATACAATATCTCCCGATAAATACAGTCTAATCTATATTGACACGTCTATCTCAATATCTTCTTATACCATATACTACATTATACAAATACAGATTTACATAATGGTGCCGTCTTCCTCTGCCACTGTCAATAACATGTCAATACAAGCAATATTCTTGTCGTGAAAGGCTTATATTATCTACATATTTTGTATTTTTATATCTATTCATTTTTATTCCAATGTTTTTATAATTTGCATTCTCTTGTCGACCTCATTCTGCTGTAGCATGTGGATCAATAAAGTCTCATGTTATATTATCTTATCTTATCAAAAAGTCAATCAGCGGCTGCAACAGAGTGTCGTAGATTCAATTAATTAATCAACATTAAATCGTCCATCAATAGTCCTCACCAAATAAACAATGGGCATTATACGTTTAATCAATTTCAGGACAAAAGGCGGCAGGAGTCCACCGATCACCATTAAAAATGGGCAAAGTCATTAGGGTGTTTTATTCTACTTACATATTCAGCCGGCCCTGAGCAAAGTTAGACCCTATTATCATGTGCAAAGCAAAGGAATAATTAGAGAAAGTGAGGCTTTAAAGTGGGGCCTCCATGCTGGAAGCTGCATTTACATGTGTAACGAGCCCCCCCCCCCCCCTCCTCCTCCTGATCGACAGACTCTTAACCACTTATTGCCCCCCTGTGCCTCTCCAACGCCGCCCACCGGTGCCGCTCTCCAACATTGTCTGGTCTTATCTCTCTCACTTCATTCCCTCGCCCATCTGCAGGAGCTCACATTAACCTTCAGCTCCTAATCACACGCAGATGATTAGTCTCCCGGCAGAAAGATCACTGCTGACTCGCGGCAATGTAACAGAAAGTTTTTTCTCTTAACGCTCTCATTAGCCCTGAAATATTTCAGACTTCAGTTAGAAACCAAAGGAAGACATTTCAAAGTACCTTCATGACAATATAAGAGTTGTGCTGTCTGTGAGTCCGTCTCCATCCATCCCTGTGTTCTGTTTTCATGAGCGGGGGGGTCTACAAGGGAAACATCTGTACGAAATCGGTTCATTTTCATTCTTTCTCTTTCTACCTCGAATGCTCTTGAATTTTGGAGCTCAAGTCTCGTCTCTTCTCCATCGACTCTCCTTTGTTTGTATGTTGTTGGTCTGAGCGCTGTCTGGGACGCCTGCTGAGATTGAATGAAAACGTGTTAGCCCCGGGTCAAAGGCTTTCTAACGCTCATTTTCAGCCTGGAGGGGTAACCACTGGAGGGCATGAAGGTGGTTGTTTTCAGAATAACATCTTAAAAACTGGTTTCCACTTGTTGTTGTTAGTCACTGCTTCTTTACCTTTGGATAATGTGAGTGTGAGTTGTGTAGAAAATGTTTTGAATCGGATGATAGATAGATAGATAGATAGATAGATAGATAGATAGATAGATAGATAGATAGATAGATAGATAGATAGATTACTTTATTCATCCCCGAAGGGAAATTAAATCGTCATAGCAGCAGGTATATTTGATTACAATAAAAAACAATACAATAGAATAAAATAAAATAAAATAAATTTAAAAATTCAGTGCGTTGAGCTGGTATTTGAGCGTTTCTCCACTGATTCACAGCTAAGGGCTTTTCATTCAGACCTTGGCCTTCCACGTGAATTAATTGACTAATGATTTACTTGTATGTGATAGATGTTTTTTTTCCATTGCAGAGAGAGCAATAAACATTTAAACACTGACAACTTTCACTGCACCGGACCAAAAAATTGTTTTGCAATCAGAAGAAAGTGTAACGCCGCTGAATTGCTCCCTGTCAATACCTGAGATTTAGATTCACGATACAAATCAGAGGGCCTGTCAATCAACACTTGTTTAATACCCTCAGGTCTCTTGAGGGGTAATTGAGTTGCCTGGCTACTACCCAATCAGAGCAATTTGGCCACATCAGATATTCAACCGAGCGTTTGGCTTGTTTCTTTGTCTTGAAAACAACAGCACACAATTCTTTTTGGAAAGACATGCGTTGGAGGAAGGTGACACAAAGTAGATTATATCACACAGTCGTTAGGAATCAATGTCATTGATACATCAACAGAGAGATTTGAATATTTTTTACAGAACAAAGTTGATCTCTGTAACTTTAGTCATACACTCACACACACACACACACACAAACACACACACACACACCAGCAAGCACGTCCTTCATACTCACACACTGATCTACATTAAGGCTCCGTGCTGCCAACATGTGCATGTTTACTATGAAAGTAATATAAAGTTATGTGCAGACATATTTGTTTGAAGGTTTGTTTTAAGGTTTCTCCTGAGACCGATCCTGAGCTACAGGCTTATCACACGTTACTTGTTTATATCCAACAATATATTTGTTTGGTTCCAATAAACAGTGAAATTTGTAAAAGCATCAGACAGTGAAAAACAATCTGAAATCAGGGTAAAGCAGAAGATAAAGCCAACGTAAGATCACATTGAAAGAATATCTTCAACGAACAAATACTGGTGCAACCAATTATTGTTTTTAATCTGTTTTAACTATTCCTTTTCACGAGCTGACTGCTCGGAAGGGAACTGAAAATAGTCTAGAGCAGCAAAGACTAAACTGAAATGATCTGTTTTGGGTTCTTTAGCTCTGCCGACAATTTAACTGTCAGACATAAAAAATAAATACATATGAGGGGCTTCCAATTAATTGTAAAGTTAGAACATTGCTAGAATATTGTCAGATTTTGTATGGGGCTCTGTTAGTTTACAATATAAAGGGAGAAGTCAAAAGTATGTTCTGTTGATGCAGAGGAACGTTGCCTGACATGTTAAAGCACTTTGATGTCTTCTGCTTCCCAGGATGCACTTATCTATTCAGTCAAATAAGCCGCCAAAGGAGTAAACCAGAGGCACGAGCATCGGCCAACAGATGTTTACGTGTAAAATGAGCTTCAATTTTGTTTCAATTTAGTCTCACCAGAATGTTTTTCATCAATTTGGAAACTTGGATACAGGGCAACGGCTCTTGGAAATAGGTATAATTAAGTCCATTTTGCTTTCACCTGCAATAGACGTCAAGCACTGGTGGGTCTGCCCTCCTTTGCGTGTGTGTGTGTGTGTTTGTGTGTGTGTCTGAGTGTGGTGTGTGTGTGTGTGTGTGTGGTTGTGCACTTTGCTCACTTTATCTTACTGTTATTGAACGAAAATCTGAAGTTGGAAAATTGTTATTGCTGCTATTTTAAGTTTCACATCTGTCTGTCTGTCTGTCTGTCTGTCTGTCTGTCTGTCTGTCTGTCTGTCTGTCTATCCATCCATCCATCCATCTATCTATCTATCGTGTATCTATCAAGCCATGAATGTGTAATCTATCTATCCATCTATCCATCTATCCATCTATCCATCTATCTATCTATCTATCCATCTATCATGTATCTATCAATCCATGAATGTGTAATCTATCTATCTATAGATCTATCTATCTATCTGTCTATCTATATGTCTGTCTATCTGTCTATCCATCCATCCATCCATCCATCCATCCATCTATCTATCTATCTATCTATCTATCGTGTTTCTATCAAGCCATGAATGTGTCATCTATCTATCTATCTATCTATCTATCCATCCATCTATCATGTATCTATCAATCCATGAATGTGTAATCTATCTATCCATCCATCCATCTATCTATCTATCTATCTATCTATCTATCTATCTATCTATCTATCTATCTATCTATCTATCTATCTATCTATCTATCTATCTATCTATCTATCTATCTATCTATCTATCTATCTATCTATCTATCTATCTGTCCATCCATCTATCATGTATCCATCAATCCATGAATGTGTAATCTATCTATCCATCTATCCATCTATCTAGCCGTCTAAAATACAGATACATTATGCCTTTTGCTTTCCCTGTTCAGATCATATCATAATTACAGCCGTGCATCGCTGTTCTCGCAGTCACTACAATGAAACGAAGACATGTAAACACACACCCACACACATGCTGCTCACGCGTAGCCTTCACTGACACGCTCTTAATATGTCAGATCAACCCCCGGTTTACGGAGCTAATGAGGAGCGCTCCATTGTCTCCGGTTGTGCGCCGTGTTATCACCCAGTCTCTTTTATGGAGTGTCAGCCTCCCTGGCTCGGGTCGGGCTTTCCGTGGAACCACAGAGAAAATCAGATTAACCTAAGCCTTTTAACCGCGGCTGGGTTTGATCGCATTTGAGAGTTGGCAACACAACCTTATTTTGTTTGTGTTTGGAGGGAGAATGCAAGTGGAGGGAGGGTGAGGGAGGGGGGAGGGTCGGCTGAGAAGTAAATAAGAAAAATGGCTAAGCAGCTTTTCGCCTGAGGACACAGTTCAAGGCAGGGCCATGACACAAAGTGTTAAATAGCTTGTCACCTTCTATCCACGGGGCCGGGGTGCTATGCAGGTCCATGTCCTGATGGAAAGAGATAGCAAAAGAAGTATTTTTACAGTAAGCAGGAATAAGAGGGAATGGAAGGCATGATTAATCCATTTCTAGCACATCACTTTCTGGTTCTTCTGCACAGTAAATATGTCTCTATTTACCTATTTGATGTGAAGTTTCTTCTTTTTTTTGCCTTGCATGTCCTTGAGCTAGAACGGCTGGCACCCTGCTGTCTGTAATAATAATGTTTTTTCAAGCGAGTGATGTTGTTTCTTTTTCCTCTTCCTCTGTGAATGCCGATTTTTTTTTACTTTTGCCGCCAGTTACAGTTTCATGCCTTTATTCTGCTTTAAAGACCCCAAAACAAAATAGGGCAACACAGCTATTGCATTATGGGGTTTTGTGTCAGAAGAGACACACTTTTAGTAAATTGTCGGGAAGCAACAATGACATGTTGTGAGAGCTTTAGAGAACACTGATGGGTGCAAAATCTTGTTGAGAAAGTTGAGACAAAGTGTTATTTGTCCTCAGAAGTTTCTGATTTGGCAAATTCCAATTTAGTCGTGACTTCCCCTCAGAGATTGATTTGAACTCTTTTAATGTTTATAAGTTCGAAAAGTATTTTCAATTGTTTTCTTGTTCGAGACTAATTCTTCAGTTCGGAAGCTTCACAACAGCTGTTTTTTATAGCTTGGTCTTCAGGAAAAAAATTATTCTCTCAGTATATAGAAGCTGTATTATTTCATTTTGATATCAATATAGTTGAATAAAATATTATGCATGCGATGATAAATAATTCCAAAACTAGGTATGAACATATTTCACTCCATGATGCTTCTTTGAGTCAGTTCA
Source organism: Pleuronectes platessa (assembly GCF_947347685.1). Lineage (NCBI taxonomy): Eukaryota > Metazoa > Chordata > Actinopteri > Pleuronectiformes > Pleuronectidae > Pleuronectes > Pleuronectes platessa. The sequence goes on along the minus strand of NC_070627.1, from coordinate 8,377,632 downwards.
GCAGATATTTGTTGTTTCTTTAACTGTATTTAGGATTTGACTGGAAGCGAGTTCTTGTCTCATTAGCAGCGAATGTGTAAAAACAGGACATAGAGGGATGTCCTAGTGGGTTCTGCCCTCGGCCTCAAGCTCTCTGTTTCTCTCCCTCCCTCCCTCCCTCACTCACACACACACATTCCCACACATACACACACACACACACACACACGCACACACTTTAACTTCTATTCACATTTATATTCATACAAATTATGTTCTGCTGTTTCGGTTAATTGCAAGTTACTCTGGATAATGGTGGTATGTAAATCCATAGAATGCAAATGTAAATCATTTTCCTCATATTATCTCATTGCTTGTAAATTTATATAAACAAAGCCAGCAGTGCAGGAAAAATAATTGCCGTGGTGATCGCTATGCTGAATATTCCTAATTTCTTTTTTTTACATAATTTCTTTTCTGCCTCAATTATTTTTCTGCTAGAAGGATAGGAAGTGCAGGAGAGAGAGAGAGAGGGGGGGGGGGTGCAACACAAGTCTGAGGCCGAGCTTTGGGGTCAGGACTCAGAACATGCGGTCTGAACCGTGGCCTCTACCAGGGCACCAATTTCTTTTAAGATTTTAAGATATGATGCAGTTGAACTATCTCAGCCATGTCTTGTGTCAGACCAAATAATAGATATCTTAGCTTTGTGATGTTATTCTTATTATTCTTCACAAGCTGTAAATCCATTTCGACCATCTTGCATCCACGTCCACAATCTGCTGCTCCGCGCTGAACGACACGTGAACACAATCTGCGCCTCTCAGCCCGTCCCTCGCCCACCTCATGGTATTTATCTGACTGGATGCGGAGGGACAGATATCATATTGTTGCCATGTGTGTAGGAGGAAAAAAAAGGCAGGGTAGGAAGCCAAATACTAAGTATGGCCCGGGGGTACCGCAGGCCTGTCAGCTCTGCCTCGCTGTCTCACAGCCGGCTGAGTGGGTCACTGCGGCAGATCACCTCGGTTCGGCCACGGCGCCGCCAACCTCCAGACCCTGGGAGAGTCGGTTTGAAAATGTTAAGCCCGTCTGAAACACACACTCTCCCTTCACACAGACACACACACACACACACACAGGAGCCCAACACTTACTCACTCCATGCACATTCGAGAAATGGTGCAAAAAGAGAAAACACAACAGAAGTGAATGGAAGATAAACCCCAGACAGACTTATGGTTTTTTTGACAGAGAAGACATCGTGAGTCATTTATTCTACTCTACCTGATGCCTTTCCCTCTCAGTCGTTGAATTATTAACGTTGTATTGAACGAAGCATCAGACCAGACAGACGGGTACATTCAGTATCCATCAGTAGTCTTTGTCATCCCGATGTTTACAGCAGAGCGGTCTAGGTGCTTTCAATGTCTGACACGTGTCCTGTTCTGCAGTTCTTCTGGTGCTTCAGTGGCTCTCTGCCGGTGCAAAGCCCTCAAGCTTAATTAATGTTTGTCGGTGAAATCTAAAATGTCCCCAGGATGGATTTCCTGGTCCTAATTATAAAAGTATGATTAAAAACAAGTCTGGTGGTTGAGTATCGGTAAATAAAAAGTTCTTGTCAAGGTTGAGAAAACATTGCTTCAAACTATTTTGGCACTATACTAACACCCGGCTGCTTGTGATTTATATTATAAGGGTTTTAACCAATCATCCTTTCTGTAATTTTCCTGGAGAGCACAGTTTTTATTGGAATGACGAGAAGATGGCGACTCATTGTAAAGCTACTCTGGTGTGGATTGTCTCAGACTTTCAGTGTGAGCGATGGCTGCCATCACCACCAACAGATGGCAATATATGAAATAGACACTTTAATGTTAAACTTGTGTCGATCCAATAAACAATCCAGCTCAACGACCTATGCACACACAAGTTTAATATATATTTACCACATATTTACAAATTGGAGAATATCTGCAGCTAGTGGGAACATACCCATTGGGATGATCATTGGAAATAATCATGTTGTTGTTTAATTTGACTTTACCCCTAAAATAATAGTACCAGCCATGCAAGTTGAATCCAGTTCAGGGAAATCAATACTTCTCCACATGGGGTGTCCGCTCTGAAATAACTTCAGATGTGACTTTTGCTCGGCTTCTTGAAGCTGTTGTGTATTTTTCTTATTTATTCATGACCTCGTCGTAGCTATCGAGAAACTTCAGATTTCTGCGGGGAACAAGGAAGCTGTCTCCCTCTCGCGACCTTGACCTTGCCGGCTCCTCGAGCGCGGATGGGCTGAACTTTTGGGAGAGTCCCCCCCCCCCCCCCCCCCCCCCCCCCCCCCCCCCCCCCCCCACCCCTACTAGATGCAAGAGATTTAAGGGGGTCAGGAAAGGCGACTGCTTGATAGAAATCTAATTAGGTGATTGTGCTTCAGGGAGCTTCGCGCCATAGCTGCTCAATAAACTCCCACACGCTCGCTCTCCTCCTCTCCCATTTCCCTCTCTCTCTCTCTCTGCGCTCACTTCAAGACGCGGCCGCCTGAGAGTCCCCCCCCCCCCCCCCCCGCTGAGGGCACAGGCACAGAACGCGGATCACGGCTCACTTATTACATCTTCACCGCTGTTCATATTTCTTCAAAGAAATGGGCTGATAATAGAGCTTTTGCTTATGGCTTCGTCTCTTTGCTCGTTATTCTCTCACCTTCAGACATAAACCTGAGAGGGAGAGAGTGATGAGAGGATAAGAGCAGGCCTGGGTTCGGTGTACAGCTCACATGTTCCACGGATCACTCAGGACTGAGCGCTCCTCTGCTTCATTCTCAGCGGGTCTGCGCTTATGGGTGATGCAATGGAAAATGGCTGAGTAGAACAAAGGACTTGTACATGTCTGGGAATTAAAAGGTTGTTAGCCCCATTAAGACACATCTAGAGAAACCATTTCACAATGTTACTGATGAGTACTGTCCTGTGTGAATTCATAGATAGATAGACAGACAGACAGACAGACAGACAGATATAACTTGTATTTATCCACACATCGGGGACATTCACTTGTTACATTTATATTCATATATTATTACACAGTTATTGCATGGCACTGGTCTCCTATGCAGACGTGTCGCAAAAGCCCCAAATGAATGTAAAAGTAATCTAGGGTTAACTGTAAAAACAATAATTAAATAAAACTACTCCCTGACCTGGTAAAACCTTTTCCTTATTGACTATAAATTCACCTTTAACTTAAAATCACATTGCCCTAAAACATTCCTCCTGGTGTACAATGAGTAATATGAGGTACAAACAGTAGTGTGGCAGGTTCGGACTCCTCATTACAGGTTATACTCTGATCCAATGCAAAAAAGTAGCACGATATAACCCGAGCTATGATGAGCAGGCCCCACACCGGCCACATCCTTTGACCCCAATTGCACAGACTGCCACTCACATTCAGATCAGGTTTATTGTTCGTCCCAAACAAATGTGATGAATTTGCTCATTTTTTCTGGAGCACTGACGCCTCGCAAACACGACGCTGGTTCATCCCGAGCGAAATCACAGCAGGAATTATCTCAAGGCATTTCTCGTAGTAGGTCAAGACCTTTCAATATTATAGATAGAGGAGCCCGGCGGTTCCTGTGATGAGCGAGCGGGAGGCGAAAGAGTAGAGAGAAAAATAAACAACCTTTTAACAGGAAGAATTCCCCAGGAGAGAGAGAGAGAGAGAGAGAGAGAGAGAGAGAGAGAGAGAGAGAGAGAGAGAGAGAGAGAGAGAGAGAGAGAGAGAGAGAGAGATCATGAACTGTTGTATTGAAGCACTGTTTGTTATAATGACAATAATAATCGCATTGGTGTATCAGTAATAACAGCAGTAATATCAATAAGAGGCTTATAATGATGAGAATAAGTACATTAACAGTTGAGATGTAGAACCAGATGTGGAGTCAGGGATTCCTGCAGAATCAGCATAGGCAGGGAAAGATCAGACGTCAGGAGGGAGAAGACCCAAAGTTAATATCACGTTGATATAGATATGTTTAAAGACAGAAAGAGAAGAGGGGCCCAGTGCATCATGGGAGTTCCCCCAGCATCTCTAAGGCTTAGTCCACATGAGCCGACCCCAAAATATAATCTTTCTATTAGAGGAAAGATTAATGCGAATGTCAACAAAACAATTTTTTGATCCAGTTATACAGAGCTGGTTTGTCAGTGCTTAAAAATGTCTATAACTTTAAATATAGGTCAATTTAATCAGTTTTATAGTTGTCAAGCATATATATTGTAAAGTAGCTGATACTAACAATAGGGCTGCTTTGTTAAAGAAAAGTGCATTTCATTTCAGTGAATTTATTTATTGCACTATAATGTCCTTCATGGAGTCATCTTTGCATTTTCAATTTATTAATTTGAAACAATTGGTTTGTGAGGTCACGTGTTGACTTTAAGGAACAGAGGCTGCAGCTCCTCACGCCCGTTTCCATGTTCTTGTGTCTTTTCTTTTGTGTGGATTTCGCAGCCTGCTGAGGAAGAAGCGTGGGATTTACCCTGAAATCATGCCACAGCGTTTTGTAATTACAAAGTAAGCCATATTATCCCAAACTGGCTGCCTGGCCCCTCTGAGCTGAGGGTATGACTAAGCCTGTTCCGTGTCTGTGAAGTGGTTTATTGTGAAGGTGCACCGGGCCCGGAAGTGTGCGCTCGGCAGTTTCTTAGTCACAGTTACGCACAGAGACACGGCTCAGACTCACAATTCAGAGTTTTGTGTAAAGTAAAGGTGAACGAGGCTGACACGCACCGAGACAGGAGAAATAAACTGAGAAAATAAAGCAGATGAAAGGTGAGAGGTGTACCTACACTGCGGTTGCTTGAATCATCAGTTTGCGGTCGAATGATGAATGAGCGACACATTTTTCTGGAGAGGAGAAGACGGGTACAGAGGAGGAGATAAATGCTGAGCAGGAGGAAAGTCTCAGTGATAAACAGAGGGAGCAGATTGAAGAGGCGTCGAGCTGGAGGAGAACAGATCGACCGAGGAGCTCAGTCCAGAGAACGAGGCTGCGTTTAAAACTCTGCCTGCTGAAGACGAGGCTGCTGGTGTAACACCTGAGTGTTAGTTCAGTGAACTTCCCTCAATCTTATCTGATATGCCGAGCGTTTGTGGGACCGGACCAAAGGAATTACAGCCTCCGACATCTCGCTTGAATCGCTCTGAGAAATGCCTCCGTTAGTACCGGCTCTGGAGGCTGCAACCAAAAGAGGAAAACAATGGCAGAGTCCTATTCTCCTGCAACAAATACTACAGATGCAAGTGCTGTAGGGAACCAGTCAGGTCTTACAGCATTAGCCAGTTGTTGGTAGTAGACAAACAACTAGACAAAAGGAGTCGACATGTTATTTAAACAAAGAATATGTAACTTTGGCCACTAGGGGTATCTCAATCAAAACAATAACAGAAAACATAACAATGGGACGTTGTGAAGAAGCGTGGGATCATGGGGTGCAATCAGGTGCAAATCATTTTCACGCTTGAGGTCAAGTATTAATGTTTTATTCGCATAACGTTTCAACCAGCCAAGAATAATCCTGATCCATTACATGGGATCAATGAAAACAGCCAACTTGCAAACTGGCTAGTGTCGTCGCCAGGCTTTTAAACTTGAACTCGCCTCCGGCGATTGGACAAGCGTGTTTGTTGATCCAGGATTTGAGAAGGAATAATTAGACACTTATACATGAAGTTCTGGAAATTGAACATTTATTGTATTCACTGAAATACTTACAGAGAGTCTCTGGGGTTCTGCCGGACACGTCACCAGGTTCACTGGATCATGTCGAGAAGATTTCCCGTTCAATCCTAAGTCCACAGTATATATAATCAGACACAGGGTGGGCACAGAGGCGGTTCTTTTTCTTTGAGGGAATTCATCTGGCCAGTTATTGGCCAGATGTATACTGTTTCCTCAAAGTGCAGTTTTTTGCAAGCACATCACTTTCAACTGACCAGGTGTCCCACCACTGTGGCCTTGGCAAACAGGGAGCCTGCCACAGTGGAGAGACCCAGCAGATAATACTTTTCCGGAGGATTTCATATCTTTTTCTCACCATATTTCATGAAGCACCTTATTGTATTAGTTCTGGCACGTCCTCTCTCTTTTCTGAGCATCCGTGCTTTCATTATTTCAAATCTCAAGATGAATTTCCATCACACACTTTTCTCCGAATTGTATTTTGGGTCAGATTGACATTCAGGTTGACACCTGCTCTTTCTGTGGTCGTGCTCTGGGCCTGACCCTGCGTCTGAGTCAAAAAGATTATACATCATTCTAACTAAAAGTAACTGTTGTAGCATTATTGATTATATGGATTATACAGCTAATATTTGTTCACAGGATATAGGTAAAATATAATCACAAGATACAGAGAAACATAGATATCTCAACACTAGCAGTCATAAGTCGTAAATGAAACATCTTTAATATTGGGGATTTCTCTCGGTTTAAACATTGTTGGAAACATTTTGTATATTATAAGTACAACAAATCAACGAATCATATACTTCTCGTCATTTTTAGATACTTGTATGAAGAGATGTTAATAATAAAATATATTTACTAAAATAGTACACATTTTTGTAAATATATGAGGTCAAATCTCAAGGTCTTTGTGAAATACTCTTTTTTTACACTTAGAAATACAGTAGTTTTCCTCAGCTCCAAGCAAACAAGCATCTTTCAAATGACTCATCAGACTGATTTGAGACTAGTAAAGATTTTGCACTAACATGCTGTATTTTTTTGGGGGAGAAATTGACTTACAATTAAAAATATTATTGGGTTTCTCTTCCGAGGTTCACACACACTTTACAAGATTAAACTTTTAAGACACTGTGATAAAATGCAGCCGAACAGCACAGGCGGGGGGGGGGGGGAGTCTGCTTCCTGCTGTTACAGCCCATCACCTACCCCATCATTGTTGTGTCCGCTGTCTCAGCTAATGCAGGAATCGGTGAGTCAGCCGCAGTGACGTCACCGCCTGAAGCCTCTGTGCCAGAAGTGTTGTGGCCTCGTTGGGGAACGTGTCTCTGCAGCCGGGCAGTTCAATGAGTCTGGGTCACAGGATCCTCTGACTGCACGGCTACATTAAGAGATATATGCTGTATCTTTGAGGAAACTGTTCTATAGATTGTTATGTTTAAACAAGATGAACGTCATGTTGTTTGTCTTCAGTGATTCTTCTTTCTACAAGTTGAAGTTCTAGCGTCCCTCGTTGGCCGAAGCAAATAATGAGCCTGCACATTTGTCTATATGCTTTAGAACTGTTCAAGATATTTACTCCGTCTGGGAAAAGATTCATGGAGGAAATCAAGTATATTTCTGTGAGTTTGAGTTGAACAGTATCTTATACTGACTACATTTTGATGTTGAAATAGCTTTTATCTTTCCTAAATAAGTGTTGTAGCAAATGTTTTTTTTGAAAATGTCCAACTAGAGCAACTTACATACAAACTCATCAGTAAATCAGACACCAAATCAATAATTACATTGTCATAATAATTACTTATTTTTCTGTATAACAAACAATATGTGTTATTCGTATTTCTCCTCGTTGGATGTATGATTGGTTTATTTTTGCTTATTTCTCTCACCATCGTTTTTCTCCTTAAATGTGTCTCTCAGTGTATAAAATTCAAATACACGTCAATATTAAAAAAATATACACCCTAGCTTTATGTTACTTTAAAAAAACAAATAAAAAAATTGTGGATTTTTCCTGCACTGTTTATTTTCTACAATTTGTTCATCAGGAGTCAATATTTGCTTCTTTTTCATGAGCGTGTGCAGTAAACAAAGGTGAGGAAAAATCTAAATAATAAGAAACTTGCGGACTCGTACACTGTGTGCCAGCAGAGGGAACACGGACGAGGCTGCGGAGTGAAAATATCATTTATCAGTCGGTGGTTTGATGCCGGCTGCGCAGTAATGGAGGATGAATTGTCACTGAGAGGCCTGTGTTTGGGTGAAAGGATCTCCGGGGACTGTTAGAAGCTGTTCAGCTCCCTCTGAATCCTATCTCACCTTATTGTGTCCACACAAAGTTCTGGAAATTGGATCTTATTTGAGTTTTATCTGTGAATGTGGATTACTACTATTGCATTAGATAGGAGGACGACACCCTCGCCGAGTGCCGGTGTCTTCTGTTCCCCCGGAACATTAGCATTTTCACTCTGCTCCCTCGCAGCCTCACACACTATCTCCGTCCTCCTGGGTTCAAAAAGAGGCTTTTCAGGAAGGTACTTTATGACGGTTTTGTATTTCTAACATCAAGACATTTTTGTATCACTGTGTCAACGTCCTGGACAAAGACGTTTTACCTCTTTGAGACTCTGCCAGCCTTTGAACTGCACTTTCATGGGAAAACCTTCTGTCTCTTCTGCATCCAAGCACATTCACTCCACCTCACTCCCTCCCTCATGAAAGAGGCATTTGAAATGTAAAGTTTGAGTGCTCTTCGTATTCATTTCCTTGTTCCCTGTTGAGTGGATCTGATGGAAAATCTAACCTGTGTTTTTCTTCTTGTCCTTGTCTGTCCTTTTCCACTGTGGTCGCCCCTCTGTGTTTAGCTAATTCACACCATCAGTGTGACGGATAGAGACGAGCCACAGGCCGGACATCGCTTCTTCTTCACCCTGGCGCCCGAGGCTGCCAGCAATCGACACTTCACCCTGTGGGATGTTAAAGGTGAGAGGCCATATCTTGGGGTAGGAGCATATTTGAGTAGCCCGTGGCGTTATCGGCACAATTTAATGTTTAATAATAACATGTATATATGGAATTTTCAGCCCAGTGTGGTTCATTGGGCTTCCAGTCCGTCCGAGCCTTTCTGGATTATTCATTCGGTCTCAGAATCCTCTCCTTGTCCATTCCCATTCTCACGTTTTCATTAGTACACGAGTGAATGCAAATTTTAAATTGTTCATGACTACATCAACACTTTCTCCCTGACTCAACTGTTGGAGATCACGATAAAGCTCGTCAAGACAGAAGAGTTTAAAGTGATTTCTCCATACCCCCCAGTGATTGGCAGTCTGACAGTCTGGCGAAGTGCTGAAGGGGGTTCTGTCAACGTAGACCTTAAGGCAGCGTTGAGTTAGTTTAAAAGACTGCTGCTCCCAAGACTTCAAAAACACACTGTCTGAAAACTCACTGGTAATTTCGACGTCTCAGTTTCCTCACTCAGGTGCCAGCTGGTTGACATTTCAACACGGAACACATCATAGAGAACACTGTGGGAAGCTTTTTTTGACAATTTCAGGAGACTTTTCAGAGTCTGCGATTTAGAGGTCACCTCATTATCAGGCGGATTTTTTAAATTATTTAATTTCGTATAAAACACCACCTGTTCTGGTGCTGCAAGCAGACTGACACTACTTCATCTGATCACATGCCCCTGCCTGTGTGAAACTCGGTACTTGCAGACAAGACAATTTTGACAGTTATCCTTGTTTAAAGTTTGCTTCGGTGTGTGAGGTTAAACGCTTCACCGAGCATTGTTTCCACACAGTAGGGGGATTGGATCTGAATGTCATTATCCTTGAAATAAATTACAGAGCACTACACAGAAGTTTCTCTCGATTCCTCTTAAACACGGTGTCAACAGCTTATGTAATTTCCTGAAGTGTCATCAAATTGTTATTCGGTAAAAACACACACAGTTTTATGTCAGTGTCTGCACAGCGTAGGAAAACATTAAAATCACTTTTCCCCTGTGATGACTCGGCTTTGTCAGGGTTTTCTTTTTTTTCATGCTCGTCTGTTTCTGCAAACATGCTTGCAGATCCCACGTTTAGCAGTGTGTACCTAAGTGAATGTGACATCTGGTTAAATCAAGATTGATCTGACACCAGGAAAATGTCAGGGGAGCAGCCTGAGCTTGGGAAATGTCACAGTGCGGAGGCTGCGGCGTTTTCTCCTGAAGTCGTGATGCTCTCATGCACGTGAAGGGATGAACGAACAACCCAAGCCTTGCATAACGGATACACACTATTCTATTTAAAGTAAACATGCTGCTTATTTTTTCTTTCTCCCCTTCACACAAAGAGCAAACGCACAAACGACGTATATAATGTGCACGTGCACAAACAGCATTATATTTTTCCCACTTCAGCCTGTTATGTGATGTGTGTAGATGTGCGTCTACATGCAATAGCATTTCTGTTGCTCTCCTCAACCACATATTGAGGAAACTCTATGAATCAGTGCATAACCTAAAATAGTAAAATATGAATGTCAAAACCAAGTCTTAAGCATCAAATGGATTGATTTTCCATGTGACCTAAATGTCCTCAGAGACTCATACACACACAGTCGTAAAAACTAAATATATATTCTTTAATATACCTCATATACCTGGACCAGTGTTAATTTCGTTGACGAAGACGATGACGAAATATATTCGTTAACGACCTTTTTTCCATGACGAAGACGAGACGAAGACGTAACGAAAACGAAACTTTGAAAATAAAAACTATGACGAAATCTATTTTAATTTTCGTTGACGAGACGAGACGAGACGAAAATGTTGGTGGTTGACTAAGTCACAATAATTTTTAAAACATCATCGTATCAGGCCGTCATGAAGTATCAGTAGCGGGCGAGTGAGTGTGTTTGTGTATGTGTGTGTGTGCGCCCCAGATAGCGCTCCGGTCCGTAGCTCCGCCCCCCGCCTCGCGCACTCGCTCAGGGAGACACAGTGAAAGCAGAGCGCGTTCTCGTGGAGCAGCCTCTCAGTGACCGACTGCTTCTTAACTATGGAAACAGTGAAAACCAGAGTTTCTATGGTCTCAGCTGCTCAGAGATCAGCCTCAGCTTCTTGATCAGAGCAGAAGCTGCAGTTGGTTTGTACAGAGCTGAAGTTTCTGTGTCCGGCTCCAGTCTGACCTGCTCTCCCTATTTGTTTTCACATTTAAAATTAAATATATATTTTTAAGCTATTAGGCTGCAGCTATATGTTTTTATAGAAAAGGAGTTTAATGTGGCTATTAAATGTGACTAAAAATAGACTAAAATGGAATTAGTTTTCGTCGACTAAAACTAGACTAAAATGGAATTTGTTTTCGTCGACTAAAACTAGACTAAAACTAAGAAGGATTAAAATGACTAAAAGGTGACTAAAACTAATATGCATTTTCGTCAAAAGACTAAGACTAAGACTAAATCAAAAATAGCTGCCAAAATTAACACTGACCTGGACAAACACTATTGCTGATCCTATTTATAGATTTATTTTGAAAGACACCGAACCCCACACAGACTTTTCATCCTCCCGCCCTCTTTTTTCCACTCCGGTGTCTCTTTTCATGGACACATTTATCAACCCGTCACTTTCAATCTGTCCCTTCTTCTTTTCCTTATCATGGCCTCACATCGTGTTCTGTCTCTAAGCCTTGACACAGCCATTCTTTTTCCACCCATGTTTTTCAAAACGTTACCTGTGCTCCTGTCCGTAAAGTCCATGCTTAAAAAAAGCAATGTAATGTGATATTTTATCGAAATTTACTTGACATATCTTGTGAAATATGGCTATTGAAGGTTCTGATTGGATACTGCACCAGATGCCACCGCCTGTTTGTGTTCAGCCCTGGAAGAGAACGCTGTGTAAAAGTCAAAATGACAAAGTCAGCGGTGTAACGTTCCCGTACATAAACGGTAATATGAAGATTGTTCTACATGTGGCAGAGGAGCTCCGGGGCCGACGTGGATAATGGTGATATATGTTCTGGAGATGGATTGCTCGGTATCCTCGATGCAACTCTACCCACAAAGCGGCTCCCACTCTATTTGTCAAAGCCTCCTCCTGGATTCAGTGTAGCATTTATCTATGTCTCTGGCAGAGAAGTTTAATTTCAAACAGTGGCTCTCTCACTCATTTTCTCTCCCGTTTATTTTTTTTTTCATTTTTATGCTTGCTAGATCAAATGAACCGCACGGATGCTGCTCACAGTGAAGTCATTTAACCCCGGGTTGACTCCACGGCCCCTCCTTGTGGAGTCCGTGAACTGTGGCTGTTTGAAAATGATTTAGTCAGGTGTTTATTCTCCGGCACTCTATCATTTTCTTGAAGTTGTTTTCATTGTTGCTCTTGAATCAAATGTCAAACATCTTACATTTCTGAAAAGTATGATTGGCCTTGATATCTTAGTAACGATCAACTGTTTTTTTTTCATATTATATATATTATATTATATTTTTTTATATCTCCTCGATCAGTAAGTACGGTCTTGAGTTGAGGGGAGTATAAAAAACAACCAGGGTCATAAAAGCACTCACTGGATTGAGATCATAAATTTTAAAGCAGCGAGGTAAAAGAAAAAAAGAAAACACATCAGTGAGCAGACGGAAAGGTTTTGTTCTTCAAACATTGAATCACTCATGTGCAATCCTCTGCTGTACCTTGTCTCTGATCCTTCCCCCGACCCCAATGCACTCCCGCCCCCCCCCCCACCCCAGACAACACAGCCGGCATCCGGACCCAGCGGTCGGGCTTCAACCGCCACGAGCAGAATGTGTACTTCCTGCCCATCCTGGTGGTCGACAGCGGGCCGCCCTCCCTGAGCTCCACTGGCACCCTGACCATCCACGTCTGCGGCTGCGACACTGGTGAGAGCGAGACTGAGGGAGCTGCACCATTACTAACATTATCGTCACTGTCACCTTTCTGCAGCAGCAGCAGCAGCAGCAGCACAGCGGGAAAAAAGGTCATCTACATGACATTGTTTTGGTCAGCAAACAGTTCTTATCAGCTCATGTTTGCGGGAAAATAAAATATCACGCGGCCGTTAATCTGCAGACGAATGGCCCTTGAGTGAAATTCGTCTGGATGGAGATTTAGTGCATGCATTATAACACGTAGTTCTTTTTCCTCTCTCTTGATAAAACTGTGATTAATCCTTCTCCTGTAATCAAGATTCATAACCTGTGTTGAATATGTTCAGAAATATACTTTGTTTTTTTGTCTGTCAACACAGAGGGAGCCATCCAGTCCTGCAATGCCACAGCCTATGTAATGAGTGCTGCTCTCAGCCCTGGGGCGCTTATAGCACTGCTGGTGTGCATGCTCATCCTCATAGGTAAGCACACGGATGTACTCATGTATAGTACATATGGATGGATGGATGGATGGATGGATAGATGATGGATGGATAACCACAATTGATAAGAATTGCTTTTTCTGGGGTCAGCTACTCGAGCAGGTCCAGCAGGAGCACTAGTGAGAGGTTCCAGTATAAGAGGCCAGTCTGAGGGAGAAGACTGTATATGATGACTTCATGTCTTCTGCTCATAAATTCATGCACGAGAACATGTGTCTTTTAATGGATTGACCAGATTTAGAAGCCATCTATATTTCATGAATGAAATTTGCGCATGGACTGGCAGAAAAGAAAACTAAGACGAATGACATAAATAAAAAACAATCAATTTTTCATCCCTCTTTCACGAGTGGCTCCTCACGTTTGATATTTTGTTTGCTTCAGTTTTGAGGAGCCGGGCAAACACGTTGTCTAGGTGTATGAATGATACCGAGGCGACTTTGATCCTCCGAACACAGATGGAATGAATGGGAGTAAAGTGGGGGGGGGGGGGGGGGTCGGGGGAGAGCAAACAGGCGAAAGAGCTGCCTCAGCAGTTGTCTCCCCCTGCAACAGTAGGGCTTTAAGTAAGAAAAGCTTTCCAGACATTCTTTGATTTATTTTTATTTATATATATATATATATACACACGCACACACATGCACATGACACACACACACGCACGCACATGCTCACCCTCTCAGGGACTGAAGAGGTTTGGTATTGTCATATCTGAAAATTTTATGAGTTGGCTTCTCCCTCTCTCTCCCCCCCCCCTCCCCCCCTGCACATCTCTGCATCCCACTCCTCGGTGACAGCGAGGAACGACATGGCTGTCATGTTGTTTTGTCTCCCCCGCTCCTGCCTCTACACATTTGTACAGCGCGCAGGCAGTGAATGATGGACGACGTGACAGGAGGCAGCAGTTAGCGAGGCTTGACTTTGCTTTGTGTTTTGTTTGAGAGCTCCGCTAATGAGGGCTGTTAAATCTCTGTCTCCATTGACCAAACCATCCACTGTGGTGAACTTCAAAAGCCGGGGTATAATTTATTTATCGCGGCTTTTAGAGCCTCAACAAAAATGTTATGTTCAAATCTAAAGGCAACCTCTGCTGGCTATAAAAAAAAAAGTGTGTTTGCAGTGTTTGGTATCCTGGGACAGATGACATCCTCTCGGAGGGCTGAGTAAAAAACTGTTATTTGAACATTAAAAGCTCGACCCTGTGCAGGGAGGTGCATGGGACCATTTATTGTTCTAAGCAGGAGAAGCAGAAGAATCACACTTATGCCAAACACTTAAAAAATTGTTGGTATCAGTTCATGAGCCATTCTGATTCCATTAATGAAACTAGTGCGGTGCCTGTTCTAAACCGGCCTGTTTGGAAAAGGCTGCTGCTGCTCGGCCTGTGTTAATGCTCCTGTAACATGCTGTCACTTCCTTATTGTTTGCATGGAGGTTTTTGTCTGCAGAGCTTTTAAGGAACGGTCTAGATTGAGGTTAGAAAACATTGTGTTCATCCTACCTGGTTTATGTGCATTGAAGGTTTTATAGTCAATGTTTTTCTTTGAAGACAAACAGGAAGTGAATCTATAAGTGATGTTTCCGTGACAGAGATCAGCTCCTGTGCCATGTGTCTTTGTCTCGGTCAAGGACCTAGAAGAAGACATTTTATTTTTTGTTAACACGCAGCCCCGCCCCCACTGACTGCAACAATAAGCTGATTGAATTTTCATTGATATTGAATATATCGCATGTCCGAATTGCCCTGAACTTGGCACCGAGCACTTTCTTCCATGTGAAGCTGATAAGATGGTTCCTGATAGATGCATCCCACATACAGACAGACAGACGGACAGACCGACATTTGCTCGACGGTGCCATGTTGATTCCAACAGCCAGGGACTCTAAGCGGTGCTAAGCCCATGCCACTCTCAGTGACTGATTGGTTAGAAATGGACCGAACGGGCCTCATCAACACTCTGAAGTGCAGGCGGAGTCCGAGCACTTGGCTTCTGCCAGTCATCACGTTGATTGTAAGATCTCAGGGCTGCAGGCGGCAGCCGGGTCGAGCCGTGTGTTCACGAGTGTCGCCCGGTGTGACAAACAGACGGGAGCGGGGGGGGGGGGGGGCAATCTCATCATTCCGACCGCACGTTGCCCGATACCTTCCTGTCCCCCCTTTACCTAACCCTGCACACACACACACACCAAACACACACAAACACATTTAGTACGTGTCCACTCACGAATGCTAAGCACACATCCACACACTAAATCAGCCTTCACCTATTCAGTGCAATGCAATCCATTCTCTCTTAGCTTCATTACTGCTCGCCGCTCGTCTCCTCACACAGACACACACACACAGACACACACACACACACACACACACACACACACCACACGCGGCGACTGCCTAACCAGCCCGCCCGCACTGCCTCTCTCGTGAGACTGGACCACCTCTATTACACCAATTGTTGGATGATGAGAAAAATGAAAACAAATTTCTGCCTAATTACCTTACAAACAAACAGTCCCTCCATCAGCTCCTTTATAGGCCTGATGTGATGAATCCATTCCACCGCGCCGCAGCATCTGCATGCATCCATTCCAATTACCTCCCATCTGCTTGCAATGAACTCCTGGGTGGGGGCGACCAGCGCAGCCCAAGGGTAAATTAGCCGTCTTGTCAGGAACACTCCCCGCAACATCTGTACACAAGGGGGACCGGCTTTGTACGTATAGGAGGCAGATAAACACACATGCCTACACGTGCTTCCTACAAAAGGTAAGATCTGTACGCGGCGTTGTGTTGAGATTGCCTGAGGCGAGCTAATCTCCAAGTTAAATAGCTTTTTCAGAGGCTTACAGTTCAAGCAGACGAACACATAGCAGGTAGCCGCGTGTTATCAGTGAGGAAGTGAGGTTATCTGATCGTCTTTTGCGTCCCACAGATCTGCCACCGACTCCTTTTAACAGCGATTACTGAGGAAACAGCTGATCTGCGAGTGTGAGGGAGTTCATAACATCAAGCTTTCTCCCTCCTGTTACCCTCCTCATTAGACTGAATTAAGAGTGATGGTCTTAGCGCTCGTTTGGCATGCACGGCAGCGCCACAAACCATGACTGTTTCCTCCGACCCAGTGGCAATTGCTTCACCCCTTTCACGCCGGAGAAGAATAAGCACAATAGTTACAGACACCTCTCTCCCGAAGGAGCCCGGCTAACAATGTAAGAGAGGAACGCCCGCACGTTATCAGGCGGAGATCCTGCATGGAGTTATTTTTCAGAGCGTTTACAGGATAATTTGTGATCATCATACGCTTGAAACTGTTGCTTTTTGCTCCGGAGAAAGAAAAGAGCAGGGGAAAAGGAAAGCGGAGGTGAAATATGGTGTTTTACTGTCACATCCTGACTCTGAAGGTCACTTTGTAAGAGCACATTTGTCCACGGGGCCTTTCTTCATGCATATTAATACACGTGCTTGAACGTGTACATTTCCTGTTCACAGCCTATGTGAGGTCCTGACATTGATGTAGTTTGACTTTACCGGTGGGGATTCGGAGCATCAAACGACGCCTGTGTAATTGATGCTCTTTATATCTCTGTGGGCTTGTAGGCATTTGTTTTAGGCAACAGGCCGTCTGTTCCAGAAGATGCACGGTGCCTACCGGTTAATGATCTATATAAATGTCCCCTCACTGGCATCAGGGGAGTAACCGGAGAAAGGAAAAGGGATTCTGTCTGTGGAGACACAGTCCACAGCTGAGTGGCCACAAGAAACACATCCTGCTGCCAGTCAAAGCCGAGCAACTCCACCTCTTCACCTCCTTATGTGGCTTCTATCCTTCTTTTCTCCATCGCTGAAACTCCTTCACAACAATCACGGCGAGCCGGCATTTCCTCACAATCGGTTTAAAATAAGCACATTTCAATTAACGCCGCTAATTGACGTGATTGTAAAGTGGGAGGCCATTAACATCTTCTGGAAACCATCACATTCATTCTGATCAGTTCTCCATTATAGAGACGTAAACAAATGAATCGGGCCCGTTCCACCAGCTGCAGCAGTCAACACCAGATTATAAATAATCATCTATGAAAAAATTGGTCCCTGCGCGGTTTTAACGATAGTATCACCCTGGTAATTTATTAGTAGAGTTATTATCTCTAATCGGGATGCATGGTTGTATTCGATAAAAAATTCACCATGTTTTGTAAATCAACCCCATGAACACGTTTTTCTTTGAGAATTACTTTCTTATCCATTAAACCAAACTTGTTCGTTGCCATTTTTCTCCGGTGTGCAGAATTCATCCATATTTATTTTTTTCTCCGGCCTCTGAAATGACATTGGGTGACATTGGAGAGTTTCCACCAGGATTCATTCAGAGGTTTTCCGGCCCCGATGAGAGATGATGAAGCTATAAGTCTATAAGTGAGACTTCTCTTATCAGAAACACGGGCAGTAATTAAAATAACAAAGCTGAAATCAAACTCCTATTGATTCATCCTCGGTGGGGCCTTTGTTTCCCTCTCATTAGTCCACGTCAGTGATCCATCTCCATTGTTTTCCTCTTCTGAGGTAATTTCTTTACTTTCTTTGGAGGTGGTTGTCTCTTCTCTGTTTTGACTCAGGTGATGGAACCACAGAGAATACGTTTCATTCAACTTGGATGAGTATTGATGTTCAGATTGGCCTCCATTAGCCCATTTGAATCATATTTCTGAGCAATGCAATCAGTGTTGTGAAAAAAAATCAATGTCCATGCATACGTAATGTAAAACTTAATAATATATTATCTTCCGCTGCCGTGCCTTTGCCCTGAGAGGGGAAACCAAGCTACAATGACATTTGGATTTATTTAATTTTTTTTAAATGGAAGATTACGTGCAAATCCATCATGCACAGTGCACGTTTCATTTCCAACACCGTGTGTGTGTGTGCACATTTAGTACAATTATTTTCTTTAAGAAAAGTTGGTAGTTCTGAATCCCCTGAATCTGGATTGTTATATTATTATGTCTAGCAGCATGAAGAGGGGTAGCATTTTGCATGGAAGCTCTTTAAACTCAGCCTGACAGATCTTAATCCGTGTCGACTGTGCAGAGAGTTAAAGCTGCAGATCTCAAATGACTTGCTGTAATGACAGTTTATAAAATCCTTTAAATAGGAACCTGTCTCTCTCCCTGGCTTTATCTCATCCTCCTGTTCGGCTTCATCTGACAAATCCCAACCTCTGTGTTGTTTTGAGAAAAAAACATTAAGGTGCAACATGTCCCGACACTGGAGAAAAGCAATGTTCCCTGTATGAACTTCTACATGTTTAGTATTAATGTGGAATGCAGCTTGGTCTTCATCTCTTTCTAAATCTTATTCTGTGTCCTTTTCCATCAGTCCTCGTCCTGCTGATCCTGACCCTGAAACGCCACAGGAAGGGCCAGAGGATGGCGGAGGACGAGGAGGACATGAGGGACAACGTCATCAAGTACAATGACGAGGGCGGAGGGGAGCAGGACACCCAGGCGTACGACATGAGCGCCCTGAGGAACCTCTACGACTTCCCGGAGGCCAAGAGCTGTGACTCCGGCCCGGACATTCGCTCACTGCCGCAGTGGATACAGGCGAGCCGAGCAGCCGGGGGGGCAGAGGGGACCGCGGCGGCGGCGGCTGCGGCGGCGGCAGACTTCTCCCTATTCAAAGGCTACATCCGGAAGAAGGTGGAGCAGGCCGACGCTGACCTGTCGGTCCCGCCGTACGACTCCTTCCAGACGTACGCCTTCGAGGGCTCCAGCTCCCCGGCGCTGTCGCTCAGCTCCATCCACACGCTGTCCACCACCTCGGAGCAGGATTTCTCTTACCTCAGCGAGTGGGGGCCGCGCTTCAGGCAACTGGCGGGCTACTACGCCCCGGGGAACCCAGAGGAGGAAGGGTCCTAGCACAGCTCCTCCTCGGCAGAGAGACATTCAAACTCCCTCTCCTCGTCCTTCTTCCTCCTTCTTCTCCTTCTCTGCCTCCTCTTCTCACCCTCTGGCCCTCTTTGGAGATCATCAGAGCCAGCACTGTGTACTCCTTGAAACAGAGCACAGCTTCTTTATCTCTTTGAAAGAAAGTTCCCGGCGTCAAAGTTTGAACTCGAGATTTTTTTTTACTTCTGATCTGTTTTTTTGGGAGATTTCAGACGTCAACATGAAAAGCTCTGGCGATGTTTGGAGAGAGAGGAACAAAAGAGAGACGTCCACGTTTGGTCACGTGTGAAGGGACGACTTCTTCTCTCTCCCTAACCCTAAATGAAAATCCTTATTTTAAGCTATGAGACTGTTTTCAGAATTCAGAGAGAAAAAAAAACAAAAAAAAAACACGTCAAAGCAAATTGTCTGAGAAACAAGTATTTATTTAAGGAGGAAATATTTATGTATTTATTTGTTTGTATGTATTTATTTATTTATTTTACATCATTATTGCCATCGTGAAAAACTGAGACCGTGAACTCTGCCGAGGTGCTGAAGACACCGGGGGAAACGAGGAGGACGACAGACACAATGCCGGTTCAGAGACGCCGACCGGGTCATATAAAAATAACAGTCTGGAAAATATTTGTATTTATTTTCTATGACCGCTTTTGTAAAATAACCGATTTAAGAGGAGAAAAATAAATGGCCAACAGAAAGAGGGAACAGGACGCATTGAAAGGAAACTCCGAGAGCTGCCAGTTCACTCTGAACGCTTGAGCCTGACATACTTTTTTTGCCGTATTTTAGTGATTTATTATGGGGGGGGGGGGGGGGGGGGTTGTTTTTTTTGTTTGAAGGTCACAAAAACTGAGGACAATTGTGTGTCAACAATTTCTTTTTCTTATCCCGTCCACAGCCATTTGTAAGGCAATAAGGCACAAACCCGCAGCAGTGATTTAAGACTAATCAAAATGACTGTTTCCTGGAATTGGCTGGTGGCCGCCTTCGTCCCACAGGGAGCCAATCTTCATTTCCAGAAATTGTGTTTGAATGTGTTCAATATGTTCCGTTAATTTTATATCCTGAGACACTTTGTTATGCTTTTGATATTTTGTTTCCTTTTTTGTGGGGTGGGGGGGAGGGCGGTCGAGGGGGCACCGGTGACAGCACATCGGTCGTGTCTTATTAAAAAACGAGAGGTTCAAGGCTGATACCGGGATCAATGGAACTGGTCCACATCCACCTGTTCTCCACAACCTGTTCAATGTCGACCTTAACTTGCAAAAATGTATCGGAAATTAAAGAAAAGATTCCAATGAATAAATATTTAATTTTTTTGCTACAAACTTACATCTCATTGTGTGTGAAATATACCCGGGTGAAGCAAGTAGAGCGTCCATCTGCCCGGCCATTGTTTGCCACTTGTTTGCTGAAGATTGTCCCCCTGAATTATGAATAGTGGTGGAGCTGGTTTGTGTTTACACCAGGGGGGAGATTCACAGAACAGTCCTGGATGGAAGCAAACAGACCATATGACAGGCCAGAGCCAAACAAAGGCTGGGCTCTCAGTGCGGCTCCCTCCTGTCTCCCTCCTGCCAAACGACTGTAATTGTGGCAGTCACCGGGGGACGCCGAGGCATATGAAGCTGCTTTCATCTTTATGATCTGCTCCGGGAAGTGGCCAGTCAGACGGTGTCTGGCTTTCACGTTCAATCGCTTTCATAACTCGGGTTCCACAGAAAATGTCAGCTCTTTTTGTTCTCACCAGTGGGTCTGCTGTGTCCACTAATTGTTTGCTGGGAGTTGACATTGAACTGTGTTTCAAACAATGATTATCTATCACTGCTGAGCAACGAGAAGCCGATTCCAGACTTTGGGCTTCGTCAGATCGAGCCGAAGTGGCAGCGAGTTGAAAAAATTGAAAAAGTATTTTGCAGATTATTTTTTTTCTGGAGTGTTGCAATAATTATCTGATCAGCGGCAGAGCTGGACTACTGTACTGAGCCATGTACTGCTGCCGTGTATGTGTTTATTTACGTAACTCTACGATTAAGCCATCTATTATTAATCACTGCCTTTAGCCCGACAGCGTTCACAAATTGAAATACAAAGGTCAGTGTTAGGGGAGGATGTACACAAATAGGTCAACACAGGCTGTACAGCTGCACGGGGGGGGGGGGGGGGGGGGAGTACGTGTCCGCCTCGGAAGAAACTCTGAACAAGTCAATGTCACCGTGATGACCACAACTCATCTGACTAATGCTGTGAGAAGCTGAGGTTAAATGAGGAAGCACATGTTCGGGGGGGGGGGGGGGAGCTCCTTGGGTCACCCCCTGCAAATGAGCTTTGTTTTTCTTATCCTCCATCTTCGTCAGAATAAATGCTGTTCGTTAGTGGTGACCTGCCCCCCCCCCCAAACTCCAAGGGGCAACAAGAGAGTCATCATTATTTATGCAGATGGCTGTTTTGTGATTGACACTCCTCCAGGGGGATCGGTGTGCGTGTACACATTAAATATCCTCGTCGCTTCTCTCCGGCCCCGGCTGGGTAATGACAATTGATTAAACATTGGAGGGGAAATATGAATTTGCGCTTCAGAAAATATCAATCATATATATATATATGTATATAAAGCCCCATAGCTGAAAAACTGTCGTTATTTAGTTTCCAGACGCACACAAAACAAAAACGTTCACCTTCACCAGTAGCAACAAATCCATTTAGCTGAAATACGCCACACGAGTGAATCCGACTCTGCCACAACAAATGCAAATGCGGCACTTTGCAGAATCTGAATTAATTAAGTGGGATCACTGTTGTGGTTTAGATGGCCATTGACTTTTTTACAAAAACTGCACTTAGCTAGGGAACGGTGTTGCTGTTTATTCTCAAAGTGTCACTTACGCCCAGACACGCACTTCACTCAAAGCTTGTATAATGATGATGAAGATAATGTTTCTTTTGAAAGTGTGTAACTGCTCAGGCCTGTGACCACCGTTCAATTTATTTCATACAAAAATACATCAGAAACAACGGTAGCATTTATTTCTTGAGTCTGTTAATAAATCAGGATTTAGGGGTATTAAATAATAAAAAAACTTGTGAGGTGTAAGACTGTGTTAAAGAGGAACAACATGTCTCCTCTACTTGAAGCTAAAATGTCCCAGATAAATGTTCTTCCATCTTATACTGTACATGTCATTTAGACCTGAGTACGTCTCTCAAACGGTTAAATGGAACATCAGTGTCATAATGTCATATTTAAAATGACAGAAATCATCTTTCTCTTTCATTTGTGTCACGTTTACTCTGACTTTTATGGGTTGGCTCATGTCCCATCTACTGACATGGAGCAGGCGGGGTTTATGACCTATAGTGCAGCCAGCCACCAGGGGGCCATCAAGACGATTTGGGGTTGATTGTTGAGGGAGCGTTCATGTCGTCCATCTAGTGTATGAATAATAAGGGGAACGGAAAAAAAAAGCACAAACACATGCATCCATTATCTGAAGCATTTATCCTGTCACAGCAGGACAGGAGAGTTTCCCAGCATGCATTGGAAAAGAGGCAGGCCCCCACTCTGGGCTCTCTCACCAGTCTATCACAGGACTAACACACACAGACCCATGGGCAATTAGGAGCTCAACCAAGGCTGAGGCCTGTGGGAGGAACCCAACACTGGAACAGGGAGGGAAATGGAACTTTTTGGGCTTTGAGGTGAAAGTGCCAGCATCAAATATCAACACTTCTTCAAAAAATAAGGGTTTATGACGTTAAGATGATATTGATCCAGTTATTGCCTCCTCGGGAAGGTTGTTCAAAGTCACAGAGGCCCTGATGGAGAAGGGGCGGCCGCTCCTTTCTTTAATTCTAAAATGTTGGATGTTGGAGGATGAGACGCTGCAAGGACAAAGTGTGTGCAGGGGCAGACGTAACCAGACTTTAATAGTGATAAGTAAGGAAAGATGATTTTGATTTATCTTTTTTATATAGAAATCTAAGAGAGGAGTCTGAAGGATGATAAATGCGTTTAAATAAAAGTCCATCAAGCTTTATTCTTAGAAATCACGAAGAGTTTCAAGTTCTGCTGATTGCACTTGAAAGCCAAAGCCCTTTGCAGTTTTCCTCTGGCGGCTGGTTTCCTCTTCTGGTCGGCGTGGACTTCTGAAATCCCTCCGGCTATTACGACTCACCCGTAACAGACCTCGCCATTCAGTCACTTTCAGTCCAGAAGTTCCCCCTAACTACTCAAAAATGGCAGCGAGCCAAAGTAGCAGTGGCCTGGACGAGAGAGGAGAGTTAAAAAAGCCTCAGATATTCTCTGCAGGTGTGGGATTAACCACCAGTGGAACCGAGGGACTCCTGCAGGGACGTGGTACCTGTTCCTGCCGGACGTGTAGAAACTGTCAATGTGGGGAAAGTTATTAAGATGATCGTAGAGAATTATTTAAATTCTCCCATTTAAAAAAAAAAGGGTCCTCCCACACATCGACAGTGCGTGGCTTGTTTTTTTTTCCGAGTCAGTGACAAATTGCTCGTCTGACAGAGGAAGTGCCTGAAAACCAACATCTGTGGCGGTCCCCGTGTTGTGTAATGGGTTGGAGCGCCCTGCAGAGGAATCAGACGAGGACATTGTGCCTGGACGCTCGACCTTGGTGCTTTGTCAGTGTCCTTGATGTCTGGTTCAGCTGATCCTCGTGCTGCTGTCAGAGCGCTCCTCATTGTGTAGTCGAGCACAAATTCATGTCCATCATTCATTCTCATGCACATGTTACTGCTGTGCACGAGATTGAATGGGGCGGCGGAGTGACGCAAGTGTGATGACGCAGAACCACCACGAACCTCTTTTACCACAGCTATGAGCTTTATTTATGTAATTAAATTGGTTTATTAAATTAGCTTGAATTCAAGGAAAGGAGCTGTAATCACCCCTTCACCTCATGTTCATTGTATATATATATATATATATATATATTTATATTTATTGTATTCTGATACTTTGGTGCAGTTATATGTTTTATTTCTTAATCACCTCGTCCGAAGACCTTATGTTTTCAGCCCTGACTGTTTGTCAGTTATTTGGCTTGTGTGTAAGAATGAATACACAAAAAAAACTGAACAGATCTCCATGAAACTCGTGGGTCCGGATAGAACTCATTCAGTTTGGATCTGGATCCGCATCAGGGGCCTGATCCATTATCCATTTATTCTTTTACACCGTTTTTCAATATTCTTTATCCACGGGAAATACATGAATTAAAACCAGGCATGATAAGTAGAGTGATATCATGAGGGTCTGTAATTAGGCGCCACTTGATTGAATTTGAGCTGATTCAGGGTCGATTTGGACTGTTCTTTAAACTTCTTAACAGTGCGAGAAAATTTTTCACGATATTTTAGGGGCATATTTAGGGGACTGATAGTAAAGTGTGTTTGACATTTGGTGCAGATACAGATAAATAAAATCAAGGATCCATATGATTTAAATGTCTGATCATGAGGGAACTGTCTCGGTGGATGAAGGTGTGGACGGATGATCGACAGGTGCTCGACCAGGTGTTGCCAATGAGGACTCTACCAAGTGAGATCTCAGGGAGGGATGAAGCTGTAACTTTCTTTCTCTCCGTCTATGATTTCCCTTTTTCCTTTTTTACTCCCAGCCCAGTGAAATTATGTCCAGTCTGGATGTAAGGCTGGAGAGTAACTGTGCATTTACTCACAACCTCTATAAAGATTTTAATGTAGTCGACTTCTTTAGCTGTTTGTTTTGTCTGGCCCTTGCTGGTATCCAGGTGGTTTTATCCAGGAGGTATTTAAACCTGGTCTTTCCAAAATCGGGGATTTTGTCTCCGGGCTGAGACGACCCTTTCTGTCCCTGTGTGTCCCTTTGTGTGTCTTTTTTTGTTCTGTTGTAACTTTGCAGAGACGAGGAAGCAGAATGACTCACCAGACCTTCATGTTTCTGGATTGTTGGTCTTAATATTGATGCTTCAAAGCTCCTATGAAAAAGAAAAACAACACGGTATCACAGGAACCTTAGCACATTACAGGTTTGGTCATTACAACACTAAAAAACACATCACTTTAGGGTTTACTGGGATTAAACCTGTCGCCCTTATGGTGTTTTGTCAATCCCATCAACCATCAACAGGTCTTAAAGGAACTACACACAACAATCCAGTTCAGATGAAAGCAGCACCTGCTCGTCGGTGGGCTGCAGTCAATTGAAAAAGCGTGTGCACCTGATTTAGAGGTCAGTGGTGACTCAGTGCACATTGCCAGTGTAGCAGACAATTGATTTGACGCTGTCTGTGTTACTGCTCTGGAGTCTGCCGCTGCAGCATCTCTGTCACTTTAAATAACAGAGGACATCTCACTGAGGCCCGGCTACACCAACTGAAGAACACCATTGTGCTGTGTGGACTCTTGACTCGCAGCCTGTGTGGGTGCAGAGGAGCTTTCACAGCTTTGGATGCATGAGGAAAGACGTGTTTTATTTAATTTTTTTATTTATCGTTAACATGGAAATCTATGAGGCTGAGGAGCACAGGCCTCAGAATAGAATAATAATAATAACAATAGTCTTGTGTACATAACTCTCGACATATAGCTGTATACAGTAGCCAGTGTAGCTATCCATTTATCTATAGCTGTATCATATAGGTTCTCATGAGTTCTAGTTAGAAGCTGGTTTTTGTTCTGCAGTTTCTAAACATAAATCTCCTGTATAATTTATACTGATTTCATTTGATTATATTACATGCTCCTTATTGTTGACTTTCAGAATACGATTTGGAATGGACGCCTCTGCCAGAGAATACTAAACTCCCATATTAACGCTGGTATTTTGATGTGTAAGAAACCTTTTAATTTCACTTCCTCTTGGTGAACCAGCAAAACCCTTTCCCGCGTGAGGAGAAATGATGATAAAGTGGATTGATGCACTCTCATATCTCCTCGGAGACGCTCTCCTACTCCTGTGGCCTTGAACGCCCCCGAGATGATGCCTCCCTCCTCCAGTTGATCAGTCCACCTGAGCCGTCATCGCCTCCATAATTTAGTTTTCTAAATCGTCCATGTCACTCAACAGGAGTCCCGTTGTGACGTTAAGCTTCTCAAAATTAAATGACACCAGATATCACATTAAAAAAGCTGAAGACAATCAATGTTTCATGTCGTCCTGTTCACATGCGATGAAAGACTCATACTTTTCTTTGCCCTTCAAGCAGCAGAAGACAGACCCCTGCAGATCCTGCTCTGGAGTCTGCAACACAGCGTGCATACTAATACCATTTAATCCAGCACGTCTCAGAGGAGACGGACTGTATAGGTCCACACCTTCCTGTCAAATGTTGTCTTATTCAACGCGCAGTACTTCATCAGTGGTGTTCACATTTAAGATGTATGGATGTTTTAATGGCTGTGCAGCCAGCTGATCTCTCTGCTGGGAGGTGTTTCATGCATGAACCTCTCGTCCCTCAGGGAGGTGGACGGGGTCTCTCACGCCTCGAGCCGCACTGCATTAGCCCCTATAACAGTGGGAGGACACGCAGGGAGCATATATCACTGCATGCAGAGGTGTGCGACCACTACTATCCTCCACAATTCCCTGGATCAACTGTCCTCTAAATAGAGCCCGTAATTCAGCTCAGGATTGACAAAGTACCAAACCCCTCAAGGCCAAGGGTAGCAGTGTCCTATTTCTCAAAATTGGTCTTCGATGCATGTGTTTTTTTGGGGGGGTTGTCGAATTACTCTCTGAATTGTGCTGTTTTTCTTGTTTTTGATTCAATTCCTTGGTCGCGATTTTTTCCCGAGTGTTGATACTAAAGAGGATTTAACACACGGTTCCTCTTGATTGGCTATTCAAACATTTACGGTGGCCCCCACGAACGCAAGCCACCAAACTAAAATGACTAATCACTTGACTTGGCAGTCGCTATACTATAACAATGCAAGATTAACTCCAGTAAATGGTAAGTGAACAGCGATAAACGGGCCTGTACTGCCGGTTGGAAACGCACGCCAGCACTTTGTTTTCACACTCGCGGTAAAATTGTCCATAAAACGACATTTGGCACAACAGATGCTGCGGAGACGAAGGGGAATCGAACGTACGGGGCGTCCGTCACTCACTTCAGGGTTTCACTTCAACGAGCAGCGCCTTGTCGAAGAAAATGTGCCATGACGTAAATATAAATGTCATCAGTGCTGTCACGATGCGTCGCTATTCATGAGCGGGAGATGTTATAAGGTCATCCAGTAAAAAAGGCAGTGAAGGGGCCACTTGAAGAAGAGACATAAGAGAGGCACAGTCTGCCTCAGCCTGGCTCTTTTCATTAGAACTCACATGGGCCTGCATTAATAAGAGACGAGCTCATCTAGGTACGGTCATTCCCGTGGCTGATCCGCGGACGTGTCGTCTAATTAAAGGCAGGAAGGGATCGTGTGTAATAAAAATAAATAGGAATAGGAAAGGGCAGAGCAGAGCAGGAGCTCGGTGGAGAGCGCTGCCGCCTCTCAGCGGAAGTGTTGCTGTGATGAAGTTGTGTTGTTCCCGGCGATCACGCGGCTCAAAGACACACATGTTGGATACTGGCTTTGCATGTTTGGCCTGAAGAGCTCACAAACCAGTAGCAGGTCTCAGGTGAACCATCATGAATGTGGCGTGAACAATGCAGAAAACATAGTCGAGCGAATGTCACGCCGTGCCCATGTCGCCCGTCCCCATCCCTCCAAAGATGCAGACACTACAAAAATCTTTTTTTTCCCTGAGATGTATTTTATAACACTGAGAATGTCAGAGTATTCGATTTCTGTATTCTGGCCATCGAGCGATCGTACACACAAAGGAGCAAAGCAAATAGAAAAATTCCAGCTTTGAGAAATAACTTCAGAAGAAATGCATGTTTGAGTGTGTGTCTGTGTGTAAGTATGATGCTTGCACTGCTTTCTCAAAGGGTGAGCTATTGGGAGTTTGTTTTTTGGTCATCTACTTATCTCTGACATTTCAGCGATGAGGAGAGGAAGCAGACACGACGCAGCCTTCATACATTTCTAACTGCATGGCAGGGAGGAAGGGGGGGGGGGGACCCTAATGGACAGAGACTGCAGCAGGGCTGCAGATATCAATCCTCTGAGACACATCTTTACTCACCGTGCTGAGCTGGAGTCGATTTCTCAGACATTTTGGTGGGGAACAAATGTGAGTTTGATTTGTTATATCGAATGTGAGGATTTGATAAAGGTCATCAAACTCATAAATACAAGTGTACAACAATGCATTAATATCAATATTCATGCAGGTAATAATTCCACAATTCCATAACTTACAGATCTTGAGAATGGTTCTCATCTGCTTCACACTGGGCCTGTGTTGTTAAGGGCTCAGAGAAGTGCAGTGTCAAAATTGCTGCGATTTAGAGACGTGATATATTCATTACAGAACAGGTGACCAGCGCTATGTAGCAGCGGAGACTGGGACTGGTCAGCGACAACATCCAGTTTGAGGTTCTACTGCGTCGAGCTTCACTGAACTTTGAATAAACAGGTGAACAGCTCAATGTGCAGCAGCAGCAGCGGTGGTGCAGCAGGAGTCTTTACTCGAAAGAAACTTAAAAGAAAGCCACAACCAGCCTCACCACAGGCAAAGTAAAGATCCCAGTCCATGCAAACAGACGTGTTCAGAGCACACACTGCAGTAGTGGCATTCAAATTCTGAAAACACAGTTTACGGGCAAAACCAATTTGAGTTTAACGAATGAACATGGATTTGTGTCCCTGTTGCTCTCGTCTGATATTAATATCAACATTTGGGAGATGTCGGGCCCAGATGTGTCAGAACCACAGGTGATCCGGAGCCTCACAATGGCACCCATAAAAAAAGAGATGCAACCAAAACAATTACAGGATTCTTTATTGACGGCTCCAAAGCATTACCATGATAATAGAAATGTAATTAGTAATAACACCTAGAAAGTGAAGGCTGTCACCAGGGTTAGCGACATTCTAATTTCCTTTTTTCCCTCTTCGTTTTTTTTTTTTAACGGCAGCGATTAGACAATTTGTGTCGTTGTCGGGCTCAAGGCGACTTTGAATGAGCCTTCATGGCTTTGTCGAATAAAATAATGCGAACCGCCTATCCTTTTTCTCCTTGTATGTGCTAGAATTATGGGTTTATTGAAGCTGTATAATTGCATTTTATTGTTTCATTCTTTCAACCTCTCCCTTCCTCTTGTGGCTCATACCCCATCCACCCCCCCCACCCCCCCCCCCCCCTCGAGGAGGAGAGTCCCTTTTATTTTCCCTTTCACTTCTGTACAGAAAATTTGATCTCCCCTCCTTATGCAAATCAATTTAATTTCGGCTAAAACCTGGAGAGAGAGCCAGTTAGTGAGAGAGAGAGACACTTGGCGAGAGAGGAAGATGAATTGGGAAAAGATGAAAAGGAAGTACAACAAAATGCCTCCGAAATGAAGCATTAGATTCTCACTTGATCTAATTTCCCGTTCGGCCCTTTTTTTTTATCCGTGAAGCATTCCAAGCTGATTTAGGGTGACACCTGTTTTGCCCCAAAACAATTGCACTCAATGTCAGAGGGTGAGAGACAGATGGAGCTTTGGGATAAACTGTCTCCGTGATTACCCCCCCCCCCCCCCCCCCCCCCTCTGTCTTGTACAGTAAGTCAACATGATAAATCTCAGAGGAGATGGTGGAGCAGTATCGGCCAACTCTAAAAAGCCAACTACTTTCTCAATGACCTGGCTCATGTTAAATTTACCGCGATATCATTGGTTTCCACTGGCTTTAAAGGTTC
This sequence comes from Pleuronectes platessa, assembly GCF_947347685.1. Classification (NCBI taxonomy): domain Eukaryota; kingdom Metazoa; phylum Chordata; class Actinopteri; order Pleuronectiformes; family Pleuronectidae; genus Pleuronectes; species Pleuronectes platessa. The sequence continues at coordinate 8,347,754 of NC_070627.1, read as the reverse complement.
AGTGTGTAGAATTTAGTGCAACTAGTGGTGACGTTGCATTTTGCAGCTGAATACCCCCTCACCTCCCCCTCACCTGCCCAACATGACAGAGAACCTGTGGCAGCCTTCAGTTGTCATAAAAACTCAAATGGTGTTTAGTTTGTCCCGTCTGGGCTACTGTAAAAAACTAAGAAACAATGGCGGCCTCCGTAGAGAGGACCCGCTACAGATGTAAATATAAAGTATTTAAATACAAAGGGCCCATCCTGGGGTAAAGAAAACAACAATTTGTACAATTTAGATCAAACACTCTCATTAAAACATCTTTATCTTCTGTTAAAAGATCCCTTTCACCAAATCCGTACACACTGAACCTTGAAGTCCCTCAGATTGTGATGTGGAAATAATACAATTATAGTCTTACATTCTCTGTGTTGCTCTGCATCAAAAGTGGTCACAGCTCCACTGTGACAAGAGATATTCATTCAGCAGCACAGAGATAAAACGGTGACTTTATCCTAAATATGGCTTTTGAAGAAACCAGCTCACACACAGTCTGGCGTGTGTTTCCTCTGAAAACGTGTCTGTCTTCTCCACCCTTGACAAATTTAATTACAATTACCAGAGAGTTCATGGAGCAGTTTGCTAAGTGATGTGAAGGCCACGGGACAGACCCCATGGTGAGGAGGCTGCCGTTCCGCTTCACGTGGAACCGTCCGACGAGGGTGTGTGCCCACTTTGATGTGTTGGTGTGTTCAAGTGCCTGTGCCTGTGTGTGTGTGTGTGTGTGTGTGTGTGTGTGTGTGTGTTTGTCTGTGTGTGTGTGTGTTCTAAGTGTGCCTGCATGGGGCCGGGAAGACGCTGGGGTGTACACAAGCTGTCTCAGCTGGCCAGTCCCTTCCCACACACATCAAGTGCTTGCCTGAGCAGACAAACACACACACACACACACACACATACACACACAAACACATACACAAGGACACACACAGACACACACGGATAAAGACAATGAATGCCATTGGCAAGGTTATTGCTCAGTCTCATGCGTCCCCTCTCTTCTCTGTGTTTTTGATCTATTCTCTTTTGGTACGAAAAATAATGAGGTCATTGCAGACACATCAAATAGATCCGACATCATCGTTAGGGATGTGGGAGGATTTTTGTGTATTTGTGTTACGTATAAGGGCAAAAACTTACAGCCGACATTTAGCATTCCCCCATTCGTCCCTACGCATCTCAGTCAGGCACAACAACACCACACACTTCCAAAATTACTTCTGAGCTGCATCAACCAACAGCAACAACAATTTGATATTGTCAGGACACGCTTTGAAAATAAAGGTGAACACCAGTTGTGTAATAAACGGAGGAAGCGGAGTCGTGTGAGGTTCCACTTGTCTCGTCTGTGCCGACTCACCTTAATGCTGATTAAAAATGCTGTTTGACTTATAAAGCACCCAGTGGTTTGCCGCTCAGACATATTGTACATGAAGTGTGTTTATGGCGTCTTTGGCCTCAGTTTCCGCCAAGAACAAACGCTGCCAGCTCCTATTTCTCGGGTTTCAGTTGACAAGCTTTTTCTGCTCAAGGCTTTTAAGTCATATTTTCCAAAGTAGGATGTTGTGCTCAGCGTTGGGTCTCTGTGGATCGGACATGTGTAGTATATTTGGTTTAGATGCTTGTGTGACCTTGTTGACTTATACAGCCGGACCAAGCTTCAGGGTCACAGCCAGAAACTCAGATAAAAAAATGACATAACTGTAGAAAATGGTGCAAAATAACTTGTTGATACAAACAACTGGACAAAATGTAGACAAACCTGATTCCAAATTATTTAAAAGTTATGATAATCTTAAACCATCTGTTACGTTTTTAGATGCAAAGATATTTAATTTTCATGTGTCTCTATCTAGAATAGAAGAAAAATTAAAACACCTTCAATTAATGATAGTGTTGCTAATAATTGTTAATGTTGCTCATATTAGACATATAATATAAATGATGTGCTTTATTATTAATTGCACTGCGTTATTCAATTCACAATATTATATGGTTTTAATGTGGGAGCAAACTTCTCAAATAGAAGATTAAACACATTAAAATGCAATTATGTTTTTTTTAAATTGTCGGTACCTGCTAATAGGAAAGAGACACTTTGCATAAAAAAAAGAAAATACATTTATAAATATGAAAAATATCTAGAAATATAAAATACTCATGTACATGTAATATTAAGCCTGTCCTTCAATTATTCATCGAACTGACCGTGATCTTCAGAATCAAGAGGTTTTCATCTGGCAATTACCGACTGGAGAATTTATATAAAGTTGATTTGAGTGAAATATCAGATAAATCAGTGCAGTTGGTGTAATTTCAATCACTGACATTCATTTCCATCCCATCAAAGAGATACATTCATCAACCAGAAGAAATAGATGGATGATTCAAAGTCCCTGTCAACAATCAGTGGGGACACATCGAGTTCATTAAAATAAAATACTTTTCATAGCAACAGAATAAACCTCACCCCTTCCCTTAGTAAAGAAGTTTATCACCAATATACTTCATCTTAATGTCTCTAGCCTGTGAGAACAACCTGCAGTAGAAAACCCACACAGGGAGAACATACAAGGACTGTGGTCATAGCCATTGACCCCTGAATGAGTTACGCATGTACCCGTCCACACTAACAGATCCTAACTTTTAGCACCACTTATATAGGAGGACTATACAGGACACTAATGACCAACAAGTACAAGTGCATCACATAAACGTGTAAAATCAAAAGAAATCAAATCAATGTTAAATGTTTCTAAAAAATGAATCAAACTCCTTCACAAATTGATGTAAATTAAGAGAAGTTTAATAGCTGGGAAAAACTAATTTCCTAGTTCTAAAATATTTTCACATACCGCAGCTCCGGATTTGCAGAGGGGCTTTTTTTATTTCACATTAGTCATGAAGAATGGCTCCCGATGTCAAAGTAACCAAAGCTGCCCAGTCAGGATGGCTCGGTGAAGAATGATGTTACATCTGCATAGTGCCTCCGTGTAATGCTGATGTCAACAGAACAGACTCTGAGTGAGAATGAACTCATATCCACCAGCCTCATGCAGCTGCTGTTGTCCGACCAACAGGTAGAAGCCAAGGTTCCTCTCAGCAAGTCGACACATCTGTTCAATGCCTTTTTCAATTACAGCCTTCACAAGATGTTGAATATTAATTAATATGCACAACACACTCCATATACAACCCATTTTATTAACCCTATTAGCATGAAATTATACCTGGAGAGTGTATTAAGTGAAGAGGGTAGGAGACGGGGGGATTGCTGCCCTTCTGACATTTTGGATTTATACCGATTTTTTTTTTATAGATGAATAAATAAATGCTCCTAACACATGATTTAAACCGCTAGCTGTTGTGCTGCAGCCTGATTTGTCATCTTAACGTGCTACATCACTGAGACACTCTCACACTGAAAGCGAAGTCAAAATGAGATTAACTCGAGCATATTTATTAATTCGGACTATTTCCAGGTTAAACAGTTTCCTGAAGAGAAGCCGTGAGAAGTGCACCGTGTCTGTGCGTCTGGTATATGTTTGATGGGTAGTGAGCCTGTCGTGAACACATTATGCAGTGTGCCTGGGTTTATAGAGGCACGTAGTAATCAAAAAAGGCCAACATCGTGGATCTTTATTGTTGGCAAGACGTTAAACGGGATGAGTTTCAAGGGCAAATGCACATGGATAAAGTTAACACTCAGGAGTTTCAGTTTTCACAAGACTGCAATCCACGTTACACAGGGAAGTTTAAGTAATGAGAGAACGTATTGCTAAGAAGATAAAAACTAATTTGATCAACAATATACGCCTCCATGTTGCTGCTTGCATCAGGCAACTGGTAATTTTTCCAGTGTCACTCAAAGAACAATTGCAAGGCGCATTAATCATATCGCACGAGATACTGGAAAAAAAACATTTGAGGCCCTGCCAGAAATTTCCAATTTACTCTCTCTGTGGCCTGTGAGGGAGGAAGACACCCGCCTAGTCATTGTTGTGTGATAGTACGAGGGAGGAACTAGGAGGAACTTCTTTGAGCAAGTATTTCTGACTAAAACCAGCTGTGAGTCGCATCAGCACCTTCACTACCATCTGACATCAGCCACTCCATCAAGACAAGCGGTTGGAAACATCCCATTAGAGAGATTAGTGTGTTTTGTGTTCAGTCATTTTGTATGGCCAGTGAAGGATGTTATAAAAAAAAACCAAAAAGGTCCTCGATGAGAAAGCAGTTCACCGCTCGGTCCTAACCTGATACATCGTCCAATCGTTGGTTTACGAGGATCCAAAATGTGCAATCTAATTTTATTCTATCGAAGCTGAGGAAAATGATTTTAATTGATTTTTATATACTTTTTTTTCCTCAGTCTTTTTTATTCCTTGTGCTGTATCAACAACCTCAGAACTTGCTCTTCAAACCAGTATAATTTCAACAAGGTGTTTGCATTACAGACACAACCCGCATATAGCATTTGCCCTTTGCTGAGTAAGCGCGGGAGGCAGATATGCCACACAATTAATTAAAAAAGTGTTTGTACATCATTAATTTCTATTAAAGCCAACTGCGAGTTCGAGTGAGGAGGCGCTCGCCACGCACTGATGAAACAGATAAACAAATCATTAGGCTTTTTTTAAAGACAAAAAAAGGTAGATGGTTGCAAAAAAAGGAATGAATAAAAATGAAATAATGAACCCCCCCGACTCCAACAGAGTGGACTTCAGCACAGGCAATCAATAACCTGCTTGTCAAATCAGAAGGGCCGGTTAAATTATGGACAAGCACTGATCATTACCACAAACTGTGTGGTTCATTAGCATTAGCAAGTATCCTCCATATCATTTCATTAATTTAAAATGCCCCCGACAGAAGTATCTCGCGTGAGGGAGCACGTCTCGCCGGAGAGATGTACGACCACAATCAACCATCTCTCTGTCTGGGAGTTATAAAGTCAAACTGGGGGCCTTTGATTTCCAGCCTGAAACAAGTTGACCACTTACACACTGACAACACATCCCTGCTTTACTACTGTTCTCGTAAAAAAAAACTGTAAGAGAAGCTGTTGCTTTATAATGTAAATGGATTTCTTTATGGTGCGCTGATGGATCATCTGCAGCAGAGCCGGAATTCATTGCGGCGCGACATCGGAGGTACAGCCAAGATTAAATCCTTTTGAATAATTGCGTTACAACCGCTGGTTTATGAAATGCTGCCAAATTCTTCTGTTGCCACAACAACCCACCACAAATCCCCCCCCCCAGCATCCGGGATCGCCATTGTTGCATTTGTATTCTCAGGGAACTGTAATTGCCATGAGAAGCGCAATTAACAAAGCAGAGTAATTGCCTCACATCTCCTGTCCGTCTCCCTCTCTCCCCTCCCTAATGATCCTCTCATTTCTGTCGACAGATCTGCTGCAGATGAGAAAATCTAGGACCCGGGACGACAGCAGAAATAAATAATAGTCATTAGTGTGTGTTCGACCAACGCAGCACCGGGACCAAACCTGCTCATTTCCTGCCTCCAAGAAAAAAAGCCTCCGTGGCTCCCTGGCTCCTTCGCCATGTCCCCCCCCCCCCCCCTATCCAATGAGATTTATGGAAGAGTAAAAATAGGGTTGTGAATCTGATTTATCACAACAAAGCTCTTTGGCTGGGTCTTTCTGCCGCCGTGCCCATGGCCCTCTCTGGAGAGCCTCACCTGGCATCCGGCCACCAGCCACTCCGCGTCCCCCTCCCCCCCCCCTCGCCGGGTTTTTATGATTCTGTGGCGCAGAGATAATTTCTGTCCGTCTCTTAAGCAGCACTCTGTTATACTGTGGGACGGGTCTCCCAAGAGGTCACGAGGAATGAAGTTTGTGGTTGAGGGGATGTTATCCTAGGGTTAAGTTTTAAAGATTTACAGTGTGTGGCAACAAATACTCCAACGCTCCAGTTTCCATTATGTCAGCAAACTAGATTTAACACTATGTTTGTTAAGTAATTACTAAAGTGTAAAACTGGAAATGATCAGTAGGAAGCTGTTGACTAATACGTCTTAAAATATATTAGCTTCTACAATCCACAGCTTATTCATTTTTAACTATAAAAAGCCTTGTGTACAAATATTGGAAAAATAAACTTTGAATATATTGCAATCCAGTGCAACAAGTGCAACACTATCAAAGTAAAAAAAATACTGTATTAACACCAAGGTTTAAATTGCATTGGTTTTGTATGGGATTGCATGGAATTGCATAGATGTTCCTTCATGAATGAGTAGCAATAGAAAAATAAAATGTTACTGTAGCTACGATTGACCCAAAGTGACCGAGACAGATTTCTGAGCATTTCGGAGGAAACAGCACAACAGCTTCAGAGAAGACACTGCATCACTGAGCGAGCTGTCGTTCAACCAGCGAGCTCATTCACACGAGAAGAAAGGCAGGAAAGGGTTTGACACATCCGTCAAATGATGAGGCTTATAATGTGGAAATTACCCTGAATGATGCTGATGACGTGTAAAAGACGTGGAAACGCAAAACGCAACTCGTCTCAAATACGGTGACACAAATCGTGAATTTAATAGAGTGAGTCAGGACGTGTGAAAAGAAAGATGGGGCTGATTTGTCAAACCCTGTGAGAATATTAGTTTTTAACAGTAATTTAACTGACAAAATACGTTTTGTAAACAATAACTGATCTGTGGGCTGAGGATAACTCAATCCATATGATACTATGACCCGAGCGAGCGAGGCAACAAATCAGAGGTTGGTTTAAATAAGAGTTCTTTATTATGGAAGTGACAATTAATACAAATGTATAAGTAATTAAGTACTTATAATAATAATTGATTTAACTAAGGGAGCGGAAGTAAAAAGAACAAATATTGAACTCTTTAAAAGCAGAGTTTTTCGAGGTAACGTAACCCACAAATATTTACAAATATTGTGTGTGGGTCAACAACACGTCTCCTCCCAGAGCTCCCACTGGATGACTGCCATGTCCAGTGCTACCAGTGGCCGGTTTTTGGAACTTTAATCAACACTGATTGGCTTGAGATTACAAATTCCACTCAATTTGAAGTATTACATCTTGCACCGGGACTATATGGACTGATTGTTGCATGTGTGCAAACCTGGTTTAGTGTCTCTCAAAATCGGAAAACATGATTTTTTTTAATACACAGAAAACACATCAAATTGTAAGTGACTGATGAGGCTGAACTCGGACTCTGCTCCAACAGAACACCACAGCCACAGGGAGCATTAGCTACAACTCGCAGATGTGGAAATCAAATGTCATTCAATATCCTGACATCAAGTTTGACATCAGGTTTGATTATTCTCTGTCTCTTCCAGAATTCCATCAGCACTGAGCAAAGCAACATATCGGCACACGTGCAGAGTGGATAGACACATGTGTACACACGTGTTTCAGCTCCTACTACCACCTCCTCTCAGGTGTATTTCCAGGTGTGATAGCAGCCCCCCCCCCCCTTGTTCACCAGGAGAGAACACCCATGCTGGAGGTGATTTCCTCCTGAGAGCAGCGGGAGCAACAGGAGCGGTGGAGCCCGGCAAACACGGCAAGACCCCTGCTCATGTTGATTGCTGAACACCCTTGACTCAAAATGAATGCGGTAACGACTTGCTGAGGTTTAAAAACACAATCACATATACCAAACCTTTCCATCTGCAAATCGTCTTTCACGTTCTGAATCTTTGTTGAAAGCTGAATTTGTTTGGATAAAATGATTCGGGTAATTTGGGACTTGAAAAGGACAAACTGCATGTCGCTACTCAACAAGCTCCATCCACAGTACTCTGGTCACATACTGACCCAGGAGAGCGCAGCGAGGATGAATGACTGAGATAATACAGCCGGTCTCCCGGCATCAAGCAGGCAGCGGCTCCCTTTGACTAGACGGAAGCCGAGGGAGGAAAATATATTAAGTAAATTAATTGAAAAGACCCCAAAAAACACCGGATTGTGAGATATGTGTGCAGGCCCTCCTGTGGGGAGATGCATCGAGAAAACAAGGGAGAGGAAAAACTCATTTTCTCTCGATTATGTATCAGGCCATTGTTCCAAGCAGTGTCATATAACATCGGGAGCTTGGGACTCACTTATTCGTGGAATCTCTTTAAATCAGGCCTGTTTGACTGAAAGTATTATTCTGCTCATTAATGTCCGACTGAAAGACATTTTCGTTTTTGGTGGGGTATATTATTATTATTATTATTATCATGATTGTTATTATCATTATATCTCAAACTACATTACAACACACCCAAATACATTATATATAGTATGGGTTACAGTTAATTAGTAATCGGCAATCAATAATGTATAACATTATTAATGTAGCCTGGCCACCAAGGAGTGTTTTACCTTGTTGAATGTACAATACACCACACTGGTCCATTATGCTTATACTGTTTCCAATAGTTCAAGCGGCACCACTACCACTTATTGGACATTCCAGCAGGAATAATAGCATTAGATGCATTATTATGTCAGGCCGTGTCTCTCTGCAGACCTGTGTGCGGGCCTCGATTCTGCTTTTACTTTGAAAGTGGCTTATCAATAATGAAAAAGGGTGATTTGTTGCATGCTGATTATCGTGGGCAGATGTTCAGTGGGCCAGGGCCAGCGAGTTGGGTTGCACCAATCACAGTGAGGCCAGTATGGAGTGTGGAAGCAGCAGCAACAACAGTGAAGGTGAACAAAAAATGACAAATTGATCAGACAGATAGACGTCCTGAGGTCGACTATAGCAGAAGACACGGTTTCCTGCCTCAAGGTAAATAAAATCATGCACGTAGCTTTCTTGGTTTATAAAAGCGAGTTTCCAGATGTCAATCCTTGTCAGCTGTTATTTGTCTGAGTGCTGATGGAATATGGTTTGCCATGTAGGGGGGGGGATTTCCAGAGATGTACAAGAAAGTTAACTTTTTATTGTGTTTTGAAATAAAAGAAAAAGTATTTCTATTTCACACAGACATAAAGAAGCCGCCCTATGTATGGTGCTTGACACAGGCGTAATGATTCCAATTGCCTCTTCGATATTCACTTAATCAACACAAGATCTCATCAGACCTCCTCCTGCATCGTCTTTGTTTACAAGTGGCCGGGACACTCCTGCATCACTCTCCGCACTTTCTCATTTTCTCCCTTGAACAGCCATCTGACATGAATCTCATTAAAGCACAGGCGGCGTAGGACAGAGAGGCTGAAATATCATCACTGAGCTCTATTATTATAATTTTTCAATCAGTGATGATTGATATGTGTGTGGAGAAGCTGCTTCTGTCTCTCCCTGCTCCTTCTTATTCTCCCCTCCAGGTCTGACTGACTCCTTGGGCCCATTGAAGAGGCTGGGTGGCCCCTCATTAAGCACATTCTGGATTACAGCTCCTGGCCAGGGCTATTTCCAACAACATGCTAGTGCATCGTAATGAGCCTCTCTCTGTGCTGCGCAAATCCACTCCAGCTCCCACTTTAATCACCGAGGAGGAGGCAGGCTACTCCTCGGGCCCTCTGCAGGAGCAATGAAAGGAAGGGGGGATTTGCAAGTTCCTCCATCCTCTGATGACATATAATCTCCCTGGGAGATGAGTGGTCTGTCTCTGAGCTCTGATTGACATGTCTAGCATTATGATAGAGTGAGTAAGGAGCGAAAGCTGGGAGAAATGCCACCGCCAAGAAAGATGAGGCTGAAAGGTTCAGCGGGTGAACAGTGATCCCTCAGCTGTCTGGTCATTCTGCTGGCTGCGGAGCCGCAGATCATCTGTATGTCAAACAGCTTAGAGGGAAATTCGGGATGTGATGTACAGTTTGTATGATGCGTCATCTTCTGACTATGCACTGGATTATAGTCACGGCTTCGAGTCGTGGCACAGAGGAAGAAATGTGTCTCTATTTAAAAGCAAGATTGAAAAATAAACTGTATTTTCAAAATCACAACAAAACACAATAAAAGCTGTGTTAATGCTTCTTAGTCCCAGAGCTTTACTGTTTTGGTTGAATCACAAATAAACGGTGTAAAAATATTTAAGAACACCAGCATAGGCTAATTATTAAAAAAGCCTTCAGGCACAGTATCTGGAAGCTGTCTGAGTGTTTTCTGTTACTAACTAACTGTTTGTTAAGCGCTGGAGGAATAACAGGCAGCGAGAGATTCAGATGGAAATAGAAATAGAATGAATATAAAATCAGGGATAAAACGCCATCAGTTATGTGACTTAAGATGGAAAATAAATAAATCCCCCTTAATCAAAAAAGCTGAAGAATCACAACAGAAAATGAAACTGAATAATGGATATTCTGATAAAACAAATCAAGTAAAGTAAGACTCTGTAACAATACTGTTAATAATAAAAAGTATAAAATGTGCAGCATAATTCCAAAGTGAAGCTTGCATCAGGAAAATCTGGCTATATGAATTATTTAAAAACCTCATCTGCTCACTTCACAAGGATGAAAATATGTTAGTTTTTGTATTTAGATACATTTAATATTTGGGGAACTGTCTTTCCTGATATACATGATATATAAATAGTTAGTTCCATAGCTTTGGGGCATAGAAAGGCTTCATCAACAATTTTCTTTTGGTTGCTGGGACTTAATGTAGTTTACCAATTGTCCCTCATTAAGAGCTTTTTATATCATATTATATTTGTATATTATTTTTAAGGGGGAGAATCTTAGAGTTAATTTCAAATTGTACAAAGATTCAATGCAGAGCAACTAAAACGAATGTGTTCTCTCCTCTTGGTTCTGGTTAAATGACTCTTTCACTACCTTTAACATGTGCAACAGATTATTAAACAGCATTTCAGATTATTTTTTATATCAGAGCATTAATTACCAAAAGACTGTGATGCTGATCATGGCTGCAGCATCATTCAGCTCAGCAGAGATGTACAGTTAATTCCCTTGCCCTTTTTTTTTAATGATGACACCAAGTGGCAGCGTTTATAAATGAAAATGGACCAAGGTAAGTCTTCTTTTGTGCAGCTCCAAAGCAGACGTCATGTTTCTTAGACACATCATCTTCAAGAACACATCCAACCTTCTCCCTTTGTGTGAATGAAGGATGACCAGAGCAGATAGGGGATACAGGTGCCGGTACAGGTGCAGGTACAGGTGTAGGTGTAGGTATGTCTAATGAAGATAAAACATTTTTTCAGAGAAGGAGATTGTTACCTGTCATCTCCTTCTTTGCATATTTTGAATTAAGCACACAAAACATGTATTTAATGTCAGATGTGATCACATCTGACATTCATGTCAGACGCATTCATGTGTATCCAATGGGGTCATCATGCCCTCCTTTATCACCCTGTTTGTAAGAGCTCTGCAAAGCTGCAATTCCTTCAGGGAAAAGCGAAGATGAAATTCTATACAAGGGCTCTGAGATGTCTTGGGATGGCTCTAAAGAATTGCTTCGGCAAAATAGATTATCTTTCTTCTATTCAATATTGACAATACTCTTTCAGAAAAGGCTACAATGGCTGATTTCCTGCAGGAAAAACGCACGTTGGTTCAAGAGTTCCCCGGAAGCAGCGGGGCAGACTCTCCCCTGAGATGCAATGTAAATGTGTGTAGATAACTCTCATGTTTATGCCTTCCTGGGTGTTGAAAACCCAGATCTCCACAACGCTGGGATTTCACTGCAGCGTATCCTCTATAAAAGAATACCTTTCTCTTTGGACTCCTAATGTCTGCGGCTCTGACAGAGGCTTAATCAGACGCGATGCTGCCGCTGGACCTTTGTTTTAAAGGTCCTGTTCGGCCAGATGACAAGAGGACAAGGAAAACGCGGTCGACTTCTCTTTGAAATGAGCCATTGTAAAACCACCTGCTGTAGGCATTTGTTGTTATTGAGGACCTGTTGCCGCCTCTGGGAGGCTGAAGAGAGGAAAATACAACAGGGATGACGGATGTGGGAGTCTGCTGTTGTATGTACAGCAATGAGCAGAAAGAGCTCCCCGATCTCTGTACTGCGAGCCGCCGACACTTTATCCAAGCGGCAGAGCCGAGCCTGCCGCGGCCATTTCTCATTACACTGATAGATCCGCGGTGATGTGAGATGATGTCCCCATAACTCTGGCCGTACTGGCACAATGTTTGGTAGAATAATTCATGGTGCCATAAATGTGTGCCTGGAGGATATAGAGAAAGAAGAATTATGGCACTTTTATTAAAACAGTAAATCCAACTATTCGCCCGTGGTGGAAACACAGAGAGGGGGGGGGGGGGGAAAAGAAAAGGAAAAGACAGGGGAAGACAGAGGGAACGCGCTCATGTCCGTTTCCAGTTGGCTCTTCGGTTGACGGCAGCGTTTGAGTTCATTTACAGCTTGTTATGATGCGACGCAGGGGTGTGGGGCTCTGTGTGTGGAGAGAAGGCCAATATAATCTGTCTTTCAAACAGGAAATGACACGGGGAGGGGAGCGGGGGGGGAGCAGGTATGCAGCCGGCCTAACTGGGGGCTGTATTACATTCCGCGCAGGCAGCACTGCTGATGGATTGATGCCAGCTGGAGAGAGGCAGTCCTGAATCAATTAAGGTGAGTTCATGAAATTGAAAAGAGTTAAAAACACGGGGGGGGGGGGGGGGGGGTCTTTTTTTTTTCATTTTTTTTTTACTGGTAATTTGATCAAACCTGTGTTCACCCTCGAACCCGGAGACCTGACGGGCGAGAACCGATTGTATTTGCTTGAGTTTGCCGCGTCACAACAAAATATGCATTCCAAAGGTCACTGTTCCATCTCATTGGAAGTCGCTGCATCTTTAAAGAGCCCCTGATCTATTTACTTACTCACTAATGATAGTATGAATCGTTGAAGGTGGTAACACATTAGAACGTACAGGGATGAGGTCGCCTCCCGGTTCCCTAACCGCTCTGTTCCTCTCGCCTCCGTCCCCTTTGCTCCCTGATCAGAAGATACCACTTTGATTGACATTTTGAGAAGGTCATTGGTTCATTATCGGTAGCTCTTCACCTTTAATCACGCATCAGTGGCATTATGTACACGCGTGTTTGCTCGAGACACCGATCGGTTCTTATGCAAATTGGGGAACAATTATCTCCCCCATCAATGATGGAGGAGGCAGGACTTGTTTGTTCCCAACGACATTGTTTGCGATATTGAGCGTGTCGTTGAGTCCGTCCCTGCAAAGACGCAGTCAGGCTGAACACACCCTTTCCTCACCTCTGTGCCCCCCCCCCACCCCCCTCCCCCCTCCCCCTGCTCCCTGCTTTGCAGAACCAACCCACTGCTTTGACCTCAGGCACTTCAACAACCGCGTGCACACTCTGCTATCAACACACAGTATCAATTAACTCCCGGTCAAAAGACATAGCGCTCCACACATGGTAATTCAGTGCAAAAATAATGAGGCTTCACGAGGGACCGTTTGAAAGTCGGCCTCCATGTGAAAACTTGTTACTTACCAATTTCAAGGGATAACGTGAATAACAGGGACAAATAATTGTTTTTTTCCTCACACTTCTGCCGTGCTTGACATGTAAGGTTTATTCAATAACGGGATATTGTAAAAAATATATAAAAAAATTAACTATGGGGCTAATTAATATAAAATCACTTCGATAAGAAGCTTCGATAAGAGTCATGAACGTTTACACATGTGGTTAAAGCGTCTTTCCTCCTTTATATCCCGTCTTCACACACACACACACACACACACATCCCAGTCATTATTCCAAATAAAAACGTACACAATGAGAAAGAGAAAGGGATGGATGTCCTGATGAAGGATAATGATAAAATAGATAGTCAGCGTCCCACAGGCTGTGTGTGGATGTGGATGGCTAATTATAAATGCCAGTGTAGAAGCCCACAGAGCTTGCCAAGTTTATGAGAGTTCACTGAGCCCTCAGCAGTGCCAGAGCGACTCACATTCTGCTCTGAATATAAAATGTTAATTCATGCTGCAGGGAATCTAGAACTGGGTAAAAGAGCAATACTATTACCATCATCTCTCTCTCTCTCTCTCTCTCTCTCTCACTCTCTCTCTTATTGCATCGCCATGTCTCTCTCCCAACGAGTCATAAGTGACTCGTTGGGAGAGAGACATGGTAGTTTGTGTTCTTTCTCCCTGTCTGATGCGTTTCCTGTTTGCTCGGAGGCCGCCTCCTCCGCCCCGATCCGCTCCCCTCCTCCCTGACTGATGACCCAGAACCCCTCGAAGCGCTCCCAGTTGACATCAATGAAAAACCCCATATGATTTACTGAACATATCCAAACTCCACACCAGCTAATGGCACAACCTTTTGGCCGATGAGAGGGTTCCGGAGATTCAGGCGGCGGTTGTCAAAAGTCATTAATATGCAGTGGGAAACATCCTAATTGGGAACAGAAGAAAAAAAAATGAAATACTGATATGGACTTTTGTAAAGCTTGTTATCACCACGATGTGTGACAGTGTGTTTCTGCTGCCGTGAGCTGCGCCACGAGCCAGAGGGACATTCTACTCATTAGCAGTGTGACATTATGTTTCTATTTACCAAGTCAAATACTGCGGAGGTAAAATGTACTCTGGGAAAAACTTGCTTTTTTTTTGTCACTGCAGAGCTAAAAAACTGGTGAATTGCAAATTTTTAAACATCACTTTTTGTAAGTGTGTGTGTATGTATGTGTGTGTGATCATGCTCCTACACAAGGCAAACAAATTTGTGTTACAGGGAAAGTTTGCACACTCGGATTACAAGAGAGAAAACTCAAACATACTGTATGTGACATGAGTGTTAAGGATTCAACTCAATCCCCCCCCCCCTGGAAAATTGCATCCCTCTAAATGTCTGCCAAAGTGAATTTCATGGTTAACTGTCTGCCAATCTCACACCTCTCCCTGCTTCACGCAGCTTTCAGGAGTGATTGATAGGATTCAAGTCATCCGTCTGCAGACCAGATACGGCACCTTGTGGGTTACATTAATCTTCGCTGCAATTACTTTGCGGAGGGCAAGGTCGTGTACATTTTATGAGACGTGCTTGTAAACAGCAAAAGATCATTGTTGTGTCTGTGGGACCACAGACGGAGGGATTGTTCAGGTGATGTGATGAGTGGAGCAGCGGCGGTGGTCGGCACATCTGGAGCACCGCGACATTTCCCTCTGGCCTGATGCTCTTTTCGGGCTTGAACTGATAAATTGAGCAGCAATTAGTCGACGGACCTTTCAAATCCACTTATCTGGCAACCGGCGTAACCGTGAAACTTTCAGAGAAAAATCCAGGGAACAAAAACATTTTGGATTTCTCATTACCACTGTGTGAATAATTAGTCAAACTTTATAATAGAATTTAAAAGTTTTTAATAAAAGCAACAAAATAACAGACTGTCATTGAGAAACTAGCTGTTTCCACAGACCAACTTCACTTCACACCGACAGTTCACCACCAAAGAGTCTCAGGACATTCTGATGTAGAATTTCAAAGTAAAAGCCCTTGAGATATCATAATTTCCCTCTTTTCCCTCTAAATTCAAACTGATATAAAACGACCTGTTTCCACAGTCTCTTATTACTTCACAAGCGCAGTTCACCGCCTCAGATTGTCACCCAGACCAAATCAGGACCATCCGATGGAGAACTTCAAGTGTAAAAGCCCTTTACACTGGAAATATCATATTTCCACTGTTTCGTTTGTGGCAACAAAGATTAAGCTTCTCATGGCACCTGACAAAGATAATGACATTGAAACAGTGAGTTACTGCGCTGCCTACTTGTTTAATAGTCTGAAAACGGTGGCCTGGAAAGAAGTCAAATTCCCAGCCTGGATTATTGTCCCGGTTCCCCCCCCGATCCAATGTCTAACTGCACATGGCTGCAAGCTCGAGGTGATTCTGAAAACAATCGAGAGCCGTGTCTGAACATGGGTCCGTCCGTTCTTCCACAACGAGATCCTTAGCTCATATCATGATGTCAGGTTGGAAGAGTTCAGTAAGAGCATTCTCCATAATGCCCAGCAGACCTGCACTAACTGTGGAAGAGACAAACTGTTGAGTCTTCAGCCTGTGACAATGGTAATCAGCCCTGTGCTACCGTGCAGGCCTGGTGAATTGTGGTGTTTGGCTTTGTGCGTGAGCGGAGGAGAGTGTGTTGCTGAAGTGTGCACAGGTGCTGTTGTGTGACGGTTTTAATACACATTAATAGAGTAGTGTAGAACATGAATAACACTTTGCAGGTGTGATCTCAGAGCCATCAGGCGTCTCGTTCTGCATAATCGTGACCAAACTCTACATCTCCAAGGATTCGCCTGCAGAGACAAACATAAAATGCATTTCTCATGAACACAATCCACAGAAAACTTTTCAACTTTTCTCCCCGAGTGTTTCTAAGTGGTACATTTGTCACAGATGTAGCGGCAGAGACCGGATCACTTTCCATTCTCAGTGCTGCGATAGAAACAGAGTGAAACACCTGGTTGGAAGTTGTCTGATTTTGAAAACTGCCAACTAAATGAAGGTTTTAATGTCAGTTCTAATGCCGACTGAAAGTCCCGGAGCTCTGGGACAACAAGACACTTTGTTCTTTTTGAGTTTCTACAGTTGTTCCACTATTGTTTCTGCTAAAGCTACCAACAACCACTAACCTATACCTGAGGGCTACTCAATGTTTTATTTTGTCAGGTAGAGTTACTCCAGTTGTTCCACCATTGTTTTATACTACAAGGGGAAAGCTATCAATAACCATCAACCAATAACTGACAACCACCATTGAAAACAAGAGTCCTCTCTGGGTGCACTACGGCAGACACACTTCCTTTGGGGCAAAAATCTACCCTCTTTTTTTTTTGAGAGAGATGCATGGTGAAATGTGAAAAATGTGACATCAACATCAATGATAATTTAAAGCAAAACCTTGTCTGTTGCCACATTAATAAGTGTTGTCATATAGAGATTATGCATAATTTTATTTCAGATGTAATCAGGTGAGTTATTGGAAATAAAGCTCACAATTGTTGCTGTTTTTTTTATCAATAATTCATTATTTCCAGTTCCAAAACTGTGGATTATTTAATCATGGCCACAATATTTATTTTGGCACTTTTATTTTTTTCATCAATTACCATATGTTTGTGTGCCTATAGTCTGTGTTTTAGGGTGTTTTGTGTGTTATCGGTCCCTGATAGGAATTATGTATGAAAACCTTTTTTATTTCACTTGCTGTCCATCTTTACCAGGACTCCCTGACAAAAGAGATGTGTGCTTTCTGGTTATATAGAGAGAGCAATTAATCATCCCCAAGCCTTATACCATGGAAGACATGATGTCCTGCTGATAGTGTGATCAGAAAAAAAACCTCTATGTTACTTTATGGATAAACAACACGTTTTTTTTTTTTTAATTTAATTTATTTTAAGGCTCTGGGTAAAAAAAGCACTAAAGCAACGCAACTCAAGGAAAACATCTTATTTCATTATGTGCCAGATGAAAGGTCTGACGAACACCTTTTGCATAACAAGGTATTTTGGGGTTGAGAAAACTAAGAATATGCAGCAATCAGTGCAGCAGAGTTGACACTGACTGTGGTTTAACAAATACATCTGAAGTTTGGAAAGTTATACAAAGGGCATAAAAAACAACTTTAAAAAAAGTGTCAGTTAATTTTTACAACTAAACTTAATTAACCGTCAGACACTCTCATATAGTTCATCTCATCTCATCGTCATCCGCTTATCCGGGGTCGGGTCGCGGGGGGAGCAGCTCAAGCAGGGGGTCCCAGACTTCCCTTTCCCGGGCCACATTGACCAGCTCTGACGGGGGGATCCCGAGGCGTTCCCAGGCCAGTGTTGAGATATAATCTCTCCACCTAGTCCTGGGTCTTCCCCGAGGTCTCCTCCCCACTGGACGTGCCTGAAACACCTCCCAAGGGAGGCGCCCAGTGGGCATCCTTACCAGATGCCCGAACCACCTCAGCTGACTCCTTTCTAAGTAAAGGAGCAGCGGCTCTAATCCGAGTCCCTCACGGATGACTGAGCTTCTCACCCTATCTCTAAGGGAGACGCCAGCCACCCTTCTGAGAAAACTCATCTCGGCCGCTTGTACCCGCGATCTCGTCCTTTCGGTCATCACCCAGCCCTCATGACCATAGGTGAGGATAGGAACGAAGATCGACCGGTAGATCGAGAGCTTTGCCTTGCGGCTCAGCTCTCTTTTCGTTACAACGGTGCGGTAAAGCGAACGCAATACCGCCCCCGCTGCTCCGATTCTCCGGCCAATCTCACGCTCCATAGTACCCTCACTCGCGAAAAAGACCCCGAGGTACTTGAACTCCTTCACTTGGGCTAAGGACTCATTTCCTACCCGGAGTAAGCAATCCATCGGTTTCCTGCTAAGAGTCATGGCCTCAGATTTAGCGGTGCTGATCCTCATCCCAGCCGCTTCACACTCGGCCGCCAGCCGATCCAGTGAGTGCTGAAGGTCACAAGCCGATGATCCAATGAGGACCACATCATCCGCAAAAAGCAGTGACGAGATCCTCAGACCACCGAACTGCAACCCCTCCCCACCACGACTACGCCTCGATATCCTGTCCATGTATATCACAAACAGGATTGGTGACAAGGCGCAGCCCTGGCGGAGACCAGCACCCACTGAGAACGAAACTGACTGGCTGCCGAGGACCTGAACACAGCTCTCGCTTTGGGAGTACAGGGATTGGATGGCCCTGAGGAGAGACCCCCTTACCCCATACTCCCTCAGCACCTCCCACAGTTTCTCCCGGGGGACCCGGTCATACGCCTTCTCCAGATCCACAAAACACAAGTGGACCGGATGGGCATACTCCCAGGCCCCCTCCAGGATCCTTGCGAGAGTGAAGAGCTGGTCCGTAGTTCCACGTCCGGGGCGAAAACCGCATTGTTCCTCTTCAATCTGAGGTTCGACGATCGGCCGAACCCTCCTTTCCAGCACCTTGGAGTAGACTTTACCAGGGAGGCTGAGAAGTGTGATACCCCGATAATTGGTACACACTCTCTGGTCCCCCTTTTTGGACAGGGGAACCACCACCCCGGTTTGCCACTCCTTTGGCACTGTACCCGACTCCCACGCGATGTTGAATAGGCGTGTCAACCATGACAGCCCCTCAACACCCAGAGCCTTTAGCATTTCTGGCTGGATCTCATCAATCCCTGGGGCTTTGCCACTGCGGAGATGTTTGACTACCTCAGTGACCTCCACCAGGGAAATTGACGACGAAACACCATCAACCTCGAGCTCTGCCTCCAACATAGAGGGCGAGTTATTCGGATTCAGGAGTTCCTCAAAGTGTTCCTTCCAACGTCCGACGACCTCCTCAGTTGAGGTCAACAGAGTCCCATCCTTACTGTACACAGCTTGGATGGTTCCCCGTTTCCCCCTCCTGAGGTGCCGGATAGTCTTCCAGAAACACTTTGGTGCCGACCGAAAGTCCTTCTCCATGACCTCTCCGAACTTCTCCCACACCCGCTGCTTAGCCTCCGACACGGCAGCAGCTGCAGCCCTTCGGGCCTGTCGGTACCCTGCAACCGAGTCAGGAGTCCTCCAGGATATCATATCCCGGAAGGCCTCCTTCTTCAATCGGACGGCTTCCCTGACCACCGGTGTCCACCACGGTGTCCGAGGGTTACCGCCCCTTGAGGAACCTAAGACCCTGAGGCCACAGCTAGCCGCCGCAGCTTCAGCAATGGAGGCTTTGAACACCGCCCACTCCGGCTCAATGTCCCCAACCTCCACAGGAATGCCAGAAAAACTCCGCCGGAGGTGTGAGTTGAAGATACCTAGGACGGGGGCCTCCTCCAGACGTTCCCAGTTCACCCGCACTACTCGTTTGGGCTTACCAGGTCTATCCGGAAATTTCCCCCATTCCCTGATCCAACTCACAACCAGATGGTTGTCGGTTGACAGTTCCGCCCCTCTCTTTACCCGAGTGTCCAAAACATGCGGCCTCAGATCAGATGACACGATCATAAAATCGATCATTGATCTTCGGCCTAGGGTACTCTGGTACCAGGTACACTTATGAGCACCCTTATGTTCGAACATGGTGTTTGTTATGGATAATCCATGACTAGCACAGAAGTCCAATAACAAACGACCGCTCGGGTTCAGATCAGGGAGGCCGTTCCTCCCCACCACGCCTCTCCAGGTATCTCCATCGTTGCCCACGTGGGCGTTGAAGTCACCCAGCAGAACTACGGAGTCCCCTACTGGAGCCCCATGCAGGACTCCATTCAGGGTCTCCAAGAAGGCCGAGTACTCTGAGCTGCTGTTTGGTGCATACGCACAAACAACAGTCAGAGTTTTCCCCCCTACAACCCTTAGGCGCAGGGAGGCGACCCTCTCGTCTACCGGGGTAAACTCCAACACCGCGGCGCTCAGCCGGGGATTTATGAGTATCCCCACACCCGCCCGGCGCCTCACGCCCTTGGCAACTCCGGAGAAGAATAGAGTCCAACCCTTATCCAGGAGTACGGTACCAGAGCCGAGACTGTGCGTGGAGGTAAGCCCCACCAGATCTAACTGGTAGCGCTCCACCTCCCTCACAAGCTCCGGTTCCTTTCCCCACAGCGAGGTGACGTTCCACGTCCCCAGAGCCAGCTTCTGCCGCCCGGGTCTGGTCCGTCGAGACCCCTGACCTTCGCTGCCACCCATGTGGCTGCGCACCCGACCCCAACGGGTCTTCCCACAGGTGGTGGGCCCATGAGATGAAGAGAGGGGGGGTGCCACGTAGTTTGTTCGGGCTGTGCCCGACCGGGCTCCGTGGCAAACCCGGCCACCAGGCGCTCGCCATCGAGCCCTCCGTCTGGGCCTAGCTCCAGACGGGGGCCCCGGGCTTCCTCCGGGCTGGGTCCCATCTCCTCTTGTATCGATATTCATTGAGGGTTTTTGAACCATTCTTAGTCTGGCCCCTCACCTGAGACCACTCTGCCATGAGAGACCCTACCAGGAGCACAAGGCTCCAGACAACACAGCCCTCAGGTTCACAGGGACACGCAAACCTCTCCACCACGATAAGGTGACGGTTCCAGGAGAGGCTCTCATATAGTTGAACTGATTTATTTTTTTCAGCAGAGACACATGTGTCCTTCTGGAGAGAATAGACCAAGAATGATTGTTTTATGAAATTTGGTCGACCTGTTGATTTGAGTAACATGACTTTCTCAGGGCGATGTGCCATAGGCAGGGCTCAGTAGCCTCAGTAACAGCGGGGATCAAAAGGCATGAAACAGCTCCAGGGAAAAAGGTTTACGTCTACGCAATAAGTGGCCATCCCTTTAGCATTTGTCTGCTCCCCTAACCCCCAACCACCCATCTGTGTTTTCTCTGCTGTACTCTTATTTCACAATCATCTCCATCTCATGTCACTTTAATCCCTTCTTCCATTTTGCTATATTCCATCTGCTTTATTTTTGTATCCTCTCTCTCGCTCTCTCTTTCTCTCTCTTCTTTTCCGCATTTCTCTCCCCGTCTCTCTAACTCCCTTTGTCCTCTGTTGTCAACCTTCCCCTGAGACAGTGTTGTCACTTCTCTTTAGACTGGCTACTCGCTGACGCCCGCGCAGTTGTAATAGTTTTTAGATTCCAGCTAAACCTTTGGCTAAGTGTTTTCAGAGAAGGATGGGTGAGAACAAGAGGGGCGAGGTGGGGGGGGGGGGGGCTGCAGCCATCCACACAGGCAATTAATGACTTTGAGGACGAACCTCTGTCTTCTGTCTCGGTCCGTGGGTTGTACGTTTGTTTCCTCATCAACCCTTTTCGACGTATTTTCCTCTCCGTGTTTAAAGCAGCTCCTACGGGGACACGGATGGGTCTGTGGAGCTTTCTTTTCTTTTTTTCCCCCCGTCTGTTTTTCTTGTCTTATCAAAGAAATGCATTAAGGGCACAATGGTATTCCTGCCCTCACCCTCGCTTCTGCTTCCACACAATATTTCCTGTGACAGCGTGGGCCCCCTTACAATGGGGCTGTTGGACACGATGACTGATGAAACAGCCAAGTCTGAATCACTGGCTTCGGGCTTCGGGCTGTGGGTGGGGAGCTGCAGAAGGTTACCATGTCAGAGGCATTGTAATGCATAAAAAAAATCCACTTTTTAATATGAGCCTCTTCTTGACATTTGTGCCCCTCACATGGCAATGCAAATCCATCAGCAACCGTATTTAATGAGGTTTTGATTCGGAATGACTGAATCTCTCCGAGCATTTTTCCACGGACTACTATTTGGGTGAATCAGGGTGATATGTGCACTGACCAGTTTTTTTTTTTTTGTGGTGAAATGTCCACCATTGAATTTTACAGACTGTTTTTGCAGATTTAGGCACTGAAGCGTTTGAATTTGACCTGAACAGATTACATTGGATTAATGTGGTCAAATAGAACAAATATATTTCATTTTATTATTCCCAGTACATCATTTTCCCTTTAATGTCATTAAAACATTATAACCTCTGAACGATTTCAATACCTGGAATGATCGCAGCTTCTTTCACGCCTGCAGTGAAATAATCCTTAAAACATGGAAGATATTGGAAAATAAAATAGCTTCTCAAATTCCACAAATATGGTAGAGACGGATAAGAGATGATATATTTATCAGCTGCATTTTTAATGTCATTTAAAAAATAATAAATATTTGCTTCAACAGTTTATGAGGTCCTCTGTTTGACACAGTCATATACTTCCAAGGCAAAATTATTTTTGACCTCCAATAAATCATTGCAACACTTGGATGAGGTTTTTTGGCGATTTTTCATTTGCATTTCATCCACTCTGCGGCGCATGTTATTCATTAAACCCAGCAAAGCTGTCCTGAAAAGTCGGCCAATTTCACCCTGCAGATGTAAAAATAGGAAGAAGGGAGGCGATTTTTATTTAAGACAAGACGGAATCTTTGCTTCATAATCCCCTGTGCTCCTGGAAAGGTTTGAGACCTTGCTAAGCCTGTAATCTCTGCCTCCCACAACTTCAGAAAAGTCAATATGAAAGACCAATTATAAGTATAAATACTGCACATTTCCTGCTGTACGGATACTACATGTAAAAAAAACACCTGGTAAGTGCATGTGAATGGGGAGGGAATTGGGATTTCCAGAAATAGTCCAAATACTTCTATATGTAGGCCCCGGATAGGATTCCCATACATCACGCTTTTTGTGTGTCGTGTATCAGCAGCATGGAATATAACATAGATAATTTCTTATCTTCAGTTATACATTCCGCACTTAGGCCTTAATAGCAGCACATAAATTCTCACCCTTTCTTAACACGTCGAAATCAGATCCCGTCATCTCAACAGGGGAACCTCTTGTAGTTTGTCATTTTTATCTGCCTGTATTCCCATTGTCTCTGTGGACACCCTAACCCTGTCTGTTTAATTAAGTAACGTCAGCCTCGGCAGTCGACTGGGAGCCTTCATTAAACTCCCTCCATTATGCAATTTCTATGTCACTTACTACAAGAGCACTAGGCTAGCTTGGTGTGTGCAGAGGGGGAGGAGTTTGGGGGGGACCCAAAGGTAAAATCAAATCAATACCTTCAAGCGAGGGGAGCTAACAAGGTCTATCTAGTGTTGTGCTCTAGTTCTAAGTAATGTCAGGGGACAAACGTGATGGTTCTCACTATTAGTCTATCACGTGTCTAATGGAGTGGTACTTCCCCTCTCTCACCTTGTGCATGTGTGTGTGTGTGTGTTCGTGTCTGTGTGTGTGGTGAGTTGATCTACTTTAAACTTCCCATAGATTAAGACCCCTCCCATGAATTACCTGTTCATATTCAAAACTGCACTGATTTTGTCACGTAAGAGTTTTTTCAGGAGTCAAACAAGACTCAAGAATATTTCCCATTCATAAAGCTACCTTTCTGTAGTTTCCAATCACCAGCGGACCTTCGGCTCAGCCTCTTTAGAGACAGTCCTGTGAAACCAAAAAAACACATTATCGACATGGTTAATGAGAATCCATAGCTACATTTTATTGTTAGGCAGTGGATTGGGGGAGAAAGGGGAGAAAAGAGGAAGTGAGGAGATGTAGTTGAGAGCGACAGAGTCTGCGTTCGGAGGTGGAGGAGGTCGAGGTGGTTCCTGTTTGATATAAATAGCTGTCATTCTTAGTAACTACTTTATTGCCCGTGATAAACCTGTCTGTTTGGAATGGTTTACTCGTTTTGACCTGTGGTGATGCTGGTTGCAGTTTTTCTTTCGGAAACTGCAAAAGTGACCTGCGGTAATTGAGCCGCGGCAAATAAAGAGCGGGTCGACAGAAACCTGAAGCTTCTTCACAGCTGCTGCACAAAAAGCTGTTCACCCGTCGATTCAAAGCTCAGTGAAGCTCGACTCAGAACACAGAACCCGAAACAGAGAACCAGTTGTTGCTAACACGCTGCTGTTGTGATCTACGTCACTCACATTGATGAGTCCCAGTCTCCATTTGCATATAAAGATCACACCAAATTCAGCACTGCCCCTACTTGGTCCCTCTAAAGCACATGTGCAAAGTGACAAAGTTTTCTGTCGATTCTTTTTTTTTTGTCCTGTAACAACCTGTCATTTTAGTTTGTATTTTTCAGCCTGTTAAGAGTGTTTTATTTTTATTTTGTAGGCCTGCTCCTCACATGTGTTCTTCACTTCCTGTCTGTGATTGTCTGCCCCAGTCCTCATGTGTTACACCTGTGTTCAATTGCCCCTGACTTCCCTCTGTGTGTATATAAGCCTCTGTGCTTCCCTTTGCCCTCGTCGGCTCGTTGTCTAAACCGTCTTGATGTCCTGTTCAGCTCTTCTGTCCAGCTCGCCTCGCCTGACCTGTCCTCCAGTGTTTTTTGTATCCTGTGTCTCCTGAGCTCCCGTCCTGATCTCCATGTGCAAGCCTCCCGTGTTTTTTTCCTTCTGTTTTAATTTCTTCAGTTTTTACCTTTTTCATTAAAAAGACTATTTTTGTTCAACTCTGCATCCTGGGTCCATCTGCTTCACCACTTCCCTGACATGTTCTGTAACCTCAAAGAAGTATTGATTTAACCAAAACCTCCACTTTTCCTTGCTCAAATCCGCCACACATTTATCCACCTGTGTATTATCGTATGATAGCGGACATGATTTGCCGCCAACACACTTTTGTTTTTTGTAACCATAACCACACAGGTCTCCAGTTGAAGGTTTCAGTTGAGTGTCTGATTCATAGCGACCACCCACCTCCTGTATTTGAAGTGGTCGCAGGCTTTTGGACCTCACCCCATATGATTGATCAGATTTCATTTGTTTCCTTTGCAACCAAACTCCACATTAAGCGACAGGTTCTGAACTCTATTAAAACCATGTTGCAATTGTAAAAATAAGTGCAGTGCAGCCTGCTGTGGCTACAGTGATTCGACCACAGCATTGAATAACAACCCATTTACAGTGGGATGTAGGTGGTCTTTTTTTTTTTATGGTAGAGCTTTTGTTTAGCGTGTAAGCTTGTCCTGATTGAAGGTTATGTGCTCTTTCACTGCCGTGGCTTTTGTTTGTGTCAATGTTGACAACAAAAGAAAAGGTTCCATGTGTCCACTTCAGCATGAACTAGTGACCTGATGATTCTTTTGTTCCTCCCCCTCGGTGCCCTGGCCCAATTAGTTGGCTTCGCTTTAGTCCCCTTACACTTTACTGAAGAGAGCGAATTACAGAGCTCATTTCAGAGTACCTCTCGGGTGAATGAAATTAATGGACGGGAAATAGGGAGGTTAAAAACTAAGGTATATAACGCTGCCTCCTTTGTCTACAAATACCTTTTGTGCATATTGCATGCAGGCATTATACAAGTCAAAATCTTTGAGACAAATTCTTCCATCATCCATTTTAATTAGTGCCTGTTTCAGGTCTTTCCAGTGGTTGCTGCTATTTAAGCCAGTCTGCGTTCCACAGCAACAATTCTCTACTCTCCTGCTTAATTGCTTTGTTTAACAAAGTGGCAATCAATCATACCATTCACTAGTTACCTGTCATACTATCCAGACGTGAAATAGATGAGGGACACCATTTCATCTTATTCCTTCAGCTAAAGCACTTTTACCCAGCCCCAACCATTTTTTTTTTGCAGTCGGTGAAAAAGAGAAAATGTGACGATTTCTCATAATGTGGTGATTTCATAATCTGTCAATCTTCATCTCGTTCCTTTTCACTGTTAACGCTCACGTAATTGATCATTCACAGCAAATTGGAAAATTACTGAATAATCAATGAGTCCTTTGGCTACACTCATATGCAGATGACGCTAAATATTCAGCATTCAAATTATATCCCTGGTGTGTTCATTTTGTATGTAAATATCAGGAACTCACTCTATTCGGTTGTGTCGAGTAAATTGTGTAACATCTGAATCCAATGGAGTTGAGTTACCTCTTGACAGTATACAGTACCTGTAGGCGACAGGGAAGGGATGTGTTTCAGGGAAAGATTTTGGGAACTTTATCATTTGATTAATGGAGCATTGATATGCATAGCTTATGAAATGAAAGGCTGGGAAATTGCTTTCCTATCTTGATGGGCTGATAATGTGAATGGGATGGGGGACTTGCCCGGCTCAGTCAACAGCACCTGTCATTACACCTTTGGTCCCTATCAGCCCAGCGATCTGTCTTCTCCTGGTCGGCTTCAGAAGGGTAATCTCACAAAGCAATTAGGACTTCCTCCTTCTCTCCACTGTATTTAAATGGCAAATTATAATGTACTCCTCCTCTCCAGCTGTGGTGGAAGCCATGGTTGCCGTTGGATGTTTGCTCAAGATGTTCAAACAGTGCAGAGAAGCCATGGCTCATTAGTTTGGGAATTTTGCAGATACGTGAAACACTATGGAGCCACATACATCTCTGGTACATCTCACTGTACGGTAAATCCACAAAATGAAATGTAAATACGTATGAAGGCAAGTCCTGATAATACATTGTGACAATGCATGTGTATTACAGGATTACGCTGATACTCATGCTGACATTAACTCCATTTGAAGGTACAGACTTTGGAGTCTCCACAACAGTTCAGCTTGTGGAGGGAGTGTGTTGGCATAAACTCTAATCATGTCCCCTTAAAATCGCCTTTGCGCCTTGATCCCTGCTCTTCTTAACGTACCCTACCCTTTCCCTGACTTGTGGCCATCTAAGAGGAACAAAAACAGAAGAAGTATGAGGAATATCTTAAGTGGGACCTACAGTGTCCCAGCACATCAGCTCTTGATCACAATGAAAGGTATCGTTAACATCATCACTGCCCTGAACTCCTGTAATGTTCATGGTGATAAGTCTTTGTTTTTCCATGTTTTGATATGGAGGGGGTCTTGTTAGGGGGGTTCCAACTAATGTATTCTCCTGTAGCAAATCATAGAATATAAGGGGGTTCTCTCAAAGTTGCTGTTGCAGTGGAATATCGGAATCAGCCATTTCCTGGGCCCCAGTCAATAGCCTGCTTTGCCAACCCGGTGGCATCGACCCAGAGTGTTTTATTTTCTAAAGAATAAGTCTTGTCAAAATCCATCTCTTTTCACAGGCATCTGCAGAATATAACAAAAGCTAAGCTGCCAAGAAACTCACCTTTGGCTGTCAACATCTCTTTCTTTATAATCCTACCTTACCGACCTACTGTAACTAGTGTTGACGCTACCTGGTCGAAGCCAGAGCTACAAGAGCCGTGCTGCTGCTTTTTATAAGAAGTGAATTGACATGGCACATGGTTTCACCCAGTAATGTCCAATAAGAATTTAAATGTTGTAATGACCTGTTGGTTTGGCCACCTTGGCATGGTCAACATGGAGAAGACTGTTCTATTTTGTCATAAGACTATTGGAACTCACTTGAATGATCTGGAACAGGTTTACCAAGTTAGAGCCACTCGGAGGGCAAGGGTCACCAAATTGGAGATATATCACACACACATCTAACAAAGGACTAAGATGTTCATTATATGTAATTATGTATTCCACGACTACCTTTAACCCTTAAATAAGCCATAGTTGTGTAACACTTAGTGCTTTAAATTGTCCTGAACAATGGAATGCTATGTCACGTTGAAGGTTTCACTTTTGCATTTTCCCAGTATTACATTCAACTTCAAAGCTTCCATCATCTTAAAATAAAAAAAGCCTGACCCAACAAAGACAACACATCAACGACAACGAATTAGAAAAAAAACATTCATGTTTGATACAATGTAAATATCTACTGTGAATGTTGTGAGCTGAGTGAAAGGGAAGGTTAATTCATGGCTGGTGATTGGGTGGAGCCTCAACTGTAATAACACTATTAATCCTTAACGAAGGCACTTGCGCGCCTGCAGATTGTTTTGTTGAAGTACATTAATTTCAGTCCACTTCTTCCAATTACCTTGTACTGACACGCCAAGGATAACCAACGACACACGGAGGTGAAGTAATCACAGATGGGGGTATCTGTTTGTACTCTATAGTGTTTTACAGCTATGGGGAGAGAGGGTTTTGTGTCCATACCTGTATCGCACTCTGCAGTTCCATTTGACAAAAGGTTAGCCTTCTAACAGGCTCATTTGATTCCATGAAGCAATGCAGCAGAATTGGCATGTAGCCTGCTGGTTTGCCCTAATCAATCAGTAGTGAGTGACACGTCTGTCGGGCCGACATCCTCTTTAGTGGCCATGTAGACCTGCAGTAGCAGATGCCCGGAGCACTTTGAGTTTTCAAAGAAACATGTCGATCTTAGATCTGTTAATGCTGTCATTTGCTGCAACCGCCACATACTTCACTTACGTCACCTGGTATATTTCTGGCATTTTTTCCTTCAGTGTTTTTTTACCAATGTTGCTACATAACAAGTTCAATCAATGAAAGGATGACATAACCACTGAACAACCAGATAAATGGAAAAGTTGGAAAATTGGGCAAGCAGCAATACCAAGGTTTGAAACCAATCAAGATAGAACCACCGAAAACATCCAGAGCAAACACTCAACACTCCTGTAGAAGACCATGGCAGACGTCATATGCCGGCCTGTGCGACTGCCTGGATAGAGCTCGGAAGGAAAGTGCCCCATTTTACCTTCCTGGGGAAATATGGCAGTCCACATGAAAGATTCCGGTCTGTCTCCTCAGTGGGAACGCTGAAGCCGCTGTGTCTTTGTCACCGCTCAACAAGTTTGACCTCATTCTCAGCAAAGTGCTATGAGTTTGTTCTAAATACATGGACAGCTGACTATCGCAGATCCACTACATCCCCACTCCCTTATAGTCTATGTCCTAGATTGTATACGTGCCCGAGTGTGCAGGTGGCAAAAGGTGAAGTAGAATAAAGGTTATGCATCACCTAAAAGTAACTGTAACCCATTGATCATTGTGCACAGGTGATATTTTGTAACCCTGCCGATACAACAAACCCTTCAAATGAAGTTGGAAAATACATCAAAGGTAAATGCCCCAAGAACGACGCATATAACCAATTAAGGATAAATCATTTGTCAGTGTTTTACAAAAACTTATAAAACCACTGCGGCAAAAATAAAACTGTCCCCTCTGATTTGAAAGTTTGGTTCAGTTTAGGCACAAAACTTGCACTTGTATGATTTGGGAAACATTCCGGTTCATATCATTTCCATTTGGTTTAACCATCCATCCACACTAATCACGTCCCTCTGCGACTTTTATGCCTCCATAACAGCATATAACATTATTTCCTCCATTGTTCCCACAATGTCACTGGAATGTTAACAACATTGTTGTTTTCAGGTTTTTGCTGAAATGTCTGACCAGCTGCTATTTTTTCTTCATCTTGACGAAACGTTGTCACTGAGGATTGATGGATGCACTGGTAGGTTTTGATGACATAACAGTCTTGACTGCTGGCAGCTCAATCCGAGTAGCTGACAAGTACATTTCAAATAGTATAGCGGTACTGTAGAGTGGAGTCATGGCACAGGGTACTAAGACAAATAATGAAATATAGACAAGCAAAAGGAATTTAAGTTAAACCTCTACGGCCTGCAATGAATCAACAAACAAGTGAAACAGTAGGTACCCATTTTTGTGGGATTTGTTCCGTTTGATATGAGAAATTATTGTCTTTGCAAGCCATGTACGACTCTAAAGGTTTGTGTGAACCAGCTGGAAGGATCAAGCAGTTGTGGTCATCCCATTACAAGTAAGTGTGATATAGTTGGTAGGTAAACTAAGCAGCTAAAGGTTATTCTAAAGACAGTATATCACAGACACCAATTTTCTAAATAAAAACTACGCTATTGAGGACGTTAAAGCAAGTTATAATCCCCAAAAAATAAAGAATCAAAAATATAAAGAGGACGAAGGCACAAAAACAAGTAAAATTACAATATATTCACTTATTTATCATGGCCCATGAAGGGGGTTCATGATATGAAAAAGGTTCCCCACCTCTGACCCAGAAGGTTATGGGTCTCAACCTGGTGGCACTCTCCATGCAGTCTTTAAACATGATGGTTGGACACACAATCTGCAGGCAGTGGATAAGAGTGACATTTCTGCTTGGCTGATTAGGCCACAGCCTCCTGGCCCCAGAGTCCTGTCAGCATCTGAGTGCCGACTGTCGTGTTTATGAATAAAGATGTTTGTGGATATTGTTTAATTCAGGCTTTTTGACATTGCCACCGACATCAAAGTCGTTACTTTTGGCAAGACTGTATCTACTGAAAAGACAAGTGCCTTTATTGGAGCAGAATGCACACAAGCGTGGCTGTGCATCCTTGAACACTGTTTACCGAGCTGCTCGAGCTGACCTCTATGAAACGCTCACTGATTGGACAGGACGTTCCGTATCATAACTAAGACCGTTAATTCTCAATCTGCTTTTTCCTTTTATCTAATTAATGGATCAGTTTGATTATGTAATTGCGATTTTCCACTTCTCACAGGGGGGATAGGAAGTGTAGCGACACAAGATCATCTAATCTAATAACAGGTCGGCGAGCCTGAGTGAGAACATTACATATGAATTCAATAATGCAAGATTTGTGCTTGGACAATTGGATTTTGATTGGCATAATTGACAATTACCATTCACCAGCATGTAACACAGCCCGTTGTTTAGTGTGTATGTCATTAATTTGTTATCGGAACAAACAAGACAATGTGAAACAGAACAGTGGCCAAACAATCAGAGTTGTCCTTGTTTACCATACATGTTGAATACACATCTCACTTTATAAGGAGGAACCTCAGCTGGCTGTGATTCTGATCTTCTCGTAAAAATGCTCACACCAACCACTTCTGTTTGCACAGCTCAGGACCTTGAGGGTGTACAGTGTTGACCGTGAAGTTACTCGGATATAAGTGGTTGTTCAGAAATTTGAAAATAAAAATCACAAAATAATCTGTAGTCCAAAGAATACAGCAAAAAGAACTCTTCCTGAATGTCACAGTGATAAGCAACTGAGCCATATCTGAAAACCATCCATCAACTTAAAATCTTGAGGCCTCCCTTCCTTTTCCCTTGATGCAATCAGCATTGTATTTGGGAGTAAATGGGGGGAAAAAAGAAGATGACATTTAAGTCGGCTCTGCCCTCTGAGTGTGAGCACTTGTTGAAAAGGTTTCTCTGAAGAAGGAGAAAAGTTGAGTGCCTCAACCTTGCCTTGCCATCAAACCATTTATCCTCCCTTTTTGTTGTTCACTGCTCATTAGTCTTGATTTAATTTCCTTTGTGTGTGCCCACTCGCAAGAAGAATCCAATTTAGTGTCAGCCACAGTTGCGTCTGTGATAAGTAAGCAGGTAGAGTCTGGAAAACAACAGCTAATTGATGGGAAGCAAGGGTTCTTAAGAGAACAAGTCTAGAGAGAATTTATGAGGAATTACAGTAACTGAAAGTTCACCAGGGAACTTCAGGGTTCAAATGTCTGTATACAGCACAACATGTCTGTATTCATCCTTCTCTTGTGTTCTTTCACACTGTAGCCACGAGTAATATTCATAACATCAGAGAATGGATGAATTGCATGTGTTTGATATACACGTTTGCAGAAGTACAATGTGTATCTGTGGTAGGTTTCTGGTCTGTACATGGTGATAAAGTGGGCGAGGTGGTATATGCTCTCAGAGTGCCCTTGCCGGACTACTGCATTAATCTATTTATCGAAATCCATAGTTCCACATATGAAAAACTATTCAGGTTAAATGGATTGAATTGCCATCCGGCCATTCACAGCCCACAAGGCCCGGGAGAGCACAGGTAGGTTCAAGCAGAAACAGGCCCTCTGCCACTTACTGCTTCTGACAAAGTGGATGAGAATTCCTCTTTACTCATTTGTCCACATTGTGCATCCATTAGTTTCTACTTTAGTTCGTCCTTGCTTTTGTAACATTTCATCACTTAATGTACTCGGTTTGTTTGTGTTGACAAAACGGAGCAGTCCCCATCGAGGTATGTGAGTATATTCAACAACAATAAGTTAGTTTAACTTGCCTTTTTGTTTACCTGTTTGTTCCTCTGTTCGGACCTATGGTTCGGACCCGACAAGCAGGATAAAGTTTGAGAGGCAGCCGACCAGCATTTCCTGGTTTCTATCTTCTTGGTGATGTCACGGATGACATCACTGGGACTAACCAAGTGAAGGGGTTTCTGTTTCTTCAGTAAAGTTTACATTTTTAATTTTCAAAGCATTATTAATATTAGCTTATGTTTTAGTGACATAAGGTTAGAAGATTGACTTTAGGGGAACAATACTTTGACTGGTTACCGTCTCTAAATAGTTCAGACTGAAAGTGTGAATTGAACACCCTATATAGTCAGAGGGATTATGATGTACCAGATGGGAAGTGGAGCAGGAATTGTTTAGTTTCTAACATACAGGGGATTCGGTGAGAAAGTATTGTCGGAACCTGTGAGTCTGCCTCCCTGCTATCATAAATTATTTTTTATTATAAAATTATATAACTTCATTTTGTAGTTGTGCTGGCAAATTGATTAGCTACCTCAACCGTTCCAAATGCAAATCAGTGTGGCAAACAGATGTGATACAAGTGGATGGTTGTTAGCATTTTTTAGTTAATAGCACTGTCAAAGCCAGATAGCATGTTAAAGTCTGAATGTCCACCTGTTTTGGGGACACATGCTCAGTGTTCACACTGTCTTTTCTTGACAGTGTCTCTAAAGGTTTGTTTGAACCAGCTGGAAGGATCAAGCAGTTGTGGTCATCCCATTACAAGTAAGTGTGATATAGTTGGTAGCTAAAGTTTTTAATTAATAGGCTAGTATTCTTCAGCAGACCAATCTTGGTTGTCTTGACAGTACCAGTATTTTAGGGTCAGTGATAGTGACATCCAGTGAGTCTGTGTTCAACATTCGCATTATTGTTTTTTATGCAATAATAGAGGATTTACGTAAAGGGGAAATGCAGGACAAACTTTACATTTACTCTTTATTTACATAACTTGGTTATTTGCTTGCACTCAAACCCTATTTTCCTCTAAATAATCTCATCTCTATAACTGTTGTGTTGTTGTTCAGGAAAGCAAATCTCATCAAGCATCAACCTCCATACGAGACCATGAAAATTAAGTTATGCAGTTAGATTAAATCCTTTGTTTTGCCTGATCTTATGAGAATCATGTGAACTGTTTTGATCCCTGAGGCAACATGAGTATTCTAAGGCTATAAGTCTATAAGACTGCTGGTCAACAAAGTGTCTTTTAGTGAAGAGGTTGGTGCTACAATTTAAATTTTAACTCAAAGTTTTTTGCACCTTGTGATGATGAAAAGGGGGGGGGGGGAATGAATGACATTCACATTATGGTATTTATGTTGTGTGGACAGAAATATGGTCTGAACTCTGAGAACTGCCGTACATTTGTAAAATCACTGCTGCCCTCCTGGAACCAGTCGATCCCCGTCCGATGTGTGGCTTTGTTAGTTACTTGAGATGTTTCTAGTACAGTTACTACCTGAATGCTAAATATGCACCATATAGTATGACATGGATACTGAGGAAGTAGAATGTCGGTTGCCTACAAAGATCTCAGCATAAATGTGTGCGCACTGAAGAAAAGGTATTTCCAATCTATGGTACAGCTTATTAATGATTCCCAACTGATTTCTGTTGACAGAATCTATTAATAAAAAACTGTATTGCTTAGTCAGACCGTTGGAAATGAATGTGGAGGAATCAGCTGAGTGCATGAAGCACTGAGTGTGGTAATATTTAGAAATTTATATTGTGAAATGAAGGTAAGTGACAAATGTTTATGATTAATAGGATTTAATGAAATGCTTGGGTTCATTCCAATTTTAAAATCACATGCTTCCCAGAGTACAGCCATTTTGAATGTGTTCAAATGTACATGGACATAATGATCTACACGGTTGCAAATCTGCTTTATCCCTTAATCAACATTGTCTGTATGACTATGGGAAGTGCAGGAGGTATTACATTGCTTTTTGTTTTATCGGCATTAAATTATGTGCTGACTTCATTTTCTTTATTTTTCACTTAAGAAATTTGAGCTCTGGTTGAATTTCAGATGGACAGAGATACCTCCATTTAAAGTTAAATACTATCTTGCAGAAAGCTGATCATCATAAGTCATTCTCGAGTAATCCCAATAGTGAGTGCAGTAGGATTTTTATTATCAATTAACTACTAGATAAGCCTAATTGTCAGTATTATCCAGTCATTTTATGGGTTATTTAAGGCCCTCTATACTTCCAATAGTGGAGCTGACCGTGCTGAACTTGGCTGCAGGTCACCTATTACCCAAGAGTCTCTGTCCAGCTCATCTCCATGTGCAAGCTACAGAACAGATCCTATCTGGAGAGGAAATGAAAGTCATCCTCGCCTCTTACGAGCATTTTGAATAACGAGAGTGCAGCCTCATCATTCATAATGACACTGATCATCTATAACGGTTCAGATATGATAAAAACCCAAGCTCATGTAGAAATACCCTCTTTTCCAATTCTGATTTCTGTGGATCTGCAGCGTGTAACCTTGAGCAGTGACAGATAATAGGTTTGTCATTGGAGAGCCTCCTCATTCCCACATAAAGAACCTTTAAAAGAGATATATCACCGGCCTCTGGTTGATGAAGTCTGCAGTGTGTTGGGATTATATCTCGATTCTTTCTAATTTACCTTCATGCGGGTCTCTAATTCGAATGACCCTGGTGGGATCATTAAAGCAGAGGTTATCAACCTGGAATGGAGATGAGATGCATCCTTAAGCACGGAGAGTTGTTCACCTTTTTTCACTTTCACAGTCACCTGGTAACAGTCTCCTTCACAAGCTCTGGTGGGAAATGATCATCTTCTATTCCCAGTCAAAGACTAATATAATGAGTATTGGTTTGGTCCTTGTTTTGCAATAGATAGAGATTTGCCTTTAGCCTTTTTGATTAAGTTGTCCTGCAAAATTAGACCAAAGGAAACTACCGTGTGTATAAAATGTCTTTCCTTTCGTGCTCATGATTACAATTTGTGTTACATACAGACTTTTAGAACACCCTGCTTTTCATTTGATTTAATTAACTTTCATTGCGGCAGGTTAATTAACCAATTTCTTAATCCCTGTTTTCTATTGAATTCATTTAGTTTTTTAAGTTTTTCATTTTGGTGACAACAAAAATCTTTGAGCTTTGAGGTGGAACTGTTTCAATTTCAATAAAAACTTGAAAAATGAAGATGTTCTACAACTTAAAAAATATCGGGGCCCCTGCAAATTGAATATAATCCAAATTTATAGTATTTACATAACTGTTAAAAGTAGCAATACCACAAAACAGAGATACACAATTAAAGGTTAAATCAATCTGTAAAGTAATCATTTTGATTATTACCGACATCAATAGATTGTCATGCATCACAGAGATGGTATTTGGTGAGGCAGTTTGATTGAGCTACCGTCACCGTTGTTATTGCCAAATGAGAC
Source organism: Pleuronectes platessa (assembly GCF_947347685.1). Classification (NCBI taxonomy): domain Eukaryota; kingdom Metazoa; phylum Chordata; class Actinopteri; order Pleuronectiformes; family Pleuronectidae; genus Pleuronectes; species Pleuronectes platessa. The sequence continues at coordinate 8,311,850 of NC_070627.1, read as the reverse complement.
CATTGCACAGGATTATAACGAACTAGCCACATTTAGGTGCCTAAGAACAGACAGACGTGGTGTCCAGACATATCAAACCAATTTCCCGCTAATTCCTCAATTTCCACAGCACTGTGGAGATCAAGAATCAAGTGTGTGTATCTGCATAAAGATATCCAATATGAGTTATTTAAGGTTCAGCAAAAATATCTTGCAGCGGTTTCGCTTCTGTGTGAAAGTCCAAGGTAAACCCATTTACTCCATACAGCCTCCCTCTGGGTCATGAAGTTGCTATAACGTGTGATCTCGATAGATAGAAAAAATAAAATAGTGTGGCATGTTGTAGTTTCTTTTATAACCGATCATAAAATAAAGTGTAGTGCACAGTGGATGGGGGGCGAGCTTACAATGGACAGAATAAAGGTAGTGGAGCATTATTGGAAGTCTTTCCAGCTAGTTACATTTTTGTTATCAGACATAAATTTACTGAAATTAAAAACATATATATAGATCCAACATCTCAGCCGATTTCATACACTTTAAATTGCTGCTCCACCTCTTTTCAGCCTCTGTCAGAAACACTCTTTTCTATAATTTCTGATCTCTTTATTCTGTCACCCTCTTCTATATGTTCCAGTTGAAAACATCGGCTGCACAGAACTATCAAAGTTAAGCATGATAATAGCATTGATAATAGCACTACTATTTACAGCTAACCTGCAAACACAACAGCTCACCTGCTGTGCAGCTTCACATGATGTTCGGTTTATAAAACATAAAGAAAAAGCATAACTGCCGGCTTGTTGCTTGGAGACATAGTTGCTTTATGAAAGAAACCCAGGAAAAACAAATTGTTTCATGCTCCTCAGGGTCATTTTTTTGTCTCTGGAATAAAAGAAAACCTTTTGCTGCAAACTTTAGCCTTTTTGACTCCCAGAGCAACTGCAGGGAAATTATTTTTGATGGAAAAAAACAACCCATTATATCGCAATTTGTTACCTACGCAAACTATGACTGCTTTTATTTTTGCCTGATGTGAGGAGCAGCTTCACATTAAATAGCCAAGGAATTGCAATTACAGGCTATGTGGGCTGAAAAATTGGTTAAGTCAAGATCTGAATTCCCATAAATTGCATCATTCCAGGGAAAGTAGATACAGATTAAAGCAGCCAACTGTGAATGCTAACTTTCTAAAGACTTTGACCTGTGGAACAATGAGTCACAAGTTTGCAGACTTTGGTGCTACCTGTCCTCTAATCTTTCCTTCATCGGTGCACACGGTACCAGCAGAAAACAGAACCTTTGCATTTACACCTTAGTGTTGTTTCTGCTTTCAAAACCTGGAAGTTAGTGTGGAGTTCTTGTTTCATGCATGTGTCTGTGTGTGTCTCCTGCTGTCTGAGAGGTTTCCATCGTCAGTGATCAGTGAATTTGTGTTTGTTGATATGATTTCCATACTTTAATAAGAGGAAAGAATCAGTCTCGCACACACTGGCAGAATTATCATTTTAATGCAAACCCTGTACTTGTGAGCAAACAGACATCATTCAAATAGTAATGAAATACGCCTTTTGCCTGTTTGTCTCATTTGTTCCAGTGTTGTGCGACGCCTCGTTCATTACAGCCGCTCACAACATTCATGCAGCAATTCAATGGCGAATGCAAATGAATCCAATTCAGCTCGGAGCAGATCCTGACCCATCTTTTCTCAATCTGCCATATTGATTGACACGCATGTATTAGCACCTTTCAGTTTGTTTCTTTGGATCCAAATGAAATTCTCTCTATTGCACTTCACGCCTGAGAACCACACGAGAGCCACTTGAATTAAGGCCGGAGGATGGCTCGCAGTTTCCTGCACGTATAGGAGTTGTCCTTGGTCGTCCCCGGGTCCGTGTCAATCTGCACAAGTCTCTGAGATGTCTGTATATTCTTTAATCTTTCACTACCTCTTTACAACTCATTGTGCTCTTTCTGCAGGATAGTGTGTCTTGAAATGTGAGTTTATAACGGCAGCACCGAGGCCTCACCCACTCAATCCCATTACAAAGCTCATACATCACGCTGACAGTGAATTCACGATTAAAGAGTCAGGATATGGTGATTAATCTACTTTTAATTACTCTATCATCCCTGTCTGAAGACTTGTTTAAGGTCATATTTTTCTACCCTTGACTAAAGGTAACTGATCTTTGCATTTTTCAAATATTAAGATGGAACTGGAGCACTGAAGAAAGGCTTTGACGACTAGATTTAATTTGTTTTTCCCTCACAATAATTTTTTTATGTTGTCTATGCCTGGTAGTTCTTCTTCTGTTGCAGAATACAAAGCTAAAAGGATCATTTCTTTAATTTTAACGGCTGACGCATAATTTTCCACATTATGAGAGTTGTAGATTCATTTGAAATGTGCTTCCTCTGCATAAGTATTCCAAATAATAAATTGTCCGTTTATTTTAGTTACACTTTTGTTTGCAGAGACATAAAAATGGAAAAGTTGGCAGAAAGTCATTTTTTTTTCTTAAATCAATTTGTGTTTTTTTGCAGAACTGTTCACTTACAAACCGTCAGATGTAATTGGTTGGTGTTTTCTGTTTCTCTTGGACAAGGCCGCTTCAGAAGCGAGCTCCCAATTTTGATCCAAACTTCTTGCTTTGTTGTTAAAATTGCCACATTTCATACAACATACAATATGTGACACTGATGTCTTAATCACTGAAACGAACAGCTTTGAAAGTAAAGACGGAAATTGAGAAAAAGTTTTCAAAGAGTATTCTTTTATTCCAAACCCACTTTCCGCATGATCACAAGGTAAAAAAATAAAACTACCCATTTTTCTCTCTAATTGGCCTCCTAACTTTTACCTTGCAAAAGTCGATAGGTTCATTCGGAGACTATTAAAGATCCATAGTTGACTTGTGTGGTTTCTTGGGATTGTGCCGGTTTGGCTCAGGTTTCGGTAAATTCATCTTCTGTAGGATGGAATATTCTCATTTCTTGTGCCCACTCTCTTTTCTCCTATTTCAATGTGTGCTTCTGGCGGGTCGTGACCAGCCAACCACTCACCTGCTCCGGTATAAAGCCCCCAGTCTGATCACTACCTCATTACCAGAATGTTGCCTCACCTCATGGTGTTTAGCTGTGGCCAAACCAGGCCAGTTTAGATTTTTATATTTGAACGATCTTGGTAAGGTTGAATCCAGTAGGGCCCATTCTTGCTTGTCCTCCCCTCTCTACAGCCTCTTTCCTCTACTAAGACTGCTCAAATAAAGTAAACTAGAAAAGGGGGGGGGAAATAAATAAATGAAAACACCTCATTTCTAAATCCGAGATTGTGAAACGATTCATGAGCATTTGCTTAGCGGCCACCTGAACGGTTGTTTAGGCATTAGGACTTCTTCGTTAAGTTTAGATGAACACTCACGGTCTTGGTTGTTAGAAATCGATACCGGGCGTCGGTGGGAGAATGCAAAGTCTTCTCTTCTGTCGATATTGCAGATCCTAACATTTGCCTCAACCTCCCTTCAAGGCCTGTCCCATGGACCAGAACATTATAATGACAAAAGGGTGCTTGCCAAGAAAAGACGAACCGAGGTCATTCTGAAAAAATGACCTATGTTGTTTTATTTTCTGGTGAGGACAGTCACAAGATGACAATCTGTATACTCACTCACCACCACCAACCCCCCCCCCCCTCGCTCTCTCTTTCTCCCTTCTCTACTCTGTGTTTGCCTTCCTTTTAATGGAAAAGCTTTTAGATATTACCAGAGGCACTACCTCAGGCCAATGTTATCTTCCTGTTTATTCATGTGCACATGCATTTCTGTGGTAGTAAGCAGATGTTATTCTGATACCATCTGACAACACCTCAGGAAACCTCACTCTTCTCAGGGTCATGACACTGAGTCATTACTGACATTACCTCTCTGATACAGAGCGGCTCCGATCAGACACGATGGGCTTTTTGCAGGCGTCTTAGTTTCTGTGGTTTTTCTACAGACTGCATGTGTTTGCATTTTTTGTGCCGATTGCCCATCTCACGATTCAATTCCTTGGTGACATTTTTTCGGGGGGGGAAGTTGGAAAAAGTCTATAACGGTCATCATTGTTTTTTAGCCTTTGCTCGATCTGATGAAGTAGCTACAGGATCCATGCAGAAGAAAGTTGTTGTAGCAGTTATACCCAGAGTTAATAGACCTTATCACAGTTTCTATTTTTTAAACAGAAAACATCAAGCGGAGATAAAATCATGCTGTTCTTGAGATTTTGTGTAAAATATCAGGAGCGTTGTTTTTATAAATATAAACTGTACGATGGGTGAACTGGTAGCATGTACACCATAAAGTGAAGCTGATGTTACCTCACTTTCAAAATCAACGCTCTCTCGCTTCCTAGAGAAAAGCTGTAAGACACAATCCAAACAAGTTGTGATTGACAGCAGAGAGTCAACATGAGCCTTGAACCAACCATCATGAAGCTCCTGGACCAGTCACTCCAGCATGATCCCTCCTCGTTGGGAGGCTCTCATGTACCCACACAGATTAACATTTCCCTGTGTCTACCATTGACAGAGCCTGAACAAGTGCCCTCCAGCTGTAGCCCATATGTGTTTGTGCAGATGTACGACTGTGTGAGTTTATGTCACATTCAAATCCCTGTTAGACTCAGGGCAGGTGACTTGCCGGTTGCCTGGCAACAGTATCAAAATGAATGCAGCACACTGACCTTAATTCTAAAGAACGTGATGATAATGAAAATAAGACATGACATTTGATGTATTATATGAATATGAGGTATGATATACATAAATACAGGAAGTGACCTGGACTAGAACCTCACAGAGACTTGCTGGTGAGTTGTGTACTGAAATCCTCCTTTTGAAATGATCTTCCTCGTCTTTAAAACTCAACTTGACAGTTTGGCTCTGGATGCACGATGCCCCGGCAGAAGACGATACGGCAGTCGGCAGAGATTGAGTACATAAGCCTTTTATAATTGAAGCCTGAGGCAACAAGTGTCCCAGGGACATGATGAACGCACGCTCTCACATCCAGAAGAGATATTGCTGTGGAAGATGGTTTGAGTCTTATCATAGAAGAGATGGAGAAGTGATGGAGAAGTAGATTATATCTTGCAGGACAGATTTTTAGAAGTTTGTAAAGATATTTTATATTTTATGCTTAAATTGTATTTATTTTTCCAGGATAATACATTCAAACGGCACTTAATATCCTGTGAATCTAAGCTGCTGTTGTTTGCTTAGAGCCAAGATATAAAGGTAATTTTAAAAGTCTATCTTTGGTCCTACAAAATAAAAGTGGAATTCCTGTGTTGACGTGAAATCATGCATTGACTGAATAAACAGGTTCAACAAATATTTATAACGTGCAAATAAAAAAATAAAAACATGTCTAGTCCTTTAATTTGATACATGCTGTACGTGTGTTATCTTTGATTAAAGAGTCTTTATATGTGGGGAATAAAATATTGATTATATAGGCAGAATCAACATATACAAATCCAACAAAGGGGTGTAGAAAAAGAGGGGGGTTCTTTTTTGCAATCAGGAGGAAAGTTGTCATGTGCTTGAACTCATTGTTTCCATCGAATTGTGCAGCTTGAATTAGCAACGATTCGCACCTCGAGGCGCCAATCAATTACAATGACATTAGCCCGGTAATGAATATATAGCCTCAACCCGGATATTATGATTAAAAATGTCAGTTTAAGAGCACTGCCTTTTTTCCCCTATATACAATGAGCAGGGTTTAACGATTTCGCGAAGCTTTACAAGAGCAGAGAATCACATTTTAGATTCTCTCAGATGTCTTTACACGCAGTGGGTAGCCCTCCTAATTAGATAGGTGTTTGTGTGCTGGAGGTATTTGCCAATTACTGCAGTGACAAAGCACAAACATTAATGGGAGTTCGACTGCAGCTCCAGACAGCAGTGTCTGGAGCTGCGAGCCCAAAGAAAAAGCTCTTGCAGAAAGGGTCATAAAGCCAAAGGTGAAATCCAATTAATTCCTCTGAATCCGCCGCAGATAACGACACTGAACAAGAATTATAACACATTTGAGCATCTTAATGAATGTGACTGTAATTAACCTGTAAAGTCTCTTTCCAAATCTGCCCCTAATTAAGGCAAAAGATAGATTGTCTATCAAATACTCTCCCCTCAATCAGGCCGTGCCCAGGAAACTGTGTGTCTACCTGATAGTGGCACAGAGACGGCAGTTTAGCTTCAGTAATTAAGATATCATGTTGAAAGCAAAGCCCCGGGCTACACTGTTAGATTATCATATACAAACATCAAGATGCCCCTGTGGATTTAAGTTCATACAGAGTAGGAGGATGTAATGCTTGTAAGGGAACCATCTACAAGATTTGGGAGGGAATGAAATGTGTTTATTTATTGTCTCCCAAGTCTTGATCTTTCCAAAAACTGGATGGTCTGATCGGGTCAATTACACAAACTAGTGCATGTTTGCAGAAACTGTTTAACTTCAATACTTATAAACATGTTTTTGCTTGTTTACTCCCCAAGTGCTCACTTCACATGCTGTGTAAACGTTGTGTAGATGTCAACGTGGTGTAAAACTTGCGAGACAGACGGCAGCCACACTTTAAATCAAAAGGCATGATGGTAAACATGTTTTTACCCAAAATGCACTTATATAAACAGACAGAGAACCAGATTTTGGTGTCATATAACTCGCTCAGTTTTATTTGCAAATATTGACGACTCCGTTTTTTTGCCTGATATATACATATAGCTGGATGATGGAAATTTCAAGCTGGAAAATGCACTGTTGTTATCATGCAAGCTTTCTATTGTCACAATGGGGATAAAATATGGAATTAAAAACTCTTCTGTATTTGATGATCATAAACATGAATTCAATAAGAAACCACTGCAAAAATGCTGTATTTTTGACCATGTTTGTGTGTCTGAGAAATAAGTATATTTTATGTTGTTTTGTTCCATAAGATTTTATGGTTACTGTTTTATTTTTTTCTTATTATGCCTCCTTGCCAGCTGCAGTTAGAGACATTATGTTTTCAGGTTGTGTGTCTGTCCACAACCATTTCAATGCAATATCCTAATAACACCTCACAGGAGTTTAATCAACTTAGGCTCAAACTCTCTCTTCGTCAATGTCACTGAGTAACTTTGCAAAATGTGCATTTGGACCTACCTTAATAATTGATATGCCGATTATTATAAAAAGATACAGTAGAATTGTTTAAATTCCTTTAAAGTCTTACACATATCTTATGATGCTAAATAGACATAGATGTGAAATGTAACTTGACTGATTGGCAGAGGAATAAAAAAGAATAGTTAATTCATCTTCACCAAAAGCACAATTGTGAGTCACACACTCGGCATTGGAAAGCAGCGTGTGTTGTTGTTAAAAAACAAACAACAAAAACTCATCTATAGCCTAAAATTATATGAACTATGAGGTAACCTTGTATTTGGCAAAATGGCCCGTTAGCAACACAAAAGGCTCCTGAGTGGTTTCACAGTGTTCACCTGAAAGTGCTTCGAAATGTAAATTACTATGAATAAAAAATTGTGTCTATTTCTAAAAACAAATCAATTCCACTGAACTGCCGGTTTGACTCTAGCTACAGAATTTACTGTGTCATTTGTTCAGTTTATTTAAAAACATCACTGCTAATGCTAACACAATTTTACAGAAGATGTGTCCACTCTATTATATCGGACATATTAAGCTACATTTAAACTTTGTAGATTTCCTGTAAATCTTCTAAAAACCTGTTAATGAATGGGTCTTGGACTTGCACAGAGATGTTGTGCAAGGTTATTTATTATTCTCTCTAAAATGTATTAGTTTGATAAGAAATGATGAAACGGATGTGTCTTTTTCCCCGAAAGCTGACCTGAAATGGTCCTAAGTAATTGTATTTTATATTACATGGTCTCTTCTTGTTGTCTTGTGTCAGGTATGGTTCCCACAAACTGTTATGCAGAGCTGAAAAGAACCGCATCTCAAGTGTTTAGGGCTTTTAGCACATTTTGCAAACATGATGTCAGCTAATGTAACATCATGTTTCAGAGAAGCTGCTCTGATCTCCCCACTTGCAACAGTGCAACCTCGAGAGGCAACACTTATTTCATAATTATGATTTTCATCCCCTTCATGTAAAGTATTCACCTTGAAAGGTACAAGCGTGCTTCACCTGGAATTAAAAATGAGCATTGTTTTGAGTAAAATATGAACTGAAACAAGTCTCCAAAATAAGTTGAAATTAAATGGTTTCATTTATTTAAAAAATTTTAATTGCTCCAAGTAGTTTGCAAAAGCAAATTTTCAAACAACGTTGCAGGAATAAGAGAAATAAGAGAAACTAAATGGAATCGAATACTTTCATGTTTATTGTATACTTTAGATTTTCAAATGAAAATAACATTGGTTTAGTGTGGAAATGGCACAGAAACCGAAAAAGAATACATTAAATACAAACCTCTCCAATCAAAAACATAATTTTATTATGTTTATCACAAATAATGTGATTTTGGAGACAGTTTAGATTCATGAACACACTTTAATGCTAAATCATGACAGTAAAGAATTGTTTGAGAAAAATGAATGCAAATTGGAGAAATAAAACAAACCCCTCTGTCCCAAAGAGAGCAAGAGACTTCTATTTCCTCATTTTCTCCAGTCTTTGCATGTGAATGGATCCATGTGGGTCATTGGTCTTGTTTCCTCCTGGCTCGCCTGTCGAGTTGGATCTATGTAAACTGGCCTTGCCTGCGGCAGCCTTTAAAGGGTATCAGTTTGTTGAAGAGTGAGGGCAGGCGGGGGTGCAGGCCCAGCTGAGTGAGCAGTTGTGTGTGTGTGGGGTGAGGGGCAGAGGGGACTGTAGTGGGGTACTACCCCCCCCCCCCCCCCCCTCCCTTCCGATTGAGCACAGTCCCTCAGGTTCAAATCCTAGCATTACGCATTGCCCGTTGACTCATGTGAACCTTTCCCAGTCGCGATTCCCCTGTGGACGGCGATGTGCTGTGTGGCCATAGCTCCGTGTGTTCGTGTGTGTGTGTGTGTGTGTGTGTGAGCTTGTGCACGCCTGCAACATGTGAGAGGGCACGAGGGGGAGAGACCTGTGAAAAGTGGCACCCTCAGATGACAGAAAACTCCATAAGTATAATTACACAGGGCGCAGCACGAGGACTAAGCAATGTACAATGTCACATTTTCCCAGGCTGGAAGCACGCAGCTGGATTCTGGCCTTTTCTAAAAGAGTGAATGCACATTTAATTATAGGTGGAGCACAAAAGGAAAACAACAGGCTTAAACGTGCTGTGAGTGACAGGGCTGTTCTTCATTCTATGATTTAGTCATATTAAATATTCGCATAACCAATATCACATTTACATGAACTGCCAAAATATTATATGTGGCCTTTGCCCTACTGTGTGTGTGTGTGTGTGTGTGTGTGTGTGTGTGTGTGTGTGTCCGGGGTATAACTGTCAATGTGGAGACATAAATCTGTTTATCTGTGTATCTTGCCGTGGACAAAACAAACGTAAATCCTTCAGTTCATTCAGACATGTGTTTAAGTTAGGTTCCGGTTAAACAGGTAGTAAGTCCAGGAAATCAATGTAAGTGAATGTACTGTCCGCTGAAGTCACTGAGACTCGAGTTCCAGACTGAGGACCAGTTAATTGAGGACAAATTGTTACATCAGGGACAAAAGCCATGTCCCCAATTTGGAAAAGGGCAGATTTCTGGGTCAGTGGTTGAGGTTAGAGTTCCTTTAGGGGCAATTGGAGGTTAGGGTTAGTGAGATAGTGATTAGGAAGGTAAGGTTAGGGGGTCTCTAGGAATAAAGTGCGACCTAATGTGATGTCCCTCAAAGTGAGCTTTGACAGTGTGTGTGTGTGTGTGTGTGTGTGTGTGTGTGTGTGTGTGTGTGTGTGTGTGTGTGTGTGTGTGTGTGTGTGTGTGTGTGTGTGTGTGTGTGTGTGTGTGTGTGTGTGTGTGTGTGTATGTGCACTGTATCCACGATGGTGAATGTGTCATTGAACTCTTGACCCCTCCAGCGTAAGTGCTGCTCACTCTCAGCCTCGCCCGCTCCGCTCCACTAATTAGAGATGCCAGGCCCGACAAGAAGTCATGTCACAATCCGCCTGCTCGCAAATGGCACTCGCCTGTTTGTCACCCTATTTCAGAAAAGTGTGAGAAAAACTGGAGAGGTGACATATTCTCACCATCTCTGTTCATCCCATCCTCTGCCTCCCTTCTCCTGGCCGGGTGGGATTAGTTGTGAGGAGGAGTAGATATTAAAGTTTGCTCGATTGCCTTTGCAAACCTAATTTTGTCTAAATCAAGGTGCCGAAATGCAAACGGTGGCTTTTCTCTGTACTTTCTACTGAGCCGTCAGATTCTGATAACTTGCCAAGTGTCATCCACCAACAGCAATTTCTTACAACGACCATTCAGTTGCATATGAAAAGTGAGTTCTCTATTCTTTGGTCTTTTTATTATTTGAGGAGGTTGCCTGGGGAAACAAGTGTCTGGAGAAAGAACGGGGGCCATGCTGAGAGCAAGAAGGGAGTGGGGGGGGGGGGGTTGATTCGCCGGCTTTTCCAATATGGCGTGATGGTGGAGGCTGTCGGCAATGTTCAGAGCCGTCTACGGTGTCATGGCAACTGCACAAACCTCTCAAGATGCTCAAAAATACCAGAGAGAAGAAAGAAAGAAAAAGCAAATGTGGGCAAATCAATAGAATCATACATTCTGATACAGTCCAGGTGCTCTGTTGGACATAAACACAGACACACGCCCATTCATACATATTAAAATAGATTCAAATGATCTATATATAACTGTAAATATCCAAAATAAGTAGAGATGAATAGATGAGAACCTATTTTTTTGACAGATTTTAGTTTTACTCCATAATGTCAAGAGTTATATATTTACAGTATATTTTATGATTGATAAATGCTCCCTGTGCATCTCTTATCTGGAAATGTCCTTGTTTCGAGTTGAATATGAATGTCTGGGCTTGTGGATGCTTGGATAACACAACAGTAGCAGTATGGAGACATGTTATGTTTTTTTCTGTTGTGTTTCTACATCTGAAGATAGATCACTAATATCTTCAGTTGTATTGGATTAAACAGTTGTGACACTGTTTACCCCTGAAACTCCAGCAGTGTTTTGTGGACTCAAATACTTCACTCACCACTAAGGGTGAGTAGATAATGAGTTCATTTTCATTTTTTGGTGAACTGTCCTTTTAATTACACCATGGTTTGCTTTTCATGTGATATGTATGAGTAATAATGAGCTAATGTATGTTTCTATCTTTTAGACTTGTGAACCAGTCCTGTTTAGTGCCACTGAGTACACACAGCTCCTGGCAACAGTCAAGGGCCTCAGAGATTCCTTCTTTAAAGGCAGGGCTATGATTGAGTCTGTGAAGGCTTGGGCTCACTTGTATGAAAGCGAACAAAGCAAGCCAGAGGTGAAGCTGAAAATAACCGATGAGCTTCTTGCAAGAGAAACTGAGAAAAGACGTGCCCACATCAGCTACCTAACTGAGCTTGCTCAAAAGGAGAAGGAGCTGAAGAGCAGTGAGCTAATGTGGAGCAGTCTCTTGAGGAGGAAAATAGCTATCTCCAGGAGCAAGCTGACCTGCTGAAAAGCCGACAGAGCCAGCTTGAGGAGGAGCTGAAACAAACACATCAGCTTCTCAAGAGAGAGACTGAGAAAAGCCAGGAACCCACGATGGCCCTTGTCGACTGCCTGACTGAGCTTGATCCAAAGGTCGATATCGTGAACCTGTGCCAGGAGCCGGCTCAGAATGAGGAAGTGTGCATCACAATGGTGCAGAAGGTGGAGATGGAGAGCCAACTGCTAACAGACGAGTTAGCAGGGAGCAAACTGCTAACAGGAGAGTTAGCAGAGAGAAAACTGCTAACAGAAGAGTTAGCAGGGAGCAAACTGCTCACAGAAGAGTTAGCAGGGAGCAAACTGCTAACAGGAGAGTTAGCAGAGAGAAAACTGCTAACAGAGGAGTTAGCAGGGAGCAAACTGCTAACAGAAGAGTTAGCACAGAGCAAACTGCTCACAGAAGAGTTAGCAGGGAGCAAACTGCTAACAGGAGAGTTAGCAGAGAGAAAACTGCTAACAGAAGAGTTAGCAGGGAGCAAACTGCTAACAGAAGAGTTAGCAGGGAGCAAACTGCTCACAGAAGATTGGATGGAGAGCAAGCTGCAAACAGAGGAGTTGATGGAGAAGAAAGACAGGAAGAAACCCAGAAAAAGAAGGAGGCGAATGAAGATCAAAGAGTTAATAGAGAGCAAACTGCTAACAGAAGAGTTAGCAGAGAGCAAACTGCTAACAGTGAAGTTAGCAGTGAGCCAACTGCTAACAGAAGATTCAGAGGTGAGAAAGCTGCACACAGAGGAGTCGATGGAGGTGAAAAGCAGGAAGCAACCCAGAAAAAGAAGGAGGCAAAAGAAGATACAAGAGTTAATAGAGAGCAAACTACACACAGACAAGTTAATAGAGAGCAAGCTGCACACAGAGGATTGGTGGGAGAGCAAGCAGCAGAAAGATGATTGGATGAAGAGCAAGCTGCCCACAGAGGATTGGATGGAGAGCAAGCTGCCCAGCACAGAATTTTGGATGGAGAGCAAGCGGCACACAGAAGATTGGATAGAGAGCGACTCACCTGATTTATAATGCAGAGAAAACTAACACTCTACTAGGGCTTTTTCTTTTATCACATAATATTTTTTAAAGAACATGTCCAACAATGATCTGTCTCTACAAACAAAAATAAATATTTTGCTACAGTCAGCTTCCCTCTTCTATAAGGGCTTTTGTCTTTCAACCAACATCTATTTGCTGTGCGTTTCTGTAATGTGTGGTGTTGTGTTGTGAACTTGATGAAGATGTTTTCTTACTTTGCTTGTGTTTTGTCAACTTGCACGCTGGCTGACTCTCTGTTACCGATGTTGTGAATTTCTTGGGCAAATGTCGCTCTCGACACACGGCATCCTGCCAGCATTGACGTTGAGCATATCACCGCAGTGCTAGCGTGGACTAATGGTGGTGGCTGGATTGTTTTTTTTTGTTCTTTGTTAATGAACATGCAGCAGCAGGTCCACTGGGTTTCATAACACCTTGCAAAGAAAACAAATGGAGGGAACTGGTGTGCCTCAAAGGAGGTCGAGGGTTTAGCCAATAGTGCATTAGCTTTGGCCAGAGATGCAGGTGCTTCAGTATAACATCTAATGGTGCTGACAGTCGTGTATATATAGCCATTATGGCAACCTACATTACTGAAGCCCCCTGCCCTTTGTGGCAGTACTAGTTACACTGGACCGCCTACGCTCATGTTCCACGACTGACCTGAGAAATTGTTCATGCCATGCCAGCTGGCAATTAGGACTACAAATCTGATATCAGGGTCAACATGAAGCGCAGTGTGGTGAGGCGCTCCAGTGAAAAGGAATAAAACAAGCCCACATGACCTTGAAAAGAGAATGTGAAACTGAGAAATATGGAATTGTCCATTATTTGTTTTTCTTTCCTTGTGCAACTTGCTGAACATCTACATCATACAGAACTTCTCTCTCGCTCTCGCTCTCTCTTTCTTTCTCTATCTCTTTATTTCAGAACCTTTTCTGTTAGAGATGTGGCTACGATGACCTTTACCCACTTCACCGCCGGAACGCTATCAGCAAACAGCTTTGCAGATGCAAAAGAGAGACTTTTCAGGCACTATTCGCTAAGGAAGGCTAGGTCTCTGCTGGAGAATAGGCTTTTGCCAAGGGAGAACAATATCTTGCAGTTATCAAAGTGCTCAGAAAACTCGCTTCTCCACATACAAGTCGGTCCAAAATGTGGGTTTGTTTGTTACGGGAAAAGTGCCAAGGCCTTTAGCTCAGCTCTTAATGCGTCTGGTTCATTGTTGCGTTACAGAATAGATACATGGACGTCTATTCACACAGGTCATGTTTTACCGCTCTAAAGGTTTATGGGTTGTAGTCGAATTCTCAATGCCTCTTTTATGAACTGAATGTTCACCACCTTGTTATCCATGAAGATATTGGTTGAATTCTTCATGAATTGTAATGTTGGTGTGATGTAATCAAATATAAATTCTATCCTACTTTCTTTTTCAGGCCTCACTTTGTATCCAGTTTTTATGCATTCAGTGCGAATGGTTGAGATGTTGCACCATGGATCTTTTCATCTTTACATTTTCATGTAATGGCCACTTCCTCAAATGTATTGATCACATCCTGCAATGTTAAAGAAACGCCCCCTAGCCTGGATCCAAAACGGTACATCCATCCATTATCTATACCGCTTATTATTTTGAGGGTGGATGGATGTGGGAAAATTCTCCACAGAGAAAGACACTGGACAAACCAGGATTCAAACCGGGAACCTTCTTGCTTTGCAACAGACTAACCCGTGATGCTGCCACCAACCAAACAATCAAAATAACCTCTTTGGTAACAATTTGAATATTTCTTTTTACATATAAATACTTTTGGGAAATACACTGTACTGTGTAAATATATTTTTGAAAGTATAAACATGAAGTACATTTTTTTCAAGCACTGATTGAACGGTTGATAAAACTTGATTGTAGGAATATGCATTTTCTACTCCATCTACCTCGGTTCTCAAAAGACATGACATTTTTTTTTCCTCTTCATGCTGTTCTCAATCATGTTAACCTGTAAAACACAATGAGTACACACCCCAACACCGGGAATTAAGAGGCAGTCACACATACTGTAAAGAGAACACGAGCAAACCATAATTTACTGCACTCGCTGCTTCTTGTGTAGTGAAGTGATTAACAATTATATTGCATTGACACCCACGTTGGAATGTTGAATGTTTTCATGAGGTCTGGTGAGAAGTATTTTAAAGGGCTTATATGAGGTGGCCGAGAACCAAGGAGGGGATTTATGGGGTTTACATTGAGGATAAAGGCTGTAACTGAGCGAGGCAGTTTGACTTTTTATTCGAAAGGATTGTGCATATTAAAACTCTTTTCTGTGCCGTGAATCAAAGCCGTGCGGAAATATGAACACCGATAAAATCTCTGTGGGGCTCGCACCTAGAAAAGAAGCCAGGTGGATGCTGGGTGAGAATTTCAGTGCGCAGGAAGAAAGAGCGACGGCAACAGGTTGAGCGGCAGCTTGGATTGTGTCCGGCAGCAGTAATAGATATCCCAGTTGGTGACGGGGGGATGGTGGTTTACTATTATGTGGTTTAAAAATAAATATAAACACAATTCAGCTCCTATCATACTAACAGAAACTGATATTTGGTTATAAAGAAACAGAATATCAATAATATTGTTGAAGAATTGTGATATATGTTAATCCAGAGAAGATGTATGTGCTTGGGGTTTATATTTTTTGAAGACCATGTTCAACCCTCTGACACTTATCTTCTGTCATCTCTGCGTTTGTTTGAAGCCACATGGTTGGATTTGTGGATTTGGAAAGTCTAGCTACATCTATGTTAGTCATCTTTCGGGTGTATTTGTGTGTATATATTAATATACGAGCTGGAGATATTGTGCATGTAAGTCACTGTTCTTGTATTGTTGTACGAGCAGCTTGTATGTAGTAGATGCATATATCCGGAGAGTTCCATCTCTCATGAGGTTTGGGTTGACATCTGTAACACAAGGCCTTTGCCAGGGTTACCCCACAGGGGAATATGGCCGACAAGGAGCAGCCTCGACAGGGAAAGGAGAGATGCTGAGTGAACACATGCCAGCGACTGTAACCGTGCTGTTCTTTTTCGTATTAAAGATGGAGCAGATAGTGGGCCCCAGAGGAGGTGGGTTTAAGAGTGTGATGGAGACAAGGTGAGATTCCAGATGTTTTACCGTTTGTCCCCACTGGATGTTTTAAGGGGAAGCTGTTAATCTTCACATGCTCGCCAGCAATCTTTTGGATTTCAGCTCATTGGCATTTTGAACTCATCGCCGAGCTGATTCCGATTCTGCGGTGAGGAGATACATTAAATACAGACTGACATTCATGGTTACGCTACTTTTGCAGGTAATATACGACACTTTGTTTGCTGTTCACTTTGGAATGACTGCCCTTAGTGCATCAAGGCAGATGACTGACTCCTACCTCTCAGAAGTACCCCTGGGAGGTTGCACTCGGTCATCTGCTGTAATGCACTTAGAGCCCTGTTCTACATGCAGTTCAGAGGCACCAAACACAACGGAGCAAGTGTCTCAGCCCTCTGCTTTTACCTTCTTGCACGAGTGGACCCATTTTCTCTTAATACCTGGCAAATCCGCCATCATAATTGCACTCTGCCATGGGCTTTCAAAAGGAACGGGAGATGGCCGCCTGATTGGTTTATTGCACGTTACGTCCAAAACCAGGCTTGGTGCAGCGACCCGTTTATCTGCCGTTCAACCAGAAAAAGTGGTTTTGGACAAACCTTTAAATGCACTTAGATAAAATAGAGTCTGTGGAGTCTGGGAGCATCTTCATTCAACCTGCCAGCTGCAAACATCCAGAGGTGCAGACTGTCTGCCTTGGATTTCACCATCCTCCTCACAGACACTGAAAACAAACTAGAAAACCAAATGTTATGAATCATTAGTGCAGCACCAAGGACATATTTGATCAAAATAAAAAATCCTATTAGGAAAGTCTATTGTTAAATGGCAGGCACCGGGTGTAATACATGATTATTCATCTGCCTGAGTACATGAGACACTGTGTTTGCACATTCACTTGGGTTCAATCGGGGTGCACAATAGTTTCAATTTTGGATTTTGTGCTTGTCTGAGTCGTTGGGAAAATGTCAAAAAATTATATTTCACAGACCATGTTGATAATACTGCACTTCACGAGCACACCAAGCCTTATATTTTGGTGAAGAAAAACTATTTGAAAATGGATGCAAGCAAGAGAGATAATTAAAATATTGTAACATCACCCGACATCTGGATATATAGACCTACAGACCAATGTTATGTCCCATATAGGTCAAAACTGATTAAAACCCATTCTAGGGTTAGGAAATGCTTTAACACCCGCCCTCTTCCAGAGAGTTTCCCTGCCATTCTTGGAAGAGAGTCTTTATCTCTGAAGTATTTTATCTCATATTAAAAATGAAGCGTGCAAAAATATAAAACTTGCATTTGTATAGCTTGTCTATTCTCTTTTGTGGACTTCATTCTTGAATCTCTAACAGTTTCTAAGTCTGTGCATTTTTTTGCTCTGTCTTTTTCAGCTGTGTCAGTTGTAACGTTTGGCTGATTTGGTTCATTTCTGCAGGACAGACAGTCATCTGTCATTTATTTAGTCAATGAGGTCCAAACATGTTACACACACTCGTGTTCTTCTTTAATCAAAAAGAGTAAACTATGTTAATTGTGTGAATTATCAAGTCAGCACGTTTAAGATCAAATTTCAAACCATAAATAACCTTGTATGAAACACACCTGACTTTTTGCCTGTAAAGGAAAGAACCCGACCACATTTAAACAGATTCCGTTTGTTGAAGTTGAACTCTGGTGCTTTCAGTTTGCTAAACCAGAGCTCTAATGAATTCAGTTTGATTTGAGAATGTAATATACTTTGCAGAGAGCGTCCACCTACGAGCTTATAATTACAGTTTGTACAAATTCATCCATAAATAAAACGGCTTCACCACCAATGTTTCAAAAACAAGGTTTAAGGTGCAATCAGTATTTTGGAGTTAACTTTGTTTTCATCGTAAAAATAAATAAATAAAGAAGACAAACCTGTAAAGCTGTAAATTAAAAGGACAAAATTAGCAAAATCAAAGCCCTGACTTTTAAATGATTGAAATCTTTACCCCTTTGCCACTGAGAGGCCAAATGTGTGAAATTGCTGGTGAGCTTCCAGTTCTCTGTGTGCACGCAAGCTTTTCATGAGAAACTTCACAGAAACTGACACTCTCCCGACTTGATGTGGAATTCCTTCTGTACTTCCTCCACGTGCCACAGCTTCAAGAGTTGTGGAGAAGAGGAAAACGTGTGTCCTCTGGCAATTCTCTCAATATACCTGCCCTGTGTGACACATGCTCTCCCCCTCAGCTGCACAAGGTCTTTCCATTAACCAGCACAATAGAGAAAGAGACACAGTGTACTGTACACTAGTGGTCTGATGCATTTCTCTGCCCGTAGCATCCTGACAAATACCCACACTTCACCTTCTACTCAATGTAACACAATGTAAAGACGATGACGGCACATTGCAGCCACAGTACCACACTAATGACAGCTACAGACGGGGTCACGTGAACAACTATTATATTAAAATGTATGGAGCTGACATTAGGACGTGTCATTTCAACGGAAAACACAGATGTATGATCATCTCTGAAGAAACAATGAAATCATCTCCGGGCATCTGAACGGTGTAAATAAATCTCAACAAATTACAAATAAGATTGTTGGAGAATCTCCCTCTAAAGGGCACTTCATTATTTCTGTCTTGTTTGACAAGCACTCATTGTTGCTCCCGGCCGAGTGAAGGTTACCTCTGATATCACCAGGGAGTCTTGTAGCGGCGTGACGACACAAATTCAGAGGTAATCAATCAACCTTTGTTTTACTACACAAAGCCTGTCTTGAGGGTTATGCAAATCTCTCAATGATACTGTCTTTTTACTTCTTGTACTTTCTTCAGTATGTAAATAAAGACACAGCAACTCTTTTCCATGTAAATGCCACATCGGGCACTGCTGACAAGTACACGAGTTACACAACTTTGTTACCAGACTGAGGGAAATTTCCAATTTGTGTCTTTGTGTTTGCAGTTCAGTTGAAAGTCTAAATTCCGAAGAATTACATTTTAAATGAATACCTAGTTCAAATGTCTTAAAACATTGTATCAATAACAGTAAACCAAAGAGACGCTGAAGTATTTTTCCTCTCTCATTCAGTAAAGTTATATTTATGCAGATCTCTAACTTTTTTCTGAAATGAATCTGAAACCAAAAATTCCCCATGCCCCCTCACTACACATTTTTTTTAACAATGAAAGAGGAAGCAACACATACAAATGACCCAAGTTCCATTTTAATGAAAGAAAGGTCGACAAGATTCTGTTACAACCCTGTGTTTGTTGGACCCCCTGGACTGGCTTCGGTTTGAAAACCACTTGTTAAAATAGTCAAACAGTGCAAGGTATTTAAATCTACATATTTAACATTCAATATCCCACATATCTAAATAAACTCCACGAATGCGATGCATTAAACAAGGAATAATAAGCAGATACCACAAGAAATTCAAAAATCATGAATCACTCTGACAAAAAAAATGAGCAAACACAACATCGGACATTTTCAATAAAGTTGCTGCAGAGAAAATTGCAAAAATAAAGCCTATTTACACATTCAACAGACATCAAGCAGCAGTTAGCATTCATGTGTCATATTTCTGGCCATAATTCAAGTATAAGTCCAATGAGATGAGGCAAGATAATCCTTTATTGTCCCACAACAGGGGAATTTGCTGTGTTACAGCAGCTAAAGGGGAGAGCAGAAATACGAAGCATCAGTAAACAAGTAATAAATAAATAAAAAATCCCATATAAACATAAAGAAATATAGAAAATAGAGCAACATAACATAGGGGATAAAAAAATGACAATCATATTTACACAATATAAACAGGGTTACTCATGGAAATATAGTGAGATTGCATAGACAATTGAAGTATTGCAGAGCTGAAATGAATTTACACCTGTGTGGATTAGCAGTGCGGTTGTTTATGTCCGAATTGTGGCTCATGTGGTCGAGGGAGAAGCAGCAGCCGGAAGGAAAGACATGCAACACATCTCCTTCACACTCTGAGTCGATCCATTTGTCACTGAAGGAGCTGCCCAGGAGCTGTGATGGTGTCCTGCAGGGGGTGCGACTGGTTTCCATCAGAGATGATGGGTTAGCTCTCATTCTCCTCTCCCCCACCACCTCCACTGGGTTGAGGGGGGTGTCTCGGGACAGAGTCCATCTATTCGCTCGGTCCAGTCTCTACATGTCGAGACGCTGCTGCCCCGGCAGGCCACTCCAAAGAAAATCACTGATACAACCACTGTCATGAAAAGGTCTTCAGGAGCAAACCCCTGTACTCAAACACATCTTGGTCCCTCGACGGGGTTTTCGCACCAATCATGTTCGATTCGTACCTTCAGACATTCCAGAGCCCTGAACTAAAATATCAGCTGTGAGCAGTGCCTCATAAGTCCTGTGGCCCAATCAAAAGGTCGGGCTCATCTTGATCAAAGTGAACTAGGATTTGGAGAGAGAGAGCATAAAACAATAATAGAAGAAATAATGAGCAGAGAGGCTCCTCACAGGATCACTTGTTGTCTCGGCCTCTAACGATATAATGTTCTATAACAAATACTATTACTGGTGGTAACGTGATGAAGTCACGGTGGTTCACTCATTGTCTCCATTCAAACAGATTGACAACTTTTTTCTTTCAAAAGAAGTTGGCAAATACAGCAGTAGAATTCTAAACATTTCAATATCTTACACACGCCCCTCTACAAACCAATCAGTTTCAAGTGTAGGCAGACGCAGCTCACATAAGTGATAGTGACAGGACGTGTGTATATCACACAATAGTCTTAAATCCACTGTCTAAATTGAAATGTTCAATCAAAGTCGGATCAAATGTTTATAATTTACAAAGATATGAAACTTGTCCCAGCTCCTGAGAAGATTATAACAAATCTGTTTCCGTGTATTCAATGCGGAGACGGTTTGGTTCATTTAGCTGTCAGAGCTTTTTTCACCTAAATGGGTTAACGCAAAACAAACTCCCCCAAAACATGCTGCAAGATAATAAATGGTTCAGTGTCATTCTTAACTTACGAGAGTAATTAGTTTACTATAAAACATGATGTGTGATGATCAAATAGTTCCAAGACTGCACCTATCTAATTAATTTGTTCCCCGCGGTGCCGATGTACAGAATGAGCTACATACACAGAGACACAACAAGCAACAATGCCAAGTGCTATCTTCATACAGAGAACATTTATCCGAACCTGATTAATGGAGCCACACATCCATTTGGAATGACGTGCTGCGTTTGGCTGGCACACATGAAATTAGAGGGAACAAAACTCAAATCCACACACTTGTCTGTGAACACAGTGGTGTGGTATTTTCTAATTCGTCAGTTGGCTAACCTACAGCATCAAACCCCAGTGGTGGTGTCATAGCGAGGACGGCGGCGTGCCAGGAACTAAATCTTGGCATGTGTGCACAGGGAGCGGCGGCACATGTTTATTTTAGCATGTGTGTGTGTGTGTGTGTGTAATGAGTGTTTCAAATATGTAACCAGTAATAATTCATGTGCACTGGCTGAGAGCTGCCACATCTCTTCCTGTGCAGGGGAAAGTCCGAATGTTTTTTATTACATTTTATAAAAAATCTATTGAAACAAGCAGCTATTAGAAATTGATTTCGCTGTGAATCGCTCAATAGCGCGATGAGCGTCTTCTTTTTTCTTCTTCTTCTTTTTCATTTGAATCAAAATGGAAATGAGGAGTGATGACCTTCAATGGCCTGGCTGATTCATCTGAAACAAGCTCAGTTTGTGGTATTGTAGCCAAGGAGGAAATCTCATTTCTGTGGTCCAGAGCATAATTCAAACCGAGATGAAACTGAGCTCACTCGTGGGGGGGCCCACCCTCGCTTTTGTGCCCTTGTAGCACCATTTCTCCTCGGGAGCCTGTGATGTCTATAGAAGATGCTCTGAGGTTCATTCTAATTGATATTGTTGGATATTTCATAAATCAAATGGCAGGTAAAAGATAATATCACAGAATCCACTGCTTATTAATGGCTGGACCCTTCACACCGCGGATCACAACACACACGGTAGGTTGGTCAAACTCATTAGGTTCACTTGATTGATTTTTCAGACTCAGAATTTGATGAAATGAAAACACACGAGAATGTGAAAAGAACTTCGACCTTCCTTTGCAACGCTTTTAAATGTTAGTACAACACAACTTGGAATTTGTAGTGGTCAAAGCGTTCAGGCTGTGACTCAGATAAAAGAGTTGAGTTTGGGGGAAATATCCTCTTTATTAAAACACTTATGGTGAATACTCACTGAAATCCCCCTGGACTCAAGTCTCTGGAGAAATATGTTCCCAAAATGTGCTTCTGAAAGAATCTTAAAATGTGCCTCGCTTAAAAGAGTCTTTCATTTCTTCACGGTTAATGACTGACACAGTTTCTGTGATTTCTCCAATGATTGATCACAGTCATCAGGTCCAGTGTGTAGGATTTAGAGGAATAGATTGGCAGAAATGGAATATGATATTTAACACTCCTGAGAATTGTTCTTTTCATTACCTTAACATGAGCAGTTTACAATACATCAGCCACAGCTTCTCTGTAACAGGCCCACTAAAGTGACGTCTTTTATCACCAGCACATTGTTTTAATTGGGTTATTACCTCCACCTAAGTGATTATGCTTTCCTACTGTCCATTTGTATGTTGGATTGTTTCCCATCAGGAGGATTAGGAAAAAATACTCAGCGGACGGGATATGGGCCACAAAACAAATCCAGACAACAATAACGCTAGAGGATGGGGCATTTCCTCCAGTTCCCTGAGGAATAATCTGTGCATCTTGATGAAAGAATCTGTTATATTCAGAGGACTAGTGAGTGCAGATTGAAAAGAGACGTGTCGTACTGAGTGCCACTGGTCACCTTTCCTTTTTCTCTGTCTCTATCAAAATGACATAATTGTGAATACTAAACTGTAATTTATCTTTATTTTTTGGTAATAGACCAACGGGAAAAGTGAGACCACTTCATGTTTATGAATGTAAGGAGTGATCAATCTGTGGACGTTCAATAAAGCACAGGGAAAACGTTCAGTATAAAACAATTATTTACATTATTATCTGAAATACCTAGAACACACACTGAGTGAAGCCTTTATTCTATTGTAATTAAATGACTGTTAACTTAAATAGAGAATCCGATTTGATCAAAGTCAAAAATCAAAGTACTTTCCCTCGCTGCCTATGTGTGGTTGTATAAATGAAACAGGCCTGTTCTCATTCTGTGTGACTCCCTGTCAGTGCCCTTTACACAGCGTCAATTAGTGAGTGCATGTTATGGGCCATTTAAACTTGGCTCACGCTGCTAGGATTATCAATGGTGGGGCTCACAGTGTTCGCCATAAAGAGGAGGCCCCTCCCATCGGGATGAGCCGGCCTGCCCTTCCCTGCAGAAGCGGATTGGGATTCAATTGTTGAGTGACATTCGCTTCATGACAGAGTGAGCCTGGTATTCACAACTGGGCCGAGATGCCCTCGTGTTTAAATAAGGACATTTTGTTAATTGTGAAGCAGAGAAAAGCCGAATGACATTTGTCTGGTGAGGGGGGGGGGCATAATCAGGCGGATCAGAGGCTGAGGAGTGCAGACAAGGCCATTATGCTCGTCCAGGGCAGACACTTGAGAGGAAATGATAACCGGAACTTAGAGTGACAGAGTAATATCACACACTCCCCTGCTCGAGGGGACGCACTCCTTTTCTGACGAGGACATGAAGTAAAGAAAAAAGCTCTGAATTGAAAACGTCCATTTGAAGGCAAATTGATGGCCGCTCCGAGAGCAGCCGGCGACTCCACCTCAGCCCCTCCAGCGACATTAACAGACCGTAATTAATCAAAGTTTTTTTACTTTTTCTAATTGAACTCAACTTTCGATTTGCCGGAAATGAGAAGCCCCTGACATTGGGTTGTGATGATTTCACATTATGCCAAAGACAATTATGCGCATGTCAAGAGTGTTGTATTACCACTCCTAATAACATCATGTCCTCTTTCCGAGCCGCTGCGGTCATCTTCCTTTGCGAAAAATACTCTCCAGACAGAAGAAGCGTGGGCGGCGGAGATAGCGGGGAGGTCACTGCATTGGCTGCCTCTGCTAGCTCCACAGTATTCAAACAGGAGCTGGTCAAAATGAGTCTGGAGGATGATATATTGGTTCGGTTTGCAAAATCATAAGCACCGAGAGTGGGTATCCAGCACAAAACCCTTTGTGGAAAAGTGTTCTCGGCTTTCAAAGAAAATAAATAAATCACATTTTTGATCAAATATGCTAAATTGGTGCCTCATACAAACCAGTGTACGGCTCACTGTACTCCGGCGATGTTCTTTTCTCAATTTGGGGAAGAAAAAAAAACACAATTAGATCAGAACAAGCTGCTAACTCAATTGCATCAAGCATTATGCAAATAAATCAAAAAAATATAGCAGTGGAAAGAAACACAAGTCAGTTTCAATCCAGCAAAGAAGAAATCAATTGTAATGTTGGCCCTTTTGCTTGGAAGCTGGAGAGAGAGAGAGAAAGAGAGAGAGAGAGAGAGAGAGCAGTCACAATGCCTTTAGGATCAAGTTTTCCCACTTGCATAAATATTGCATTTGCCTTTAAAAATAAATTAAAGGATTATCTCTAATCTGATTAGAGTACTCTGTTCTGGCCCTGGGCGTTTTGGACACTGAAGGGTTCGTACGTGGCATAAAATCTGGCTCTTTTATTCTCCGACACATTGTTGACGGGAAAAGATGTTTGTGCAGCCATCAATGAAACCTGAGAGTACGTGTCACTCGGCCTATGAGTAAGAGTGTCACTTGGCTGTGGTCAACTGACAGGAAAGCAAAACAGGGCACTTATCCAGACCAGTCAAACAGCTGTTCATGGAGCAGGTTTATTACCAGAGTACTAGAAAATAACAAAATTCTACATGATATCCTGCGATTAAGGGCATAAAAAATCAAACATGTACAAAGATAATAGCAATTTGTGGATTATCACTTGGAGATAATCGTAAAATAACTTGAGATGAGAAGTTTGACTTTTAATTTTCTATCGGTTTCTCTTTGAGGAAGTGACATTATTTTTTGTAATATCTAGTGAGGATGTGAAATGGAGAGGAAGCCTCACGAATCAGCAGCTTCAACCAATCTGTTGAGCACAGCTCTCACTGGCATCAAATATTGGCAATGCCAACTCATGCAAAATGCAATTACTGCATAATTTATTACTGTTATTACTTATCTGTCAGTCTCGCGGTGAAAACTGGAAATGTTCACATTTTAATGCTGGATTCAGGGAGGATCGAATGATTAAAATGTAGGAAAATAGTGTAAAATGTGGTTAAGCTACCGAACATGCTGCTGAAACCTGGATGTCATTTGGGCTCAGGTCTCGCAGGCAGCAGGGCAGATTTATAAATGTTGTGGCATGTTAGGTCCCCCGTGTGATGGGTATCCTCCTCAGCATATTCAATCTTGCTCTCGGTGAGGGTTGAGGTGAACTCTGTGTTGGGGAGGAGGGGGGGGGCATCTTCAGTGCCAATAACCTGTAACATCCCAGGTGGACTCTCTAGTCAACAGCCTTTGCTCTGCCACCTGCACTGAGCATCTGCTGCCGATCCACCCGATCGAAGAAGACTATAAAATATGGCTCCACAAAGGGGTAATTGAACACTTCTTTCATTTATTACCATTCACCTTGCTGTCAGAGATTGCCCCAGAGGAGCAGAGATTGTTGGGGTTGTAAATAGAGGGGCAGTAACTTACCGTCTGCACCTTGGTGAGCCTGTTTATGGCTTCCTGCTGCTTCCTGCTTCGGTTTAAAGGAACAGGACTAACGGTACCGCAATGTTACGATGAACAGCGTTAAGGCCCAAGGTGTTGAGACAGTATATTTGTAAAGTAATAACAAACGTGGATTTGCAAAGGAAGAAGGTTAAATGTCAAATATTTGCATTTCCACTCAGTAATGAAAGAGGAAGAAAGTCGCCTGCATGTGTATAATGTTCTGGAATTTTCTATCAGCAATAAACCAGCGACATCTGAGGCAAGTAGATGAGAACTAAACTGAGTTGTTCTCTCCACAGTCGCCAAAGTGCTTCTCATTGAAGGAGCTGCTGGGTTTCTCTATAATTTCCCACGGCCTCCTCACTATGTAAAGTACCTTGAGATATTGTATGTTATGATTTGGCACAATCAAATTGAATTGATTTAAGTAGATCAGAGAAAAGATACATATCTCGAAGTGCAGACAGACAGATAACTATAATAAATGAAAAATGATGGTAAGACAAGGTCATTGGCAGAGTAAAGAAAAATAAGAAATAACAACCTGTTTAAAGTAAAGTGTGTAAATCTGTCTACACTGACAAAAAATTGACAATCTGAGCAAAAAAAAAAAGTTGTGTTCACGACGTGTACTTTCTGATAACAATCCAATAATAAATAGCAATCAATTTTAGAGAGAGGTACACACTGCAAGTATAACCTGGATGTACCCTACTTTATACTTGTACTCTTCAAGTTAGGGTCCTGTTCACTGAAACCTATGTATTGCAGATGACATTATTCAATGAAACTACATTCAGAGTAAACATCATGAAAGATGTATCTATAATAAAACATATAGTACCAACATAACAACAATGTCAAAAGCACAATAGGAGCGTAGATAAAAGATCCAAGTCGGTACTTACTTCTGTTGACAGATTAAAATGTCATAAAATAAACAACGACTTTTCTCAAAACGACGGTGGTTAAAACCTTAAATCTTGTGAACATAAGCTAAATTTAAGCTACACTGACGCACGTAATCTAACAAAAGTTACAATGTGACAGTGAAACCAATGTTCCCATCCATCCCCTGCTAGCAGAATTGATTTTTGATTACAGTTGTCATTTTCTTTAATTGCCTGACTGTCTTTGTCTTTGTCTTTGTCTTTGTCTTTGTCTTTTGGCTCTTGTCTCTGTTTTGTCGGCAGAAACGTGATTAACAAGACTTTTCTAAGTGTGGTAGTTTAGGAAGGAGATGTGATCACAGTCGCTGTGGTCGGCTTCAGTTTTTGTTAATCACCATGAAATCCGACAGGGACCAAACTTTCACAGTCGGGGGGGAAAAATACTGAAAATGTGCATCCCAACAATCCCTGAGCGCACGTGTCCGCTCCCATTCCATATGCTCAGAGAGTCTCGGTCCTGGTTGATGTTTGCCTGTTTCAGATCAGCACAGACAGTCAGGTTGATTTGCATAGGGCCAATCCCAGTGAGGATCCAAATCCCATAGATCCCACTGACCATGTGACAGAGTTCCATCTGTCTGGTGGATATTGGCAATTGTTTGCTTGCAACATTTACCATGAGAGCTTGATAAATACTGTACATCAACAATTATTGCTTAGTTTGAAACTGTTGAAACTAATTTGAGGAACCTTAAGAGACACATGTCATAGTCAAAATTGTTTAAAAAGGTTCACAAGCTCTAATCTTCCAAAAAACAAATCCTTATACTGTCCATTGCTGCAGCTCCTCTTTTCAGCCTCTGTCTGAAACTCTTGTTTTTAGCTCCTGTCTCTTTAAGACCCCACTTTAGGACCACACTGTTGTGATCAGTAGACACATTCTAGTGCATCTGGGAAATGTTGGTCCTCACTCTCGCTTGACCTGGTTTTTGTTAGGGGGCACTACCTACTAAGTACGCATTACACAAATGGGGGGGCAGTGTGACAACATCACAATGGTGCAAAAGTATTGGCCGGACTTCAGATGAGGAGGTTCAAGAACAGTGTGGGGGAGAGGAACTCCATTCACCGCAGAATTTATGCTTTTTAACTTTGCAGACCTTCAACCCACAGAGAAAATAATGCAAAAATAAAAGGAAAACATGCTAAATCGTCCGAAAGAGAATACGTTTTGTAATATATCAACAAAGACTCGTCAATCTGTTGCCGCCTTGAGTGTTGTCTCCTACCAAGCCCATGCCAGGCTCGAGGTGGGATATTCTGGCTTCAGTAATTGAAAAAGATGGCCAGAAGCAATGAAGTTAATACCTTCACTACAACCTTGCGAGGACCGATGAAAAGAAACAAATGTTTTTGGACGACTTTTATTTCTTGTTCTGTCCATGAGCGTCCGTTTCATAAGACCAGTATAAAATAGACACTGGTTTTTTCATCTACTTTTATGGATTTATGAATGTAGGAGCAGTTTATGGGTTTTCTTACAGTTACCACGACGATGAAGGTAAAGTACGGAAGGGTGTGTACAAGCAGCCTACGTGGTTGTTAAGGTAAAAGGGCTTGATGATAATTGCAACTGCTGGAAACAGCCACAACTACAAAAACGCACACACCCTGTCTTATTACTGTAGTAATTTTAAATAATTGAGGTAACCCGTGATTTACACACATAACAACACCTCACAGTTATATCAAGCAACAATGCTGCGGGTCCATACGAGCCTGAGCCTCACACACGTTACCCAAACGCAATATGTTATTGGAAAGATAAAAACAGGAAACACGAGAAAGCATCCAGGCTTCTAACACGAGAAATTGGACTGTTATTGCTATGTGACCTATGCCGCTCAGCCAAGATGCACTCATCCACTGCACATTGGATGTTTTCAGCTCAGTAGTCCCCTAGCATAGACAGGTAGGATCAATAAGACCCTCTTTTACTGCTTCACTTCACAGCTGTCTAGTCCTGCAGCTCTGGAATAGTTTGACATACACAGACATTGAGGTAAACAAACTTAGAATGGCAAAGGTGAGTTTAAAGGGCCCCAACAGGAGGCTTCTTCATTTTTTATATAAATGTTTTTTAACATTTGAGTCTTCTTAGTTCTCCTCCACCTCCTTTATTCCAATTTTTTTTTAACTCATCTCTCAGGGGTGCGCACATTTTTTCACAAATGTTTTTTTTAGCTGTGCTGCCAGAGTGCCTGGGTCTCTCCTCCATCCACATCCACTCTTACATCTCCTCTCCATAAAAAAATACTGCAGGGAGGACAATTTCGCTGTACCCCCGCTTCACTTTATTCATTTGGACAATTATTCGGTGAGAAGGTGTCGTCTGTGATTTGCACCACCTTGTTTGACTTTTTGCACACACACACACACACAGACAGACACACACACACACATACACACACACACACACACACACACAAAAACAAACAAATAATTTCAATTTAGCCCTGTGATGCTGCTGAGCTCACAACCCGAGGCTTTGGTGGTATTTTGACGTACAAATATGGTTACAGCGCTGGGACATGAAACATTTATACACCTTTATCCTTTAGTCTGCCATGATTCGATATGTGTTTTTGCATCCTACTATGAGGCTCAGGGAAAACAAGCCTGGACCCTCGTCTGGCCATATCTCAAAATACTGTGACATTTATTTTCTGGGGCCAAGATGTGTCAACACTAAAGTCCGATAACTGTGAGTCTAATTTAAAAAATTAGTTTTTGAGGCTGTTTTCAAAACATGTCATAGACAGTGTCACTTAAAATAAATAAAATAGTGTATCAACATCCTTATCTTCAATTCAAGTGTATTTTTACACCTTAAATCACCTCTTTACTTGTTTTTAGATTCAGTCTCGAGATAAATAAATGAAGACGTCCTTCCTTGAATGTACACAATCCTCCATTCCAAAGCACAACACAAGTGCGAGCTGATGTCAGTCTCTGCTCATTCTCTGAATTTGCTGCTCTTGCCAAACAAGATCCCTTTGCTCAGAGCTATGGGAGAATTAAGTCATTAGGCCCAAGTCCAAATTAATTCAAGTCATTAGAGTGAAAGTTTTTTTTTTTTGCAAGTGTTTTTTTGGCTGGTTGAGTCCTAAGTCATCAAATTCTTAACTCGAATCCAAACACAAGTCCACCTTGATCAGGTTCCATACCTCTGAGGGAACAAGCTGATGAAGAGAGAGAGAGAAAAGGGATTTCAGGAAAACAAGGGAATGACTGAAGGAGGAAATAACATGAACGTTTTTACGAACAATTCCACAAGAGCTTGTGCACATTAACACCAGGCTAGATAACCATATCCACAGAAAGTCTTTCAGTGCAGATTAGGGCCGAAGTTCAGCACTTTAAAAACTGGACCAATTGTTGCCTTTCACATGATCATGTAAAGATTTGCCTGTAGCCCTAATTTGTGCTCTTTCTTTCTATTTTCAATAATTATCATCATCGTGCTTTTACTGTTTAATTGATGTTTCACCTTGAGAAATTCGGGCATTGAACATGTTTTGATTCTTTTTTTTCTGAATGGTTGCTGATCGCACCGCCTTATCAACCACTAACTGAATGGGAGGCAGAGAGACAGGATCACTATTTACAAGGATTCAAAGAAAAACTGATGAATCACACACTTATGTGGGATAATAGAAACGACCAAAATACATGTCATATGCACAGATTAATTTAGCATTAATTCAAGTAGCCTGTTTATTCCATGATTCATACAATACATTCCTGATTAGGGGAGAGCGGGGTAAAGTGGGACTTCGGGTAATGTGAGACACCCCCTGTATCTAGGCAACGGAACACATTTGTGGCCATGAAGGAGAAGTTGGTGCTGCTGCTGTGGAAAGTATGTTTTTTCACAAAAATGTGATTTATGCATGTAAAAGTAAATTTTCTTGCTTGGAACTTAATCAAATGTTGTGTCAAAACAAATAGAATCAGGTAGAAAAACTTATATAATACATGTTAATGAACTTCCAACATATAAAACCATGTGATTGATGCTAGCTGAAGATTAGCCTGAATTGCTAAGAAATGTTGTTTTTCTAAAACAGTTGCTGTGGGGTAAAGTGGGACAAATGCTGCACCAGTTAAGTTTAGTCTTAAACATATTCAGTATTATATTACATTATGTATGTTTTATTTTTAGTGTCATAAACATTGTAGAAAAACCATCATGCCAAGAAACTACACCAGGAAGACAACCTGGGGCCAAACACCCCTCGCAGAGATGGGGAGTGCAGCCGCGGAGGTCATGCAAGGAAAGAAGTCCTTAAGAAAAGCTGGAAGGGATAGAAATATTGATAAGACAACCCTCAAAAGATTCATAAAGAAAAAATAGAAAGGGGAAGTAAAATCAGTAGCCTGGGGTGCAGTAGCTGAGGCAAAGAGAATATTCACAGATGAGATGGAGGAGGAGCCAAACACTTGAAACAACTAGCTGACCAGTTCCATGGCCTTGCTCCAGTTAAGTGCCATGAACTGGCATTTGAATACGCAGAGAAAAACAATATCCCTGTCCCTGCCAATTGGACAGAGAAACAATGTGCAGGTAAGCTAGGGTGTGCAAGAGATCACATGAATCATAATAATCATAAATTGACCAATCCCCATGATTCTGTTACTAGTCCGATAGTCCGATTTTACTGATATATCATTTTAGCTCGCCTAGAGGGGAGCAAATGTAAAAAATATCCTACATTACCCCGCTCTCCCCTATACAATATGTTCATAGTATTAGTTTCACTATATTATTTATATTATTTTATTCTAATGCTGAACAGATGTTTGTGGTTTGCAGATAGAAACTCAAATATTGATCTCCAATCTCAAATATGTATTTTCTTAAACTATTATAATATTAAAGGATTGATATTTACACTCTTTACTAATTTGGGGTTAAAGTATATATTTTTTATCATCATGGTAGAAAGTTACTACACTATGAACAGGATCTATAACCTGCTGATTGGTGGGAAGTACTTCTACTTCCGCCTGTCACAGTAATGTGAACTACTGCTTTATAAATGCAACACATGAATTTGCACTTACACTCAAAATGCAATCACATTGTAAAATATGAAGAGGACATGCAACAATGGACTTAAGCGGAGAAAAGAGGTTCAGCGAGACTCATTAACTCACTTTTATTCTGAAAGTCTATTCAAAGTCTACTGTATTTTGAATTAATCTACTTTTTATGTCCCTTTTCTGAGTATTAGTAGGCCTATCATATTGTTATCCTTGGTTTTGCTTGGTATCGGATTAGAAAGACAATCAGCGTTATCGCACATGAGACCTGTCCACAGTGGGGGAGAGCAGGCCCCTAAAAGGAAGCAGCTACTGATGCTGAGGATTCTGCACAAATGAGAAAGTTTCACTGTGTGCATGTAAAGAATAAAGATGAAGAATCTGTGTTACGAGCCAAAGCTGCCGTTCGCTGCGGTGATTTGTCAATTTATCTATTGAATTATTGGGTTTATTCAATCATCTTTTGGTCTCAGCCTATGTTGACCTTTTGAGAATGGTTCTATATTGATTGCATATCCTGCACACTGTCACAATAATCTGTGTCAGCAATCAATAAATACAGTAGGTGATTCAGCCCAAATATGCCGTGCACTACCCGCAGCTAGATGAGATCACAAAATGTGTATTTTTGCTGAAAGACACTTTATGATAAGTGCATATTCCTGTATGTGTCATCCTCTAATTACATAGATGCTGCTGTCAGCTTGTGCTTCGACGGAACAGCACAGTCTTTCATCCATGAGTTCACACAGAACAAATTTAACATGATTTCCATATCGTCCGATTTCTATCTGAGAACTTGAAGAGTGGAACGAAGGCACATTCACGCGAGCCACTTCATCTGTTTGAACAATCTACAGGCCCCCTCTACAATACACACTTCAATGCATGCTAAAGCAGCGTTCTAGACTATCACTATAATCCAATAATGTGCATGTTTCCCATGTTAAGTTGCAGGATGCGCAGAATAACAATTTCAGATCTTGAATCGGAAGGGAATAATAGGAGCTAGTCTGCAGGGGAACAGAGCTATTTGTTTGGGAACAGTGCGGGCTGCCCCAGGGTGTGGAACAAATATGTTTGAAGCTTTTGTCTTTCTGTGCACATGTTCTGCATTGTGGCGTTATGAGAATGTTCTCAAGCGCAGCCCTTCTAGGTTGGAGCAATGGGTTTCGTCTCCGAAATATCTGTAAATGTGTTTTCATGTTCAGACATGAAGGAGGGATTCAGATGCTGCCTCTTGTGCTGTGTCCTTGCGGTGAAGAGAAACTTCTCCTGAGCTCTAGTGGACCTCAGGTCTCAAAATACCCCGTCCATAATCCCAACATAAACAAACTCTGCACTTGGGCTATTGCATTTTATACCGGGTGTAGATATTTCCTGATGGAGGGCCATCAAAAAAACATATTTGCCACTGACAGATGCTACTGGTATAATTCAGAGAGGAAAGTGTAATTTCCATCTGTAGAGGGGGAGGAGGAAGGCTGAGTGGGCACATTTTTCAGTGTGGAAATTAAGCACTAGACGGGAGGCAAGGTATGTTTGCTTTGCTGTCCGTGCATTTGTGTGTGTGTGTGTGTGTGTGTGGTGTGTGTCTGTGTGTGTGTGTGTGTCTGGTACTTACACGCAACAGGGTTCAATACAACGTATTTGATCATGCATTCCGTAATAATTAGGTAGTGTCCTGGCTGTGGCATCAGCCTTTCAGGGAGCGGCAGTTGTTTATCTGCTTGTGCTCCTGCAGACAGCTGTAAATAAATGAAGAAGGAGTAGCTCTTAAGGGAGTGTGTGTGGGGGGGGGAGAGGTGGGGGACACTCGCATTGGGATTTGCTGGTTAGGTTTGTCATGCTAGACTTGGTTCCGCAATTTTGTCCCCCCTCATGCAACTCTTTGCCCTTTTTATTTTTGTCCATGTTTCATTTATCCATTCATCACGCCACCACCTCCTCTTACATTAATTCCTGTCCGGGTAATAGAGTTTTCCCTGATTAATCTTTCACCCGTTTTATTCTATAGCCAGCATTGCAGCAGCTACCCTACTTATTTAATTTGAGAAACGATCTGAAAGGAAAATTCAGGATAATAAATGTTTTCTCCTGTGGGACCCAGGTTGGTGCAGGACACATCCATCTTTGAGGAGCCGCAACCCCCTCTACCCCAGGATTGAAGGAAGACACAGCTTATTTGACTATGTGTCTATGCCCCCCCCCCCCCCCCCCGGTCCGTCCGTCTCACTCCTGTAAACCTGATGTCTCGATGAGGCCTTGAGGGAATTTCCTCCAATTTGGTACAAATATTCACTTGGACTTAAGGATGAACTGATTAGATCTTGTTGGTCAAAGATTAACGTCACGTTGGCCTCACAATGCAAATGTTTCGCCATCTCATGGTCAAAGGTCAAAAGTTCAAGGTCACATGTCATTCACTTGGACTCAGGGATGACCTGAATTTAATTTCGGTGGCCAAAGGTCAAAGTTGAAGGTCAATCTGACCTCTAAAAGCACCTTGTGAGTGTGATGTCTTGAAGTGCCTCAAGGAAATCCTTCACATTTTGCGCCAGCATTCACTTGAGCTTGGATTTCATCTTGGTTGTCAAAGGTCAAGTTCACCGTATCACAATATGTTTATGTTATTCATGAACAGGATATTCAAAGATGCTCTTGAGGGAGTGTCTTTACATTTGGTGCAAACATTCACTTTGACTCAAAGGTGACCTGTTTAGATTTTGGTGCCTGGAGGTCAAAGGCCAAGGTTACAGGGACCTTATGTTCCTGTGAATGTGAAATATTAGGTGTGTAGAAATATGTCCACAGAAACTGCTCTGGTTACAAAACATACAACCCCAGTGCAGTAATTCTAGATATTCATGCACTTAAACATTTATATGGTTGACACAAATGTAGGAAAAGGTGACCGAATGAGGTCACACAATCAAAATAAAAGTCAGTTCTATGCACTGAATGAAAAGACTACACTGAATATATTCCTTTCATGGATAGAGACATCCAAGGTACATCTGCTCACACACACAATTAACTGCGAGGAGGTGGAGCTGATGACGATGTCTCTGCTACAGCAAACATAAAGGCCTATTCAGTATTAGCTCCCGCATTACAGTTAAGCTTTGCATACTCCTAATCCTTATTGTCTACAATTAATGAGTTTCTCTCATATTGAGAAACATGCAAATTGAGATTTCTGGTTTGGAGACTGCAATTATGGGAGAAGCTGAGGGATATGAGACCCTAATTATGTGCTATCATTATTGCCATGGATACCGCTACAGCTGACTTAGTATGCACTGGCGGAAAAGAGGAATATGAAATATTACGCAATCCAGTGGTGGCATGTGATACAATAACTGAAATAATAAAGGGAAACAACAGCGCAAAGCGTCGAAAGTCGTTCACATGCCGATGAATAATACAACATTCCTGCCACTGCAGTTGCACGCAATTCAATTTAATTAGCCCAAGCAACCAATAATGAAATGTGCTGTGCAGTAAACTTGTCTTCAGAGGAGAGGGACGGGGCATCATTCCACAAGGTGAAAGTCACACGGAAAAATGGTTGAATCAAGCAAAACAAATGCAACGACAAAACAGATCTGTTTTCATAGCACCGTGCACACTGCAACTCTGCACAAAACACAATGTTCCCTTGTCATGGAAATGTGACACTGTTGCTTTCACCTCTGAAAACACAAAAACTCTTTTGGGCGAGCCTACCACACACACACACACACACACACACACACAGGCTCACGGGTTCATAAGCGTTTCACATTAACAAACTCACTTTTGTCAGTTGGAGCATTGAATTTAATCTGCTTTGATTTTGCATCAGAGAGCGCACGCAGCCCTATTGTGAGTGCCATCATCTCAAAAGAGCTTAGTGGGCAGAACTGTTATTTGACGGAGGATAAAACACAGTCTTACAGACAGAATCGATGCACAACTTCTAAACTGGCGTGGATTGTGTTTGCATTTCATACATCTCTGTCTCCCTCGCTGTATTCAAATGAAAAGATGATGTCTATCATCGAGCAGCAGCAGCAGAAGCATCTTTGCTGTACTGTAGAGTTGTGTACGGGCACTCAGTCCCTGTCAAATCCGTGCACACAAGGCTCGGATGTATGATTTGTGGAGCTCTGTTGCCAACTCATTGTGCACTTTCAACTTCAATGTCATCCACCAGTAGATTTCCCTCAGGGCTCAACTGATTTGTAAATGGCACAGTTCGCCCCTTTTGTGCCGCTTACAATATGCCTTTGAAAAATGGAAAAAATAATAATAAGTTCCCCTATTCCCCTTTATCCTGCATTGTGCCACTCGGTGCACCTGGGGAACTGTAGCACTTGCATGATAAGAGGAGTATTGAAAGAAAAGCCGGCTGAATTCAATACTTCAACATCCCCCCACCCCCCCCCCCCCACCCCTCCTGCTTTTCAGTGTCGCAGACTTGGAGCCCACTGAGTGTTTTACATGACATTTTTATACTTTGACTCATGCCAAAGATATGACTTTGCATAATGGCTCTCATTTGACTGTGAGCAGTGAAGCTTCGCACCGAATGAATAAATATTCCTCCATTCATTATTCATCCACTTTTATATTGATCTCAAGAAGTGATTAATCTGACGCCCGAGCCCCTTGTCAAGAAATCCCCCATTAGTCACAGGTTCCCTCTCCCGTTGTGTTGTCTTGCAGACACAGGCTGTGAAGGTGAGAGAGGCCAGGAGCTCCGAGTGGTGCCAAACAGGAGCCTTGTAATACCAGCGAGAAATTCTCAGACGCATTACCGGTACAAGAAGGTCCTGATGTTAACATAAACCTGGAAGACTTGACCTCCGACACCTTCCCTGCGCCGAGAGCCGCAGGTGACCGGCACCATCCTTCAAGATGTGCCAGTGCTCCACTCGATCCCCTGCCTACTATCTCACTCACACACACACCCCCGTCACTGCTGCCAAGCGCAGTGTTCGATTGCAGGGGCTGCTCTTTCCCCCTCAAAGACCCGCGGTGAGCTCAGCCGAGTTACACAGCCAGAGCCAAAGGATTCTGGGTAGTTGAAAGCCGCTTTTCTATCACAGCTACCTTCAAAGACCAGGAAGCCAACCACCACGCAGGGACACTGCAGGATCAAAGGCCCAGAGAGCTCTCGCTAATTAGTGGGTGGGAATCCTATAAATGCACGAAAAACTATTGTCTGCCACTGTCACATTAGTGATAGCAAAGGTTGAGCAAAAGAGGCAATGAGAGAATGTGGCAGGCAGAGGGAGCAGAAGGAGGGAGGGAGGGAGGGAGGGAGAGGGGGAGTGAGAAGGACAAGATGAGAGAAGGGACACGCAGTCCCATTGTGTAGAAGCATGTGCGTCGCTTTGTCCCAGAGTGAATGGCATGTGTAGGTGTGTGCTAATGTAAGCCGAGAATGAAAAGTCACAGCTCCCCTTTCTCCTCAGTAACAATCCCCCACCAGGCGACGGAGCCCTAACAATGTCTCCTGTGAGGCACGGTATCTGCTCCAGTCATATAGTTGTAATAGACCTCCATCAAATCATCATAACTTTATAAATCATGCATTTCATCACACTCTGGGTCTTATTTTTGTTGTTTTGGAAACTAATCCCTCGGGTTTAAAAGGACGCTTCTCTTATCACACGTTCCATAAACAGTCACGTCATTTCCAAATCCTTCCTACAATTAATATTTGTTCACTTCATATCAAAAGTATATGCAGCTTGGGTTGAGTTGAGCACTTACTGCTGAGCTGCAGGGAGCATGGTTTTCACACATGTCAAACCAAGGAGTCGTGATGTTACCTGGATGTAACGAGCATGTGTGTAGCCCGCTAACAGGCTTCACCTTTTTGTTTGCTTCCTAAGCACCTAAAGGAAGATCAGGCCACTCACTGACCAATCAGGGAGAAGCATGTCCCATAAATAAGTGCGAAGCCCACCTTTCACTATCCTGTCTGAAAAAATCACTGAGCCTTGAACAGGGGATGAGCTGGGCATGCAGCTGGAGGAACACACACAATCTATCCATGTAACTTTCACTTCCAAGGCTCCACTAACACTTTTTACTGTTGGTTACGACTTGTGGCAAAGGACAGTAAAGGTATGAATCACTCTCCTGTAGCTTCTAGCTGTGAGGTGACACATCTGATCCCAGCTCCTGATGGTGTCTGAATGGAGATCAGACAATAGACCATGTTCAAAAACACTCTCATGTCTCTCTGAAGGAGCCGAAGCTACAGTAATTAGAAGGAAGACGGATGTTTCTATCATGGATGGTTCATAAAGATGGACGACTGGACAGCTCCTCAAAAAGTGAAGCCAAATTTTCATGGATTGCCCCCTGGTGGCTTGCTGCAGTATCGGTTGTTAACCTCGCCTTCACAGGGTAATCAAATGGGACATAGGACAAACTAAAAAGTAAAAGAACTAGTTAGATACATTTTCAGTAGTTCTTATCCCACTGATGTTTGAGCAAGCGCTCATTTTTCTTTGTTTGCTGTAATTAGTTATTAAAAATGAAGTGATACGACATTTGAGACTGAGTCCAATTGGTCGAGTGTGTGAAAGATGTCAGCACCCGTATTCTAAATATTTGTAAAATGGGAGGAGGTAGAGACGTTCATTCATTCAAATATTTATACTGTATAACAAACCTGATGATGCAGTCTCCCCCCCCCCCCCCCCCCCCCATCATGCAACCAAAGAGCTCTGATCTACGGGTCAAGTAGCTCATGGTCTGCAACCGGTGTCAGAAAAAACATTAGATGACAAAACGAAACCCGACAAAAGTCAAGAGCAAAATGCCAATTCTGCACATGCAAGGGGGGGGGGGGGGTCACCTTCTCATATTCCTGCTCACTGTCAGTTTCAGAGCGGCGGGCTGACAGTTTGTTCTCACTCCCCTCGGCAGACTGGCGGCTTCTCCTCCATCCCATTTCAGAAGCCCGGGGTTCAACCAGACTGGCACTGGCAGCGGTGAGCATTTGTCAGCGCAGATTGACTTTTCGGCCCCATGAGGTGTCGATATGCTGCACCTGACAGGCCGCCGGCTCCGTGCGGTTCGCCTGCCTGGTTAAGTCTGACACTGACGAGAAGTGACTGGGTGAGAACTGACACACACGGAGGGGAAATCTACGGCTATACAGCAAATATTTGATGATGTGATTTACGCCGGATTGGAGATGGAAGCCGATGTTGACATTTATGTAACATCTGCACGGTCTGGTCGTCAGAGGCTCTCTCTCTCTCTCTCCATGTTTCCACAATTGCAATCCTGCCAGGAAAAATCGCAGCTTTTGAGAAAGAAAGAAAGAAGCCTGGTTTCAGTACTGATTAGCTGAATGGCATACTGTACATGTTGCCTGGCACCTTCATGAGGCCACGTTTAGCAGTCTGCACGTCACCACATGCAGGTATAAATTGCACATAATGTATGTAGAGACGTGTCACATGTCCCTTTATGTTGCGATAAGATAAAAACGCACTTCCCATGGAACACTGGTTTACAAACAACTGTGTGTTTAAGACTCGAGCAGGAAGTAGAAACGTTTAAATGCCAGCGTCGAACATGTGACTGTATGTATTAATCGCCTTTTTTTTTCATTTGGAAATCTTCTAAAACCTCTCGCAGCCTTTGAACCGGAAACGATTGGAACTCCTGTATCTCTGTGCCGGAGATATAACGTGTCAGCTCGGGGACACAGCAAAATGTGAAACCCTCCTGATGTTTGAAAAGGGAATTGAATGCTGCGGGAAAAAAATGAAACAAATGCTAAATCACTCCCTGTAGTGAGAAGCACAAACATGCTCCAATCTGCCTTTCACAGAAAGTCAGAAGAAGGACAGGAACAAGTTGTTTTGTTTCCCCCCCCCCGTAAGAGTCCGGGTTTCAGTTGAGCCCGGAGAACACTGCAATGACTTTAATGAAGAGGGCTTGTTCTTAATTAAGATTAGATTTCTGTTTTATCTGGCTGCCACATCAAGGATCCTTTAGTTCCAGTCTGAATGGCGCCTCATGCTGGTCGATTACGTGGTTGATCGACCATGTTAATTTAAACTGCACGACATCAGTTGGCTGGTGTAATTCTCGCGGACCAGTGTGGAGCGCCTTCGGTATTCACAAGTTTCAGAGGGGAGCAGAAAACATTATCCACACACTCAGATCTAGAAGACAACCAGTGTGTGTGTGTGTGTGTGTGTTAGTAATGTGTAATCACAAAGTGCTCTCTCCTGTTGTGTTGTACATTAAAGTAGATAATACTGTTTCTCTTTTTAGCCTCACTCCTGTCTCATAAGGTGGGATAGGTCACGTGTTGGACCATGTGACCACGTTGGACGAACTGTACGTGTGACAGCTTGTACTCCCCCCACCCCCCCCCCCCCCCCCCCCTCCATCCTGCATGGCAGACTAGCAGAAAGTGCCTTTTAGTGCAATTACATGGGTTTCTACACATCAATTAGCAATCCAATTAAGTCCTGATGTGATGAATAGTGGTGGATCGGAGGCGGAGGAGCTACTGATCTCGCTAATAATGATTTCGCCGATTACACTGATCAGTCAGTGGCTAAGAAGACAGACATGCCAAGGTCATCAATTAACACACAGAATGAGCGCCGGGGAAAGAGCAACAAAGGGTAACACACAATGTTATCAACTAATAGCAGCGTAAATAGTTTGCAATTCTTACTACAGAACCAACACTGTTACATATTGTATAGTGAGGAGCAGAGTTCTTTAGATGTTAGTAAATGTTCCTCATTTACATGTTCATAATTTAGATTTACAATAACCTTAAATGCAATGATCTTCACAATACACATGATTTGTCTTTAGATTGCTGCGGTGCCTCTTTTAATCCCTCCGTCTGAAACAGTGTTTGCTCTCCGGCCAATTTGATAATGCTCAGTTTGCTCTGTTAGGGCACCCGGACAATTCTCTAGTGTTTGGTCAACAACTTACAGCATGTGTCAGTAACACACACTGAAAATAAAGATGGATCACGCATCTCCACTTCCCCCCGATATCTGGAAATTAAGCCAAAATATCCCGGACAAGAACGCTGCCATCTTGCTCCTATGATGCAATTTGGACCCACGATATACAAAGTAGTGATCAGGGGACTGAGCTGCGGGCGTCAGGTCCCATCGATACACATGATCGACCAATCGTGAGTCAGCCTCAACTCTCAATTATGAGGTTTCACCACTGTGTTATAGTATCAAACATCAGTGTGATTTAAACTACCTAAATTAACCATCACAATTCATTTTTTGTTAATTTAAAACTTGTTTATTGAAAATGAATATACGTTCGTGCCATTTCAGCTTTGTAGCAG
Source organism: Pleuronectes platessa (assembly GCF_947347685.1). NCBI lineage: Eukaryota > Metazoa > Chordata > Actinopteri > Pleuronectiformes > Pleuronectidae > Pleuronectes > Pleuronectes platessa. The sequence goes on along the minus strand of NC_070627.1, from coordinate 8,270,842 downwards.
GAGTAAATTATAAAGTTAATTTGTGTTTTTGATCATTTGACACAAATATATTTTAAACGCCTTACCACCATCAGCTCTAAACAGTTCAATATTGGCATTTTACTGCATCATATTCAACAGCAGGTCTGGAAAATAGCTGCAAATGTTGCTCTGTAGTTGTTTATAAAGTTGTTTCTCAGTCTGTCTTTGCTTTAATTTGTCCACAAGTTTCTGCAAAGTCAAGTTAAAAGGATAAAACCATTATTAGTCTGAGTCATGAGCGAGCTGTTTCAACCTTTTCCCCTCACGCCACCTTACGAGCACTGAGCACCTTCCTAATATTTGAAGGTTCATGCATACTTGGTTACTCTGGGCCACTGGTTAATTATATTTGGGTCAGTGACTTTAATGAATTAGATTTCATTCCTTTTCTCTCTTTTTTTTTTTTACGCTCTCTCCCCCTCCCACTTCGTCAGGCTCTGATTAGATATTTTAGAACCTGAGCAACACGCTCGCTACGAATGGAAGTTGTGGGAATTAAAGTATTCTAAAGCAAGGGCAACGGAGAGGTCACCGGCATGTTCCACCATTAACCTCTGTGGTTTTTCAAATGAGCTGTAAAGGATGTAAAAAAAAAAAAACACTCGAGAAGAAAACATTTATCAGATGTGACTGGATTCAAAAGTGAACCCTGGCATTTGAAAACCTCCGGTGTAACATTTTTCATTTCTGTGCAACCCGGTCTGTTCAAAACATATTTTTCTCAGAGCTAAACTGAGTCATGAGCATATACACGTTCTATCAATCATATTTGCACTCAGATACAGCATATTACATATTTTACACATTCTATTTTGTTTGTTTTTGAAGATGAAAAAGCCTGAATACTGATTATAATAGTAAACTGCTTATAGACTACATTCACTTCAACCAATTTGTGAATTTTGCTACTAAATCAAATCTAATGGCACAAAAAAACTCACACATCTTGATATGATATGATCTCCTCATTGTCGTTTATTAGAAATATACCAACAAAACATTGCAAAGTTTGTGATGACAGTTCAGTTTTAGCTTTAAGTATTAACATATTTTAGCAAATTAAACTTCTCTAAATCTGTGTTGTGTTTGCACGTCTTGCAATTTTTCCACCTGAGAGAATATTTGGCAGCTTTTATTAGTTTGCATCTACTGTAACTAAATATTCAATAAAAATGTGCATTGACCTAAAATTAAACTTTTCAATGCAATTTGAAGTTAACCACACGTCACTGTCAACTTTGAATATAGGAAATGTTATTTCCCATATATCTACATTATAAAATGAAAGTCGTGTTTAGGCCTGAGGGCTCACTCATTATTCATTTGGCCACTTGTAGATTCATTGAAGATGAATATTTTTTAAGCTATATTCTTGTTAAAGTTGGAAAATATTAGCTTTTGAGAATACACCGTTTTTTTCATCAATCATATGGTTACATTCAACATTAGCATATATATCAGCAAATATCAAATATGAAGCAGCTTGAACTTGTGACGCAGCATTAAAAGTTCTCAAGTGTAGTTAACAAAAAGTACTTTTATATTAAAAGAAAAAAAAAGTGAAGCAGTCATCATTATATATCGTATCACTGGATTCTGATTATTTCCCTTCTAGACAGGTCTGCCTACACTGTTCTGGAAGCTGTAGCAATGCGTACCAGCAGTAGCAGTACTTTGAAATGTACTCACTTACACCGACTGCTCCTCCGGGGGCATAAACCATCAGTAAGTGTTATCCTAGTTCTGAGCCAACCTCTCCAGCACCATCTTCTCTCAGGGGGGACATCTCTTGGTTTACTCTCAGTGATGTATCTGCAGCTACAGCCAACTTTACCCAGACCTCCTCTGGTCTCATCCGGGCTTGGAACCGGCAGAGGTAGAGCACTCAGTAGGTTCACTAATCATAAAAAAAGTAATATGTAGTCTCCAAAGTATTTATTAACAATACTTGACATGATATAGTGGACCAGGATCCATAAAGGCAAGGAGGAGTGCACCACAGCTGAGGCAAAGGTTGCAGTGCTCCCGTGTTCAGTGACTCACCGGGACGTCGACCTGATGCTTGGATCTCACATCAAGCTTTTCCCCGACAGAACCTGTTTAATAAACACTGAAAACAACACTGAAAACAAAACAACCTTTAATGGAGTGTTTGAACTGGGGAAGAGGTTCAGGGCTTTATTCATCAACTTGTTAAACACTTCCCGCTGGAGACTACATTAACACGGTGCTGTGGAGAGCACTGTTCCTTTATCACGGCTTTTGCCCTTGACCACAGACGGCCCATCTCTATGAATTGACTCTCAAGTCTATGCAATGTTTTCCACTACAAATGTTTAATAGGTTAATGAAAAATAAAAGCAGTAATTACAGTGCGGAAAGGCTCGGCAATTTTAGGTAAAAGCATTCCCCGCGTTTCTTTAGTCTAACAAATAAGCTTCTAAAACGTATAAACAATTTAATTCCTCTACTTTACAAAGAACTCTCCCCACCTCTGTGGATGTGCAGAGTCAGCACCTTCCCCACAGTTACCTGTAGCCTGTAAATCCCCCCCCCCCCCCCTCTCTCTTCTTTCTGCCGTTCGTTGCAGAATCCCTTTTGCAGAAAATTGTGGATCCTCCAAGAGCGGCTGAGGTGTGGACGCCCGTAAAATGTGGCTGTAAACTGACCGGCCGCCTGCTCCGCCACGCTTCTCCGCGCCACATTAACCGTAATAGAAGGTGAATTTCCCGGTGACAGGTTTTACGTTGTTGTCAGTCACGCTGGTATGTAAAGCGTGATAATATATTAGAAGATGACAAATAATTTATTCCTCACCGCCGGTGGACGGATGGCGACTACAGTTTGACGGAGCAACGTCGGGTTTCAGCTGTTTTGTGACACGTGCTCGATGGCGTGAGACTTTCCATACTTAGGATTTGTTGCTTCCACCCAGTCTGACGATGAGGACATCCCAGTTCAGGTCTTTTAATTTTCAGGTGCATGCGTCTGGCTCTGGACCTCTGACGGATAGAAGCTCATTTTACCACTTTATTTTATTTTATCATATTTTATTTTCTCGCTATAGGTATTCTGATGTATTGCGTGTTGCTGTTTTCTTGTTGTACCTTTTACTCTGTGAAGCACTTTGGTCGTTCTCTGTAAATAAAATGGACATTGACATTGAGAATTGATTATTTTCACTACAGTGACTTTCGGTAAAGCTTTGCCTTCCGCTATTATTCCCATGACCGACCTGTGCTGTCGTGTTAATAACATCTTACCACCTAGGGTAACGTGCTGGTTCCGGTGGAGCTGTGAACTCAGCAGGCCGACACACAACCTGAAAACATATTGATTTGTTTGTAACGCAGGGGGGGGGGGGGGGTGGAAATGTTGCGAATAAATTAAAGTCAGCGGAGGGATGTGAGGATGTTAGGTGATAAAGTCAAAGATTTGTATTGACTTCTGTAATTAACAGGTCTCCTGCTTGGTGCAGACTGATTACCACCAGACTTCTGTTGTGACTGTGGCTCATCGCGGACTTGTAGTTGCTGCTGTGTGCGATTCTCCTGTTGTCAGTTTCCACAGTGTCGAGTACTTGTAACAATCAACTCGTTAAGAAGGCACAATATAACCGCACAACAAATACAGCCTAACTGAAGCTATATAATGTTGCTTTTTGTGTAGTGATGTGTTTTTTTTTAACTTTGTCCACCAACATAGATTGAGTTTTAAAAGACACACAAAAGATAGTAGACTTACTGGCTTATTTCTTTTCATGAATACAAGCAGTTTACACTTCCACAATATTAACATAGGGATTTTGTAGAGGTGTGTGGACGTGGTTTGTCACATATATGCAAACTAAGGCCACATCCATACTTATCTGTTTTCCCTTTGGAGCGTTTAAGATCTGTACTGGAAATAATCCCTGTCCAAACAAAACTGAACACACATGTCACATGACCATTCACTTACGGCAGGCTTGTGTGTACAGGAAGCAGATTGTCGACCCTGCAGCCCGTTGTTGACTTGCAGGAAAACACAACAAACAAGAAACAACGATGGTGACCGATGTTTCTTGTTTGTTGTGTTTGACCGATGTTTCTTGGACCGATGACGAGATGGAGAAACAAGTATTATAATTTAAATGTAGCAGTGTGGATGGATTTAGCCATGTGACACTGTTTTCAACCTGCATGGAATGTAACAGTCTGGCAATTTAGATTGTATTTGTCATGCTAAATTCTGTATGTGTTTTCTGTTTATCTGTAAGATCTCTGTTGTTTATGTTTGAGTTGTTTTCATGTTTGCACTCTGTGTTTCTGTTTCCTGCTTTATTTTGTAGTCTCTGTTCCTTGTGTGTTGTTTCTGTCTTGACTTCCTGTCGGTGATTGTCTTCTCCAGTCCTCATGTGTTTCACCTGTGTTTAATTGGCCCTGCCTTCCCTCTGTCCTTGTCGGATTGTTCTTACTGGTTGTTGCTACTCATCTAAGGTTTGTCATTTTTTTGCTGTGTTGCTTTCTTGCTGTTCTTGTTCTGGTTCCTCTAGTTGTTCTTGTCGATGTTCCATGGTGCTGTCCTTTCCTGCGTTCCTGCCCTGTCCTGATCTCCTGAGCCTCTTGTAAGCTTCCTTCTTGTCTTTCCAGTTTTTCCACTCTTTTAATGTTTATGTTTTGTATCTCTAGTTAAGATTATTTTTTATATTAAATACTCTTTTTGTTAAATACCTCTGCCCATGGGTCCATCTAATTCCACCTATCCTAACATGGAATCCGCCAATCCCTTTTTCAGATGCAAAAAAGTGTCCGAAGTTCCGAGTTTCATTAGGGGTGAAAATGTGCATTTCTGCCACAATTCTATTACGTCTACTGGCTCCTCAGCAGATAAGAGAGTATCCTCATCCGAACCCAAATACGCATTCGTCCCATGTTTAGCGTTAGGAACGTGTACTATGCCACAGAAGCCCAGCTGAACACAGGTTGGAAGCAGCTGGGTTGGTGGTATTACACGGGGGTGCACGTTGTATTGTGGGTAGACCATCCATCAGGGAGACTGCAGCTCCCAAAGGTGGTCTCTTCACACTCAGCTCCAGGCCCCACGGCTGCACACAACCCCCCCCCCACCCCAACTTGCTCTATTTATGAACAGGCATGCATCGGGATATGAACAAAATAATAGGACGACCACATAAAGAATGACTTCTACGATAATAAGACAGCTTGACAACTTGTGAGTTTCCGGGACTCTCTACCCGACTCTTTACATCCTGTTCGGTCAATTTTGGATCAGGATATTAAAAAGGGACAATTGATACAAAAGCTGACCCGCTTCGCTGCAAGTAGATTCATGAATTCTCACATGAATAGCACTAATTGATTCGCACACAAAAAAAAAGATTGAGGGCTCTACAAGTTTATGTTTGTGTAGTTTTGTTTGTGCACAAAAAAGGCCAGGAGCCATACTTCATGATCAGAGCTCAAAAATAAGCAATGGAATGTAAGTAATACAATTTGCATGTCATCAATTCTTCCTCGTGCATTCAAACAGGCTAGGAAAAAGTCAATAGATACTGTCTACCCACAATATACGCTGGCAGCTGTTAAACACCAGCGCTCGACTCTATTCTCTCATTATTTTTAATCTCTGAGGTGAAAGCCCCCCCCCCATTCACGTCTGTGTTGTCAGGAAAAATCGCCAGGGTGCAGCCGTGTCCACCTCCTCCACTTCGTTTTGACCTGGAGGGATCGTCCAATGTCTCGAAACGCGTAGTTCAGGATTTGTACGACAGCTTTTCCCACGGATCCTTAACTTTCACGCTTGGACTGAAGCTGCCACAGGCGTCGCTAACAGAAAACAGTATTTGTACACTGTGTACGTTGTTGGGTGTTCTACTCCTCCTGTACTGGAAAATATGAATAAATGCAATGCACACATGAAGACACACACACACACACGCACACACGCACACCAGATATCTGCAGGTCCCTTAGGAGTTTCACCAAGGGCAGAGTTGAAATGTAAGCCCATGTGCATCCGTGTTATAATGTGAATAACGTTGACCCTAACAGAGCAGGCTCTTTATTTGATTTATGATATTGAATTTCTTCTTTATATCCTCATTCATTTCTCTCTCCGATTTGAGGGTTAGGGTATCAGTCATAACCACTTTGCATCGCCACGTACCACCGCTATCCACCGTACGTTTTAGGTTGTCCCAACAATGAAATTTATCATAGACTTTAAACACTAATTTACAGATTGTAGATGTATTTTGCATTATTCAGTTGTCCTCATATGCCCGTCGTTGTTCTGCCTCGTGCTCCCTTGAAACCACATTTCAAATACAGCCGATTTTCTGCCGCTTGCGTGTTCAGTGAACCAAACCAGCCGGCAAGGAAACTTTTCGAAAAATTCTCACTAAGTGAATCCTCCTACATGTTGCACATTTGGGTATCATCAGAGAGGGATGTACATTGTGGAAGCAGCCTTAAGAAATGGTGGGTCCATGGTATTGTCTTGTCTCCCAGCGCTGGTCCAGGATCATTATTCCTGTGATCCATCTGTGATCCATCTCTACGTGGTCCTGTGATATAAGAAAAACACATCTTACTGTTATGTGGTGGGCAGCGGCGACCGGGGTGAAAGAGCTCATGGATATCCACTGTATTTAGAGATTATGCATATTCCATTATTCATGGGATGAATTATTGAAATGAAGTGATCTCTGTTCTTCGTTGTATAGCTCCGACACCCTCACAGTGAAGGTGCGCGCTCCATGTCCGTTTTAATTGGTGGAGAACACAGACGGTGGAAGGCTGAGTATTTACAATGACCAGGACAAGAGTTATCAGGGACATCATTTAACTTGTAGATACGGATATGACAGCTCCTGCATATGAACATTTCTGCAATAATGTGCGTGAGGGACATTGCACATTTGCATATGGTGTCATATCTGTGCTATGACGTGACATCAATAACTTTTATCAATTTAAAGCTGCAGGACACTTCATATTCAATCGTTTCAATTTTCTTCATATTCTTAGCAGCTCTTACTTGAGGCAGCTTCCTGTTAATTTTAGACACTGTTCCCTGTTATCGGACTCTATGTGCTGTAGCTAAATCTTTTTTCTATTTCAATTTCATCAATGTGTAAATTTGCTTTGACTCAACCTGTTTCCTGCTCTGCTCCATGGTCAAAGTTTTTACAAAATAGTAAAAAATACTGTCTCTGGTTTTTTGTCTCATAGAAATCCAAAGCTCCACTTGCAATCCACTGGCCGATTATACCTATAGGATAAGACTTCATTAATCCTGAGGGGAATTCTTGTGCCAGCTTGCTCCAAAATAACAGTGTCAACAATATATAAAATAGTAGAATATGGAGAATAGTGAATGTTGTAAATTATATTGAAATAATACGATGAAAAACTAAAAGGAAGTTGACATATTACACATAAATAGTATTATTTCACCTCCTTGAGGCAGACCACTCACCTTTAAAATGTCTACATATATAGACACTTCCATCAATACTAAATAGGATACTTAACAGGTTTATTTACAACTGTGTCTATTTGTATATTTTTAGGAGGATTATGCAAAATTTACTGAACCGTGGGGGGGGGGGGGGGGTCGTGAGCCAGAGAAGAGTTCATTAAATCTCGGAGCGGATGAGGTTAAAGAAGCATGTACAGGAATTTATTTTCTACTTTTCCTTTGCTAGAGGGACCCTGGTCATCATGGTCACAACAATGACCATGATGTCATGGTTAAACTGACATCATGGTGTCTTAAACTGATGGTATTGTTTCCAGTAAAGACTTAAGGCTTAGAACACACAAGTTGTGGACCAGTCACGATTTAAAAATAAATTTAAAAAAGATGACTAACACCTCTGATTCCCAATGTCAAATTTACTTGTTCACCCGTTCACCCACTCATCCAATGGACTCTGTCACTTGACTACCGTTGATCGTTCATCAGCAGATGAAGAAGACGACGGCCTCTTGTCTTTGTCATTACTGTATAATTTATATTGACCATTAAATGATAATCATAAACTTTCTAATACAGAACTTATCCACAAGATTTTGTCACTGTGGTTTCTTAATTGCGTGTTCAAGTAAAGGTCATGTATGATCTTTATCTGTAGCATGTGGACTCTACGTGTTGTGACTGAATTCACTTCAGGACTATGAATTACGCTGGAAGTAGAAATATAATGGGGCCTTGAACTGCCTGTGTTCACTCCAGAGAAATGATCACAGCTCCCTCTCAACTGCTTATTACTTCATTTATGGGAATGACCTCCCCTTCTCGCTCCCTCCACTCCTCCCTCGTTCTCTCACAACCTTCTGAAGATTTCAAGGCGCCTTGAAAAAGCCACTGGTTGTATCAGATTGCAATTATCATTGTTATTTACAAAATAAAACCCCAGGAGTCTTAGATATTGAATAATGCAAACGGCCGTGGACGAGATAAAACCCCAAAGCACTCCGTCTTCAGGCGAAATCCTATCGAGAGTTTATATCTCCAGCATGTTCTCACTTGGACAGAAGACACAGGACACATGTTGGTCCCGCCTGTTTGCCGACATGCTCGAGGAATAAACTCATAATATTGCTTCAATTGAAAACCTTTTTATTTCCACCTATACTTGTCTGCATTATTCAACATCCAAGACTCCTGGGATCTGTTCTGCATTTTTTTTTTTTACCTGCACCACTGAAGATCACCTGTCGGACCAGCTGGAGCCACACAGCGCCTCTCCCCTCCTCTGCAAACCACCAGTGTTATTTCTCAGTCATTTATTCCAACACGGTGTCTCCTCCTTTCTTCAGCCGGCAACTAGTCTGTGGATCAAAACACGCCTCTGTACGTGTGGTATGCGTTACAAGTGCAAAACATCTTTAATGTAATCACTAAGCCGTTCTCCCTGTCAGACGTCTCCTCTCACCGCGCGTTTCAAGCAGAGCATTTGTGCAATTACTGACGGATCCTCACTAAGTATCATGGGGACAATTGTCTCGCTCAATGTGATCACATGTACAGAAGCACATCGTAACTCCTCTGCAAGCACACGTCGGTTTCTGCCAAGTAGACGGAGATATGAGAGATGTCGGTGTCGTATGTGCCGACATGTGATTTCCTGCTGTTCTTGACTCTCTCTCCCCAACCTTAATGCTGCTTATATGGTTCCCCTGATTCTCTCACATTCTCTTCACTTTCCAAATGGCCCGAAGGATCCTCTTTCTGCATCCCAGCCCATTTATGTATTTTTAACCTCCGTTGTTTGCACGTCTCTGAGATGGAGCATTGTCTTTCAAGTAGCACATTTAACCTTTAATTACCTGAAACAGACCCATAAGTGCTGACAAGTAATTCCATCATGACTGAAGGTTTCAGAATCGCTTCAGTTTCAAAGCAAAGACACTTTTTTTTGTTCTTCCTGTAATTACAGCTTCTTTTATAATATTCTCATTTTTTTTTTTTTAATGGGGCAAACATAATCGCAGCTGTTTGCTTTCGAGCCATTTACACTGTAACACTGTTAGCAATGTACAGTATATAGGTGAAATAGCTTGGCTTTTCTTTATAATGCAAATTATAGACCTGGACCAATTTGCTTCCTGCGGTATGTATTTTCCATGATTATGGCTGCAGCTATGTTTCTTCTCTATAGGTCACACACTCGGCTACGTCTGTCATAGAATCACCTCAGCTCAACCACTGATTGTATATAATGACGGACTCCTCCTGCCATTGTACAATAAAGCCAGAGCTCAGGTGTCAAGGTAGTTATGATTCCAGCTCAGCCGTTAATCTTTGTCCCAACCCAACCATTATAACTTCTCAAGACCCAACTTATCATGGTGGACATGACCCTGTTTTGTGATTTGAGTTTTGAGAATACAAATTATGTTAAGTCTTGTTGTGCTTAAACTTGGGTTTATTCTACGTTTCATCATTTTTGAAAATGGTGAAAAATCAAGTGGTTCTCGCATAGTAAAGACCTAAATAAATAGGATTGTTTAGCCTAGTAAATTGTGTATCTTCTGTGCACGGTGGGTGTTTAGAATTTCAGCTACTTCGCCTCAGTATAACTTTTGTTTTCTGATTTACAATCCCGCTCACGTTTTACAACGTTGCAAGGGATCTCCAGTCGTCCCCTGTCAGAGTGGCAACAATCAGCTGGTGTCTCTGGTGAGAACTGAGCAACTTTGCCAAATAAACACACCATGAGAGACACTCTGTACTGTGTAACTGGAGAAACCAGTCATAATGGGCTGGTGCAGGGGACTCCTCTCTCTCTCTCTCTCTCTCTGGCACGTTTTCCCTATCAAATTACTCTGGTAAAAAATGCCCAGTGATGGAGCTCATCACATCACAAAGGGGGGGGGGGGGAAACCAGATAGCAGAATTCCCAATCCCCAGTTTAGCAGAGATTTGAAATAGCAATCCCCATCAGGGCCCCGGCGACGTCAGCTAACTTCCCCATTCACGGAGTAATGGCACAGAGCCGACCCTCCCGAAGTATATTGAACAGCATCAGGGGGACAACGCTCAATGAAATCAGCCGGGGGGATCTCTCACTTCTTAAGCTTTTCAGTAATACGATCCCCTGCTATCTCCATTACCATACGGGATCCGGCAGCCAGGTAGGGGCAGAGGCAGCGGGGCTTCAGACAGATAATTGATTTCCCATTTTTAGTAAGAGGATTGGGGGGATGTTGCATAGCAGCGGAAAAAAAAGGCCCTTTTCAAAGCCGCAGCTTTTAGGCGGTAAAGCTACATTATACCTGACTCAAGGAAAATCTGATCTGTTATTCTTGTACAGCTCTCCGAGGTGGTAGAGTGCATGAATAAGCTATGGGCTACAAGAGGTCTCTGGTTGCTACAGCTATAGACAGACATTCAGCAGGAGGAGGGGGGGGGGCAGAGAATTGATGTGTGCAATTCATTCTTTTTTCAGCGAGTAGATTTGTTCCAACGGGCCGAATTATCTCCCTCACTGGCCAGTTAGAAAGGTGTGTTGAGAGAAGCAACGAAACCATTACGGCAGCTTGTATCAGACGTAAATGTCAAAAAACCGAGCAGGCACAAACAGAGAGAGAGCGGTTTGGTTTCTTATCAGGGACACACAAGACACATCCTCCAGCCGCCAGCAGGCTCCTGGACTGTGAGCGATCAGGAGCCTGGGTCTCCAGCCAAATGGAGTCCCCCCCCCCCCGAGTGAGAGAAAGAAAAATGTCACCCAGGGTAGATGAATGAGGGATGAGTCATTTCCATTTATGAGGTGGAGAATGCTCACACTGATCTGCTGTCATGTCTCCCTGTGGTTGGAACGTGTTTGTGTGTATGAGGTTGTGTGAGAGACACAAAAGAGCAGAAGAAAGAAAAGTTTCGGCATGAGAATTTTTTTTTTTGTGCTGCCAGCATCAAGAATCTGGTCATCAACTGTTTACCCAGAGAGCATCATTGTTCTTTCACCATGGACCACCAGCTTTCTCGTGCGCTGCTCCTTTCCGTCCTGTAAAGAATGGAGGGAGATGCACCGCTGCATTTCACATCCAGTTACAGTCTTCTGCATAACTTGACATTTACATCTCAGCCCACACTGATAGTGTATCCACCGCATATGTACCTGCTGAATATTCAAAGTGTTCCAGTCCAATCGCCTGTTCAAAAAAGGTTGTGGTGTTATTCCTTTTGCGGGTGAAAACTTTCCCCCATTGGTCAATCGGAGGAGTTTACACATGAAGATGATGAGTGTTGACAGAGTGATGCAAGAAGCTCTGCACATAAAACAAAATATTGTTTTTTTTCTTTGCTCAACAACCTTTTCCATGCAAACCACTTCTACAGTGAAAGGTGTATATAATCTACAAACTGCATTTTTTTATTTACATTATTTTATATTTATTCTATGGCCTCCGTATGTTTTTTGTTCTCTCATCTATCACATTCTGACTTGCCATCTTTTGCAGCAGCTGCATTTCCCTGGTGTGTGGATCGATAAAGTCTTATCTTTTATATCTTCTCACTTTTGTTACCACACAGTAACTCCAGCCCACCGGCTCTGTTACAGCACACGTGAGACCTCGATGTGGAGTTAGAATTAAAGCTTCCCCCCGTGGACGTCTGGGATCATTCTTGCAGCTGTGGAGCAATGTTCCGGTGAACGGATGTGGAACATTGCTCCACGGTCGGCTGACCCTCAACTTTTCTGAGCTGGAACAATATAGAGAATAAATATGGCCGCATGTCGATGCAGGTTTTGCATACATGCATGAGGCCCCTACACAGCTTTAATATTTAAACAGTAACCTCACGCCGCCCTGAAAATCCTGTTTTTAACCTCTCACCTTGCTGCAGTGATGTCGTCCTTCTGCTCCTGTGACATCTCTCCAGGGTGTGGTTACAAAAACAACAGAACAAGCTTGAAACTTTATCCGAGAGGGCAGCAAAGATTTTTTCTTATAAGTTTTTTACTCCTCAAAAATGCATGCTTGCATCTTGATGAATTGAATTTGACTCGACTGCCGTGGAACTCGACTAAAGTTTAAACTTGACTCCCCGAAGATTCTCAGCTGTGCTCGTGAAGCCTTGAGACTTCACTTCAACTCGCCCTGAAACATTTACTCTACATAACGACCTCTCCCGCCAGTCCTAATGAAATGTTGTCAGAGCAAAAACCCAATGAGCCAGCAAACAGAGTCGTATCCTTTTCCCTCCAACTAATCTTCACAAAATGTTGCCACAGCATCCAGCGTATAATCTATGTCTTTACACACTTTGAGTTAAGTTACTTCTCCCACCTGTTTTAGGTCCCATTGGACTCGTGTCACCTCAGGAAAGGACATTTTCAGATCTGAACTCTGGAGGATGTCCACACAGTTGGGTCTGGAGTTTCTCCGGTGTTTGACACATGAAGAACGCAGCTGGAAATTTTCCGTTCAGACGAAGATATCACATGTTTGTGTTAACAGCACAAAAGCTCTGTCGACACACTGTTGTCCTGTGGCACCACTTTTTCCTCATCAGATATTTGTATTCTTTTAGGTGTTAGTTTTTTCTTTCAGTTTTGCATCAGACACTTGTTAGGATTCTCATCAACACACCCACATGCTCGCTGTGAATCCTCAGGATAAGCCCCTGCTGCTTTCTCACATGTGCTCATTTGAACAGAGTTTAATCTTCACCAAAACCTCAAATCTCCTCGTGTTTCCAATTCGACATCTTTGTCATCTCAGTGTCTTCAGTTTGACACCTCTTTTTAATACTTGTATTCATTTAGTATTTTAAGTTTTCTGTCTGTTGCGTGTTATGTCATCAGTGTAGTATATGTAATATTGTTGTTGCGCTATATTACACAATGAAACAGGTAATTCCAAAAGGTACTCATCCGGACATTTATTGTGAAGGAGGCGTATCGCCATTTCCGGTGTTAAAGGGTTTTTGTTTGTTTCTTTTTATTGAGTTTCCATCATTCTGTTCTTTTATAATTGTGTATATAAAAAGGTTGGGTATTGTGTTGAGTGTGCCAGTCTTCCTTGGGAGGTGGGATGGTGAGGAGTAGAGAGAGCGTTTTATTCTGAAAGTGCTTTTATGGTGGTACTTCCTCTTTTGCTCTGGACTCTCTCGGTAAGACATACACTGGGGGTCAGTGTGAATAAGAGAAGTTGGGTAAGGTCCCAGTTATCTGTACGGCTGTTGCTTTGCAGGAAATAAATCATTCTGTAGGACATTTCCTTGGGTGTCTGTCTTCATTGACATCCACAACGCAGAGTTGAAGACTCTACCTCAGCACGCCCACTCTCTTGTGGTGAATCCTCTGGAGGATTTGCAGTGTTCTCACTGGCAGGAGAAACTCCACAGGCAGTGAGAAGCCCTTAACACGGACATTTACATTCTCACATAGAGCCCCTTCAGAGATGTCCAGATTACCCAGAGTTCAGTGCATGTCTGAAAGCAGCTAATGTTGACACAGTACATACAGTAGGTCAATTACCCACTATAGACTCACAGTCTCATAGAAGCACTGCTGTTACACAAGGTGCCAATCGTTGAACTTCCCTGTACTGCGTTGTTCGTGTAATGCACCGCTGCAGGAATCAGCTGTAATTGGCAGACTGTTGCTCAGAACCAGTTGCATTCCTCTCTCCCAGTCGCCTGTTATCACAACACTGACTTCTACAGAGGAAAGCACCATTCTTTTTTTTTCAAACCAGGATCCCAATGCTACAGAGCATTTTGCAAGTGCTTCAGTTTCTCCATCAGCTGGCACGCTCGCTGGTAGCCCACCATCCGTCTTCCAGCTCCACCTGCTAGATGTGTTTCAATCTGCCATTTCTCAGCAGAGCCGGAGAGACATGTAACGAGTCACGTGTCTCTCCCAAACGGAGCGAGAGGCAACCGCCACAGGGAGAGAGAGAGAGTGAGAGACGAGGGGGGGGGGGGGGGTATTGCTGAGAGGGAAAAAATGTCTGCGCTGCTTTTTAATTGGGGAGAACATTTAGCAGACAAACCTATGACAACCCCACCTGTTCGTTTGCCAGTCTCCGTGGTTAGTGCTGCAATATGGAGCTGACAGAACTCCCGGAGAATTCGGCTGCTGCCTTGACAGGAGAGCAGAACTCCAAACGCCGGCCCCACTCGTCAAAACCCCACATCACACTCCTGGAAACGTGAATCCAGCAAATCAGAGCTCTGCGACTTTCCACCAGTGCACTGCTATTATCCAAATGCCAGCAGGTTAAATCGAGAGGAGCAATTGCTCATGTCAAAAGGGAATTTTCAAACGGTCCTTCAGAATAGGAGAGGTGATTATCACAAATATAGTGTATATATGTGTGTGTCTTTTGAAATGGTTTTGTGTTATATGGATTTACTCTTACCACTTTTTTTTTGTATTCTTTCAGATGGGTTTTTCTCACAGGTGAAAAATACTCTAGAGACACAGCGACACATGTAGTATCCAGGACATACAGAGCTGCACAGAGACCAGGCTCCACCAACACTTCATCACTCTTGGTGCAGTTATTCTGCAGAGACTCCACTGGTGTCTTCAAACCGCAGGACTTCAATGTTTTAATGAACTCCACAGTTCAGTCAGGTCATGTAGGAAGAGTATCCAGGTATTCCCCCCTCACGTCTTCACTCTCCCCCCCCCCCCTCCCTCAAGTTTATTATCAACACTAAACTTCATGTGTGAGTCACGGCCGACATCCCAGCGTCAGTGGCCTCAGCAGTGTCGTACGGATTATGATGTATGGTGCACACCATCTGAAAACGTCGGGCTCTGAACTGCTCTGCAGCTGATGCCGAAAGAGGCTGTGGTATATAGGCTGCTAACACTAAATGTATCCTCAGTCTCAAGAGACTCTTAAATACCCACAAACTCCTCTCCTTCCCACACGAGTGTGCAGAATATGAAGTGTAATAAGCATATACATGATTTTTTTTTTTTAACTTCTCCTCCCTCCTTCTTCTTAACATCCGGAGGTGAACGGATTGGACTCCGGACAACAGTCTTCTGAGAACTTAACGATCGTGCCATCTGGAGGCAGGGAAGTGTCGTAGCCACTGATAGCGATCATCTTTTTACACTTTCCTCTCCCAGATGGTGGTGGGGGGGGGGGGGGGGATGACGCACCATCTGGGCGCAGGTGTCGGTGCTTTGAAAACGTAAAGCAGCCGCCGCCAAAGTAGCCGTAAAGATATTTGCACAAGCACTTTTTAAAGTTTGCTTTGATTGAGAGCTTTGAATGTGCGAGTCTTTTAAGAGTTTAAGTAACTGTGTGGCTACTGTGTGTGTGTGTAGGTGTGAGTCTGTCTGTGTGTGTGTGGGGGGGTGTCAACTTTTTAAGCACGTGCATGTAATCATCATTGTGTAAAACTTTTATAATTTGTCATAACTAGATTTTTTACTGTTTATATCTTTTGACTTCAGGTTCGACTTGTGTTGCATTTTCCACTTTCTGCAGCGAGAGAACTGCTGCATGAAAGATACTCACACGGGTCTTGACTGTGCATTTCATTTCATCGGTTTCACCTCACTTAGAATACTTTGCTGTGTTGGAGCAGAGGGATTTTCTTTTTGCATAGAGATAAAAACCATGCTCTTCTCCAACTGAGACGTAATAATGCTGCCATCAAGTGGTCAGTCGTTGTTATTACACCGACTTCATCATCATCATCATTGTCATCATCATCATCACTACCAGCCTGACGCCTCTTCTTCTCTCGTCGCTCTCAGAAGAAACTTGTAACTCGTATTACTATGTATTAACATACATGGTCTACAAAATTCAGATTATGTATCTGTTCCCAATAAACACCTGAGGATTTGCATGCACGCGTCATTTAAGGCAAGAATAATAACAACCTTTTTTTTTCTTCATATCAGTGCATAAGAACTTGACTATCAGTGCAGTTGCTTCACCAGCAGCTCAGTGTGTGTGGCCACTAGATGTCACTGTTTACCATCGACTCTGAGCGTGGAAGACGTCCCAGGGTTCACCTGCAGAGTGAGGAACTCCTCAGTGAAATAAACAGACGCAGCAGAACGTGGAGGATCAGGCTTGTTTTTGTTAGTGCGCTCCCTCCACACTGCAGAGTCAGAGACGATCAGCATTATGTCGTCCTGAGAAAACAGTTACCTCTCAGTAGAGATCCAGTGTTTACCACAAACACACCTCATGTCACTGAAGAGGGAGGCTTGGCGACCTGAGAAGGCTGAACGTGTTTTATTCATGAACTGTGTGTGTGCGCGTGTGCGTGTGCGTGTGCGTGTGTGTGTGTGTGTGTGTGTGTGTGTACTTAGACCTTTGTGAGGACCATTTTAAGCATAGACCTTACAGAATGAAGACACTTTGGGAAATTGAGGACATTTTGGCCAGTCCTCACTTTTTCAAAGGGCTGTTTGAGGGTTAAAAGTTTGTTTTAGGGTTAGAATTAAGTTTAGGCTAGGGTTAGGTCTACGGTTAGGTCAGGGTTAGGGGCTAGGGAATGCATTATGCCAGTGAGTGTCCTCAACAAGATAGAAGTGCAGACGTGTGTGCAAACCAGGAACAGCTCAACTCCAACAAGTTACAAAATTACTTATCAACTTTTATCATAAAACTAAATTAATTTGTGTTTCATCGTCATGATGAACACAGTTCCAGTTATTGACTGAAAAGACCACTTCAGACCGATCATCACTTGTACTTTATTAAGAGTGTTTGTTCCTTCAACTCATCCCACAGTCCATTAATCAAAGAATGTCGGCAGCACCTCCAAGCATCCTGCAAAATGAGGTCAATAAGTTTGTTATTGTGGAAAAACATAACATCTACATCTTAGTGACTAAAGGGCAAAACTATAGACGCCTCACCAATGTGCCAAATATTATTTTAAAAAAAAGATAATTGATACTAATCTCACCGCAAGACAAGAGTCATATATAATAATGGTTTCATTAAAAAAAGCCCCTAACTCTCTCTCACACTTTGTAAGGAAAAAAAACAATACTGTACTGTACGTGCACCTTCACACACACACACACACAGACACACAAACACACAGAGAAGCTAAGTTAATTGTATTAAATTGCTTTGACTTCCGACCACAGTACCTTCACTTGCTTTGTTTTGTCTCCACCAGGCCAATACCTGGCGACTGTGATCAGGGCTGAAGTGAGGTGGAATAAAGGCACAACATTCCCGCCTTGATCAGGCCAAAGTGAGAGAGAGAGAGACAGAGACAGAGAATAATGCTAATAGGCCCTGAAGCCGCAGCCTGTCAGAGTAAAGAAAGTGCGTTGGAGTGTTTGAGGCCTCGAGCCAAACCAAGTCCCATTAGCACGAGAGATCAGGCTCCGTCCCTGGAGTCAGAAATAATGCTGCGCTCCAGAAATCCTCTCTGAATAGTTTTTTTATCTTCTGCTGGTGTGACTTTCATTGAGCTACATCAAAAGCCTCTGTTTCTCTGTGTGTGTGTGTGTGTGTGTGTGTGTCTGTGTGTGTGCGTGCAGCACAGTGTGTTTATAATCTGATATTTGCCAGTATGCGTGATCACTTCTTCCATCCAGGTCTCAGTGGAAACGTTTTGTTTGTGTGTAGCTGTCCGTCCACCTGCCTGTTGTGGACTGACACTTCCATTAACAATGCATTAATTCCAGGTTTCAGTATTTCCACATGTTCTCGGCTCCTCGGGAACACGCTGGCCCGACACCACGCCCTGGCCCTTGTAAAAAAATCTTGGCAGCGTGTTGTGTTGTGTTTTTCCTCCAGGCTGAAGTCTTGTAGTGAAAGTAAAGACTTGGTTTGAAAATGATTTCTCCTGGCACTGCGAGTTGTATACAGTTCTCTTGGGCTCTATTTCCTTTTTAATTTAGAGTGGTTGTGGTGTTTAGAAACTGTGCAGTAATGTGATAGCTTCACAACACTGTCTGGTTGTGATGCCCTAACAACACAGGGAGAGGTCACTGTGCGTGATAGACATAATCAAAGCAATACCAGTCTGTGTGATGAAACTGGCAGACTATTTAATTTTAAATGATATTTAACATAATTTACTTGTGTAGGGCAATTAAGGAACAACTTATATTTTGTAAAATTATGTCATCTTGTAAATTGGTCCTGTCAGGGTTCACACGTTTGATTCCCTGACTCACTCTTCAACTGTTTGGATAAAGGTGAGTCACTGAAACATTTCACCTCTAAGACACATTTGTATTAAATACCAAGAAAAGGGAATTTTGAATATTTTGTTTAAAATAATAATAATCTATGTACATAATTAAGAAATAATTATATTATGCTAAAAACGACTATAAGGCGGCCTTATATATAATTTTAGCTCAACTTATATGAATATCAACTCTGACAGAATAAATACAAATGAATAAATCTGTAAATAAAACGTTTTAATAAATGCATTTCTTTTTCTTAAATTTCGAGGCAGATTGTAATCAGCAGTCCGAACTTAAGCTCTGACATCGCTGGCAGCGTTTAGACTCGGCTCTAACGCACGATGGAAAATGTTCCAGTGTCCCCCCCCCCACCCCCCCCACGCGTACCGTACGAGAGCAGAGCGGCGGAATCGCACAGTCGCTGCCCTGCTCTCGTGGCTCAAACCAGGGCTGAACCACAAGGGTGCGTGATGTCGAGGCCTTTGATGCCAGGCCTGTTTACATGACATAATGATGCCCATGCTGTCAGTTTAGAGCGTTTCAATGCTCTCCATTCCCTCACTGAGGACACTCATCAGACATTCTGTTTGCTGGTGGAAATGTGGCTCATTATCATGGGTAAAACGATATGAATTGAGAATGTAAGAGTTTCTGTCAGTGCTCATTGCGCTGTGTGTTTTGTTCCCAAAGTAAATAAATAAATAAAATTGGGACCATTTGAGGGGAGACAATAGAGATTCATCAGCGTGGAAAGTCAGATGCTGCATGGTGTGTGAAGACCCCATTTGGAGGATAACTGTCGAGAGCTGTGTTTACTATAGGTGGAACAATTTGTCAAACAATGACACAACAAGTGGAATTTCGGGGGGGCTGGGGTTGTGTGTGGGGGTGGGGGGGGGGGGTGCCAGCAGGGTGCCAGCGGGTGGCTCCACTCTCTGTCTCCCGGCCTCACGTGCTCTTTAATGTCCTCCTGCACAGTAAACAGCACGGGTATACATTTGTGAGTGTGGGTTTTGTGTGTGCACACATGCGTGCTCACAAACATGCATATCATGTGTGCACATTTACCCTCTTGTGATCACAGAGCGAGTGGAACCGGAGTGTCCAAAACCACATTCCCTGGCTTTTCTTCTTCTTCTTCTTCTTCTTCTTTGCACGTGTGTGAGCATCTGTCCTGTTTTCATTCAATGACACAACAGTCAACCCCATGTAGTACATCCTGTGCACTTTATATTCAAAGAGGAAACCTCGTAAAACAAAGACACTACTTTATTTTGTCTTCCACCAAAGTAACTGTAGTTTTCCATGATGTATTTTGTACAGTAGGACCACATTGTGCAGCATGGGTGGTCTTAACCCCGGCTCTGGAACTCCAGAGGGGTCCATTATGTGCATCATGTCCCTATAGTGTGCTGCGTTTCCAGGTCATCGTGAAATGGTTACGTACATTCTACAGACCCCTGCAAGAAACATGTGTAATGTCTTTTTCCATTTTAGCCTCTCTCAGCCATTAGTGGACAAACTCACTTCACATCCAGTGTCTTTCAGGGAACAAGCCCAGTACAAACCCAGCGCTCTGTCCAGAGGTCCACCTTTTGCAAAATGACCCGTGTTACTGCTGAGGTGATCGCTAAGGAGATTTAGATGTTTGTGGTGGCCGGTGCTTGTGGTAGGTGATATCTAATTAGCCCACACGACAATGAGTTAAGCCCAGAAGAGGAGCTCTGGTGTCATAGGTCGAGTTTTCGGCCTGAGGCAGAGGAGGAGCTGAATCTGACCCCAGAGTCCAGTTCCAACACGGACTTTCCCTCAGGAGCTAGAGGGAAGAAAATGGATGCAGAGAAGTGGGGGGTAGTTAATAAAAAATCTAGCTCCAATGGTAGTAAAGTTAATTGTGCAGAAGACCTTGAAATGTACGAGGGATATTCAACATCTCGTCCTATTTTGTAAAAATTAATGTAAAGATTTTATTAACTTCTTGTTGATATTTGCTTTCTTTCTTACTGTTAACTTAAAATATTCCAAATGGTAAATTCATTAGTGGGTTTTTTTAAGCTTAAGTCGTGTTGACTAACATTAAAAACTTGTAACCAAAATATAAAAGGAGAATATGTTAAATGTTTGCTACTGATGCTATTATGCATTTTGTCATTGCGTTTTTATTTTGTTATTATTGCCTCACCTAAATTACAACTATAAAAACAAGCCCAGTTCCAAAAACCAATCAATAAACAATGCATGTTTGAGCCAGATTCCTTTAATCATACTGGTGATAATGGATCATCATAATAACAAACCATTTGACACATCTCAGGTAATAAATATCAACATCCTCAACATCTAAACCAGACGTCCCAGGGCACGATCTCAATAAAACTAATGTGAACTCATCTGTTTTTATCCAAACAAACCGACCTTTTGTCTTCTGCTATCAAAAGATTCAAAACTTCCCTCGCAGAAATGTGTTAGTTGTTTGTCACGCTCTCTCCTTTCTGACACTCTCGGCTCTGGTGAGTCTCAATCTCCCCCCCCCCCCCCCCACACACTGCCTGACTTTTTCCCAAAGGGGGGAGAAACAAATAACACAACAAAAAAGGCCCCGCTCTCCTCTAATGTGTGTCTGCCTACCTCCTGGGAGACGGGGGAACAAAGGGCTCTGACTCACAATTCACCACTCCGGCTTCCTTTCAACTGTCACCCCATTTAGTCTGCGCGCGGAGCTCTGATGGTTAAATGTTGGACGTGAGTGCCGGCTCTCTGACAGTTCTGTGGCGGTTGTGGTTTCTCTCATTCTCCTCTCGCTCTGGCCTTGGCGACCCCGCTGCCTTTAAAGTGACTGCGGATGAAATGACGGGGGGGGGGGGGGGAGAGGAACACACACTGCGCCGAGTGTGTGTGCGTTTTTAGTGGTTTCCTCTTCAGTGTGTTGGTGTTTTTTGTAAGTTTGATTATGCCATCATGCAGTCAGAATCAATGACAGATACAGAGGCATGAATGCAGATGACTGGGAATCTTGGCAGCAGTCGAATGTCATCTGGATCGACTGTCATGCAAGACAGATGCTGCTTCATACGTCAAGGGTGAAGAAGTCAGTTTCGGAGAGACTATAAAAACGTTTAATAAAGTTCCGAGTTTGTCCATGTGCTCGCTCAGGATTTATTGGCAATGTGAAATATGGAAATAATCGGAGGCCGACCCCATGAGTCATTTTTATAGATCTTCCTCATTCCTCCAGTGAGTCGCACAAGATATAATTCGAACTTTGCATCATTAATGAGGTAAGGTAGGTTATCGATATGCTCAGTAAAAGAAACAAAATATTACAACAGCAGTTCCCGGCTGTTTGTTCTTCTAAGTTCTGTTTGATCCCTTTTCAGAACAATATGTATGTCATATAATTTCAGACAGCTGCCCTATACATACAGAAATCAATGCATTTAGTTGGCGGCAGCGGTCATGGTGGCATGCCATGCAAAAGCCCTGGTGCTCCACCACCGTGGTGGCACTGTAGATCTCCATAATTTCCTTGATTCCTTGATCTGTGCCCATCTGCGTATCTGATGGCTCGCCTGCAGTCTGTATCCGTCATTTGTTCCAGCATGTCCCCGCTGAGTCTCCATTGCACTCTGGGAACACGGACCACAGGAACCCCCCCGGGGGGATTGAAGTCCTCTGCGTTGTTGTGAGTATATTTTAGGTTGTTGGAGGTCAAAGGGGGCGACTGGGATGGAAGAGTGGCATAGAGAGAAACAGACGCAGGGACAGAGAGGAAACTGGAGGGTGGAGAACGAGGGCGGGTGTGGGGGGGCGACGCAGGGGAGGTAGAAGATGCATTTTAGTGGAAACATGTTTTAGTATGAGCCTGAAATCCTGCTGAATAAACCATAATTGGAAAAATATGAAGGGGAAATGGTGGATTTAGCAATAAGAGCCTTTTTGTTCTTCTTTCACAAAAACTCAGCTCCTTCAAATCCCGGGGACCGTGTTGGCCTCCCATTAGGAAGTTAATGCAAACAGTGCATTGACTGGGACGTCTTCCCATTCTCTGAAGTGCTTTACACACACACACCAGCAAACAAGGTTTTCATCACAACTTCTACGCTTTGATGCAAAATCAGTGAAAACTAGATGGAACTGAAAGTCTGAATATCATTTAAAGTTGTTGCATTGTCCCTTTGAGGAGCTGAAATCTATATTCTCTCTTTCATTAAAGTTACTAATGAGGATGGTTTGTGTTCCTTACAAACACAGAGACACACTACACGGCAGCAGCGTCATTTATTTAAAATAATTAACTTGAAAGACTGTGATGACTGAAACCAGGTTGGATTCCATCTTCCTCTTCCTCTTCCTTGATTCACGCTCTTCCTCACCAAGCTATAAACATGCCATGACCTCTCCTGCTTCTCTTCCCATTGTTTTCCCCCAACACTCACTGGATTCTGTGCGACAGAAGCTGTTTTCCTCCAGCCTGCATTTATTTTTCCGGGGCCAAACTGTTTGATGAGACTCCTGCTCGGCTTCTGACACATTAAATCACTCGGTGCCTGCCACACTCCCCCCGCAGTAACCTTCCTCTCTCGATGCCCGACTGATTTACACAGCAGGGGTCATTAAATGTGCAACCAAAGAGACACTTATGAGGTTGTAAAGCCACCTCATAGTAAGTGTTTGCCCTAACGGCTTCCAAATGGCCGGGGCCTCATCTGCCTATGATTTTCAAATCAATTTATTACATGTAAACACCGCGCAGGGCCAGCTGAGCGTGAAACCCCATCTCCCTGTGAGGTGACGCTTCATCAGTGAGAGGCTGAGGATGGAGCCCCAGCAGAGGGGAGGTGTGATGGAGTGAACGTGTGATCAGGTTAAGTGGAAAATCTTAAAGATGTTTACTTTAAAGCTCATGGGTGTAGTTCTCATTTGCATCGGGAGTGGGCCAGTCAGTTGCGTGTGGACACTGCTATTGCTCAAGAGTTTGTGGTTATTTGGCTCTGTCGAAAATGAATAGCACCCTCTTGAGTTCTTGACCTGTGGTGGCATAACAACACATACAACACATTCCTCACCGTCCCCAGCTCATCAACACTTCCAAGAAAAACAAAAGAAAGAAGAGCAAAGCAAATGAGCTGCGAAATATTTGAAAAATAAGTTCACTGAACAAGTTGATTAGTCATCACGAGTGCACGTGCACCGTTTCGTGAGAAACACTGAATGGGAACATCATTTATTTTCTGTTTGTTTGAAAGAATCCAGAAGTCCTGACGGAGGTGAATGATTATGTGATAATTTATAATATATATGAAAATATATATCATATTTATATATAAAGTCTGTGTGTATGTATGTATGGACATACACAGTGTGTATATGATATAGTTATAAATAAATATTTTATCACTACGTAACTACTTTTGCATTATTACTGCAATTACTATTATTATAATACCATGCTGTTCCAATATTATTATTAGTTTTGGTATTATTATCATTGCCCTGCTATCACTGCACATTATTATTAGTGTGCAGGAAGTATACTATTCTATTATTATTAACATTATTATTATTAACAAAATCATAATTTCATGAGTATGCCATCACCACCATTCTTTAAACCACGACTTCCTTGGCACGACTTCCTGCTGCTGCTTTGAAAATCGAATTACCTCCGGGGATCAATACAGTTTTCTATCTTATCTATCTTATCTGTTTTATCTATGTTATCTTTCTGTGTCCAAGCCAAAATAATTAATGGAACATCATCAAGAGTCCTTTTGTTGACACACATAATTCTAACACTCACTCGTCTGCAGCTCAATGCTCCACCACATGTCACCAGTGAGCCGCTGGCTGCCTCCTTACTGCAGCAGACGTGGCCGGTGGCTTGAAAAGACACTGATGAGCAGGTGAGACTGAACCACAACAGTGAGGCCGTGGGCTGTGAAACCAAAACAATGAGCTGAACGTTGCATTGAAGATGAACAGTTGAGTGCGACAGGTCGAGTCAGGTGGTAATAATTTTCGGTGGGTTTATTAACACAAGTGGCACCTTTCACATGACGCATTATATATATATATTTTTTTTTTTTACCATTGTAATTACAGAGACATTGACCAAAACATCCTTTGTAAAATATTTGATTATTGCATGAACATGCATCTGCACATCCCCGACAAAACCGGTCCTATGGATTAAACAAACCGCACTTGGTACAATTTTGCACACACGCACACCCCCCCTCCCCACTCAATGGCCTTTCACACACATGCAAACACGCATGATGTGCCTGTGTCTCCAGTGTGCAGTGCAGCAGGTCAGGTATCAGACTGCAGGTGACAGGGTTAAACCTGCAGCTCCTGCCGCGGCTCCTCCCCTCACTTCTCCAACCTGCGTGCCTGGGGGCAGAAAGGGCGGCTCGGGGACGACTCATGCCGTGCCAGGGATTCACACCGGCAATTTAAGCTGTCAGTGTGCTCATGAATCATCCCGGCTAAGGCATCATTACTCGAGAAGATTTATTGGAAACACATAGGCCAAATTTTCATACTAAAGCAGCGAGTGGAAGAGCCCCTGAGGGCCTGAGGGGGTAGGTTGAGAAGATGTGGGAAAGTAAAGTAGGGGGCTAGAAAATGAGCTGCTGAAGAATATAAAGCTAGATAGAAAAAGACATGATGGTGTGGAGGTAGCATATCAGCAGATCTTTTTTATCCAATCAGCTTAAAGGAGTCTCAACGCCAATATCAGGATTTATACTCATGAAGGTGAAGCTGAAATATTTACCGCAAACTGATCTCAATTTGAAATTTGGCATTAATGTCGCAA
This sequence comes from Pleuronectes platessa, assembly GCF_947347685.1. Taxonomy (NCBI): domain Eukaryota; kingdom Metazoa; phylum Chordata; class Actinopteri; order Pleuronectiformes; family Pleuronectidae; genus Pleuronectes; species Pleuronectes platessa. The sequence goes on along the minus strand of NC_070627.1, from coordinate 8,245,337 downwards.
TCAGTCGTCATAGTTGCTGTGGCTTCAACATCTGAGTAATATTCTCAGCCACTTGTTCTGCACGTGATGTTCTGGCTCAGGAAATGAAGTGAATGTGTTTTTACTGAGTTTGTAACCCCAGTAATGGAAACCCCCAAAACAATCTACAGAGAGAGCGATGGATTAAGACACGATTGAGTTGGTCTTTCTTTTTGTCCTCTGTGTCAGAACACATTAGTCTTTGTGCATATGTGTGCATGTGTGCAAAATGCTTTCCATTGTTTTTCTCCAACCAGCTTTTACAATAGGAATGCTGTGCGTAAGTAAAACAGCAGCGGCTGTAAATCATCTGTCCAGGATGATGCGTGCATGTGTGTGAGTTTGTGAAATCTCTGTAAGAAAGCAGAGTAAGTGCACTGTCTTATTTACTCCGACTGACATGGAGTAATGGGTGCAGGAGAATATATTTGCATGAGGCACAAAGTCAAGGACTTGCTCAAAGTCACAATTTTGATTTTTCCGTATTTTGCTGCACCTTTTCTTTTTACCACGCTGCAGATTTAGGATTCCAGTTGCACTTCTGTAACTCTGATGCTGTGTTTGTGGCTCTAGATTCTTCTGTTTCTTGCATGCCGGCTGCAGGATGAATTGGGAAAAATAAGACCGAAGCACATCTTATAGTTATAATTGGATATGTATTTATATTCAAAGCAAGGCAAAACATTAAGATGAAAAAAGGGAGAGAAAGTGACCAGCGAGGACCTGTGTCTTCACACGCAGCTAGACGCACACCTCCTCCACAGAAATGACAGACTTCAAACCTCAGAACCAGTCTGAGCGCCTCCCCGGTCGCTCCCACAAGAATCCCTATTTAGGCGGCGTGTTAATGAGTTCCATTTAATTCCGCCTCTCAAATGTCCAAGAGCCTGAAAAGTCGCGCCGCAATTACCTGTCAACCATCTGACAGCACCGCCCCCCCACGTCCTGCGTCTGTCTCACACCTTTAATTAACTCCCCTCCACTTTCAAAACAGAACCTGTTACACTCGCATTGTGTGTCACCAACAAGCTCTCAGATGACGAGTCCTCTGATTCCTTTTCCTTGGACGTGTTCCAGTTTGCTGACTGTAGTCTAATGAAGATAACATCTAAGAACAACATTTAACAGATAATTGTAACTCTATTCATGTAAGGACTTTTATTTGCATATACGAATCCTCCATGGTTCTCACGGGAGGGTTATCCCTGAGAATTCTTATCGAGAATGTAAAAATTAAATCAATGTGAGTAACCAATAATATGTGAAGTGGAGTATGAGCTGCACACACACACACACACACACACACACACACACACATAGCAATTCCAATACCCCTTGGTCAACACACTTGGCAGTATGACGTTACGTAGACATAGGGAGAGACAGGCCTGTCTGGTCTCTCTTTCTGGAAACATTGGCCTCTCATTATTTCGCAGGATGCTGAGGGGTTTGATCCCTGTGGCTCTTCTGAATTAATTTAGACACATGTCGGACCCTGAGGACCTGGAAACCCCTGAAGGGACACTTCTTCATGACACTGCTAAAACCGTGCGTTGGCCTTACACAAAGACGAGAGAGCGGCTGGAGAGGTGCTCTGGCAAAGTGGAGATTGAGGAGAGAAATTGAGGAAAGAAAAAGGTATTAAGTAAAACGATGATATCAATTAAAAGAGGCAAAATGCTAGAAGTGACGTGCTGTGCCCTGCAGGGGGGTTTACTGGAGCAGCAGCGAGGGTGTCATGGCAGACCCTGACATCCTGACCTCGGGCCTTTGCCTTTTCCAGTCGGCCCTCAGCTCAGCGACCTGACAGAAGCAGCAAGTGCTCCATTCCACTGCCCCATTAGCCAAAGGGCCTCATGGGATCGACGGTTAACAAGTGCAGCTCTGTGCATAATTCATATATCATGTGCACTAGAATAGCCTAACTCTGCATGGTGTTTTCTATGATATTAGCAAAGGGTATGGAAGCGGACATTCTGCGGAGTACCTGGGTTTAGACGTGTTGCACTAAATCATTGAAATTCCCCTTTCCCTCCATTTATTCTTCTTACTCTTGATGTGTAAGAACGGCAGTTAAAAATCCTTATTGTTTTGTATCCTGTTTTGCTCCTGGGCTTATTAACCGACACTGAGTCTTGCCGTTGCGCTAAACTTACAGGCCCCGACATACACAGAGTGCATTGTTTGCATATAGAAAATAGGCCTTACCTGAATCCCGAGAAGTTTTATGACTCTCCAGTGGGGCTGCCTCCCTCGGGCTGGTTGCTGGGACCCTACTGGCATCCTCCTGCAGAGTGCCAACAACACACTGACAGTTTGAGGATCGTTTGAGTACGTCTAAATGTTAAATACAAACACAGCTAATTAATAAAGCAAACTTTATTCACGACTTCAAGTGGCTATAAAATATAGAACTCTAAGATTAAACCCTGTTTTTGGATCACAGCCGAGTCGTTATTGTGCATAATATTTCAAAGAACTGTCAGACCTTGTACTACAATCTGTCCCGAGTGATCGGATCACAAGGGGAAACCTTTCAGTACGTGTACGAATGTGTCTCCACATTTTGAAACTGCTTGTGATATTTTATGTGTCAGCCAGTGTTGTTGTTGTTGTTGTGGTCACAGACAAATACATGTATTGGTTCTGAGAAGTGTAACAAATACTTCATTATGAAGCTGTTGCAGGTCAGAGGACATCCGTTGAGAATAGGCCGCCCTTCAATGGAGCCAACAACGTATTTCCTTTCACACTGCGAATAGAACCAAATCACCTCTGAATGTGGTCCGACCCATCGAATCTCCAAAGCATCCTCAGGGCATCTTGGGAGTGTCCTATACTTATAGAGCTGTCCACTTAATGATGGGATCACAAACTGGGCCAAAGTTAAATAACTGGGCCAAAGTTAAATAAGAGAGGGCCAATAATTGAACCCTGGGGAACTCCACAGCTCATACTGTGTGGTCGGATAAGACAGAGGAATTCTCTTCTATGGGATTTAGTTTACTGTCATTGTCCAACTCTTGAACTAGTCCATAAAATTAGAGATGACATTCTGATATATTTCTACCTGAGATTCAAATTTGTTGTTAGCTTCAACAGAAAATTCAATGGATAAATTATGAGTTGACTCTCTGCTGGATACAGTGACATGGATTTGAAAGCATTTCTACATAAATCAATTTATTTAATATATACTGGACTCTTTTATGTCAATGTTACAATTCCTATTGTACTTGTTGCAGATTGATTCTTTGTGGATAATCATCTGTTACCTGGCCACATTTGATAAGCACATAGAAACTAGCGGATCACATGCACACATAAACAAACTTACACATAAACACTCAAGGCTTATTCATTATTATAAAGGGAGGCAACTTACACCTAGAGGTGATGCTCTCTAAGGATATTAGTAATCAGTTTCTTGAGCTGTCTCTGGGATGCTCGTGAGGATATATATCACTCTCTCAGTCGTACTTTACAGTATTTGCAAGTCAGGCAGTTCTGTGTTAGTCACCGACCACATCAGTGCACTCGTAATTCCTTCAAGACTGAGGACTAAACCCAAGCGTGAAAAATCTTAAAATGGCATGACTTTGTCATCACAAGATCCTCTCCTTTCTGACATTTCCACATATTCCATAGCAGACTTCTGAGAGAGCGGGCGAGCGAGCGAGCGATGGAGAGAGATGAGGCATGCCTGAGAATCAACACAGAGTGACATTTCAAAGCTGGCCTGCAGTGATCTGCCAGTAGATTCATCAGTGTCAGCCCCGTGAAGCGCTCATCAAAGCAGCCGAACACAGAGGCTCACTAATCATGTCAACCCGCTGTAATGTCATCACCCATTAGAAAAAAAAAGTTAGTTTTAAACATCAGCCTCTTGTAATTATAATCCCTCTGGGCAGCCTTATGTTCGGTGTCTCAGTTCTTTAATTTGTTATAACCTTCGTAGCGTCACCACATCACATGATGTCTTTTGTTCTTTAGTTACCACATGTGATTTTTGCCTGTACAAAATAAGTAAATTAGAAATAAACAACATACTTTTCTAATGATCAAATTAGACTTATTTATGCTTTACAAGTGGCAAACAGAATACAGTCTCTGTATCTGCAGCTCGGCTATTAAACACATTCGGTTTCATTTCTGTCAAGCTTCGTCTGATTTACAGTTAAATGGTGATGCTAACTTAAATAATCACCACATTCTCACCTGCGCTGTTGGTCCTCGCTGACAGCCTCGCAGCGGTAGAGATGCTTGTCCGCCTGCAGGGCTGAATGTTGACCTTGTCAAAGTCGCTGAAAGGTGTGAGACGGATGATTGGTGGTGCAGCTCTCTCAGAAGAACTGCGAGGAGATGTTGGGTCCGTGCTATCTCTCCGCTAAATCTGGGCATTTGCATGTGACGGTGCAAAGCTGCAGAGTACAATTGTCCGTTGGAGCGTTGGTGCCGGAGTTGGGTTCGTCTGATGTGTCATAAAGGCTGAAACAAAACACTCGAGATGCCGCGGATGTCTGTGGCCCTGTTAGTGCCTTGCATTTACATGTGTCTTGGGTAATCTGATGGCCTGAGGGCAGCTCCAGGTACAGGTGTGAGTGTGTCCGTGACACATTGAGGACGCACGGAGATCCACTCGCTCAGGCCACGTTCGGAGGTGACCAGCGCCTCATGACGACACGTCCCTCCACACGCCACACTCAACGGGCATCCTTTGTTCGAGAAGACGGATGTGAATAGTTGTGTTCTGAATTAGGGGCTTTGTCCACAACGTGCATCAATCACCTCGGTTGATTTGGTTTTCCTGGAACTGCCTTGATTCCTTCTTCTTTGAATTTTGCGGCAGACAAAGCTCAGGAAATATGTGGCTTTCTCCTGCAGGTTAAAAATAAGATCACATTTTGGTCTTTTTAAATGAAAACGATGCACATGTTGAGCAATATATATAGAGAGCGAGGAAGTGAGATCCTATCAGATCTGAAACGTGCTGATGCCAGGTGTGAACTGACGCACACAGAGCTTTCCACTCGGGATTGGGCACACGCTAAAGCCAGGTATGAACATGCCATAAGACGTAAGATACTAACAGTAAATCATGATAGATCATGGGTGTCAATCATAAGAGTCGAAAAAGCTTATATTTGTCAATGAACTCTTTATAACAAGGTGTAAATCAAAGGGAATAAAGACAAACTGTCCAAACGTTTTACGTCACTTGATATAAATGTCATCAACGCGCCCTCTCGCTCACAGTGAATCCTCCAGAGGACCCCCTGCTGTGTTCCCACACGGACTCATTCACACATCCTGCTGGAGTTTTTACCAGGGGGGGGGGGGCTGGAAGAAGGATCTCCGGAGAAAGTCTGAGTCCTCCGGAGTTAAATGTATGTCTCCAAGCAGCTCCGTTTGTTGGCCTGTGGCAGAATCTCCAGAACTTTCTCGCCGACAACTAATGAGATACAGTAACACCCTCTTATTTTTGTTTATGAAAAAATTGACAACATCTTCTGTCATGTTCCATTGCACTGATGATGATGATGATAATGATGATGATAATGATGATGATGATGATGACTCATTAAAACAACAACAGTTGAAAAAAAAAAAGAAAAAGCTTTCATGTTTCAGGTGAAGCACAATGGAAGTGTTGTGGTATCTGGCTTTCATATTTGTGTAATAAATTATCTTCACCCAATGAAAACTGAGCAGTGGCTTTATTCCGATAAAAGAAAAGACAGGCGTGCACTGGGTATTTACTGTCCCTTTTAATTGCTCTGCTCGTCTAGTTTTAACATGTTGCTCTCTCTCTCTCTCTCTCTCTCTCTCTCTCTCTCTCCCTCTCCCCTCTCTCTCTCTCTCTCTCTCCCCGTCCTGAAGAATGTGACTCCCGCTGCTGAATCCTGCGCTGGTTAATTGCTGTAAGTGAATAAGTCATAGATGGCAGCAGCAGGCCCTCGGGGCACAGATCGTTTTCTTCCTTCCTCGGCCTCGCCGCCCTGCTCAGGTTTTGGCTCTCAACCAGCCCGGCTCATTTTCAGTGGGAATCGTCTGACTTAGCTCACCACTGTACTCCGTCAACAGCTGTTACACTAACCTGCTGCCTCGGTAATTAAAACAGATACAGTCGAATCAAAACAGAGGTAGCGCTGCCTGCACGGACACATTCGGTCCTGAGCGAACCTCCTGTACCTGTGAGTGAAGGGCGCACCACTGATTGGTGAAAAGAGAGTTTATTGTCTCGTGATGACCTGGGAAATTATTTGTAAAAAAAAAGTAGCAACAACAAGTAATGCAGCTTTCATTATACATCCATGTTAACTTCCTTTAGGTTTTTCACATTAGATTTCTGTTAAAGCCTTTTTCGATTAATCGACTAAGCAGTATTATATTTAGAATTTAGCATTTAGCATTTAGCATCCCTGGTGAGAATTTTGACTTCTTGAAGATTCTTGGCCTTGGTGCAAAAACATTTCAATTGTGAAATACACAAAGAAGAATTTCCTCAGGTCTTGAGTTAAATTACTAAACGCTACAACCTTCTTCCCGTTGTGTGACATCATCCATCAATGTAAATCATATCATTGTTGTGTTTGTTGATTTAAAATATGTCGCAGGTGGCGCTTTTTTAAGACTTTTAAAGTATTTTAGTCAAAAGACTTGTCCACACAAATTCAGCTCAAGTAGAAATTGTATTATTCCATTTATTTTTTTGTCTCCTCTTGCTGTAAACTTCGTGCTGTGTTTACATACAACACAAAGTCTTCCAACAGCTTCGTGAATTGAAGTGGTCACTGCTAACCACACAGTCGATAAATCCGACCTGCCGAGCTCTTCCTGGTTCGCTGTGGGGCCGCGCTGCCAATCACTCAGAGAGATAAGGAGGCTCCGGCTGGGTTTCTTACAGAGATCCAACTTATGCTAAATATCTCCTGCCGACACTGAGCATCCACATTGTCGACCTGTCAGTCACTTCCTAGTTACGCCCTGGCCAGTCACGCGATGCCGCACAGCCCAACTGAACCTCATGAAGCTCGTGGTGCTTTGTTAGACGTCTTGTAGTCACAGGAATCGTTAAATCAGGGTGAAATAAAACAGGACTTTAAATCTGACTAATGTACAGCATGTATTTAATAAAAACACAACATCTAAACATCGTAAACACAGAGAATGAGCCCGACAGCATGAATGTTATACAGCTATTCAACAGGTCATTTAGTCGTAATTTAAGCAATGTTCGGAGCGGTTTGGTCTTTGTTAACCCTCCTGCCCCGGGGCGCTTTCCCTCCGTGATGCCTGTCAAGTTGTTTATGGTAAACAAAACCTGAAAGGGATCGTATCTGGCCGCGGTGCATTCGTTTGACAATGCTGATTAGATGTGACATTGAAAAAAAGGAGAAGACAAAAAGAACAGTACCGCGAGAGCATCTCCGCGGATAAAGAAATGTGTCGTTATCTCCCACTGGATTGTGCGTCTGTGAGTGAACTCTCCCCCCCCCCCCCTACCCCCCACTTCACCGCCAGTTTTGGACGGATGCAACTGCTGTAAGAGCAAACCTAGAACAGCGAGCAGCCAACGTGTGCTCATAGGAGACCTTTGTTTTCTTGCACAGGGCCGTCTTTCTTGTGCTTTGCTTTTTTTTTAATTTTTCTAAATTATGTATTTAAATTTTCAAAGCAATCTCTACCAGATGAGTATTTGCTCATGACAAGCCATGCATGAAGACAAAGAAAGTGGCTGATTTCAATTGTGTTCTGTCATTTCTTGTTTTGGTTTGGTTTGCTGGTGTGTGGGGGGGGGGTGGGGGGAGGATATTGCACAAAGTTAGCATTACATGAAAGGCAGATTATTTCTTTCTCTCCAGCGTGCACGTCATCCCTCAAGTCCAGAGTGTTACAGACACAGAGGGATGCACATGGTCTGCATGAGATTAATCTCGCATCCACTCACAGTGTCTCGCAGCTGCTGACCAGGCCGGATGGGAGCGCCTGGGAGGGAGCAGTCTCTTTATTGTGTTTCTACTGTGAATGAATCCTCTTCCTATATATATATATATATATGGCCTAATAACAGAGCGGGTTCCACAGGTGAAGCCCTCGGGGGGGGGGGGAGAGGAAAGGGAGAGCAGGGCCGAGCTAAATACAGCAGGAAAGTGTCATAAAATCCACTTCATACACAGGAATTTACTACAACTGACTGATAGAGTTTTTCCACTTGTCATAATCAAGTATCAACACGAGGACAGTTTTTTATTAAATGCAAATTATGAATAAAGCGCAATGCAGAGGTGCTACCCACGTCCGTAATTAAATCGGGTTCAGTTGAATCCACCTCAAGAATTGCAGACACAATAATTAGCGCAGAACATGAGAGAGCTGTCAGGTTCCAGAGGCCTGCCTTTGCCTCTGAGCACTTAGAGAAAGTATGAGGCAAGAAGAGCTGTGAAGTTACCACAGGGTATTAGACCTGGAGCGAGTAGGTCCCTCAGGTCCCTCAGGTCCCTCAGGTCGGGGTCTCCACTTTGTCCTGCAGCTGATGGCTTTTGCAACTGGAAGCAATTCTGTGCATTTACAGGATGAGGCCTGGGATGAGTTTACCTGCGGCCTGTTGTCAATGGCTGCTGGAAGAAACGTGGACTCTACACTGTCTATTGGGTTTAAGGCCTCTGCCCCAACCCCCGTCTCTCTCTCACACACACACACACACACACACACACGCAGGTAAGCTGAAATATCAGTGGCCGGTCAGGTCCTGCGTAATTAAAGGAGATGCTGATCTTTGTGACCTCACCACACCCAACACTTAGCCTGGCATGTTGTCTGCATATAGAGGCCCTGCCCAGCCATGTATACATGACAATAGAGGGGTCACAAAGCCAGCAGAGAGGGCTGCTGTTTTTGTGTCTCTGTGGTGGAGAAAAGGAAAGAAAGAAAGAAAGAAAGAAAGAAAGACAGAAAGACAGAAAGAAAGACTATGCAGGTTTCTCTCTGCAGCTTTTCACCTCGGCGTGCCACGCTGGTTTGAACCTGCTGTGCACCTGGAATTCCACACCAGCTTTGGTTGTCAGTCGTGCTTTTTAAATCATTAGTGTTCTTCTGAGATACTTCACACTTATTTAAAAGGTCAAAAACTCACTGTTTAGTCTCCATATTTACACAAAAACACCTTCTGAAATTGTGATGCTATAAGTGTATCATTCAAAAAATATCATTTATTACAACTATCACAATTCTCTTGTTTTATTCAACCTGCAAAGTTGTCATCAAAATTCACAAAAGGTCGTATTTGAACATTTTATTCCAATAACGAACACCAGAGGGCTCTCTTTCTCTCCGAGTTAATAGCTCATGGGCATCTCTGCTGGAAAATAGGACACGGGGCTCTATGTGAAATGGCGATGAAAGAAAAATATAAATAATCATATATATTTATAACAGATATAAATCCCCAAACTGCTAATTAATTAATGTGCACTGAACTAGATCTAAATTGAGATGAGGTGTGATAGTGAAGACTGAAATCCACATGAGCTGGTGAGCAACTTGTATATCAGTACAGTGATTAAATGTGTGTGTGTGTGTGTGTGTGTGTGTGTGTGTGTGTGTGTGTGTGTGTGTGTGTGTGTGTGTGTGTGTGTGCGCATGTGTGCGTGCGTGCGTGTTTGCGTGCGTGCGTGCGTGTGTGTGTGTGCCTGAGTGTGTTTTTGTGTGTATTGCCTGTGTGTGCTCAGGGCCTTTTCCCAGCAGCCCTGTGGGGGGTGCGTGTTAATTGACGAAACTTTCTAATGAGGGGGGGGGGGGGGGGGATCCGTGCACAGAACTCTGCTTTAATAAACACAACCACAGTCACAAACTCAGTCACAGTCTGTGAGTCACAGACTGTGACTCACAAAGTCACAGTCGAGCTGTTTGAACATGTGACATGCGAGCCAGGTTATCTCTGATGATTGTCATCAGTGTAACTATATTCACACAATTCGAGGTGTAAGCGTCATGTCAGCACTTTGATTTACTGTCGTGCTTCTTCACAACTCACCCGATTGGATTCCTGTGTATTTAGATTCACTGATAGAGATGTCCATATTGCACGAGTCACTTGTGACAGTTGCAAATGTGCATTTCAATCAAAACAGGTTGGAACCGGCTATTATTCAGATCTGAGTGGCTTCTGGGGATTTGAGCTTTAACAGAACTCTCATGTAAACTATGCAGAAGTGGATCAGCTTCCAGTGTCCAGAGCATTTTGCAGGTGGAAACTTTAAAATAAACCAACAATGAATTAAATAAATCTCTCTTTTCTTTGCTTGGTTTGTCTGTAACAGAATTTGATGCAAATTTATATCTTCTTGAAACTTGCTTTGTTCTTCTATTAAGCGATTGAGGTTTTGTCGTTGGTGCGTTTATCTTCCTTACCCCATAAGAAGTGTTGTACTTGTTCTGCTTCGTTCAACATTATACGTAAATTACCATTTTGACCAAGCTTGTAACTCACCAACAACACCCAGAGATCCATGGAGCAGAGAGGCTGTAAAAAAAAAATGGACTAATCAGTGTTTGCTGTTCCACAGAGCGGCCCAGCGAGGAGACCAGAGCAGCCAGTTGCCGAGCAGAGAGTCCTCCACGCAGCCAGGCAGCCAGCGTGAGCTCTGCGGGCCCTCGGGCTCCCCGCCGCAGCGTTAGGGTAGGTTACACACCTTGCCTGTTTGTAATTCCCACTGACAGCGCTGGTGCTCGGGGGCCAGACCTGTAACCCTGAGCGCAGCCTTCACTAACAGGCCCCGAGAACACAGGGAAAACCTGCAAAACCCCAGCTCAGGTTGTGTCTCGTGCTTTTTCCCTGGGCTCGCTCCTCCACCTCCTCTCCTCCCCGCTGTCTCCCTCACTCTCCATTCACCTATCACCGTTAAATGACCCTCGGTTCAACCTCTTCCTGTCCACCGGCCATTTTTCAGATCGCACCCCACTGCTTGTGTTTATCAACAACGCGGCGTCACAGATTCCCTCCATTGCCCCAAACCCTGCCGCTGCCACCGGACCGAACTGACCCCAGATCGTATACATGTCTCAGCGCTGAGAGCTAAATTTAGTTCACCTGGGAACCACACACACAGTTTAACCACAACATAAAAAGAACGGTAACTGGTTTTAATATTGTGGCAGACTGGGGAATATCCATGACTTGTTTTGAAAGAGTTCAGTCCGAACCGTCGATAATGTGATTTAAAACATATTCTTCAGTTTCATTACGGCTCCACATTATCAAGCAATACCCTGATCTGCCAGAACATTGAAACCAGTAACTGGATTTAAATAACTAAAACCTGTAGCAGGTTTTTCAAACATTAGAAGCAGTTAGTGGTTTTTATGTTGTGGCAGATCACTGAATGTTCCTCTGGGGTAGATTGATAGTTTTGTTGAATTAAGCAGTTTCTCTGAACGCCGGGATGAGACCACTCGGTGGAACCTGAGCCTCCGTGTTCTCAATATCTTTTTGAAGATGTTTCCATCACTTTGGAAATTATCCTCCCAGCCTCTGCACCTGAATATCATTTTACATTACGCAGTGGTATTATGTTATAATTAATGCCTTTTGTGATGAAAAGTCTGGAATGCATGTCCTCTAGGCAATCGTCTTGTCAGGGAACATGGATTTCTCTCTCTCTTTTTCTCTCTCTCTCTCTCTCTCTCTCTCTCTCTCTCCCTCTCTCTCTCTCGCTCTCCTTCTATGCACCACGGTTGACCCCCTGCAGACCTCAGGGCGAGTACTTGACACTGCATCGCATGAGAACGCCGCCGCTTTTCCGCCCTGATTAAAGCCACTGCCAGAGTGAGTCAGAGCCAGACTCGCTGTGTGTCTGCACCGTGCCCCTCTGCACCGAAAGCTGCCCTCCCTTCTTTCAAGAAACCTCTAAAAGGGGTTAAGACATACTATCAGCCGGGCCGCCCAGTCAGGTTCACTCAGCAGAAACATGAGGAACTGCATTCAGAGTGTTCCACCAGGAACCGGGGGAGCACCTGAGGGGCGAGAGAGGAATTCTTAATGTCACAAATGAATATGCAAATATCACTGAATGTCATAACACATGCTTTAGTCACGGCCTGATCCGGGAGCGGCTGGGACGCCGGGCAGCTATCGCTACACCAGTGATGCCCGAAGAACACAAGCTGCACCATTAACAAGTGAGAGATCGGAGCGCTCGGCCAGAGCCGTGCAGGTCCGGGCTTCACAAATGTCAAAGCAGGCATTGGAGTGTCTGCTCTAACGTCTTATACTTCACATGAGTGAGCAGAGAAAGAGAGGAATAGTTTGGAGAAGAGCAAAAAAAGAGTTCGAGCCAAAGCATTAAAGACAAGCAAGAAAAAGACAGAAACCTGGTGCAGCATATTCCTCCCCTGGAGTAGTAAGACTTTCACCCATGTCAAGAGCCTGTGGCGCAACAGATTCATCATCATCACCATCAGTGAATCCCCCGCGGACCCCTCTGTCCCATTTCCTACGATGCCGAACACAGGCCTTCCTGTTCCACTTCCTCCGTGGTAACAGCTCTCGACCTGAGATGTGAAACAGCGCCATGGAGTGACTGCAGAGCGGCGGAGGAGGAGGAGGAGGTTGCGTAACGCCGACAGGTCTGAGCACCGCGTGCCGGGGACACACCTGCGCTGACTGGGTCTGAGGCTCCTGACTGTGGTGGAGCACACAATCAACTGACGAGGCGTGTGACTGCCTAATTGCCGGTTTTAATATTGAACATTAAAACGCATTCCGTGGAAAAATCAGTTGTGGTGAGTCACCGTGAGTTGGTGTGCAGCCATTTTCTTTAAACTGCCAGAAAAGGGTTAGGGTTAGTCAATTTGAAGGTCAAAGCATTAACCCCATCCACGGAGGTTATGTTTTCACCCCCACGTCCATTTGTATGTTTGTCTGTTCTCTCAGCAGGATTACGTGGAAAAAATTCTCAACAGATTTCCACACAACCTGACCGGGCGGAGCCAGAGTCAGTTTTTTTTCACTTTCATAAACATTAACATTACAAGACACACACATATCAGAGGTGTCATCAACGCCCCCCCCCCCCCCCCCACCAGCTCGTGGTGAATCCAGCAGGGGGGGGGGGGGTTCTCACATCGAATACTCTGAAAGAAAGAAAGAGTTCAGTGCATGTCTGGTGAAAGACATGGTTTCAGCTAATAAGTTATTGCTAAGTCATGTTCCTGATCACGCAGTTAAAAAGCGTGGTTAAGTAAATAGAGGACATTGATTGGATGTCTATTAATCTCTGGTCTACACGCTGACCCATCGCCCCCCCCCCAGCTTCCGCTCACTTAACTATCCACTTAGCTAAATACAGGCACTTTGATTCCTGTGCCGTCCCAGAACCCTGGCATGGGATGTGAATCACGAGGTGTCCGTGTGCAGTCAGTCGTCCAACGTTCATATACATTTTCGCCACCAGCGTTTTTTACAGACTTAATTTAAAGATAATGTAGGTTCTGTTTGGCTTTCGAACAAACAAATATGCTGTTGTTGTTGCTTTTTTCTTTCTTTCTGTGAGACGACTCTGTTCTTCCGTTGTGTGATTCTTGGTTTTTATTTATCTGAAAACATCATGTGCCCGAACAAATGTCTCCAATGCTCAACTTTCACCTCATTTCAACATTTTCAGACATAAGAAATCTATATGTAGTTTTTCATGCATGTTTTTAATTTTTATTTAAGCTTTTTGTCGTCTCCAACAGAATCGTGTGAGTGGACTTGTGTTTCCTAACAGCCTGCTGTGATTGGTCGGCTCCGTTCGGGCCACAGTGTGCCAGAATGTCATCATCTTTACCCATAAACGTTGCCGTGTTTGTTCCCCTTCAGTTGCGGCGGCAAAGTTTCTAAAACAAAACTATGCAAAATTTACAAATTGCATCCTGAGCTGGCAATTTGTAAGAGCGTCTTTTTGTGGGAACGTTCAAGGGTTAATGATAAAAGAAAGGAAATGAAGTGGGCATGTTTTCATTCTGTCTGTGTTGCAATATACACAGTTGCAGTGACAAACACACACACACTGACTCACAGACACATACACACACACAGTCACGCACACACACACACAAACACATGGATGGAAGTAATTAGACTAGAACAAAGCTGAAAAATTAAAGTGGGGAGGAAATGTTGAAAACACAAGTTTGGTAAATGACCTCATAAACACCCAGTCCCCTCTCTCTCTCTCTCTCTCTCTCTCTCTCTCTCTCTCTCTCTCTCCTCCCCCTCTATCTCTCCCGCTGTCACTCTTTTACAGTGATTTCAGTTTGTTTTTCCTCCGTTTTGTTGTGAGATGTAAATGAAGGACATCAAAAGACTCCCCGTCCCTCCCCTCTTTCACTCTCCCCCCCCCCCCCTCTCTCTCTCTCTCTCTCTCTCCGTCTCCCACTGTCAGTCCTGCTTGGCTGCTTACTCTCTTCATCTGGTCCTCATATGGGCTTCATTCCCCCCTACTGCAGTCCAGCCCAAAACTATTTCCTTTTTCAATTTCCAGGGGAAGTTGTTAAATGGTTTCTGAACCAAACAAGCCTCGTTTTTTTTCTCTCTCTCCTCCCTGCCTCTTTTCTTTCTCGGCTACTTTTTCGTACAGCAAACTCCTGCAGGGGCCCACAATCAGCCCTGTGCTGCTCGGTTCACTAACACTGAACCACCAAGCTGGAGGAGGAGAAGTAAAGAGTTCCACGCTCAAATAATAACTGATGCATTTTAATTCATGTCCGTAAATATATTTTTTAAAAGGGGACGTCAACACCAGAACAGACTTGTTACCGAAGTGAACTAGTTGGATCATCCTATGTCACACATACACTCGACCTCTTTGTCCCGAGCAGGCAGTGAGGCAGGAAGCCAAGCTGTAGCCACGGGGCCAGAGAAAGCCTGCTCATCTGAAGGACAAACGCTAACCGGGCAGACTTTCCTCATCCCTCCATCCCTCTCCCTCCCTGCTCTCCGTCTGCTCTGTGCCCTCTAACCTCGCTACCAGTACGGAGAGGAGAGGAAGAGGGGATCTATAAATCCAACCCCCTCCGCCGCGGCTCCCTCTCCACCGCCACCCCCATTCGTCGGCGGCCTGGGCGAGGCGAGGCGAGGCTGGAGGTGGTGTGTAGCAGGTCTTCAGAGTAAGCTGTGATGACAGGTGTCACTGAGTCTCATGGGCGGACCTGTGACGAGTGTCCTGCTCACTTACAATCCTCACTTTGGCGCTTTTCACAAGTCACGAACTGATGAGTGCCAAAAGAGGTGGTACGAGGATTCATTCGCCCGATTTGTGTTCCCTTAATGCTGGAGTGTCTGTGTGCATGTGTGTGTGTGGGTGTGTGTGCATGTGTGTGTGCGTGTGTGTGTGTGTGTGTGCTTGCGTGTTACACACAGGAACATGCAGGACCATGATGCAAAGCGTCTGAACGCCTCCATCCCCTGCACAGGAAAACGTAGATATTGGTATACATGTGCATGAATCCACACACAAACACACACACACACCCTCCCTCCAGCCTGGCACCACACACACGCCGGCTGCCAAGCCAGTTTAGTGTAGTCCTGCTCTGTCTCAGGGCAGGGACACTGCAAACAAAGCCCGTAGCTGCTCCATGCACTGGGTAAATTAGATGTGCCGCAGGAAAAGAGGGAAGAAACTCACAGGCACGTCTGTCTCATTTAACATGATGTACAAAAAGGGTTTTGTCGGGTGCAGGGAAGTTGTTCACACTCCTTAAAGTCCCGGTCCGATGATAAATGACGACCAAACAACTTCAATTAGAGCAGTTTGTGTTTCTGCATGTACGCGGCCTGGTGTTGCATATTTAAAAAGCGGCGTGCAATCGGCTCTGTGAACCAAAAGAATCGTTACACAAAAACAGCGTTGACTTGTTGTTGCCGCTGCTTTAAGTGCCAGCCCTTGCTTGTAATGTCATGTTGTGTTGTTGTCATGTGAGATCACAGGGTTTCCATGCCTTTTTTCACACTTAGCATGTGACGGGGGAAGGAGGGAGGACCAGATCCAGAAACAACAATCAACTTGTGCCCAAATTATTATTTTTTTACCACAGAGAATTGATGTGCAAACTATTTTTGTTGAAGCTTATGGCCGAGATGAGGATCAATGAATCCAACAGGGGCATGGACACGTTATTCCTTTTCTCAGCCTCAACTATTAATAGATAAATCAGCTGCTGAGGGCCAAGCTTCTTCTCTCCAGTCTCCACAATTATGTGATCACAGCAGGGCAAGGGGCTAATACGGCCTGGGAGGAGAAGACATTCATCAGATCATGGCCAGTGCTGCATTTCCATCCCAGCAGGGATACACATACTCATGAAGCCCCTCTTTTGTACCTGGTGCAGGGGGCCTCCCTGACTTCTTTCATCCTGCAGCCTCGGTCTGCGCAGGCTAATGAGCGCAGGCCTGGTGGCTTCATTCTCCAGGAGGGCAGCTCCCATTCATCTACCGGCCATTCTTCGAAATCCCGCGTATTCACCGAAGGCCAAACCCGCAGTCTGTCGGCACACACACACCTCCCCCTCCCTTGCTCCCTCGCTTGTCAGCACACACACCTCCTCCTCCCTTGCTCCCTTGCCCCGGCTGTACTCATTCTCCCCGGTGTGGCACACAAACCCTCAAAGCCCCGTTCCACCTTTTCACACTGTGCCCGGCTCAAAGGGAGGCTGCTGGGAGGGCAGGGGGGGGGGCAGAAATAGAGATGTGTTTGTTTAAACTCGTCTTTAAAAAGCAAAAGGGGGGGACTTGTTAAACGCAGGCCGGTGTGGCCCCGCCGCACACACCACGACATGAAGGAGCTGAAGGCCTTTAAGGTATCACTGCTTCATAAAGCCACTTTAAATGACACCAGAGCCATTTAACACAACTGTGGGTGTGTGTGTGTGTGTGTGTGTGTGTGTGTGTGTGTGTGCGTCTGTTTGTATGTGTCTGTTAGTGAGAGAGTGTACTCAAGCAATGAGGTGAAATTATTATTTGAATTTTTTATTATTATTATTATTATTATAAAAAGGTGAATAAATTGTTTTTTTAAAATACTTTTCTTCATATTTTCCTTAAAATATAATTGTAATAAAACATATTTAAACCTATGTCTTTATTAGCCATAGCTGTCTCATCATATTTATATTGTTCTTCTCCATTTGCAGATATGTATTATTCTGAAGGCCTCAGAGTGCCACATCGTCAGGCAGGATCTTTATTTATTTGATAATCAGATGCACATTTCTGATGACTTATGAAGTGAAGGAACCCAGTGTTTTATGGCCTTTTACGTCTCAATCTGTGTTACATTCTCTTGCGGTCTCCAAGAATAACTGACTGTGAGTTAATACAGCCAGTGACATTTTCACCATTCACTGGGTGCAGTTAATTCATGTCTCTTTTCCAAAATGCCAAGCAGCTATTCACCACCATGCTTTACGTAATATCCGAGCAATACAATTCAATTTGTTTGCCATTTTGGCTCCAGGTGTTTCACATCAGGATACATTTATATCTATTTATTTTTAAATTTGTTTTTATTTACATCTATACCCCCTTTTTTTTCCTTTTTTTTTTTTTCATTAGCCAAATGTAATGTCTAACTCAGTTTGACAGATTCACTGGAGGTATTCAATTTGATCACATTTTCCTTCACTGGGAAATCTGGTCTTTGTGTTGACGCAGCCTATGAGAGTAAACATGTGCTAAGTCGTTTTGCATGTCTAATAACGGAATGTTTTCACGGTTGATTTTCTGCAGGAAGACGCGGCCCCGTCCCGTTTGTCACGCCTGGACCCTGTCACAGCCTTGTCACGGCTTTGATCCAAAGCGCATCGCAGGATCCCCTCGAATTAGGTTAATTTGCACTAGTAATGAGGGTAGTTTTAATGTCTTAATGAGGCTGTTGACAGGGGTTCATTGTCTCCAAATAATCAACGACGAGCTGTGTGGGGAGTAAAGAAAGAAGGGATGAATAATTAAAGACTAGGGTCCTTACATGCATCTTATCTGCAACCTTTTTAGCTTAAATTTTATTTAAAATGTCGTGAAATTCATGCTTTTGTAATAAATATAAATGGTTAAACATAAACTGCTTTATTTAAAGTTTTATAGATATTTATTTTCTTTTGTTGTCGGTATTTAAAAAGATAAACTTAATATATATTTTCTTTTGCAAAATATGAATCCTTGAAAAAGTAGTAAATTCATGTATTATTTTTCCAGCTTGACCCTAACCTATAGAATATGAGTAAATCATTTTTGCTTGTACGCTGTCGTCTACACTAAATATCTCCATGCACGCTCAGGACGCTCAAGTAGGACATTTGCATTTATGCAGATTAAATTAATCTGTTGATCTCCGTGTCTGTCTAATGAAGAAGGCATCGTGGTGTGTGGATATGAATGTCTGTATGCATGAGGAGGACGGGTTAATTAGGGAAACTGTGCCTGGGCTCTCCTAAAAGGTCACACTTTGCCAAAGGCTTGAATACATTCTGCAGTCTTGACGTTCCACAAAGTGACAAGTGCAATGACAGATTTTTTTTTTTTTTTACAAGTCAAGCAAAAGAAAAGGAAAAAAAAAGAAAGAAGCCATGATGGGAGATGTTAAGGGGCTTGGCTTCACTGGGTTAATTCTCTCTACTTCATTTCTTCTAATTGTCCCTCTCATTAAAGACCATGGAGAAGTCAATTCATTACTTTAATTCTTTCAGGCCTGATTATTTGCATTGTTAAAAATATTCTATAATCTGCAGATTGGATGCCCTTATAAATGAATGATGACACATTACTATGTCTGTGATGAATAATATCACATCGTTAATTCTGCCGTCCTCCAATCACGACAATTGTTAAAAACACGAGATGCTGTTTTTCTTTTTCACACTCAACTCAAACGCACGACTTTAACACGAGTGTGAAAGTATTTGCTCTGGCTTCATGTGTTCTTTGGCTGTCACTTCCCACTGCTGCGGCCCTGTGTGATGGTTACTGCTTCTTGTCTCATCAGATTATTGAAATGCAGCGCACCTGACAGGGCCCCGCCAGCGGCTGACGTTCACACACAACCTGCACATATCTGCCTGGTTTCCTTCAGGAAGGCAGGAAGCAGCAGAAGCAACTGGGACTCGAGGTTGACACGACAAAATGAGATAATGAATGATCTCACACAAGTTCAAATATGTGTTAAATTGTTTTATTCCACTGTCTGTCACTGAGCCCCTTTTCCCTGCAACATTAAAACCACCGTCCCCGTAATATATATCAACATCTTTCTGTTGCTTAATCTCGATCAAATCTATGTGTGCAACCCATGTTCTTCTTCCTGATCCCTCCCGACCACATTGTCCTCACAAACATTCACAAAAAGATAGAAAACTTCTTTCATGGTTGAATGTTTATTGCCACACGATTGCCTCTGAAGACCTTTGACAGAAACACAGACTTCTAAAAAATGTGGAGGCTTAACAACCATTCTGGTGTTTGGCCCAGATCATTGGTTTGTGGACAAGTGATCTACTATTATGAAATATTATTTATAATATATATTATCAGGTAGGACTTAGACACCTGTAATGTTCTTGAAACATCACATTTCTGCTTTTTCTGATTAATTCAATTTAAAAAAAACAATTTTTACACATGCAAAAAAAGTCGACGCTACGTGACTTCATTTGTTTGCTTGTTTTTTTCAGATTAAAACTTTTACTGGGACTCAAAGTGTCAAACAAACACAAATTAAAAAAGTTGTGCTCTCTGTCAAGGAGCTAAAACCTCCTGGATTAATGTGAGCTCCACTTTTCTCACAGCAGATTATGAGCTGTTGGTGGAGCAATAAAAACACGTGTTGATTTCTAGATCAACGCGCAAAAAATCTCCATTCAACATTGTTTGACGTGTTGAGTGATGAGGTTTGCATCGGCTGCACAGCATCAGTCACAGCTCACAAACTCCACCATGTTCTTCATTAACAAGTTCACATGCAGGAGAAACACTGGGCGACCATTTGTCTTTGTTTTTTCGTGCATAATCAGGAACAAACGGCTTCCTTGAATTTACGTGTTTTTCGGGGATACACACGAGAGCCGCAAAGTCCGAGGAATCAAGTCCACAAGTCTGCAAAAGCACAAAAACCTTCCCGCTTTGCCAAAACACTGCACTTCTGTTGTGGAGCTCATGTCGTTTACCGTAAGTTGGTAAATAGCATGTGGTGAAAATTAGAGGCATCATACAAACCAGTACCAGCCAAACCACACAAGTGTTTCACTGTTTCTTCTGCCGCCCCTCTCGGATTCTCTCTTCCTCCCGGTTCCCCTTGCAACAAGCTGAATTTGCAGAAAATCAAAATTCAAAGCTCGTCTCGGTTTTAAAACGTGGACCGGAGCGACTGCTCGGTGTCTCTTTCACAGAGCGAAGCAAACAAACAGATTTCTGTCCGTCATCGTGGTGCGGAGCGGGGTGAAAACAAGCAGGGGGGGGGGGCTCAGAGGAGATTCAAGCTGTGAGATTCGTGTTGGAGGACATTCACAGGCCTGATGGAGCTTCGTATGACATGAACCAGTAAGTTACAGATGAAGCACCTCTTTGCAGGTTTTGTCAATAAAGCTGCTTTAAGATTAAGGAACATTTTCTTCCTTATATGACAACGCAAATGTCGGAGTCAGTTGCCTCGGACATACTCCAGAACCTTTCCTGCCAGACCCCAGGTCAAATGTGTGAATGGGCCCATGTGAGAGTACAGAAAAGAGGGCGCCATTTATACGTAGAAGATCCAGCAGAAATTCTTGAGGCGGAATTTGTACGTCATCTCCTGCCTCCTGCACTTTTCACCCAGGCGCCCCCCCCCCCCCCCCCCCACTCACCTGAATGTTCCTGTTGCTGTGAAGGCGTCCGACCAAAACAATCTCCTGCTGCATTCTAGATATATGAAAAGCTAAATCCGGAAAATGGCCAGACCGAATTTTCCAGATATATCGAGATTGAAAACAGAAAAGCTGCTTTTACACTCTCCGGAGATGCTGTATGTGAGAATGTAAATATTAGATTGAAAGGCTCGATACTTTGCACCTCGGTAAAAAGGTTTGAAAACACAGCATCAGATCAAACAGAGGATTCACTGCGAGCGTGTGGGTGTGTTACACGTTACAGATGCCAAACTGACAATCATGGTGGAAACATCAGCAAGGATGTCAATGGACCTTTTTGGTAATACGGGCGTTGATGTGTTATAAACACAACGCAGCAGAATGAATACGTCCTGCCTCAGCCTGGTGAACCACGCCTCACCTGAACTCTCTGTTGTTATCAACGCTTTTAACAAACTCCGGACTTCTGAACATTTTCCACAGTTCATGTCAGGTTGATGATCTTGGTGCAGTCACGCACTTTCCACCCCAGATGACTCCAACGATGGATCATGTTTGACCTCAGTTTTGATTTGCGGATGCTTCTCTTCCGTGAAGGAATTCTCCCGCCAAGCCACGCATCCAACAGCACCTCAGTGAGCAGCGAGTGGGCCGGTCTTAACAGATTTCATAACCAGCCATTGTGGTGCACCATGAGTCGGGGATGAGCCAAATCCCTGTCCGGGCCAAATCCCTGTCCGGGCCCTACCTAACCAAACCACAGGGTCTCACTCCGCTTGACTAATATAAAAAGAGAAGTTTGAGCTGACACTGGAAAGGACACAAAGCAAACAAGCGCAGTGTAAGTGACACAAAGGATCCAAAAGATAAACACACGTATGACTGAATAAATGGATTACATGTTCCCTTTGACAAAGCAGCTCTCTGCACCTCTGGGATTTTGGAGTTTGCCGAGCGTTGACTGCCGCGCCCGGAGCAGAGGGGGTGTCGCTGACTGATCCTCGCAGCTTCCCTGGCAGAGGCAGAGATGTTTTTCTTATTCGATTGTGGGCGACTAAATTGATTTGATAAGATCTAATGAAAATATTCAATGTGTTTTTTTGCGAAATGTCAGTTTGCACGGGGGGTGGCTGGGGTGGAGGAGACTGCACCGTCAGCGTGGAAGCTCGTTAACAGATGTTTTGGCCGGAGCAGCAAAACTTTGCTTTGCAGAGTTTCACGGAATCCCAAGATCCTTAGTGGTTGGTCCAGTGACTTTGATCTAACTTAAAATAAACGTAGAATAAGAGAAAAATATTAGAGTTGCATGTGACTGTTGAAACTAGAATAAGTTAGTTCCTTGATCTCGGGCAGATTTAGAGTCTCTAAAGCAGATTGGGTCCAAAGTGAAGATATTAGTTTTACTTAAGTCTGTCAGCGTTGGCAGCTCGACTTGAGATAATGGGAGCAGGGCACGCTGCGGCACGCCTCTGTCACACATACATTATTTAAAGAACGGTGTGAATTTGACACAGGATCCGGAGCACACACACTTGTGCAGTGTATCTGAGAAAGTTTTTTTCAAAAGATGAATGTGAAGCTGAGAAAATTGAAACGTTGAGGAGTATGTTTCCCTTCTCTGTGACAGCAGGGAAACTTCCTCCGTCATGCGAGAAGCCACTTGATTGAACGTGTTACCAAGAAGCAGCTCATCCAACTAAATCAACACGTACACACACACACCTACTGTACGCACACAAACACACACACACACACGTGCGCGTGCTCGGTCAGGCCCCTCCCTCCCTGCCATCTCTTTGAAGTGCGGCGCTGGCAGTAAATTCTTGGGCTCTTTTATGCTCATTCCCATTTCGATTAGTGGGGTTAACAAGCCGCTGCAGCTCGGGCTAATGAGACTGTGCCACGGAGAGGGGTCATCGGAGGTGGGGGGGTGGGGGGGGGGGGGGGGGGGGGGGGGGGGGGGGGGGGGGGGGGGGGGGATGGATGACTCAGTCCCCTTCCTACTGAGGAGCTGAATGAGACGGGGGGGGGGAATCCTGAACATGTGCTGCAGTAACTGCTGCTTCGCGACCTGAGTGAACGTGAAAAAAGACAAATTGTCATATTCATAGAGTCACAGGCGGTTTCCTGCTCCCTGCAGTGTCGAGCACATCATCGCCTTTCACACAGAGGAGGCCATTGCTTCTACCCGGAGTGTTACTGTAACTTTCCGAGCATCTCCTGACTCCACAACACACGCGAAGGCAAACATCCTCCTCACCGACATGGGGGGCCCTGTACGGCCAATCCCGCTGGGGACAGATGGGCAGACAGAGAGGGGGGGGCCTCATTAAGGCAGGATGTACCAGGATGCAGTAAAACCTCGACTTTCCTTTCCCCTCGTTCCCCCCTTTCTTCTCCCCTGTGCTGATTCACAGCACACGGGGCTCTGGGAGATCACTAACAGATGGAGGGCAGATAGTCGGATCCCGGAGCGACAGAGAGGAGACGCTCTGGAAGGCTCGGTCGCTCTGTCGCAGAAAAAACACGTCCATGTTCGGGAAAGTACAATTTATTAACGTTAAAATACAAAAAAATGAAATACAATAAAGTGCCTGTAAGTTCATACCTGGTTTCAACACGTCCCTCTGATATTCATAATGTTTCTCTGAATACTTTCTGTTTTTGTTCACGCACGGCCCATCATGGTCAAGGTGAGGACATAAAAAGTTCAATAACACATTAAAAGAATTCACAAACGTAAACACCACAATGTTTATGTCATGTTGCTCGTCTGAGGCGTCCTGACACAGCAGCAGATGGTAGCTTTTTGTTTAAATGTCAACATTTGCCTCCCACGTATCGTGAATGTGACACAAATGAATTCCTCGGTGCGGCTTTGTGTTCTCTAACACAAACAGCTTTGGTGTTTCATGTGAAGCCAAATGGACCAAAGTGACAACAATTTTACGGTGGTGCAGGAGATGTCAACATTTGCTGGTCCATTTTTAGTTCAAAAATTTCCCCACGAGATGATGAAAAAAAAAAATATAAATAAATCAAACTTTCTCTGTAAAGCCCATAGTCCAACTCTCAAAGGGCTCAACTAGGTGTGAAGTCCTCTGCCCTTTTACCATTGACCAAAAAACCCTATTAACAGGGAAAAGAATATTAAAAAACTTCAGAGGGAGCCACATGGGAGGACTCCTTCTCCCAGGATGGACAGAAGTGTAACACATGTCTTCTGTGACAGAGCACGTCCACAAAAAGACAGTATTTACAACATCCATGTCTAAGATATGGTGCATACATGTTTGAAGTATTTACACAAAAGAAAACATCTGACAGAGATGAAGGGAGCAGCAATGACACTTGTATTGATAGAGGCATTGCACATAACAGTATATGTGAATAGACACATTGTATATAGAAGCAATCTAGTTATCACAAGATAAAATGTGTGTGTTCACAGTACTTTGATTATAAGTATTCATTTGTTCACGCCACCCGCTGATCACTTTGCAGGATGAAGGTCTGGACATTATGACTGGACGTATTAACCAGTGTAATGGAGCCGCATGGACCGGCCCCGGGGCCCCTGTGTTTGCATGTGGACGCTTTGTGAGGGGTTAACGCACTAACGGACCAATCTGCGGCTCAAGAGCGGCCCCCCCCCCACAGAGGTTAAGTGTCTCAGCCGAGAGGTCGGCCCGTCATTTAGCAACCATCACTGCGTCCCGTCCTATCCAGGTCAGATGGCGGCGTGGCGATCAGCTGTGATGGCTGACCAAGTGAGCAGACAAATGAGGAACTGATGAGAAGCGGGGAGCCTGTCTTGTGCTGTCTCCAGCAGCATCGGCCCTCCCCTCCCCTGCTGTGTCCGTGGCCCGTCTGTGCCGTTGTCCTAATCACGCCAGTCAGCGCTGACACGCAGCATACTGTACCGCAGCCCCGCATGGCCCACAGTCCACCAGCATCCCTGCTCCTGTCAGTCTACTGGGGCGGGGCAGGAGAGAGACCAGCCTCCGAAGACCCACAGAGCTCGGGACAGATGTGGAGGTAAAGGTATTTCATCTGCTCCTCTTTACGTTTCCCTTCCTGCGTCGTGTCATCGCTCCATCACGGCCTCTCCGCCCCACACCCATCAGGATGCACTGGTCCAGTGAGAGACAGACGTCCCCCTTTCTCCCACTGGTCCAGTGGGAGACAGACGTCCCCCTTTGGGTACATTCGCAGACACAAAGCTTTCTAGCCTGTTGCTCGGAGCGTTGGAATGGACATTGATCTGTGAGGAGGAGGGCGAGAGGGAGGTGGAGAAAGGAGGTCGAACCTCCAGATCTTTCATGTGTGTGTGTGTGGGGGGGGGGGCTCCTCCTTAATTTCATCAAGCAGCACCTCGGGGGGAGATGAGGAAGACGTGGAGGAGGGGGGTTAGTGTGGGGGGGGGGGGGCGGGCAGAAGCAGTGGACATCAGGATAATAATCATAACAATTAAAAGGTTACTCACCTACTCAGTCACTCAAGGGAGGAGACGAACACCGCTGCTCCAGCTGCATCGTCCTCCAGCCGGAGAGGCCTATCACAACGCGGCCTAATTGAGATCCTCTCTCTCTCCCTCTCTCAGTGTGTGTGTGTGTGTGTGTGTGTGTGTGTGTGTAGAGACAACAAGGGGGCCCTCGAACGCCTCCGAGGGGCTCCTCTCCTAATTGGTTAATTAATCCTTACAGAGCTCGTCTGCAGGGCCAGGGGCACTCGGCGTAGAGAGAGAGAGAGAGGGAGGGAGGTAAAGACAGAAGGCTGGAGGGAAGTGCGTGCGTGTGTGTGTGTGTGTGTGTGTGTGTGTGTGTGTGTGTGTGTGTGTGTGTGTGTGTGTGTGTGTGTGTGTGTGAGAGAGAGAGGGACAAGTTTGACAATGACATCATCATCAGCGACGGAGCGGATATGATCCCTTAGAGCGCCACATGTTTCTCACTAAGTCTCAAACAGTCCGCTCCTTTACGAGGCTTCAGTTTGTCAGAGTGGGTTTTTCTGGGTTTTGATCACTGATGATAGTAACTTCTTTTTCCGCTTCTCTCTCTCTCTCTACTTTCTTTCCCCAGTTCACGCTCCTTCATTCTTCTCATGGTGCTCCTCTGGTTCCTGTTCTGTGGGGAAGGGTTACAGTGGGCTGGAGGGAAGGGCAGCCATGTATAGTCCCTGCTGGGATGATACTCACTGGAAGAGACAAGTATGTAATTTGCCCTTAGATGCAACACAGTACCCACTCTTGCATAATCCGCTGGTTACACGGGGGTAAAAGTAGGATTGTCAAGTGTATATGTTACAGCTCCGCTTCCGTGGGAGTGATCCAGTGGAAAAGGGATGTGTCACTCACTTTATTGAAGAAAGATTTGTATTTGTTTGCTTTGCCAGCGGTGGATGATACAACAGAGATTTCATTTCCATAACGTCACAGTTATATCACTTTATGTCCAACAGAGTATTACCTCCTGAGTGCAGCTCTCGTGTCAGTTGAACTTTACAGGGGGGTGTTGTGTCATTATTCCCAGCGTGTGGATGATCTCGCTCACCTGACACCGACTCCTCTGAAACAACATTAAGTACGTGTTTGCTGTTCAAACTGTATGAAATTCCTTCATATCTAAAGAGGGAGTGGAGTCGATGAGACACACTGGTGCACACACCGAAGGAGGAAACCAGCGAAAAATGCAGATGCACAGAGGAAAACCCACACGATTCGTTTTTATGACACACAGGCATGCACGTTCACACACGTGCGTGCACACTGGGGAATGTAGTCAGTAAGCAGCCTCATGTATGGACTGAGGCGGCCTGTACACAAACTCTCTAATCCCATTCGTACTGATGGTAAAACACACAACATGTAGTGAGGCTGCTGCTGCTGCACACAGAGAATCAACAAGTCATGCTACCAAAATAAAGGTACGTTTATTGTGATGCAGAATGGACACTATTTGAACTTAAAGTGAATAAATTAGAAATGTTTGGGTTATTTCGCCCAATTTTTTAGACAATATGAATCTAAATATGCACATTAGACATAAAACAGTGTGAAAACTTTGTATCACGAACAATTATCACAATTATCACGATTATCTGTTTAATGTGTACTGTAAAAAATGTGCTAAAGTTAAAAATAGATGAAAACCACACTGAAGCAATTTCACCATGTTTTATATTTGAATAATAAATATATCATAGCACCATAAAACATCATATTGCTTTTGATAAAGAAGATTTATGTCTTTGCAATGAAAATGTCCGATAATGCAGCTTCAAATGAAACCTTGAGTTAAGTTAATCAAATAGACGGTTAACAATTAGTTCCATTGATTGTAGAAGTTGTCTAATGTCTGAGAGTCAGGACAAAACATCAGGATTTGTTAAACAATCTGTTGACAATATATATTTTAGCTGTTGTTACAGTATCAATCAAATCACCATCTCAAATGTTACCACTGTAAACTGTGAAACCAGTAACCATTTAATCCCTGTAATACTTTACACATTCTATTATAATCCCACTAAACTATATTCACCCGTTAGGTATATTCCTATTTGGGGAAGAAAGGGTTAACACTTATATTTGAAACTATACTTTTGGATATGTAATCATCAAATAAGCGAGGCCAGGTCCACAGACTCTTTCTGCAGGTTTGTGTGGAGCCTCTCTGTACAGTTGATGGGATCATCCTGAACTTCACCATCATGTTGACACTGGAAAGATTGATCAGTTAAACTGCCAAGAATGTTACGATTCCTTCCAGGCACCTGAAGGCAGCACCGAGGTTTCCAAGTGAAGCTCTCCCTGGATTCAGCCGGCAGGGCCGTCTTTTCTTGGATAGTCAGATAAGTTCATCAAGGAGTTTGTGTATCAAACATTTTGTGATGATTCACAAGGGAAACACTGAAGAAATCTGTTGCCTCTGGCACAGCTCGGCATGTTAATCTTTCAAGGCAGCTGGATTTCCTTGTTGCCAGGCTCGAGCTATTTGTGTCTTATAGGTGTGACCAGAGGAAGGAGCAATTGTTAATACAAAATTGAAGCAGAGTCCTAAAAATTGGTTTTAATTTAGCCATAAAAATTGCACCATTTTAAATTCCCTTGTCTCGGTCGTCTCGATGTCCAGTCCAACCAATGGCGGAGGAATCTATGAGAGTATAAAGGCTTGAGGGTTGCTTTATTTTGACTTGACACATGGGTAACATTAATATTTCTTTATTTTTCTCATAGACAATGTTTTATATCAGTTTTGTTTTCTCCTGTTTGCTCATCTTCACAGTAGCTAGTGTCCCATTTGCGAACATGGAGGAGGCGGCATTGATGACCAACTCCAGCCACCAGGGGGACGATCCCTAACATTTGGCATCGCTTTTGGGAGCTGTCACGTCCCTTTTTAATTTACAGTATATGATTACACCATTTTGTCATTGCCTCAGCGTTGTGTGTTCCTGAATTTCAGGTGCGGGGTTGTATTATCTGGGTGTGATTCAGATATCAACAGTCTTTCTCCAGAATTGCGTTCTCCACCTTGAAGCCATCACCCAGATCCTCCTCTTCCCAGCCAGGTTGAGAATACAGTGTGACACAAGCAGCAGCCTGCAGGCCTTGGCACGCTCGTCCCGGCTGTTGCACCATAAATCAACCATCACTCAATCACCTAGCATGATACTGGTTTTAATGTTACGCTCAGATATAAAGTCTTTGTACGGAGGCTCCAGTTACATGGAAACTCTTACTTTGGTTCCGCACTTAGTTTATTTACATAGCTCTGAGACAGGATAATAGGTTATGGGCATTTGCAAAAAAATTTTTTAGACTCAACTATTGAGAGGGAACAATTCTTCTTGTATCTGACACAATAAGGATAAATTACAGAGTTTGCCTCTTAGGTAAGTACAAGTACAATTAATTTACCATAAATCATTCGGTGTTTACTCTCTGAAGAACCGACTTAATGGCTTAATTAAGTTCGTAGCTTGTCATCGTACCTATGTGTTGACTTAACGTGTCAGAATGTTGTGAACTTACATTTCTCTTTACAAATTTTTAGTTTTCCAAAATGCTTCACAAAACATTAATCTCAGCACAGTTAACATTCAAATAACTGTCTCTATGATCAACGGTACAATCATTTAAAAACAATTGTGAGAAAATATTTTTGTTGTCTTTTTCCCCCCCAATCTATTTTTTTCAGGTTTTGTGGTGACAATATGATTTCCCTGAATCCCTAGATCTTTTTTTTTTTCGCAGGGCTGACACATATCCCCCCCGTGGTCATCGCCTTGGACATTATAATCTAAGGATACAACCCCTGTCTTTTGTAGCTGAGATCCAAAGAGTTCAGTGATGATGAGCCACGGTGGTGCACCCGAAAACATGGCCCGAGTCACATCCAGTGCTTTTCTTGGACACGTCCCCCCCGGAGCAAGGACGAGCGCGGCAGCGAGCAGACAGCATCTGACATGACATGAGTTCCAAACAAACCAAAATGGACACACACTGGCTGCCCACACAAATTGTTAGTGTGTGTGTGTGTGTGGTCGCGGTGGTGGTGATCAAACGGTAAAAGATACGCACGTACATACATGCACGGCGGCCGCACGAAGACATCACGAGGAAACTGAAAGATGAAGAAGTGAAGCAGTGCAGCTGAAGTTCTGGTTGTGTGTGTTCACTGTGTCCCCTGACAGTGCTCCTCCCTCAGGCCCATTCTAGCATAGGTCAGGGATGTTAAAGCAAAACACATGTAGAGTAAATAGATACAAGAAAATGAAAGCAAACAGAACAACCAACTGTCATGTTCCGTCTTCGGGAGCGTCACGTTTTCCACACAACTTTCCATCCGAGGACGCTGGAGCCAAAAAACGTGAAAGTGGTCTCGTCAAATGTTCCAGTTTTCTGTGCATGCACGTTGTGTCTGCAAGTGTGTGTGTGTGTGTGTGTGTGTGTACGGGTGTGTGTGTGTTTGAATAGTTACGCTTTTGCGCATGTTGTGGGGACCTCAATCACAGGGACTTGTCTTCGCTATAGTGACAAATCAAGTCTCCATCATGTAAATCAATACATTTCAAGGTGAAGACAAGTTGTAATGTTGTTAACACGAGGGGTTGAAGTTACACAATGGGTAGTAAAGGTTAAGGTTGGAGTAATGTGGTGAATGTAAGTCAATGTAATGTCCCCTCTGAAGACAGGAGACACAACCGTGTATGTGTGTGTGTGTGTGTGACCGTGTGTGTGTGTGAGTGTGTGTGAGTGTGTGTGTGTGTGTGAGTGTGAGTGTGTGTCATCTTGACTCCTCAGACATCAAAGAACAAGGCGAGGGGTGTCAGAAATAATTTGGCCACAGTGGAGCTACACGGCACGCTGCCATTCACTTTGAATCAGCTGCGCTCAGAGAGATCCAGCTCAGCCTGGGGGGCACGGCCACTGTCACTGCCACACACACACTGCCACACACACACACACACACACACACACACACACACACACACACACACACACACACATAGAAACATACACACCTCCATCACCCCACCTCATTCTGCCTCACAGACGCACCAAACACAAGGTCCCTAACACGCCTCATCGCCCAGCCCCTGGCCACCCCTCTTGACCTGCCTGGACATAGACGTGCACAAAGGAAGCGCACATAAACACAGACACCTACCATCTCTATATACACACATTGACATACGAGGACGTCGGGAAACACACACATTTAATACACATGCACATGCAGCAGACAAGCGCTGTCTCTCCCATTTATTGTCCCTCCATCCTCCACCTTCTCAGAGATTCCCTTCCCTTCCCTCACTGACTTCCCTCGTCTCCCCCCCCCCGTCCTTCCTCTTTCTTCTCATCTCTCCCCTTCTCCTCCCTTTCGGAGATTTCAGAGAAAATAGCTGAGGGCCAGATTAGAGGTTGGCTGCCTCTTTGCGTTACCAGCAAAGATAAATATTCCCAGGATGACTCCGATTGCCTGGAGGATGTTTATGTGTGTGCATGCACCCCCCCCCCCCCCCCAAAGAAAAACCACACACACATGCACACACATACACACACACACACAATGACACATGAATGTGAGCACATGTGCAAGTCTAAACACACTCTGCTGTATTTCTGCAGTGTTCAGTGTGACACAATAGGTTGAGCAAAAAAAGATCATAAGAGTCATCTGTCTGTTACTTTACCTGACTCTTACCTGTTGCTTTGCTGTGGGTGTGTGTGCGTGTGGGTGTGTGTGGGTGTGTGTGGGTTTGTGTGTGTGTGTGGGTTTGTGTGTGTGTGTGTGTGTGTGTGTGTGTGTGTGTGTGTGTGTGTGTGTGTGTGTGTGTGTGTGTGTGTGTGAGCCTGTAGTGATGAATGGTAATAACTGCTCCGTGATGTCACATTTACAGGCTGCAGGAATAATGTAAATGAGGAGATTGTGTGTGTTTGTATTGGTGTCAGTTTTGATGATTGCCCGGAGGAAACGATATGAAAAAGTTAGAGCATAAAAATCGTATTTAGTTTTTAACTCTTGTCATCTTTGATTTTCATTTGAATTCCTCCATCTCTTCTGTTAATGGTCAGCTGCTCTGTATATTACCTGCCAACGATACTTAGAAAAAATTAAAAATATTCCTAAATTTGACACAAAGTGTAAAACAATATACACGTAAGGAACAATGAAATATTAAGAGATAGAATATACACAACAACACTAACAATAAGGCAGAACAATACAACAAATTAAAATGACTAATAAATGCTGATTTAAATCTCAATATTTCCGAAACTGGATCAGGCCAAATGATAGAAAAACATGAAATTAATCATTGGAAGGAGAAATATACAGAAATAATACAAACTTTTAAAGTCAAATGAATCTTTGGTTGTGTCTTTCCCAGAGAGCTTGAAATTCTGTTATAATGTTGCACGGCTCAAAGCTGAACAAGAGATGAATGAATCATTCCCTTTATTTTCCGGAAACGCTCACATCACAGTCAGTGAAATGTGACCATTTCCCAGGGTTGTCCTGAGTCACTGGTTGGTTAGTTCAGCCCCTTTTTTAACAGTTTCCTCAGAACAGCAGCGTTCCGCCTTCAAGCAGCCTCTCCGCGCTGTGTTCAAACAGGCAGGGCAGTCACACAGCCGGATGGATGTCGAGGTAAGAGGGAGAGCCAGTGTGGCGGGACAGACACAGTTTGCTATCTGGAAACCATAGAGTGGAGCAGCAATATCCTGGTTTGTTTGATTCAGTGCAAACAAGCAACAGTGGAATTACAAGGATTCCTGTTAACAGCTTGAAAGACATCATCCCTATAGGCAGCCACACTGAGAGAGAGTGACAGACATGGGGCCCTAAACACAAACAGGCCCCCTGATAAAGAACAGGTTCACTTCTTACTCTGTTGTCACAATGAAAGTATTGTTTCTTTTTTTTCTGTGACATGAGATGAAGTCGTCTAACTGACTGAGAGAGATATCGGTTACAGTGTGCTAACGTTAGCCACCATAAGCTACGAGTGTTAGAGGAACAGTGAAACCTCCATTTGCACTAAATGAATGGAGTTTTTTCTATCTTCAGACTTAATTATGCCAGAGGAAGATTGTAAATGTTAAAAGATCTGCAGCACTTCTCTAGTCTTGATGTGAATCCATGTGCAGAACTTTCTGTCTCACAAAGAGCGAACAGGGGCAACATTCCCCTTTTAGAATATACAGTATCTCCTTTACATTCATGCATGTGTGTGTGTGTGTGTGTGTGTGTGTGTGTGTGTGTAAGTGTTGTGCACATTTCTCCACCTTATTACAATTTTTTGGATGCAAGAACTCATGTAAATAAGTTTTTATTCATAACACTGGCAATCCAGTACAGCTTGTAACAGCCCCCCCCCCCCGCCCTCCGGGATCTGTTCACCATAACATGTTTTTCTAAGGACTGAAAGCACACAGAAAAGAGCGGCTCTTACGTAATGAGCGTTTTGACATCAACACAAGCAAGTCATACATCGGGTCAACTGTAAGGTCACTTGTTGGTTCTTTCCCTTTTCATAGATAAGCATGAGGCGCAGCCATATGGCACCATTTCATTTCACATTAACGATGGCTCAGCCAGCTGTTTCTCACATGATCGTTCGGTGGAAAGCAAAAACATGTTTTCCACTTATCTAATTAAGATATGTATTCAGTTAAATAAATGAATGAATGTATGATTTGTCAAAGTCTATTGTGTGATCCTGCCTGTTGGATAGGATTTGCAGGTTTCTCTGTGACACAAGGTGAATGTAACATATACTGATTTTATACACGAGTATAATATATTATAGAATGTGAGGGAAACTGCAGTGTGTTATAGCAGAGTTACCCAAACCATATTTTACAGGACATTTAAAGGCAAAGTCGATATATAAATCACTTTGCTTCTGCATTTTGTTTCCGACCCTCCACTTCAGAAGAGCATCTTCTCAAACAGGCATGTTGGGGCTACGTGGACAATAGGAGACCACAGGAACTCTGCTCTCCTCGGGTTGTTTTGTGTTCTCTCCTTCACCCTCGAGACCACGACACATAGAAAGCTGCAGAGAGGCTTATTTCCTGCTTTACAAATAGACAAATTTGTTCTTGAAACCCTGCAGGAAAACATAATAGAAGGCCACTGGAGTTGGTTGCAGATTCTTGTCGACTCAAAGGCAGGAATGTTGCACCTTTATTCCACTTGGACGTGCTGTTGACGAGTTAACATGGAATGAAGGGGGATTGGTGTTTCACCTCGATTTTGTCACTGAGCTGAATCGATGTTTGTGTTAAAGGAACAGCTGGAATAGTGGGATAGATACAGACACTGTTGTGTTACTTGTCTCATCTCTGATTTTCAGAAAGCAGCCATGCAATCTGAAATCAAACACAGGTACAGCCAACTTGTTTGCCAAGTGTAAACCGGTAAAGGCTGCACGATGAGGTGACTTCTGAACTGCAGCCTAGTGGGATCTTTGTCTGAACACTGCCCCTGACACTTGGGGTGACCCAGGTATATAACCTGTGCGGAGTCCGTTGGTGCTCCTGGCTGATGTAACGGGAGTCAATGGAGTCGTTGGAGTCACCTGAGGCCAAGTGCAGTTGGTCGTTGAATTTCCTGCGACGGGACGATAGAACAGTATTGGGAGAGTGGGGATAAGTGGTGTCACAGGCCTCAGGAATTAGTTCTACACATCTACGGCCTCCCTTTACACATCTTTCAAACTACACGTCCCTTATCCAAAATATGTAAAGAGTGTCACTTCAGGTGAAGATGAACTGCTGCGTCTCCTCCTGAGGAGTTTGTCTTTCTCTGTTGAGCCATGTGGGGCTGTGAAGCTATTTCACTGCAAAAGGCTCTTTTCTCTCTTTGTCTTAAACTGGATGAAAGACGATTCACTTTATTACTCAAGAATGGAAAACACTGCATTGTATTTTATGACAGACCATAACCAGAGTTACAGAAGTGCTATAAGAGTCAATGGTTTAAATCCTCAACTGACACTGTGACATTTTCTGGCCTCTAGCGTTTGACGACCAAACATAATTCTTCCCCTGGTATCTTTTCTACATCAGTGGGATGGAGCTCCTGTAAGTGGATCTAACCTCACAAACCAGGCTGGTCCGAGACAGACAGGGTGAGCCAATGCCCTGATATGTCTTTATCAGGGCATCTTCCCAAAAGAGTAATTACACAGAAGAGAACGAGCTGTCAGGACTCAATCCTGAGCAGAATCTGGGAGGTTGTTGTTGAAAAAACTGCAGCGATGTAATCACAGGTCGGCCTGCACCATGGTTCCAGTGGCAGACTTAATATGCTCAAGCAAGAGAACGTTGCTACCGTGAAGACCTGCTTTCTTGAGTTCTTAAAGGCATAGTTCACTGAATGATGAAAAATCCTTTGATTATCTACTCACCCTTATGTCGATGGAGGGGTGGATGAAGTGTTTGAGTCTCAGGGGTAAACAGAGGTGCATCCGTATCCAATCCTATTGAAGTAAATGGGTGCTTTCTTCATCCAAGAAACACTAAGTAATTGTCATTTACACCAACTGCCTAAATGTCCACTACAGGAAGTGGCAATGCTAGCGGACGTAGCCACACAGGCTACATTTAGATTAAAAACGTGGTGTAAGGGACACCATTCTGAGTTGACCATGACTGTGGGGGCTTGCGGACACTTGGATGTTTATTCTGGTGTTTTATTATGTCCCAGGAAGTGATCACTTTGGCTGCAACACTCTTTATCCCTGAAGATCGGTAAAGTGGTGAGTAGATAATGAGAGGATTTCCTTCATTCTGCTGAACTATCCCTCTGAATATAAGACCCTCTGTGCCGGGGTGACAATAATAGATCTTGACTGCAAGTGCGCATGCAAGTTCAAGTCTCATACTATTAACATCATTGTGTTAACACCATAATATCACCTCAGATGTGACCTCTCACCGTTTCTATGAAGCACCAGAATACACAGAGCCGTGCAGAGGGATACAGATGCAATTATTTAAGGGAACCGCTGTCAGTGGGACACTTGTAGGAAATTGGAATCAGATGGAGATTAGACAGTAAGGAATATGTTCCCCCCTCGGAGGTAAAGTGAGGAGAGAGGACGGGCGGGGGGGAGGAGGGGGACTGTGCTGTGCGGCTTATGGCAGCGGTGACCTGTGAACAGAGGAAATTGACTTATGTTGTAAGCCCAGCCTCTCTGGAGAGCTAATTTACCCATCTCCCTCTGGACATTTACCTTCGTCTGCAATAAATCAGCACAAACGGACTGATTTAAATTCTGTCTGCTTTTATCTGTTGACTTATTGTGTCTCTGCGGTGGACAAACTCATGGAAAAAGTGTCCCCGGGGATTTTCAAACCAGAAAAACAACAAGTGGTAACTCACACAGCACAGAGTCCCTTTCTTTTGTTTTCTGTCTGAAGGGTCGGGGGGGGGGGGGGGAGGAGGCTACATGCAAACTACAGCATTGTAGTTTTAAAACACATAACCGCTGCTATGTTTTTTTTAAATCTGGAAATGCGGGGAAATTTGGAAACTGTTGGAAAACTGTAGTGTGGACGAGCAGTAACAGAGAGGTTTGGAAATGATGGCCAGTCACTTCCTGATTGGTTCACGACACTCCTCCTCCCGGCAATGAAGGTGAAACATCGCTAACACTCGGCCCGGACCTTGTTGTCGGCCCG
The DNA here is from genome assembly GCF_947347685.1 of Pleuronectes platessa. NCBI lineage: Eukaryota > Metazoa > Chordata > Actinopteri > Pleuronectiformes > Pleuronectidae > Pleuronectes > Pleuronectes platessa. The sequence goes on along the minus strand of NC_070627.1, from coordinate 8,209,243 downwards.
AGAAAAGAAATCACACTTTTCACCGCCTTTGTTTCTCATGTTTCCGATTTTTCTGTAACTGAGCACCCAACCAACTGTCGAGTAGAAAAATCAACTTCCTGTTTACATCGGCAAGCACACGCCCACTGTGCGTTAACGGTCACGTGACATGTGTTTTTACATGTGTCAGAAAGGACATGGTTTACGAAACGGAGCTACAGCCTCTTGTTTTGGATCAGCTGGTGGCTGGAGTTGTTCTGCTACTGTCGGGCCGCTCGGCAGACAGCTGTGCTTCAAGAGAGGCGGTTGGTGAAGAGCAGGAAATTATGAGACGTGTCAGAACAAGACGGATATTTTCAAGCTGCACATTTTTCTCCCTGCTGGAGACTTCTGTCTGTCTGCCTGGACAAAGCACTAAACACACACACATACACAAACACACACACACACACACACATACATGCATACACTCGGTCTAACACACACTTGCGTAAGCGCACACTCATTCGCCTCTTATTCATACTCACTCATGCATGTGCAGATGAAGACTGACACATACACACTACACATTATGAATATGCCTATTGATCTGTGTGATTCTGCATATTGTTTCTGGGAATCAAATGAATGTGCAACAACTCTGCATGTCTTTGAATCACATTTAGCTTTTGATAGATTTCAATGATATGATATAAATATATATTGGATGATTTCTGTGTAAAGATCACGTCACTAGATATTGTATGTCTAATATGCAAAAAACACCCAAAACAGGTGCTTTCTTATGGAAAACATGTGACTCAGGGTTTCTTATCATCCCAGGTCATACTCTACTGATTCCATCAATACTCAAAAAGATTGCGTGATAGTACAATCATCAATCAGATAGTATAGAGCAGCACTTCTCTGGGTGTAAACATGCTGAGATATGAGCTTTATCGCCCTCGTATCACCCACATCTGGGATCTCTCTCTCTCACTCTCCATCTCCCTCATGCTCTCCATGTTCCCTTTTTCTTTTCTTTTTTTAATCCAGCAGTTGTTGCATCAGCAGAACCGTTGTGTGTGTGTGTGTGTGTCACGCTGAAGTAGCTTCTGTTTTTTTTTGTTGACATATCCTGATAAGCAGGTGCATGTACGAGCACAGACTTGTGATGCATGTCTCTCTCTCCTCTCTCTCTCTCTCTCTCTCTCTCTCTCTCTCTCTCTCTCTCTCTCTCTCTCTCTCTCTATAACACACACACACACAGACACACACACACACAAAAACTGTACACAAACACAGGAGCACGAAAATCCTACCTACCCAGAACAGGAGTGGATTTCCCTTTCTCTTTTTTTCCTGTGGTTTTTGAATAATTATGTTTGTTATGAACAGATTTGTCGATTTCTAAGACTGTTCAAACATTCAACACAAGCAAACCTCAGCCTCATTCAAACATCTGAGTGTATATTCAAATGTGTGTTTGCCCGGTGTAACATTGTATACACACACACACACACACACACACACACACACACACACACACATTGCACACGCCCACCACACAGTAACAGCCCTGGGACATCAGTCTCATTCATACAAATTCTACATCCAGACCTGAGCATGTTCTGTTCTGACTGTGACTGGGATTCGTAACAGTTTGGTTGATCTCACTAATTCTCCACATCAGCTGAGGAAAAAAAAAAAGATCACGCCGCTGTGTTGATTTGAAATGTCTATCACTTTTAATACCTGCACTAATATCAGAACATTTAATTATCTCTGCCTCCTTCACGGCATCTCTCTCTCTCTCCTCTATCCAGATCCACCTCGGAGAGAAACTTCCCTGTCTCTCCCTGCGTCTCTTTCTTTCAGCTGTTTGAAGAGGAGGCGGCCACTGACAGCTCTCATCACCACCTTCCCTCTTTATGCAAAAAGCAGCGTCGTGGCCGGATGCCACGGGTAGGCACTGTAAACATCACTCCCTTTCTCTCCCTCCCTCCAACACAATAGCGCCCGACGTGATTGAGGCATGCGAGTCTGTGGCTGCCGTGTGCCAAACATGGGCCGGGTAAATTGCTGGGAAGAAGGTAATGGAGGGAAGAAATGAGAAGACGTGCATGTGCCTTTGATTCAATCCCTCGTGAAGGATTGATTCAAATCTACGAAAGGATCAAATTTAGTTGAAAACGAAACAAAAATGTGTAAAAAAAAACAAGATAAAACCTGGATTTTTTCTTAAATCCGTTAATTTCTCATCCGGCAGTCATGAGGCTTCAAAGTGCTATTTATATAAGTGTTAGGACAAGTTGCTTAAGTGTGGCCCTTCCTCGTCTGAGAGGAGCGCATCACTCCCCGCTCCCCTCACTACCCCGCACGCTGCAAACAAGTCTGGGCAGCTTTGTATCTCATCCCTCTTTGGATAAACACAGGCAGGAAATGAATGTGGTTTTACAATGATTCACTCCATACTGGAAGCATTTGCTGTCAAAGAAATCCATTCAGAGCAGCTTTGGCTTCACATGTTTACTATTTGCTTTTGCCCTGGCAGATATGTATCTTTTCATTTGCTTATTTCCTTTACCTCTAGAACACACCTCACCGAGGACATGTTTAGTTTTTTTTTTTGTTGCTCTAACTCGAACAGTTCATGTCTGAGTTTTGAAGAATTTTGACAAAATGGACCATTTTGAACAACCTTTTTTTTCCCGTCTCCCTCTTTTCTGCTCTGCTATCTTTATAAGTGGAAAGTCAAAGTGCCAGAGGGCTACAGCTTTAACCATGGAGTACAGCTGGGGAGGGACTGTCAGCCGGAGTAATGAGCTTTACCTTTAGCTGAACCATAAAGGCTGGTGCCTGCCTATGGGCAATGCTGCTCTGAAGTGAGGAAAACACACAAAAACTTGCACATGTACGCCCCCCCCCCCCCCCACACACACACACACACACACACACACACCTTGTCCGGCCACAAACAGAGGCTCCGGTTGTTGCAGGGGTCCTCGATTGCTGAGTGACCATTGTCAGGAATCCAAACTTGCTGAGTGTGTGCGATTCCAAGGAATAGAAAACGATGACAGATCGATCTCAGCGTAAAATGTGTTCATTGGCTGTGTGTGAGCTATGGAATCGATTTTAAAGTAAATTCCTTAAAATTATAAGAGTAATCGCTCAATGGTCGTCCTGCAGAATGTGGCCTCCTCACACTTAATAACTTCAAAAGATCACATCTTTTAGATATCATTTGAATTCAAATATATTATTGTATGAACATATAATTTTCAACAGCATCTTTAACTGTCTTTCTTACTCATGTATTATTTGAAAATCATTTTAAATATAACATCTTGATAATATCTTTCTCTTTTTTTAATTACTCTTATATTTTTTTTTACAGATTTTAATGATTAAAGCTGCACTCATTCCTTCTTATCTAAGCAATGGATGAAATCACTGCATGTAATATAAAAGTAATGTTTTGAGAAGACGGGAGCAGATACATTGATAACGTGACCCAGTGTTTCCTCTCAGCTCGGCAGCATCTTCCAGCATCTCCGCTCACTGTGCTTGTCTAATTCAGCTGACTGGAAATAAATGATGTAAGGCTCTTACTTCTAGTCAGTTGCAACAAGGTGAGACACGCTGATGCGATGTGGAGTTTATAGCAAATGCTTCCCGATATCCAGAGTGAGAGTCAAAGACCATTTGTGCCTCATTAAACCTTTGGAATATCTCTTCTGTGGACTGGAAACAACAAACGCAGTCATATGATCCAGAAACCAATTGGATCAGGCATTGTAATAATGCACAATAGTCATTATATTCGCTTTGTTCGCACAGCCGGCACCTTATGACCAGCAGCACATCCTTAGTTAAACGTTCTTCCCCTCAAAGGTTAATGTGCACGATTTCAAGGTGTCAGCAGAGCCACTGTGCCGCCTGATGACCGACAATAGGCCCTGATGCACCGTGAGCTCATGTGCAGAATGAGACGTTAACAGGGGGGGGGGGACATGAAGGAAGTTCAGCAAACAGGCCGTGAATCAACATGTGTGCTGATTTTAATGTTGATATGGTCAAGTCCTGTGATTGCTGCTGTGCTTTTGTGCAATTGCTGGTCATTTGTGCACAATATGCATGACTCTCTTATAAGGAAATCTCCAATGGCACCAACCTCCACTGAGGCCCAGCAGACCTCTTCTGAAACTACATTTGAATTCACACAAACCAAAACAGCTCTTAAAACTCACAGGTAGGCAGAAGCTTTCCACACTCACATCCTTCATCCAGCATTTCCTCTGAACAAAATAAAAGAGCTCATCATGTGTGGTGAGAGCCGAGCTGTCACGGCAGCAGGTGGTTTCTGCTTCACCAATGTGACGCGGTCGCTGACGTGGCATTAACCCCCCCGTGTAGTCATGTGCTCCCAGGCTCCGTCCGCTGGGCTTGGGAATCAGCCATGTGTGGGGCCAGTGAGACGAACAGTGAGACACAGACAGATCAATAATTCCTGCTAATCCATAATCCCGTCAACAGTGACAACAATAAGCTGCGAATGTTACTTTTCCACCTATTTGTTTTTTATTGATCCAAGATGTATATTTGGAGCTTAAAATGGAATTTAATTAAATATTTATACTTTCGGTTTTTGCCGTGTATTTTGTGAAGCGCTTTGTAACCTTGTGCTTTACAAATAAACGTATTGTTATTATTTATTTGAGCTGTTTTCAGGGACAAACAACTGAAGGACCAGAGAAGCCACGAGGGTGATGTCTTGTTGTTGTGTCTCTGTCCTTCTGACTCTAGTAAACCAGTGAAGGGCGCTGTGTGTAAAACACAGTACACTGTGTGTTTACAGGCCTGTTTGTTGACCAAACAGCTTGTTCCCATTACCGCACTCGGGCCTAGGTGAACAAGACTTGCTTGTACAGTTGTTAGAAGGGGAGACGCCAGATGCCTTTCATTAGACAGATGAGCGGCGGCAACCATCCTGTGTAATTTATCTGTTTTTGTGTTGGGGTGAATATGAAAGAAGACGAGGGCTCTTCCTGGTGTTGCACTGGGTTTGTGTGTGAAGGAGCTTGTGTGTGTGTGAGGCGAGAGGCCACCGCAGCAGATAATCCTGCTCCAGAGCTAAAAGTTGTGTGACGTGGCAGGTCTGCAGATAGGCTGCAACAGGCCGGCGAGGAGTCGCACTGTGTTCCCTGAGAAACCAAGACATCTGCTGTCTGTGAGAAGAGAACACAGGGACCAGGCCGGGGACTAAGGGGGTCCCCGTGGTCCCGTCCACACTGGCAGAGGCTGTCCACTGACTGACTAATTGGTGAGGGGCCTGTGCGTGAGCGGGTGAAGGAGGGGCGTCTGGGTGGCAAGCCAGAGAGGAAGGAAGACAGGCCACCTCGTTCCCACAGGATAAGGAAAGAGGAGAAAAAAACCAGCGACCAAACTACAGAAGAGGACAGGAGTAATAGATGCCCCCCCCCCCCCTCCTTCTCCTTCCCTCTGTAGCCCTTCCAGACCCAGACTCCAGACTAGCCTCATCCTTGTAATTTAGATTAATTTCTTCCACATTTTCCTCAGGGATTAGGCAAACCCACCCCCCCCGCCCCCCCCGTCCCCAACACACATACTCACAGGCACGCACACTCGCCTCACCACCCCCCCCCCCCCCAACCATAGTTGCTTAATGCTCTCATTATTGAACTACATTCCCCTCACAGCTAACCCCCCACCCCCGACTCTCTGCGCACACACACACACACACACACACACACTCAGAAATGAAAAACTCCCTCATCGCTGATCAGTGTTGATCTCTTAAGGTCATTAAATGATTCCCCTGATTATGTGAATGAAACTGTTTCGTCTTATTTAACTTCATTAATGAAATGTTCCGCTCCAAAGTCAACTCGCACTTATTGCCCTTTCGATGGTGCTGTCACCAGATGAGTTATTAAGTATTTTCACTACGCTGCTTTTGGAAATGGGAGCAATTATTGGCCAAAGTTGCCTGTTATGGAACAAAGAGGAGGAGTTTTTGTCGTCCCCCCCCCCCACCCCATGTCTCAGAGGTTTTCTTGTAAATAAACGATTGTGCGCTCTTCGCTGAGCGTCACTGAACTGGACAGCGACAAAAAGAGATCGTTGTCAGAACGCTACAAAAGCCATGTCACAGTGAAACACACGTTCACGTCTGGTTCCTCCAGGCAAAAAATCCAGTGGTCTGTGTTGTCCGACTGCAGTTGAACACAACACAGTGGGGAAATACCAGCAGCGTGAGTATACTTACCGTACCTCCAGGTGTGTGGACTTAATGCCACACAGGGGCGAGTCACTCTGGGAGCAGACGTTCCTCAAAACAACAAGAAAATACTTGGACCTGTGTAAATATACAGAAATGTACATCACAGGCACTTAGACATTAATCACATCACGGATCTTGTAAATGTTGTGATTCATCCATCAGTTGTATTTTCTCTGACAGATTGTGATTCCCCATTGAGGTTCACTGGAGTGTGTGGGTTGTACTAATGCATGTACAGTACATATCACCTTGTCTGTCTTTATCCTTTCATCTTCTATTTTCTCATTTTCTCATTTCCCACTTTCTTCTCACTGGAAAGCACTGTTTAAAAAACTGCTTCATGAAGCTAGTTATTCAGTGTGAATGTTATTTGTGTAATTTACATAAAAGTACCTGAGACACATTTATGAGATACTGTTTGAGTAGTGAGACAAGAACACTGCAAACTAGAATGGGACTTAATAGAGCACCATTCTCCACCAAGGCCCGTCAGTCCAACATCAAGCGAATAATTGATTCCATGTAAAATCAATAGAAATGTTTAAAGAAATCCTATAATGCAATGGTAAATTATTCTGCATGAAGATTTAATCGGTTCTTTCCTGGCTCCCATCCTTTCATTGACTTTCATGGAAATCTCTTCATCAGTTATTGCGCAATCCTGCTGATAACAGCCAAACTGAAAACAGACAGGGGGGAAATAATAAAAACAAAGAACTGTCCTCTGTCCTCAGCACGTAACTCTAAATCAACATAAAAATCCTCATTGAAACAAGCATTTTAATTTTTTTACTTTTTTCTTGCTGATTCTTTTCTTTCCAGAGAGAGAAACAAACTGTGCTTGTTTGTACAACTCGTGCTCATAAACTTGAGCATAACTGTGTTTTTAGAGAACTTTAATCTTTTGGTTCAATTAGTTTTGCATAAATAATGTTTGTTTGCTTGCTCTAAGGGTCGAGTAACGTCTCCTCTGACACAAACTGCTCCGCTGCTCCACAGTGTTTCACCTGTCAGGGAGGAGCGGTCCAAGATTTATTAAAACGAAGATGAAAGAAAACGTTTCAATGAATTTGGCTGAAATACAGACAAACGTGTGAGGACCGAGCCATCTCCTGCTCTGAGGTGCCTCTTCTGAGGATTTCATTTGATTTTCATTCTCGATCTCACCTTCTTTCTGAGAGTTTCCTAAATTACAATCTAATCATCTGGCGATCGGTTTTGCTCCTTCCTTTCTTTTTTCTAGCTCACATTTTATCCTCGAATGATCATCTTGCTTCCTGCATTTATTGAACTAGACCTTGACTCGTGATTTACACATGAGGATCTCCTGTCATCACGATGACTTATCGCTGATGACATGGGGTATTAAGACTTGGGTTTAACTCATAAAGTGGTTTCAGTGGTCGGGAAGTGCAAGCAAGCGATTAGTCTGACTGCAAATGAGCCTTAATGTACAACAGATTTCAAAGGCAGTCGTTGAAGGGGAAGTGGTTGGGATGAATGGAAAAGGGGGTGAGAGTAAATTTGTAAGTATGTGGGAACATGTCGGGCGCGATGATGTGAAATGTGTTACAGTACGGGGTGTATACAAATACTGCAATGATTGGATTGTTGGAAGAAGCTGATTTGATTTCCTGTATTTTTCTCCCTGAAATAAGTTGTTAAAAATGAAACTCTTCAGTAATTCTGAGACTATTTAAAAACACAAGTTTTAGCCCAACTATATGAATTACAACTGGATTTCTGGTTTTTAAAAAAATATATTATTTAAATGCTCTACAGCTACTGAATATGGAAAATCATTACTTTGGGGTATTGTATTAGAAGAATTGTTTTAAATTTAAGATTTCTGTATGCTGGTTTATAATTGTATGAATATGGTAACATTTCATGAGCTTACCTTCCCTGTCAAGGTTTGTGAATCCCAAACAAATGAAAGCCATTATAAACTGTTATCTTAGCACTATATATATATATATTTTTTTTTTAAAGCAATAAAACAAGCGATAACATTTTAATTCGATTTTAGAAAGAAAAATGTTGCATTGAGTTTGAACTATTTGGCACATTTTCCATCTTTCCTGACAGTTCTGTCATGTGACTTACTGCGACCTACATATAAAGGTCGTTCAGTCAGAACTGGCATGAAATACAACTACACTTCACTGAGTCTGGAGTTGACAAGTAGCCCTGGGGATCCTAATGAGATCAAAAGATTCTATTAGTATGTCAGATATAATCTCTGGAAATAAAAGCAGTATAGGAGTTTTCTTTTTTTTCCATAAAAGACGGAGAAGTGAAGGCAGCAGGTAACCTTAACAAGTCGGAGCTTGCCTCGGTTTCCCAGCTTCACGGGGTGTGTCGGGGGTGAATTAGTCAGAATGTCTCACGGTTGAGACGAAAAACGTCTGACCAGTTACTATGTTGGTTGTGTTTTGGAAAACACATGGTGAGGGATGACGCATTAAACAGGTGCATTGTGGTCTGATTGGAAAAGATCTGGTGGTAGACTCTTCTCACCACCGTGTTTTTAACTGTACTTTCTATGCATGGTTTATCTTCACTGATATTAAGATTAACATGTAAGAGTTCAAACTGAAGACTTCAATAATCATCTGCCATGTTCTGCTCAGGGAGGATCTCCTCCGCTGACCGCTGGTGAAGCGTGGGAATGGGACACGTGGACCTTTAATGTGTCTTTGAAGATTCTCTGTCAACCAGTTCGTGTTATTTATAAGAGCTGTAAAAGGAAATTGGACGTTTCACCAACAGCTTCCCCCATGAGCTCACGGCTGCTCACAACAACCCCTGCAAAATGGCAGAATGACAATATGAAAGACAAAACAGACAGGGGGACAGAGGGGGGGGGGAGGGGGGGGGGGGGTGAAAGGATAAATAAGCAAAGCATCAGACAGAGGGAGAGGGAAATCTTCCTCTTTCTCCCTCTGTCAACCTCCAGTAATACCTCCTTCCCCTTTCTTTTTTTGTTTTAACCACCTCCTCCCACCAGCCGCTCTCTCTGAGCCGAGTGCACAAGCTCACACGAGTAACTGAAGGCAGTTAAAGTCAACCGCTGCGAGGGCAGTGATCCTCTGAGTTGACAGGTCTGGTTGAACAGGTTCTGAGGGGAGAGGCTGATACTTGTTCAACTGCAAGGTATGGCCCACTGCTGCTGCTGCTGCTGCTGCTGCTGCCTCTGTAGCATTCACACTGGCCTTTGTGAGACGCTGGTTAAACCCACTGACCTTCGGTGCAGGATGTGTACATGTGCAGAGTTTGTTTTTCCCATTCACCTGGTTATAGTCGAGATAAGTTTTTTTTTTACTCATAGAGAGTTCAATTTGTCGGGGGTGGTGGGGGTCGGCCTGTGAGCTTAACATAATGTGGCATAAGGGATGTTTTTAGTTTTCTGGATGAGATCAAAGACAAATTTCCCGCCTGGTCTGGAAAATGAAGCTTGTTCTATTTGACTCTCTGCAGCACATGTGAGGAGTAATGTTGACACAATGCACCGTGGTGGATCACAGCACTGCAGTTGTTCTTATATGTCCAACGTTAAAGCTCAAATGGGATCCAGTCAGCACTGGTTTGCAGTTACTCTGGCTCAGCCGTTTAGCAGTACACCCCTAGAACACACGAACAGGCAGACCACATGAATCAGCAGGGACCGGCCAGGCAAGTTATGATTGAGCAAGCTTGCGCCACATGTAAATCCCATCTGCAGTTTTGCATTGCTTTGTTTTTCTCACACACATCAAAGGCATTGTCATCTGCAGGGTGAAACTTGCAGTGCCACATTTCCAGAGATGAAATTCACCTTGAAACTCAAAGCAGGTCGACTGTTCACGGGGAGCACACCTGCTCCACAACACGGAGAATACAGGGGGCTGTCAGCGAGCCGCGACCTTAAGAAGACATGGGTATGAAAGTGATGGGCTCCGAGCACAAACTACTTAGTATGTGTCAATAGCTTTCTAAGTTTAAACATGAACAAGCCATTTGTCCGCCCTCAGCTATCTCTGCTCATCACATGATGTACTTTTGAGGTCCATGCCTTCACTGAACCACACAGCCTATTTGTGAAGCTAAGTGAGAGCAGATAATGATGGCTACTGTTCCCATTCGTTTGGGGTTTTTCTTTGGCGTTTATTAATAGGAGAATTTTCCAACACATGACTAAACCATCATCTGTGAAATACTGCTGAAAGGAAGGCTACAGAACAATAGGGCTATCCATTAACAAAATGTGTGTGTTGGTGTGTGTGTGTGTGTGTGTGTGTGTGTGTGTGTGTGTGTCTGGCCCAGGCGACATCACTGACTCGCTGAATCAGACTTTAGTCTTTCTTTTTATTTTCATTTTTCCTGAAACTTTAAAACAGTTTTTTTTACATATTTTCAAAAAAAGGTATATCATGCCCACTTCCTAACCTCTACTCGATAAAAAACTAACCCATTTATAAAAGTTTAACACATCATCATCATCATCATCATCATCATCATCATAAAAAGTTAAACCATACACCAGAATGATACCATTATTTACACAAGCCCATTAAATTACAACATAAATTAGAAAATATTTACATCCAGAACAAGACACTGGATAAAATTCTATGTGTGGAATTTAATGTCTAATTAAAAGATTTTTTTGAAGAAGGAAATATGTACATTTACACACACTCTCACAACATGCATACACTCCGGCAGGACTGAACTGGTTGGTGGGTCGATGTCAACGAGAGGGTTTTAAATACTAATGATGATTAATACCTAACAGTCACAGAAAATAACATGTTCTCACTGCCCGGTATAAAAGATAGAGTAACAATGGAAGCACTGCTATGCCTGTAATCCACATGAACACTGAAGAGGCTTCTATTATAACAACTTTGAAGTCTCTGGTTTCTGACCAAACACAGATTGACAAACCCAAAGTCGTCATTTCTTATTCAGGCTTACATAAGATTCAAATCATCTCTCGTGAAAACAAAGCACAATAACACTGGAGCCATTTTGAAGTGGTTGTACAAATCAAGCATAAAAAAAGTCAAGAAAAACCATTTGGATATTCTTCTCTCTCTTTTTCCTCATATAAAAATTGTCCTGTTGCAAGTCCATTGAGACACAGGAAATCAGTGGATTTGCCTCCAGACGGAGTAGAAGGGGGAAAAGCTGAGAGGAATTCACAGCCACAGCAACTCATCTTGAAATGATGTCCTCTAGGGAGAGAAAAAAAAACAGTATGCACTTTGTTCTTTTTTCCTCTTCTTGTCAACAGAGTGCAGGTCCCATGGTTGTAGCGTTGGCACATTGGCAACTGTGCAGGACTGCAGAGGGGTCGCCGAGACAGGGTCTGTAGTTCATCTTCACAGGAGGCGCTCTCCCGTCAGGATCGGTCCGCGGGCGTTAACCTCTAAGGTGCCAGAACAGACTGAAACTGCAGCCGGCTGTGACAAGTTTTCTTTTTTTTAGAAATCCTCAAACTTCTAAAAAAGATATGAATCTAACAGTGCGAGCATACAGTACGTACATACACAGTCACGCACAAATTCAGCTTTCAAAAAGGACAATACTAGATATTGATTTTTAAAAAAGTCCAAAAAGGGCAGACAGGGCAGCGAGATTAAGGGGCTCGGGGGGGGGGGTTGGTGGTGGTCTGGGGGGAGGTTCTAAAGTTCGTGGGGATTCTCCTTTGAGCTCTCATTTCCTGTGCTTGTCCATTTTGTCGGTAGATTTGCTGCCACTGTCTGAGGATCCCTGGGTGTCGTTGCCGGAGCTCAGGTACATCTTGTCCACTTGCTTGAGCGCCTCGTTCAGGTAGTTCTGCAGCGAGGTCATGGCGGCGCAGATGGCCGGAGAGCCGAAGCCGTGAGTGATGAGGCTGAAGTGGGTCAGGCAGCCCTGGATTCCCTGCTCCATGATGGGAGCCGGCCGAGAGTTCCCCAGCGGCGATCGATCCTGAGTGAGCAGGTCGGTGAACTCCTTGCAGATTTGCCTGAAGGTGGAAAAAAAAAACACTGATTTAGGAGGACAGGGGAAAGTGCTCAGATTGACCACATCTACTGATTCACCGTGGCCTGAGTGCAACCAGACAACACTGCAGGTAATTCAATACGCAAAAATGCTCCGGTCATCCATGAAATTCTATGCAAACTCTATCCATGGACACTCACTTGGCAGCAAGGAGCATGTTCTTCCGAGAGTTGACCTCGTTGCGTTCTACGTGCGGCCGGCCGAGGTATTCAGCGATCGCCTTCGCGGGGAACTCCGTCTCACACACGTAACCGAAGTCTCTCGCTAAATGAACAGCTTCACCTGAAAGACAAGAACGAGGGATGAATGGCTTTAGTCAGAGATGAAACACAGATCATCCCCGAAGCAGTTGAAGGTGAAACATGCTCCTGATCTCAGACTAAGGCTGTGTGTTTAGGAATAAATACAGATTCTTATTATTTATGTCTACATATCACGGCCTGCCCTTTCACGGTAGTCAGAGATGAATTGGAAAGCTGGTTAGCCTTCGAAATTTATCGATGTACAGCTTCACACTAGCGCTCGGCTTTGGACCTGATTACCCGAGCATCAAGGCACATGAAGAGAAGCAGCTGAGCTACAGAATAATCAGCTGTGCTCAGCCTTCTGGCCCCGGGCAGGAAGAACTAGTGAGATGAACATATTCACGTCTTGAGGGTGGTTTGACTTGCATGGTCATAATGGGTTTATGTGGATAAATGCTAGCACAGAGTGCCCACGGCACCAACAGTACCACTTATTGATAGACACGCACATCATTTGAGGACGCAGGCAACCATTCAGAAGCACAAGATTTAAGGTCAGCCGGCCCTCCTGGCGAGTCGAACACAAGATAACAAGGCTTAATTCAGCTTTGAAGGTCTCGAAATAACACAAGCCTCCAGTCATTCTCCACAAAATCATCAGCCCGTTTAAAAAATTAGGCATGTAGAGGAGCATGGGAGAGGAAAAGAACATGTTCTACCTCAGCCCGCGGCAGGTAGCTGTGATTCAAGTGATTCCAAGTGATCGCAGCTAGGCACCACCGACTGATGAGGATGTTGACAGGGGAAGGTAAAGGTGTTGTGTCATCATCAAAACTACGTAACGGCCTGACTTTGAATAACTGAATAGATGTGGCCGTGTAACAAGATGCAGGCGTTAGATATAAAGGGTTGGTCCACTCTCTTTGACAAAACCCTCTTCTCTCCCCTCTGCTCGCACCCCAACCGGTTGAGGCTGCCGGCAGAAAATGTTGTGTCTCTCTCTATTATACTGTTTAATCTCAACCTCACGATGTTTAGTGCCGTGAGACAATGTTTCTTGTGATTTGATGCTATAAAAACAAGTTTTAATTGAATTTAATCGAAGTTTGCTTAGTTGTTTGACAGGATTATACAATTGTGCAGAGTTAGTGCAGAGATGTTTATTGCGTTATTCTGTTTCTTCATAAGGGTTCAAAAAAAAATTGAAAGACAAAGTAAAAAAGGATTAAATCAGGTCTTTGTTGATAACATAAGACATCGGACAGGAATCATTTACTCCTTCATTCTGATTTTGGCGAAATGGACAGATTCACAATGGGAATAAAAGGACAGCATTGATTTTTTTTTTTTTTTTACTGAAACAAGTTCCTCAAGATAAAAACCCAGTGCTTCAAACACCCATGCTACGTCGAAGAAATTGACATTCCTACTTGCTATAGAGCGACATTCCAGTCGGTGCGAACAGCAATTACACCTGAGAAGGAGCTGGGAACCACTGAGTGACATGGCATACCTTCTACGAGTGAGGTAAGTAGGGTGACGTTGGCGGCCTTCCTCCTTCCTGCCGGCAGGTTCAGCCCAATTTTATCCAGCTTTTCTCTCAGGGAACGCCCGCCATTTTTTGACTTGGCTCTGCAGGAGGACACAAAAAACACAGGGTGAGTCCAAAGCCAAAAAGTCGTTCATGGATTATTCACAATAAAAATGTTTCTCCCATAGGTGTGTTTGCTCAGGGAGGATTAGGGAATTAATAAAGGATTTGGCAGAATTTGATTATCATGATTATTTCTTTCTTTTGGACAAACATGATGTGAATCGAACAGAACAATCCAACGACTGGAGCCCTACACAGTAAAAAACAACTTATCAGATGAGACCTCTCACTTGGACGGTCTCATCCTACACTTAAGAAACTGCAAGTAACACACAAACAGCCTCTCATGATCTAAAAAACACTGAAACAATTGATGGTTCCACTCAACAAAAAAAAAGCACAGCAGAGAAATCACTCATACATGTGTTTGCAGAAACGCTTAAACTCCGCACTTGCCATGGCCAATTCAGTTTTCCGCATGACAGGAGAGGAGCAGGCTCTCCCTCTCCGTGGCGGCTGTGAGGGGGAGCATCTTCAGGGAGGCGTGTGTGTGTGTGTGTGTGTGTGTGTGTGTGTGTGTATGTGTGTGTGTGCCCCCACTCCTTCACCCCCTGCTCCCCCCGTTGTCCCTCAGATAACGATCCTCCTATTGCTATATGACCTACTTAAAAACTGACTATGATTGTTTGTGTGTGTGTGTGTGTGTGTGTGCACATGTCAGCATTAACACATACACATGGGAAGTGGCAAACGTGCACTCCAAGCACAAAACGCTCCAGTCAGGACGTACTGTAGCCTCCCAGTCCCTCAGCAGACTACCACACTAACATATGTGCCATAAGGTCAACTGCTCTGCCACGGATAAATGTGCGCACAACGCGGCGCCTGACAGACGCACAAACACACCCAGCGACTCTTTAGATCGCTACTAACTGCGTTGATGTAACCTATCTCCAGAGGAAGCAAGGAAAACCAAAATTGCCGACCACACAAAGAATGTCACGAACCTTACGCAGAAAAAAACAACAACTGATGAGCCACATCAACTGAGCCGAGCTGTGCCTTTAGAAAAGTATTTCCCAAGGGCTGCTGAGCTTCAGTCAACAGATCACAGGCCAGTCACAACTGAGACAATCACACAAGCTTATCTAGAGCTCGCAGGCAACACAGCTCTCGATAAAAACCAACCAAATGAGGTATGCTCTGGTTGGTTACCTTGATTTTTGTGAATCTGTGCAAGTGTATTTCTAAGTATTTTCTAAGTATTTCTATGTATTTTCTAAGTATTTCTATGTATTTCTAAGAGTCTGAGCTCTGACCTGCGTAAGACGCCTCCCAGCAGCGATGCGTTGAGACACTCGGGGGGCGACAGGCGTCTCTGGACCTCGGCCACGGTGACCTTGTACTTGGAAGTGGAGCTCAGCAGGGAGAGGCGGCCCGGTACGGAGCAGAACACCTCCATGGGATTTGACACCATGCCCAGCAGGGACTCTTTCTGGAAGGGAAGACCCAGCGCGTTGCCTTTGGGTAGAGTGATGGGACCTGCAGGGTGTGCAAGAAGACATAAACACGTGTGAGAGAGTGAAAAAGGAAAAGAAATAGAATTGCAACAGGGTTTGTTTACACGTGCGCACTTTTCCCGTGTGTCTGCGTAAGCTCAAATCAGAGTGATTCCCATAGGGTGTGTGTGCAGCTCTAAACAAGTGAGAAAAACAGTGTGTGCCGCACTAAAGTATACAAAAAAAATCAACTGTTGAAGACGGTTGAAATACTGTGTGGTTTTCCAAACACTGGATGCCTGCTGTTTTTTTTTTTTAAATGCCCTCATGCCAAACACCATCCACAAACAGGTACACACACACACACACACACACACACACACACACACACACACACACACACAGAAGGCCTCTTCATCTGAGCCACAGATTTACCTCGGAACTTTAGCAACAGAGAGAAATTGTGTGTCTATTTCTGGCTGCCCCCCCCCCCCCCCCCCCCCTTCCCCCCTCCCCCTCCAAAAGAGAAATGTGTTCACAGATTCAAAGATGTTGTAAAAAACCATCCCACAAAAGCACTGACAGTCATCGGACAAAACACAACAGTACAGCACAACTACAAAAAAAAAAAAAAAACAGGGCTATCTTCATCCTCACCCGCAAGAACGCCCCCCTGATAATAAGTCCTCTGTAAGCGATCAAGGTTCCTGCCACCTCGTAGTCCTAATACTGAGACAGAAATCACAGAGTCACATGGGCGCTGCAAGGCTCCTCTCTGGGGCACATGCTTGGGAATGACATCCCGTTGTTTACAAGTGGAAAACCTAGATCGCCCATGGCGTGCCCTTAAGCATGGGAACAATATAATGAGCCATCACTGATTTATGTAACAAATGCAGACTGGCTGGTTTACTGTGGCGTGCACATGGCTCTCTGCTTGCGAGCGAGCGTGCAACACAATGCTCTCACACTTTGTGCAGAAATGTATCCAGCGTCTCTCTATCTATCTATCTGCAGTATTTTTCTGGAATATGGTTCAAAATTGGACAAAAAGTGAGAGAATAACAGAGTCGCTGGAGCTGATCTTTTTCTCTCTCTCTAAACTCAAAGTCTGTTTCGTGGAGCCGCCATGACAAACACAGCAGGAGAGAGTTCCCTTCAAAACAGTTCATGTCCCAACAAATTACTGAGCTGTCCTTCACATGCGAGCCTAATGCCACACCCCACCCAAAGCTGGTTCTGCAGAGCCAAGACGCTGCTGCTTCCAGATCAACTCGTAATTTCCTGTTAACGTGATCTGAAAAGAGCTGCAATTGCGAGCTTAGCCGGCCTAGAGATGATCCCAAGCTTTCCTCCGCTCTCGCACTCAACACCGAGGGGTCGTGACGTTGCTCAATTTTCATGTCATGTCAGCTGCGGCACTGACATTCTTTTTTTTTTGTTGTTGAAAGGAATCTGTTTTGTTCTTTCCACTGGGCATCCATTCAAGCACCTTCACCAACAGAATGGGCTGAGCTTAGATAAGTGCATCTCACGGTGAGGAGGATTAGCACTGTGTGCAAGTGTGAGCAGGAGACTCCTCCTCTGCTGTGGCCTCAGACTGAGTGGCGTGACATGTCACTACAGAGGTAATTGTTTTGACATTTCTAAATGTGAAGAGGGTGAAACAAAATGTGCAGGTCCTTACAGTACGTTTAAACTGCTGCATATTTGTCTAGTCGTGGAAAGACACATGAACATCAGGCGGATTATTCCAAAACTTTTACACTAATGGTTAGAATAATCAGAAACATGGTATTAACTCACCTTTCTTGATGACTGTTTGATCGGCCATTATAATACTGTGGTCATCTACATGCTGGCAAAGGAGAAAAAAGGAGGCAATAAGCAAACACATGCACAACTGAGAAATGACAGACGTAGCAAGCTGAATTTAATTTCTGCACAGCTCATAGAAATCATGCACTTTAAAATCTGCTTAAATTACCATTTTCTCTTTTTTAGCCTATTTTCTGCAAAACAAACAAAACGAACGTATGAGGTCTGATTCACTTGGGATGGTTTCTGCTGGGACTTCAGTGACCTTTGATTATTTTTAATCCTCTGTGTAATAAAAACAACATCTCTAGATGTTATGATATGCAAACAAAGCGAATCAAGTTCCTTTACTGCATGAGTGTGTGTATAAAAGAACATTAGTCATGCTGCATACTTGTCTTGCAACATTAGAGCAAGGACTGTAATACCTTTTAATGTCTCTTAATTAATACAAATGCCTTTTATATTGTTTGCGACCACACATTTTATCTGTTTGTCAATAAAATAATAAGTATTTCCAATATTGTGTCACAAACACATGCACAAACATGGCTTCCACACAACTTCAGCTCTCAGTGTAATTTCCAACCATCCACTCACTTGAACATCGTCCAGTCCGTGGCCCATGTCGTGCATCCCCATGCTGTCCCCGATCCCCGACGACTCGAGGCTGTGTGCGTGCGGGGGGAGCAGCTCCGGCCGGCGGAACCCTTCCCTCCTCACCCCGGAGGAGCCTCCGTCCAGGCCCAGGATCTGACTCGCCAGTCCGCTCCGTGCGTGCGCGCCCAGCCCATCCTGGCCCTGGCGGCCGGGCCACGGCTGCTGCTGGTTCGACGACGGCGACTGGTGCAGGGAGTTGATGTTGAAGGGGTCGCCCAGGTGGGAGTACGGGTCGCCGGACTGCGGGTAGTTGATGGGCTGGTAGGGAGGCGGGAAGTACGGGGGCTGGAAGTCCGAGCTGGCCGAGTGCGAGAGGGCGGGGGACGGGCTGTAGAGGTGCTGGCTGACCGCGGGCAGGTGAGGCAGCCGCGGGTTCCCGTTGCTGCTGCCATCGTGTCTTTCCTGGGGGAGACAGACAGGACAGGATGAGACAGAGGACAACAACACGGTGGGAACATGTGTCCCTCAAGGGAGTAAAGTGTCTTTCACTGTGTCCACTGTAAAAACTAAATTGGGTGAGTTGTTAAAATAAGATAATGTGACATTTACGCGCCCATTCGTCCTCTAATAAAGTTTTTTTTATATTTAATTATGGTTATTCTCAATGGTTAGTAAAGGCCCACACGAATAATGAAGCAGCATAATAAAGTGAAGAAGAAAGAAGTTTTTATATGACTATTGATTTTTTTTTTATTATTATTATTATAAGTTCAATTGCTTCTGTTTTTTTTAATAAAAATACACATTTAATTCTAGAAAAACGCATAACAATTTATTTTTGTTTTTATATATTTTTTTCAAAGTTTAAAAACTTTTGTCCACCTATTCTGTCCGCCATTTTTGTCCCCTTTTACGTTACTTTTGTTATGTTATAACTTTACAAAACATCAGCCATTGTTGTCGTTGAATCGCAAACTTTCCATGTCCCTGAAAAGGCAGTTTGGGTTTTTGGGGGTTTCTTGAGTTTCTCTGGAATGAACTCACCTCGCAGTCATCCTCATACTTCACGTTGTCGGCTAATTTCCACAACATTGTGACAGAGGAATAAAAAAAATCTGTCCCTCCTTCAGCAAAAAAGACGAAGAAGAAGAGAATATATGAAGATCTGAGACAGAAACCGTCGGCTGCGCGTTTTTTAATCCAGGTGTGAACCACTGAGGAGCTTCCTGGTGCTCGTGAACCCTCTCGTGTCCTCTTGACAAGTCGGAGGCTGGAGGAAACCGACGCAACTGACGGATGGTTCCTGGCCGCAGAAGTGTGTGTGTCCACGGCGGCTCTGGGAGAGAAGGTATCACGGTGTGTGCGTTTCCCCGCCGCTCCGGTCACTGCGCTCCGCGGCTCTGCTGTGGAAGTGGGCGACGGCGGCGCATTTAAGAAACTCGACTCCCTCTCATGGACAAACCGGAGACGTTCAAGTCTTATTGGCGCAAAACGTGAAGTATATCTGCAGCCGCGGTGGGCGTCACCCTTTGCGCCATGATGCAAGTATAAGAGATGTGGGGGGGTTATTGAAATATGACTGATTGGCGGGAGGATGCACCAATCAGAGGTCGGTGCGCCTGTACCGCTTCGAGACATGTGCACCCACAGGGGGCCTTCACTTTACAGATCCACAGTGAGTGCAGCCTCCCCCCCACTGGTTTGTTTTACTCTGTTTGTTTTCATATCCTCGAGGTCACTTCAAACCATTGGGCTTTTATTTTGAAAAGGATCCCCCGCACAGTCTGGATCATATCTGGATTCCCCCCTCTGAAACAGTTCACCCATTTATCAATGAATTGGCCTTTTTGTGTATTTTTACTTGTTGCTACAGATGTGATGTCTATCTGTTAAAAAACAAACAAACAAACACAATCAATAAAAGAACTATTTTTCTCTCCGGGTTGCTTAGTTACCGAGTTTTGAAGATGAGTACAGTATAACGTTGCTATGGGATGGAGCCGGTCATCAATGTTTACAGTGTTGTCAACGAGATTGTGTTGAAGCAGGCTACATCGATGTGACCGGAGGTAATGAAGTGTTTAATGGGATCTATTATTTATTCATGTATTTATTCTTCGGATGTTACAGGAAGGCAATGTCACTCTATAAATCATCTGCATTATTACAGCGACATCAAAGTTTGTTTTAATTACAACGTATGACAAGGAGCGTTATTGGTTCATAATCGTTGTTTTTATTATAATAATTATCCCTATATCCTTCGCTCCAAAATGACTATGAGCTGAAAATTAAAAAAAAAAAAAAAAAACGCATTTCTCCCCCGAGCTGAATTGATTCATTAAAGAATACTGTGCGTTGAAATGAAACCCCGTCATCTTCTGCTGTGGGTGCTTCACGGTGTGGCGTTGAAGTGCTCGTTACAAACCGCAGTGAGCCTCAGGGGCTTAACAGCATCACAGTCTGAAAAACCCTCCAAAGCTCAAAGGAGCTCAACAAACAACTCTTTCTCAACTTCATTTACATTTCTGGTGCAGCTAAAAAAAACAAAAACAACAAAGCTGCGTATGGAGTTTTTCACATGCACCACATCTCCAGAACAGGCCTTATGATATTTGTCTTTTTTTATTTGTATTACAAGCACCTAACTGCGTAATTATGTGGATAAGCTTGTACTAGTGTTTATAGACACTAATGTACTCCACGTCCATTAGAGGCTATTTCATTCATTAGCGGGGTGCAATTTGAAGAGCAGGCTCCTACATGTCAGATTATAATTTGTGAGATTAATGGAGAGACCTTTGTCTTTAAGGAGAACAGCCTGTGGCGTCCGTCCTGCACCCAAGCTGTGATGGACGTCTGCGCATGGGAACAACAGGACGTGGGCGACTGAGGATTATCTTTCCTGTTTTTTTTTTGTTTTTTTTTAGCGAGTTGGTCCTTGGCTTGGTGTGATGCGAAGCAGAAGTGAAACGCGCACTGATTACATGTGATTTTCACGTTGGGATCTATAAGGAGGTTAGGCACGCCTGGCCTGACGGGGAGCTTCTCTGCAGCCCCGGTGCTCAGCTCGTCGTTTCAGTGAAGACTGTGAGGCGCTAAACCGGCTCAGCTCAGGAAGTCAGGTGAAAGGATTGAAATACATACACGTCAGGAGAAATAGTAGTAATAATAATAATAATTCTGACGATTGGTTTGCTATAATTAAAAATTCCATGATACAAAATTAAAAAAAGTCTGGCGTGGACAAATTCTACTCTTTGGAACACCACATAAAACAGCCCCTAATAAACACCTCAATAATATTTAGGTTCCTGCAAATCTTGTTATAACTTATATTACCTTTCATATATATATATATATTTACTATATATTACTTTATATTACATTATATTTGTGTTTGCATTATTCACAGAGCATTTGACACCTTCATAATAATAATCATAATAATGATAGAAATAAAACATTTGATCTGTAAAGCGCTTTTCAAGGAACTAAAAGACACTTGACATATCATTTTAAAGAAAGACACATTTAAGATTAAAACATGAACAATATAATATCATCATCAGAAGAGGTGAGTTTTTAGGACAGATTTAAAAGTGGACATTCTCCTGATTTCTGTTTTCACAAATAAATAAATAAAAATTTGGAATTAAATCAAATTCTACTGTGTTTTTAGTAGATCATATTATTGTAATTAAAGTCTTTTTTTCTCGGTTTGTCTTGTTTACGATCCAGTGGCTTCAAACCACATTACTCCAGAACGAGTGGAGCAAATAATCACAGGTTCTTCCAAAAAAACAAACGGGTCCGCGCCGGATTAAAACCAGGTGATTATCACAGGAAGTCAACAAAACACTGTTACCAAAAACCAAACGAGCGATAAATACGGTGCAGGTTAGAGTGAATGCTCCGGGAGAAGCAGAACAGACGAGAGCACTCACCCTCCAGTCTATCCTCTCCAGCACAGACATCTGAAAGGCTCCGGTCGCAGCGGGTGAGTGAAACCGGCTCAGTTTTACATTGCTGACTTCACCTGAGGGCCGAGCACTGCGCATGCGCCGTCCACCGTGCTACACCTGAGTGGGAGTACATCAAAACAATAGATCCCCCCCCAAAACATCTAAAACTTTTATTTCCTATGTATAATTATTATTATTATAATAAAGCAACACGTATATTCAAATTGATTAAGGTGAGGGAAAGAGCTTAATGCATTAAAATACATTGTTTGTTTTATAATGTTAAATCACTGTATAGGATTACACTTTGGATTTATTGTTAAATTCATATTGATCTGCTATTGATGAGTTAAAAAAAAGTAAAAGAATGAAACAATGTCACACACAGAGAAAATGTGGCAAAGAATAAGAAGTGGGGGAATTTTCAAGATGAGGTAATTCCACCCCCCAGAGCCGCATCGCCCCGGGGGCTGACTCGAAAGAATCTGCTTTCAAAAAGCCACTGAAGCTTCTTTAAAGAGCTGAACTGGCTCCTGTTATCTGATCTGCAGAAGACTTCAGCTTAAACGAATGAACAGATCAAAGTGTCTGCGCTGCTCGGCTGAGAAAGTCGCGCACACATCTGGTTGTAGAGAAAAGAACCTTCTCCGATGCGCGGCCCCGACACCTGCCACAGTCCCCATCAACATCTCGCACCATGATGGGAAACGACCGTGCGTGTGGTTGAAGGTTTGATATTACTGTAAAAACTAGTGTGCTTTAAATGCAAAACACCAGCTGTAGGAATATTGTATCAAAACACTGGACCAGTTGAGGCCTGGAATCCTAATTTTACTTTATTTTCAAATATCCATGCTGTATCTCAATGGATGACATTTTTAAATAAATGTTATAAAGACAAATCTCAGTACAATTTATCACAAATGTCAAACAGAAATAAAAAAAACAGATGAAAACTGTATTTATCAGTAGTAAATCCGTGGCCTATAATGGCCCCTGACTGTTCCACCATTAACTATATGGTAACTTCATCGCATTTTTATAAACATCCAATTCAGAATTAAAATAAATCTTTGATATTTGTATTTTTACAATTGGGGGGGCCACATACACCAAATATTGGGTTTTAGAGGGAAAGTAGTAAAACAGGTGGTTCCAGGGCCGGGTCTAGACAGGCATGTATGAGGGGGCAGCCACAAATCTTGAGGGGGCATTGTGCCTAACCCTAACCCTAACCCTATTTAGTTTGAGGGGGCACAACATTTATTTGAGGGGGCCAGGCCCCCTCTTGCCCCTGCCTAGACCCGGCCCCCGTGGTCCTTTAGAGACACGTCTGCATTTGCTACTCAGACAAAGTTAAAAAATCAGAAATTAAATGTTAATTACAGAAGAAATATTCATAAAAGCTCATGTGTTTCTTATTATTAACGCAGCATCTCCCTGCACGTTATTTCACGATTTAATGTGCGCAGGAATAGAAACGATCCCGAACAGAGAAGCAGCAGCTGGATGTGGAAGAGAGGAGCCGCTGTTTGTTGGAATATGCAGCCGCACTGATTGGATTATTTATGGTGTAACTTACGTTTGATGAGACGCAGGCAAACTCCGCTGTGCGGGCTCCATCCCGTTTTATTCACAATCCACGGTTCCGTCGTTTCACGCAGTTTCAGGGGACGAGCAGGTTAAGATACACACGTCTCTGCTGCCGCTTAGTGGCCGCGTGCTCACATCACAATAAGGCTGATATGGTTTCATGTATACGTATACAATATTTGTTACAAATCATAAAAACATCACATCACTTAAAAACTCACTGTACACTTCTCAATATTGCTGCTTGTCATATTTATTCCAAAGACTTTAAATAATCCAATTCAAACTCTCCAAACACATCTTTCAGCACACTGGTAAAGCAAACACTCTTTGGAAAGTTCAAACATTAAAGTGAGTCAAAAATAATAGAATTGCTTACCTCCACCAACAATTAGCAGTTATGAAAACACATTCAGATTCTCTAGATCAAGTTTTTTATTTGGATTTACCCCAAACTTCACACATTCCTAAAATGTATCAATCCCCTAAGCAGGTCAGATTTTTTTTTCCCACTACGAGCTATTAATTATTCTCTGAGGAATCAGGGACAATATCAAAAGATCTCTCCATTGTTTGAGTTGATGCATGCAACATTGATTATGATTGAAACTATTTAAATAAACAATTCCACCTGTGCAGACTAGAGAGAAAAATGTAATAATTGAAGTAGAATTAAATTAAAACTATCTTCCTAACAATGGATCTTTTTTTTTTTTTTTTTTTTTTAAATATGTTATTTTACTTTTGAAATGTGTATCTGTACTTTGCAGGAAAATATAATGATGGTAGATTTGTATTTGAAATTATTTAAATCTTGCAAATGTTCAAATGCAGAGTTGCTGCTGCCCATTTCTAGAAATAAGGAAACTCATCCCACTTACAGGAAGGGATTGGAATGTTGGGAGACGTGCAGAACCGCAGTGTTCCAGTGCACACACACACACAGGATGTGACAGAAGCTGATAGACGAAGAGCTGAAGACATGGCACCAACGGTGAGTCTCCTGTTGCTCATTCGTTACGATAGATTTAGTTTTTGTTCTTTTACAGTGAAACAGTATTAACTTTCTTTGTGAACATAAACAAAATTACAGAGTTCTGCTCCATAAGGGGTCGACTGAACAGAACTTAAGTTTTATAAACTTTAATCAAATGTAACTGAACAGAATCAGATCTGAACAAAGACAAAAACAGATCAAACAAAGGAGAAGATATGTAATGACTGATCAGAGCATTTCAGAAACAAAAGGAGCGAACAAAGAAAAAGAGACAGAGAGAGAGAAAGTGAATGTGAGTTGGCAGAGTTTGGTCATTCTGATTTAATGCTGCCTCAACTTCTTCACAACTTCAACAGAACGTCTTGTTGTCTTCACCTCTGATGATTTAATGCGTGAACGACACAGACATTCATTTTGTGGGAGTAAAATCAAAATGATGATAGAGTTCATACAAGCTGATGACGACAGGACGTACGTATCTCTGACAAATGTTTAGGCCGCAATTACAATGTGAAACCGTAACACCTCTAATAAATGGGCAATACTGCTACCGTAAAACAATGAGAAGAGCGTTCTCTATAATGATACTTTAACAGTATGACCCTCGTGCTCGTGCACACAAACAAATACAACAGGAAGCCACGATGAAGATCACTTTGATCACTGCACAGTTACATTGAATACATGTCCAGTTTATCATTTATATTAGTATTTTCATGTTTCTTTTTAGCATAATGCAAAGGCAGGAGATCTGATCGAGATATCCCGTGGGCTCTATAAGCACTGGGCCGTCTACATCGGAGATAATGAAGTGGTTCATTTCGGTAAAGGCGGTGAGTGAAGTGATAACTATATTCACATTAGAATATAACATGGGCATGACGTGTATTTCATGATGGCACCTTCCTCCTTTCCTCTTTCTTTGCCTCCCTGTTCTTCCTGTTGGTCTTTTCTATAAAACACACAGGTGGTAACTCATCTGGCTCGTCCAACTTTCTGAGCCGAAGCCCCGGAGAGGTGAAGCGTGAGAAGTTCACCAAAGTGGTCGGCAGTCACAGTTGGAAGGTCAACAATCTGCTGGATGAAAAGTACCATGCTCGTGACCCTTCCGTCATAGTGAAGGAGGCCTGTGCGAGGGTGGGCCGCGATCGAAAGTACGATGTTGGCAATTCCAACTGTGAGCACTTTGCTACCAACATGCGATACGGCAATCCAGAGTCTCGACAGGTGTGTATCTAACTGTTGTGTTCGTTAACCTCGTTAACTCTTCCACAGCAAAATTTGTGGGTAGATGTTGTGTTTTTTAAAAGGCGATTGACAGTAGACGAGTCTTCCTTTCTGTTTTCTCCACAAAGTGATTCCTGGTGTTAAACGCTCCGATAACTGACAAGCAGGAGACAGATTCCTAATATTTATCTGAAGTGCATGTAGTGGAGATACTGGTATTAGGGATATAATACATTTCTGATACTAATACATCAGCTGATATTTATTCCTATGGTGTCATTATCAAACCCTTATAACCTAAAAATGTAAATGAGGCTTGATATTATACCTTTTAATTGTAAACTCTACTTTAAATTAATATGAATACAAATACAGCAAAATAAAGCAAATATATAGAGCTTGAAATGAGTGGAAACGATTAAAATGACCCTCAATAGGAATATAAATATCCTCTCACCGATTTCGGTGCTCGGGCCCTAATAATGTTGAATATACATCTTTAAATAGTAGTAATATCAATTTAATATTATTGTTTGGTAAATCTGTTTTATAAACAATTTTAAACATGTAAAGTTTAGTTTGTTGGTTGAGTTTTTGCAGCCCACAGGGAAACCACATCTTTACATTATGAACAATCTTGTTTATAATAAACTCAGATGCCATGTGAACACAATGAATCAGTAGATGATTTATAATAGAGTAAACATTTCAATTCTAATAACAGCAGAACAGATGTAGTTAGGGCCCGAGCACCGAAATCGGTGGGAGGCCCTATTGAAATTGAAATGATTATTAGGGCCCGAGCACCGAAATCGGTGGGAGGCCCTATTGAAATTGAAATGATTATTAGGGCCCGAGCACCGAAATCGGTGAGAGGACCTATTGAAATTGAAAAGATTATTATTATTATTATTTTTCTTCGCTCAGTGAATTGGCTTTTTGAGGGCTTTAACGTGCTCAAAAAGTTTCTAAAGTGTACAGTAAATTAGAAATGTGCGCAAGTTTACGTATTCTGAAGTATTTGGGAACGGGTGTGTCAAAACCGCTCAATAGCGCCACCTACGGAAAAGCCCCTCATTTAGCATTCACCGATCATCAAAAAAAACAAAGACTATTGTGTATCATGACTAGATGCACAAAAAAGTCCATCAGTGCATTATGAATAACGCAACAGGAAGCCCGCCAGTTTGACTTTAGTGGCCATTTTGGTCATATTCGATATTTTTTCTTTTAAGTACTCCTCCTACAGCTTTCATCAAATCAACTTACAATTTAGACGATCGTCATCACAACAAAATGGAGATCTAAAGTTATTGAAGGATTAAGTTTTAGCAAAACCGTCTGACCGTGGTGTGGCCTCAAAGTTTGATTAAACGCCATCAAAACACGGGCTCCTGTATCTTGGACATATTTTGTCCAATCGAGTCCAAACTATACACATAGGACAAGAGTCACGACCTGAAGACATCTGTACAGAAATCGTGACTTAAAATCACAGCGTCCCCTGGTGGCAACAGGAAATGTGTTTTTTTTGTACGTGTTATGTTTTTATGTACTACTCGGAGAGCTTTCATCAGATCAACTTAAAAATTAGATGAGACTCTACAAAACAAGATGAAGATCTAAAGTTATCAAAATTTAAACTTTTCATTAATCCGTGTGACCGTGGTGAGGCTTAAAATCTTGATGTGCAAAATGAAAAGACATGTTTTCATTTCAACCATTTATGTGTTTCATGGTGTTATACTGACCTCTAGTGGCTTTATATTGCCGGCAAAACCTACTTGTACCGCAATATTAAGTCACTAGAGGGCAGTGTAGGATCATGGTTTGACCAAGGCACAAATTGTGTCACCTAAGGCAGGGGTAGGCAACCTTTACTATTTCCTCCACTCTTCCCCCAATTTAAAGCTGTCTGTTGCCGCACAACATATTTGATAACACAGGTTATAAAGTTATTTATATGACTATATATATATATATATATATATAGTCATGCAATATATATAAAAACTATAGTTTGTTGCATTTATTAAATAATAGAACGACAATAAAGACAACTGTTGACATTTAACTGCTATTTTTACCTGTTACAAAATAGGAAAACACTAAACTCTTACCATGGCGTGGAGTCAAAGTCTGATCACACGCCATCAAAACACGAGCGTCTGTATCTTGGACATATTTGGTCCAATCAACTCCAAACTAGACATGTAAGACAAGAGTCGCGACCTGATGACATCTACAAAGACATCATGACTTAAAATCCTAGCGCCACCTGCTGGCTACAGGAAGTGAAGCGTTTATTGTTGCTGCAGAGCTTAAAACGCACGCAAGGCAGAGACATGCGCTTGGTCATCGATCGTTCTCTCTTCCCCGACCGCAACAGACTTGAAATTGCCTGTGCTCGGGCCCGTTAGTGCTACAACGTAGCCCTAGTTAGGGCCCGAGCACCGAAATCGGTGAGAGGACCTATTGAAATTGAAAAGATTATTATTATTATTATTTTTCTTCGCTCAGTGAATTGGCTTTTTGAGGGCTTTAACGTGCTCAAAAAGTTTCTAAAGTGTACAGTAAATTAGAAATGTGCGCAAGTTGACGTATTCTGAAGTATTTGGGAACGGGTGTGTCAAAACCGCTCAATAGCGCCACCTACGGAAAAGCCCCTCATTTAGCATTCACCGATCATCAAAAAAAACAAAGACTATTGTGTATCATGACTAGATGCACAAAAAAGTCCATCAGTGCATTATGAATAACGCAACAGGAAGCCCGCCAGTTTGACTTTAGTGGCCATTTTGTTCATATTCGATATTTTTTCTTTTAAGTACTCCTCCTACAGCTTTCATCAAATCAACTTACAATTTAGACGATCGTCATCACAACAAAATGGAGATCTAAAGTTATTGAAGGATTAAGTTTTAGCAAAACCGTCTGACCGTGGTGTGGCCTCAAAGTTTGATTAAACGCCATCAAAACACAGGCTCCTGTATCTTGGACATATTTTGTCCAATCGAGTCCAAACTATACACATAAGACAAGAGTCGCGACCTGAAGACATCGGTACAGAAATCGTGACTTAAAATCACAGCGTCCCCTGGTGGCAACAGCAAATGTCTTGTTTTTCTATGTCTTACAGTTTGACTCACTTCTCGTAGGGCCTTCATCAAATCAACGTAAAAATTTGATGCATGTGTACAAAACAAGATGAAGATCTAAAGTTATCAAAATTTAAACTTTTCATCAATCTGTGTGACCGTGGTGAGGCTTATAAATTTGATAAACAAAATGAAAACACCATGTCTGTAGTTAATGGTCCAACACTGCTCTCTAGTGACTTAATATTGAATTACACCTGTAGTGCCAATATTAAGGCACCAGAGGTCAGTGTAACACCATGGTTTGATCAAGACACAAAATGTAACTATTGAAAAAGCCATTTCGTCCCCTCTTCCCCCAATTTAAATCTGTCTGGAGCCGCACAACATATTTGATAACACAGGTTATAAAGTTATATATATACATATATATATATATAGTTATACAATATATATAAAAACTATAGTTTGTTGCATTTATTAAATAACAGAACGACAATAAAGACAACTGTTGACATTTAACTGGTATTTTTACCTGCTACAAAATAGGAAAACACCATACTCTGACCATGGCGTGGAGTCAAAGTCTGATCACATGCCATCAAAACACGAGCGTCTGTATCTTGGACATATTTGGTCCAATCAACTCCAAACTAGACATGTAAGACAAGAGTCGCGATCTGATGACATCTACAAGGACACCATGACTTAAAATCCTAGCGCCACCTGCTGGCTACAGGAAGTGAAGCGTTTATTCTTGCTGCAGAGCTTAAAACGCACGCAAGGCAGAGACGTGCGCTTGGTCATCGATCGCTCTCTCTTCCCCGACCGCAACAGACTTGAAATTGCCTGTGCTCGGGCCCGTTAGTGCTACAACGTAGCCCTAGTTATTATTATTATTATTATTATTTTTCTTAGCTTAAATGAATTGGCTTTTTGAGGGCTTTAATGTGCTCAAAAAGTTGTAGGAGTTTGCAGTAAATTCGAAGGCGGCGAAAATTTACGTATTCTGGAGTATTTTGAAAAGGGCGTGGCAAAATGGCTCAAGAGCGCCACCTACGGAAAAGCCCCTCATTTAGCATTCACCGATCTTCAAAAAAAACAAAGACTATTTTGTATCATGACTAGATGCACAAAAAAGTCCATCAGTGCATTATGAATAACGCAACAGGAAGCCCGCCAGTTTGACTTTAGTGGCCATTTTGGTCATATTCCATATTTTTTCTTTGATGTACTTGTCGTACAGCTTTCATCAGATCAACTTCAAATTTAGACGATCGTCATCACAACAAATTGGAGATCTAAAGTTATTGAAGGATTACGTTTTAGCAAAACCGTCTGACCGTGGTGTGGCGTTAAAGTTTGATGAAACGCCATCAAAACACAAGCTTCCATATTTCAGACATAGTTTGTCCAATTGAGTCCAAACTAGACACATACGACAAGAGTCGCGACCAGAAGACATCACTGCAGAAATTGTGACTTACAATCACAGCGCCCCCTGGTGGCAACAGGAAATGTCTTGTTTTTAAGACGTGTTATGTTTTTATGTACTACTCGGAGAGCTTTCATCAGATCAACTTAAAAATTAGATGAGACTCTACAAAACAAGATGAAGATCTAAAGTTATCAAAATTTAAACTTTTCATCAATCCGTGTGACCGTGGTGAGGCTTAAAATCTTGATGTGCAAAATGAAAAGACCTGTTTTCATTTCAACCATGTATGTGTTTCATGGTCTTATACTGACCTCTAGTGGCTTTATATTGCCGGCACAACCTACTTGTACCGCAATATTAAGTCACTAGAGGGCAGTGTAGGATCATGGTTTGACCAAGGCACAAATTGTGTCACCTAAGGCAGGGGTAGGCAACCTTTACTATTTCCTCCACTCTTCCCCCAATTTAAAGCTGTCTGTTGCCGCACAACATATTTGATAACACAGGTTATAAAGTTATATATATATATATATATATATAGTCATGCAATATATATAAAAACTATAGTTTGTTGCATTTATTAAATAATAGAACGACAATAAAGACAACTGTTGACATTTAACTGCTATTTTTACCTGTTACAAAATAGGAAAACACCAAACTCTGACCATGGCGTGGAGTCAAAGTCTGATCACACGCCATCAAAACACGAGTGTCTGTATCTTGGACATATTTGGTCCAATCAACTCCAAACTAGACATGTAAGACAAGGGTCGCGACCTGATGACATCTACAAAGACATCATGACTTAAAATCCTAGCGCCACTGGCTACAGGAAGTGAAGCGTTTATTGTTGCTGCAGAGCTTAAAACGCACGCAAGGCAGAGACATGCGCTTGGTCATCGATCGTTCTCTCTCCCCCGACCGCAACAGACTTGAAATTGCCTGTGCTCGACCACTCTTCCCCCAATTTAAAGCTGTCTGGTGCCACACAACATATTTGATAACACAGGTTATAAAGTTATATATATATATATAAAAACTATAGTTTGTTGCATTTATTAAATAATAGAACGACAATAAAGACAACTGTTGACATTTAACTGCTATTTTTACCTGTTACAAAATAGGAAAACACCAAACTCTGACCATGGCGTGGAGTCAAAGTCTGATCACACGCCATCAAAACACGAGTGTCTGTATCTTGGACATATTTGGTCCAATCAACTCCAAACTAGACATGTAAGACAAGGGTCGCGACCTGATGACATCTACACAGACATCATGACTTAAAATCCTAGCGCCACTGGCTACAGGAAGTGAAGCGTTCATTGTTGCTGCAGAGCTTAAAACGCACGCAAGGCAGAGACATGCGCTTGGTCATCGATCGTTCTCTCTCCCCCGACCGCAACAGACTTGAAATTGCCTGTGCTCGACCACTCTTCCCCCAATTTAAAGCTGTCTGGTGCCGCACAACATATTTGATAACACAGGTTATAAAGTTATATATATATATATAGACATACAATATATATAAAAACTATAGTTTGTTGCATTTATTAAATAATAGAACGACAATAAAGACAACTGTTGACATTTAACTGCTATTTTTACCTGTTACAAAATAGGAAAACACTAAACTCTTACCATGGCGTGGAGTCAAAGTCTGATCACACGCCATCAAAACACGAGCGTCTGTATCTTGGACATATTTGGTCCAATCAACTCCAAACTAGACATGTAAGACAAGAGTCGCGACCTGATGACATCTACAAAGACACCATGACTTAAAATCCTAGCGCCACCTGCTGGCTACAGGAAGTGAAGCGTTTATTCTTGCTGCAGAGCTTAAAACGCAAGCAAGGCAGAGACGTGCGCTTGGTCATCGATCGCTCTCTCTTCCCCGACCGCAACAGACTTGAAATTGCCTGTGCTCGGGCCCGTTAGTGCTACAACGTAGCCCTAGTTATTATTATTATTATTATTATTTTTCTTAGCTTAAATGAATTGGCTTTTTGAGGGCTTTAATGTGCTCAAAAAGTTGTAGGAGTTTGCAGTAAATTCGAAGGCGGCGAAAATTTACGTATTCTGGAGTATTTTGAAAAGGGCGTGGCAAAATGGCTCAAGAGCGCCACCTACGGAAAAGCCCCTCATTTAGCATTCACCGATCTTCAAAAAAAACAAAGACTATTTTGTATCATGACTAGATGCACAAAAAAGTCCATCAGTGCATTATGAATAACGCAACAGGAAGCCCGCCAGTTTGACTTTAGTGGCCATTTTGGTCATATTCCATATTTTTTCTTTGATGTACTTGTCGTACAGCTTTCATCAGATCAACTTCAAATTTAGACGATCGTCATCACAACAAATTGGAGATCTAAAGTTATTGAAGGATTACGTTTTAGCAAAACCGTCTGACCGTGGTGTGGCGTTAAAGTTTGATGAAACGCCATCAAAACACAAGCTTCCATATTTCAGACATAGTTTGTCCAATTGAGTCCAAACTAGACACATACGACAAGAGTCGCGACCAGAAGACATCACTGCAGAAATTGTGACTTACAATCACAGCGCCCCCTGGTGGCAACAGGAAATGTCTTGTTTTTAAGACGTGTTATGTTTTTATGTACTACTCGGAGAGCTTTCATCAGATCAACTTAAAAATTAGATGAGACTCTACAAAACAAGATGAAGATCTAAAGTTATCAAAATTTAAACTTTTCATCAATCCGTGTGACCGTGGTGAGGCTTAAAATCTTGATGTGCAAAATGAAAAGACCTGTTTTCATTTCAACCATGTATGTGTTTCATGGTCTTATACTGACCTCTAGTGGCTTTATATTGCCGGCACAACCTACTTGTACCGCAATATTAAGTCACTAGAGGGCAGTGTAGGATCATGGTTTGACCAAGGCACAAATTGTGTCACCTAAGGCAGGGGTAGGCAACCTTTACTATTTCCTCCACTCTTCCCCCAATTTAAAGCTGTCTGTTGCCGCACAACATATTTGATAACACAGGTTATAAAGTTATATATATATATATATATATATAGTCATGCAATATATATAAAAACTATAGTTTGTTGCATTTATTAAATAATAGAACGACAATAAAGACAACTGTTGACATTTAACTGCTATTTTTACCTGTTACAAAATAGGAAAACACCAAACTCTGACCATGGCGTGGAGTCAAAGTCTGATCACACGCCATCAAAACACGAGTGTCTGTATCTTGGACATATTTGGTCCAATCAACTCCAAACTAGACATGTAAGACAAGGGTCGCGACCTGATGACATCTACAAAGACATCATGACTTAAAATCCTAGCGCCACTGGCTACAGGAAGTGAAGCGTTTATTGTTGCTGCAGAGCTTAAAACGCACGCAAGGCAGAGACATGCGCTTGGTCATCGATCGTTCTCTCTCCCCCGACCGCAACAGACTTGAAATTGCCTGTGCTCGACCACTCTTCCCCCAATTTAAAGCTGTCTGGTGCCACACAACATATTTGATAACACAGGTTATAAAGTTATATATATATATATAAAAACTATAGTTTGTTGCATTTATTAAATAATAGAACGACAATAAAGACAACTGTTGACATTTAACTGCTATTTTTACCTGTTACAAAATAGGAAAACACCAAACTCTGACCATGGCGTGGAGTCAAAGTCTGATCACACGCCATCAAAACACGAGTGTCTGTATCTTGGACATATTTGGTCCAATCAACTCCAAACTAGACATGTAAGACAAGGGTCGCGACCTGATGACATCTACACAGACATCATGACTTAAAATCCTAGCGCCACTGGCTACAGGAAGTGAAGCGTTCATTGTTGCTGCAGAGCTTAAAACGCACGCAAGGCAGAGACATGCGCTTGGTCATCGATCGTTCTCTCTCCCCCGACCGCAACAGACTTGAAATTGCCTGTGCTCGACCACTCTTCCCCCAATTTAAAGCTGTCTGGTGCCGCACAACATATTTGATAACACAGGTTATAAAGTTATATATATATATATAGACATACAATATATATAAAAACTATAGTTTGTTGCATTTATTAAATAATAGAACGACAATAAAGACAACTGTTGACATTTAACTGCTATTTTTACCTGTTACAAAATAGGAAAACACTAAACTCTTACCATGGCGTGGAGTCAAAGTCTGATCACACGCCATCAAAACACGAGCGTCTGTATCTTGGACATATTTGGTCCAATCAACTCCAAACTAGACATGTAAGACAAGAGTCGCGACCTGATGACATCTACAAAGACACCATGACTTAAAATCCTAGCGCCACCTGCTGGCTACAGGAAGTGAAGCGTTTATTCTTGCTGCAGAGCTTAAAACGCAAGCAAGGCAGAGACGTGCGCTTGGTCATCGATCGCTCTCTCTTCCCCGACCGCAACAGACTTGAAATTGCCTGTGCTCGGGCCCGTTAGTGCTACAACGTAGCCCTAGTTAAAACTTATTTTATTGAGCTCTTTAACTTTTTATTTATTTAACACAATCTACTGTGACTGAATGAATGCAGATGTGAGTCCATTGAGATATTTCAAACACTGCAGGAAGATGAACAAACTCTTTGATCACTGGGTTCATCTGTCACCTTCACTGTGTCATATACAAAATAATCCAGAATGTTAAACCAACCATCTCATCATCTCATCACCAACCATTAAAGGTCCAGTGTGTAAGATTAAGGTGAAATTAAATATATACAATGATACTTTTGATGTTTCCACTAGTGTGTTTCATCTAAATTGTAAAAAAAATATATTTTTCTTTACCCTAGAATGGGTTGTTTAAATACTTCATATGAAAATCCCTTATATTTGAATACTTTAGATGAACATACTCTACTATAATTAAACACTTTATATTTTAATACTTTATATTTTAATACTTTATATTTACATCAGGAGCTGGTCCTCTCTTTGGAGGACGCCATGCTTTTTACAGTAGCCCAGACTGGACAAACTCAATCTTTTGAGTTTCTGTGACGAGGGGGGGGGGGGGTGTTCAGCTGCAGCCTGACACTTCACCACTAGATATCACTAGATTCTACACATTGAACCTTTAAGTGTGGTTTCATAAGGGGACTGTGCCAGCGCTTTACTGAGTGACATTCAACTCATCCAGATCCTGTTTGAATGAAAAATTATCAAAATGTTTTGACCTTGAGTTTGTTGATTGTTCAAAAAATAACGGTTTGTCTCGTCTTTTCTCTCGTAGGTGAGAAATGTCATTATTGCTGCCACCGTCGTAAACACCACAGGCACCGCAGCCGCAGCATTCGGCACAGGCGTCGCAATCGCCGCCGGAGCCCCCGTTATCTTTGCAGGACTCGTAGTAGCCGGGGCAGTGGCTGGCATTGCTGCTGTGTTGGGCATTAAAGATTTAACCAATTAAGAGGAACAGGAAGACAACAAGAAGAAAACAAGAACAAATTCCAAACACTGGCAACAATGTATGTTTGCATGTAGCTGACAGTGATTATGATTTAAACTTTTTAAATAAACGATTTCACTCCTGCAGTGTCAGTGGTCATAGATCAAAGGAATATTTATGTCTTGCAAAGGTGACGTCTCTCTCTCTCAGAATTGGTACATTTCTAAAAACGTGTAAACGTTGAGGTACAGCGAAGGTTCATCCTTCCTTTTCAGGCAAAACGCATGCAACGCTTCAAAAAGCATGTGCTCCGGCCCGCCCAGTGCTGCTTTGCAGTCCTAGACATTTTAGAAATTGTATCTTATAGTTGGTAGTTTCCAGTTATTAGGGCCCGAGCACCTCGTTTGGTGGCCCTATTGTATTTCGAATGATTTGTATTTTATTTCTGTATTTCTATATCCATTGATTTATATGTTAATATCTACATTAATACATTTATTTGTGAATTTACACCTTATTACTGTATTTCTACACATACTCATTATTTGTATATTTCTACATTTTACTATTCTTTTTATGACATTTCATTGTCATACATATTCAGTGATGACCCTCATACTGATACTACTACCACTGCAGATGCCTGTTTTACCTGCTTTATTTGTATTAGTATTACTATATTACTGTAGTATTATGTCTTTGACATGACAATGGATACTTTGATGAGGGAAGTAAATGGGCAGGATCTTTGTGTAACACCTCTGTTTGCTGTGAGGGCAGACTCTGTAGCCCCCCCTACTGAGGACATCAGATACTGCACTTCTCTTGCACTTCTCCTGAGACCTGCTTTTGTAAAGTGTAAACGAGTAGAATGTAATAGATGTAGTGTGTATTTCATCTATAAAAGTAGATGTGCTGCATGTGGTAACATTAAGAGCAGACATTGTTGCTTCCGCACAGAAACCCCATGTCCTGGTTTCACTGGGACATCGTACACATTGTCGGTTTTAAATGCAGTTTTTCCAGGAACTCTATATTCCTGGTAAATTACTAATTAGTCCACTTATCGTCATGCACGTGACCCAACACGTCTTGTTTGTTTGTGCTTCCGCTTCGACATTTTCCGGTAGCAGCGCTCCGGGTCCGTGAAACATGACACAGCTTTCAATCATATGTGCACAATCTTTTTCAGAGTTTGTCATGGACTTCCAGACGTTCCCATTTCTTTCTTTTTTTAAGGACTTCTTGTTTATAAAGCAACTCAACTAGTCATCAAATTGTCTCCTCATCTGCTGAGGATGATCATGACTGAAAGATCCAAAATGGCCCGTGATCTTGTGAAGCCTGTGGTGAGACTGAATGGCAACATCAAAAATATTTGCAGTTTACTCACTTTATTTCCAGCATTATATATATTTTTGAATCTGATCATTCTTTATAAGTAAAAAAAATAAACTATGTCATAAAATATATCTTGATAAAATACACGACGTGATATATATTTTTTTACGGAAAACCTTTAAAGGAAATGTTAGTTCAGTGGGACTCCTTACAGCAAGATGTGACACCGATATGCTACACATGAGCGACCCTTCTTTTTAGCGTGTTACAACACAACTATATTACACACAGAGAGGCTACTGAGCATGATCTAACATCACATCACATTTAGGCATTTTAAGTTACCACATTTTCTTGAATCACTGATGACGTGTATTTGCATGCACTGTTTTTCACACCGGCACAAGCTATCGTTTTTTGGAGACTTGCACCGGCAGCGTGGAAGAAATTCGACTCTCTCACAGAAAAAACATGTCTTATACACAACCCTTCGATGTTCAGGTTTACACAACATCAAAACTCACACTAAAAAAGGTTACTTGAGAAAGATCATGGCTTGCTGGCCGGTTAGAATACGATTTAAAGTATCATTGCATAACGTTGGTCCGTTCACAAGGCCAGAAGTGTTGGAGAGTTGAGACTCTCTCCGAGGCTTCCTTTGAGGCCTTCGCAGCCGTCGGCCAAGGAATCAATCTTTATTATTATTGTTCAGGCAAATGAATTGGCTTTTTGAGGGCTTTAACATGCTCAAATTCTTACCAAAATTTGCAGAAAGTTAGAAAGTGGTGAAAATGTACGTATTCTGGACGTATTTTCAATGGGCGTCGCAAAATGTACCATAGCTTACATCAGATCAACTTCAAATTGAGATGAGTGTCATCACAACAAGATGGAGATACAAACTTATTCAAAGATCAATTTTTCGTCACACGGTGTGACAGTGGCTGGCGTCAAAGTTCGATTACACGCCATTAAAACATGAACGGACATACATGGACTTTGATGCTGAGCCGTAAACAAACATCTCCTCCTGCAGTGAAAGTGTCAGTGGTCAAAGATCACAGGAATCTTTATGTTTGGCAAAGGTGACGTCTCTCTCTCTCTCTCTCAGAATTGGGACATTTCCTCAAACCGTGTAAACATTAAGGTGTGGCGAAGGTTCATCCTTCGCCAAAGGAGACAATGTTGTCTAACTCCACTGTGCGTTGTCCTATCACCACCAAACTTCTGTCTCATGATAGTCCAGGCCTGTCATTATTATTTTTTTTCAGGCAAAACTAATTTAAAGCTTAAAAATGCATGTGCTCGGGCCCGCCCAATGCTGCTTTGAAGTCCTAGACATTTTAGAGACTGTATTTTATAGTTGGTACTTTCCAGGGTTGAGCCATCCCGGTTATTATTATTCAGGCAAATGAATTGGCTTTTTGAGGGCTTTAATTATTATTCATTATTATTCATTAAATGTATATTTTTACTTATTATTTTCATATTAATTCTTCAGTGAAGTAAATTTAACTGCTCTAATCTGGCCAAACAAGAATAAATCTGTACATTTACAAAGTAGCTCTATCTCTACACGAAGCTTCAATTTGCACCTATTAAGTTTTTTCTTCCTGCTATTCACCAAAACCAAGGCTGCTCCATTAACTTTAAAGAGCCCGATGAAATATTAATCATCACACCATCTCCAGAGTACGCATATGAGAACACACTTTAGAGTGTTCTAGTGGAAAAAAAACTTGTAGGCTCAACCCACTCCTGTCCTGGGTTAAAATACGATGTTTACACTGCTCTTCCTCTTCACAAGAAAGGAAAAAGGAACCTCGGAAGAAGCCCACCACTTTGTGAGCCGCTCACTATAGTATATATGTCCAAACCTTTCCCTGAATCACAGAGGATAATTTAATTTGTAGGACAATCTTTTCCCCACGTGTATTTTTTTTTTTACATTTGAAGAATCGTTAACCATCAACTTCAATAGAGTTGGATTCAGCTGCAACTCCATTTATCCCTGAAACTCCAAAAGTGTTTTGTGGACACAAACACTTCACCCACTCCTCCATCGGCATAGAGGTGAGTAGATAGATCACTTTGACTTAAAATATCTGGTTCCTCCACCAGTGACCCTGACTATTGAGTCGGCTGTTTTTGATCTGCTTGTATCTTTAGAAAACACTGAAGGACACTCAAGGGACACCATGTTTGACGGCAAGAAGACAATGTCGTTTTTAGTCGTTTTAACTGACTCTAATGCCGTCAGTTGCTTCTCCTCATCGTCACACTGAAAACTAACCCTCACAACACCACACCTCTGACACATGAACACATGGAATCTGCTGCATGTGGTTAGAGCATCTTACTGTTTGTTTTTAGTGTGGATCTCCCTGTGAAATGCACAACAGGGATTTGTAGCTGCTGGCGTCATCACAGGAAATAATTGCTCTTCATTGCTAGCTGTGTAACCAGGCATCATGTTACAGAGGCCACACCAAATAACGGCAATTAGAACCGCCTTGTATTTCTAATGTACACGGCACAACACGTATATACAGGCTGTGGAAATCATTGTGACAAACAATGCACTTGAATAGAAAATTTATTTTGACATTCGCTCAGAAGATCCAAAATAAGAAAAGAAAAAAGGTCTGACTGTCCAACTGAAACAAGAAGAACAGAACATTTTTTAATCTCCATTAAAAAGTCCAATTGTCTGAAGAAATTAATAAAAACAATAAGAACACCCATTACGAGCTGCTATAGAGATGTGTGACATCAAGCCTATATATAGCCTGTCCACTAGGAGACGGCAGAGTGACAGTGATGAAGGAGTCACCCTGGCATCAATTCTCAAAGCACCGGTGCCTTAGGACACAATGATGGAGGGGAATACGTGGGGGAGGCATTAGGAGACAAAACAAAGAGTCTGGACAGCTTGGGGAGCCATTAACAAAATGTTCACAACATGTAAACACTGAGCTGCTGGGGATCGGAGAGACAAGAAGGGAATAGGTCCACACATTGATGGCATTATTAAAAGGTCATGAGAGTAATGTGGGTGTGACTGTATGTTTGTGTCTGTGTACATGTTTGCATATACTCCTCTTTGGATTTTTTTTGA
Source organism: Pleuronectes platessa (assembly GCF_947347685.1). NCBI lineage: Eukaryota > Metazoa > Chordata > Actinopteri > Pleuronectiformes > Pleuronectidae > Pleuronectes > Pleuronectes platessa. The sequence continues at coordinate 8,168,999 of NC_070627.1, read as the reverse complement.
GCGCCAAATTGGTTCCAAACTCTCATTGTAAGGACAGTTTGATTGAGGGTGAGGGTGAGAGTGTGTGTGTGTGTGTGTGTGTGAGCTTGGTTTGCTGAACCAGATTCATCAGTAATCTATCGTAAATGGGTCACCATTTCTGGAACAATCTAAAAATGGTGGTCTCTGCTTTACTGGGTGAGAGTTACTAGAAGTGATACGGGGTGTGGGTAACCCAGTTCGATGTCTGAGCTTTAGTGCGCTTGGCGGAGCTGTGGGTCGTGAACAGGGACTTGAAGACTTCAGACCTCTCCTCCATTTTCTGGATGGACCTCTTGCTGCCGGACGCTGTTGAGGACTGTGTGTCTTCAGCGGAGCTGGAGGTTGTGGAGGGTCCAGCCTCGTCTGGCTGGAGAACTGGCAAAAGAAAAAAAACAGAATAAGGAAGATCAGGGCAAAGACAGATAAATGAAGGGAGTATGTCTGAAAATGGGATTAGGAGGTTTACCTAAGTTTGTCTCTCCTTATTTTATTAATTAATTTCCTTTCAGCCTGTTGATTTGTGAAGGAGCAGCGGTTCTACTACGAGCTCCCCCAGGAGGTCGGAACTCCTCACCCCATCTCCAAGGCTAAGCACAGCCCAACGCATAAATGGAAAAATCCTTCTTCCATATTGTGTTTGATTCGAAATTTGGACAAACTATTTTTGAATGCTCTCTGGACTTTGAGGGCCTCGCTAAATACCTAACTTGAAGGCCAACTGATTACAGAGGATTCCCACCGATCATTCAGAACATTAAAACAAGTTTCTATCTTCTTAACCCTAGAACACTGACGTCGGGTGTTTTTTACCAGATGGAGTGTGGTCATGAGATTTTCATTGTGTTGCTGCTGTCTGAGTGGCGTGGGTCCTTGGGTAGCTTCAGTCTGCTCAGTGACGTCGTAGAAGGTCGGCTGGTTTCCCTGCTCCCATCCCTGGCTTTTCTATCGGTACGTGTTCGGGTAATTTTTACCCCGACGTTAGTGATAGAGGGTAAACTATTTGTTGAATATGATATAAGTTGTAAATGATGCAGGGAGACTTTGCCTTCTCCCGACATTTAAACAGCTGGACCAAAGAACAACTTCCCATCTCTATTATAATTTTTTTTAGGAATTTTTCTTTTACGACTCCCTAAATTATCCCAAAATTTAGAGCCTTTTTAAAGAAATCCATCCATGAGACCCTTTTTTGGTTTTATGAGATGTTGTATCGGGAAAAAATAAAGGAATAGTACTTCAAATTGCCATGTATGGTTGTACATTAATATATTTTGATTAGAAGTATTTTTTATCAGGTATATTATATTGGGTAAAATGTACCCGACGCTAGTGATGGTGTAACTAATTGTATGTTAGTGTTCTAGGGTTAATGGCATCCTACTACAAAAGCCATATTCCACAGTGGAAAAAAAGACTTTCAAAAGGCATCAGATACACCAGGTAATACAGTGAAGACAATGATCAACGAGGGGAAAAATATGCCACCAAGATCAGGATGTTCCTCCAAAACAGATTAACAGACGAGGAGGAAACTGGTCAGGCTGCCAAGAGGCCTGTGGCGACAATAAAGGAGCTGCAAGTATTCCTGTCAAGCGCCGGTTGCTCCATACGTGTTAAAACAAAAAAATCTCCAGTATTCTTAGTGTGGCTAGTCCATGGGATAGGATCACAAGATGGAAGCTTTTTCTCACAGGGAGAAAAATAAATAAAAAATGGCAACAGGAAAACTGTATTCAAACTGAAAACCTAAGGTGACCAGTCGAGGGCTGTGGACGACTGCAATTTCATTGGTCTGAAACATCATTGTCAGGGAGGATGGAAAAAAATACTGCTCAGTTAAGATGTGCCGAGCTGATATATTCCAATCCAAAAAACATGCTTCATCAATTATTACTTAAAGATTGTGCACACTGATGCATTCATGATTTCTATGATTTTAAACCATTCAAGTTCGTTTTTTCACTTGAATTTTGATAAGTTTTACAAAATATTTCTAGACTGAAAGGTTCTGGGAAATGAAAGTTAATGTTATTGTTTTGTTTGTCCGTATTAATTAAAGCAAAGTATAAGCTACATGACCGGTTACCTCGACTACAGCTCGTGAGAGGGAGGGAACCAGAATAGGACAATTTTATTAAGACAGAGGATAATTCAATGTTCTCGTAGGAAACACAATTTGTCCAAAGATTTCTAAGTTTTGACTCAAGTAAAACAAAGCAGAGTGCCTTTCAGCCAATGTCCTGTTCACTTGCAAGGAGACATCCTTTGATTTTCCTCAAACTGACAAGGAAGCCTGGCAATGCTTTATGAGGACAAACAATAGAGGAGGTCTCGGATCTAACTTCCCCAAAATAAACGTATTATGAGATCAGGTTCCCTAAATATCTATCACTAAGTTAAAGATGTGTTTAATAAAATAGACATGAGGAAATAAATTCAACCATCATTTAGACCATCACCTAACACAATACAAATCACAAAATTACAAATCAGATGAGATGTGTTAGGATCCAGGTTACTTACCAAGTTATATCACATCACACTGTTCTTAGTATTTACTGAGTATCTGTATTTCATGTGAGATAAATGTTTGGAATATCCACCAAACTCCACTACAGCACATTCAAAACAGGTATTCAAATAAACAAGGAGGAAAGGCTCCGGTGTTAGTTTAGCAGCTGGATTTTGTTTATGTAAATGCTGATGTGATTTAACCAAAGAAATGATGCCTCCCACAGGCTTTACACAAACCTGCTGGTGTAGACACAGTTTCAGCTTCTTTGCTCTTCTTTGATTTCTAAAACAGGACAGGAGATGTACTGATTAGAAAAGGTACATGCACATCATTCTCAAGACACCAATACAATGGTCAAGTTTATTCAACTGCAACCACTCACCCAGCCACAGATTATTATTTCATCATCTTAGATTATCTGTTATTCAAATACTTATGTTAACTCACCTTTGTTTTGGCGCTGGCTCGCTTTGCTTCCATCTTCTCCCTCAGCTTCTCCCCCTCCTCCTTGGACCCATTGAGAAATACGATATCCTCTTGTTTGAACGGATCCCCACACTGTAGCACAAACATGACACTTTGGTTAACCGCATGGAAATATATAGATAGAATATAAATGTTGTGATATCTTAAATCAGAAGTTGAACTCAGGAAACATCAGGTCTCAAGCTGTTGATTTTTCTAAATGTACTACTGAATCACATATTGCGCCATCGTGGAACCATATCTGATTCAGTTGTATTCTGTGGAAAGATCGTCTCTCCATAGACCACAACATTTTAGTGGAACAACTCTGTGCACAACAGGTGGGAACATGTACTCTTACTCCTACTTTCACTTGCAAAGCATTCGTTTGTTTGTATTTCCTGATGGAAGATATATTTGGAGTTCAAGAGACCCACAATAACATTCAACTGATGCAAAGTAAACATGCAAATTCAGTTCGTCAGTCAGAAATGATGACACCCAGGAGACTTCATTGACCAAAGATGGCAAAGCAACTGACAGTCACACTGCAATTTACAATATCAGCAAAAAACAAACAGTATGAGCTCACTCTGTTTTTGTAATCGAGTTATATAAAATATCTAGAAATCTTTCTGTTTTGGGGGTTTTAGTTGTCTGGGATTTACCTACGCAAGTGCAACTGATTCATGAGGTGGATTAAGCCATGTACACGTTTATAGACATATATTATTGACGACTTGGATGACACATGAATTAATTTGTCAAGAGTGGTAAATCTTTAATCTCTAAGTAAACGGGAAAACACACCCATATACAAGCACAAATATCAAACCCTGAGTTACCAGCAGGGGATCTATTGTGTTGGGTCGTAATGCGGCCTCAGTGGGTGTGAACTCCAGCCATGTGCTCTGTTCAACACAACAGGGATAATCTCAGGAGCTGACCAAGCAGCAAATAAATTCAGTGGGCGCTGCTCTGAAGTCAGTCACTCTGCTGTTGCTACTGCCCACAATGACACAGGCCACTGGTGAGCTGAGCACCTTATCATCGAGTCAGTGCACAAGTCGACCAGAACGTTTCTTTTCCCGACAGGACAACGAGAAGGTGAACAACACCCATTAACTGGTGGTGGGACACGGAGGAGAGTTTGATAGGTGCACCTCCAACTGGGGAGATGGACTGGAATTTAACACGTCTGAGAGAAAAAAGGGAAACTGAGAAAAAATGTGAAGTAACCAACCCAGAGGGAGGAGAGTGGTTAAAACCTTAGAGAGAGAGAGAGAGAGAGAGAGAGAGAGAGAGAGAGAGAGAGAGAGAGCGAGCGAGAGAGGGGGAGAGAGAGAGAGCGAGAGAGAGAGAGAGAGAGAGAGAGAGAGAGAGAGAGAGAGAGAGAGAGAGAGAGAGAGAGAGAGAGAGGGGGCGGGTGTACGACTATGCCTGTGTGTCAGGTGTGCGCCTTATTGCTGGTAACCAGGCAGGGACGGACTCAATCTCAGGGGGATGTGGGGGAAAGTGACTCAATACAACTGGAGAGAAATATCACGCAGAGATCACACTAACGAACCAGTTTGGCTCAGACGTACGACAGAATCTGCTCCTGCTGATACCGCTGCTGTTACTGCTCATCATGGGAATGACTTGTGTTCCTTGTTGTACTCTGGATGGATGGTAACAAGACATGTTGAATATCTGTTTTGGTGACACAATGCTTGGAACAGGCGTCTGATGTCGGTTTGCTTCTTCATCATACGGGCTACAGACTGAACTGCCTCTGAGGTAACTGCCTAACCTTTCGATTTTTTTATTGACACACTGTTTAGTGATAAAGTAATAAAATATATCACAATCAAATTCTTCCTTACTACGTGTAGGGTAACAGCTGGTTTGTTAATAAATGTCACTGAATGTCACTTACAGTAAAATTAGAATTAGGCATACAAATGCTAACCTTATTACATGTCACATAAAAACTTATTAAGGAGTATAAATGGCAAAGTATAATATCCCTCCTAGGCTAGTAAAAACAAAAAACAAAAGAATACTACATAGTTTAACAACATGCACTGTAGAAAGCAGACGTGTAAATGATTCTGATGTCAGTTTTAAACCATTTGGCTATCTTTATATCTCACACAAATGTTGTATGTTTACTTATGCTATCTGTTGTGCATTGCATATGGAGGTCCTGAGTTTTTTAATAATTTTTTTATTCATCGAGTCAACGTCACTTTCATTATTTCGAGCAATTAATGAACATCAGTTATTTGTTAAATGTAAAAAAATTGATGGTTCCGTATCCAAAGAAAACCAACCAGTATTTTCAATGAACCAGACTTAAAATATTTAGTTTTTTGCTTGGAATCTGTTTTATCTTGGGTATCTGTTGGAGTAATGGAGTCAAAACATCTCTTTACAGGTGAGAATTATTTCAGAATGATTAAGAATATCGTACGAAAAGGGATATATATATATATACTAGGGATGAGCGAGTACAGCATTATCTGTATCTGTATCTGTTAACCATATGAATTATCTGTATCCGTATCCGTACTCGGAGTGGGCGGGGCCTAACCCGGAAGTGGGTGTGATTTAACCCGGACGTGGGCTGGATTTAACCCGGAAGTAGGCCGGGTTGTCTTGATACGGGCGGGGCTTTAACCAGTATGTTATTTTAAGCATGCAATTGATATGGGTTGATCAGAAATTGTTATATTTATTGCTGATTAGAAAACTATTACAGGACAGTATCAGCATTGAGCTTCAGATCAATGATTTTGATCACAATAGCAAACGAACTATTTACAGAACAAGTTTTGCAACAATGAATACAACACATGCTGTTGCAATTATGAAGTGAAATGTAATAACAAGGGTTTTCATACTCAACATAACTTTATTTTTTAACTTTGAAATTTTTTTATGATTTTTTTATTTTAATTTTATTTACATTTATTTCCACACGAGGTGTGTGTGTGTGTGTGTGTGTGTGTGTGTAGCTTAATTTGTAATATTTTTTATACCACTACTACCTAGAAAGTGTCAGACACTCAGTGCGTGAAGTAAAATAAAACTGGTTAGAGCCAACTGACGGTTTAAAAAAAAAAAAAAAAAACTCCAACGACCGGCAGAGAGAGGGAGAGAGAGTAGCCTGACGCTAGAGAGTAGTCCGACACTCAATGCGTGAAGTAAAAAAAAAAAAAAAAATCTCCGACAGGCAGAGACGCAACGCGAGTCGCTTTCTACCAGCACCACGTCTGAACGAACCCACGTTTAACAGAACTCTACTGGTTAATAAGTAAGTACAAACTGAAATAAAAACAAACTTCAAGCTGAAGAAACCCTAAACGTTAACGGAAAAGACCCGCGAACCTGAGTGACTGAGAGACAGAGAGCTGTTCTGTGAGTGAGTGAGCAGAGCGGTGTGTGAAGGGGAGGAGCGCTGTGACGCTGTGTGAGGATTTTCATTCAGTCCGAGCACAGATATTGACTCGTATTACTCGTATAATACTCGTGCTCGGCAAAAGTGCTTTATCCGTACCGGATACTCGTTTCAGCCGAGTATCCGGCTCATCTCTAATATATACACAAAACTATATTCTGCGGAGATTAAGAACATTTCTTCTCACATATTAGTGAATGAGGCCCATTGTCTCTGAAAATAATTATGAAAAGACTAAATTTGGTGCACTCAACTATATTTATTTTTCCACCTAAAAACTCTCTTCATCTATTAGTGCTAACCTACATAATTAACCTTATTCAACATCCCTTGGGGTTGAGGACCCGAATGAAAATAACCAATCCTAATGTCTTTTTTGCAGGAGTCGTATCTCTGGTGGTGCTTTCTGGCTAAAGTGAAGTGGGGCTATTATGTGGCAGCTTGAAGGGGCAAAATGCAGCTTCCTATTATGCTTGGGAATGAGTATTATCATTTGTTCCGTCATTTACTTGAGGGTCAGTATACCGACAGCACCCAAGCCTTCAGAGCCTTCAAGTTGCAGGCCCTTTTGCACTGAATGTGAAGCTCTCCTGTCCGGCACCGAGATAGGAGACGAATGGCTCCGCCGTGACTGCCAGGTAAGTTTTATTTTATCATGGGTACCACTATAATAAATATAAATTATTTTGGGATCAAAACGAAGTAGAAGTAGTATACTTCGCAGACCTGTCACTCTCAAATCTCACGGAGCTATATTTTCGTCTGACACGAAAAATCAAGGAATTATTTCCGGCACAGACTCCCATTGTCTCTAATGTTAATTTTGACAGAAATCTCTGGAAAGAATAAAACGGAAAAATAAATCCTAACTCACTCCCATTGCCCCATCTCTTAACTCTCAACAATACAAAATATATCTGGATGTTCTTTAAAGTCTTGGGATTAATTTTACAGATAAGACCTATCGTTATTGAGTAACAAGCATTTGTTTGAGGAGAGCGCTAAAGTGTAGAAATATATCTGCCCCATTGGGTCCAATGTTAATTTTTGGAATGAGAAGTACGTTTATTCTACTTTGTGACTCTAACCAAAAATGTCGATAACTGCTTGTCCGGCCAACGTCTTGTGATTCTCACGGTGTTTTCATTTCACAGAGAGGAGTTATGGATTTTGAATTAGAGCATTTTGTACGCGACATTCTCTGACACCGGTGCGGTCGTTAGTGAAGATACACACGCAGAGGGAGGGGCCAAAGGGAGACAAAGGGATCTTTATATTAACTTCCTCGAGGGTATTGATCAACTCTGTAGTTAGTGCACTGGGTGAATCAGTTGGACAGTAACTCAGAGGTGGTGAGGTCAAGTCCAGGTGTTGGCAGAGCTTTAACATAGATTTTCTTTGTCTTTCAGGAGGAGGGGGGGGGGCTTTTGAACTCTATAAATATACAACCTTCTATGATTTTGAACGATAATGTGATTTGCTCCTACTGGTCAGTGTGAAGATGAAGTGAGCAATTGGTCCCACATTTCATAGACTACATCAGAGCCCAATCCTGAACACATCTATTAGTGTGTATGTATTGATAGTGATAGCGCCATCTACTGGTCAGGCTGAAGATGAAGTGATCAATCGGTCCCAAATTTCATGGACTGCAGAGCCCTAACTTGAAGAGATCTGAGTGTGTATGCAGTGATAGTGATAGCGCCATCTACTGGTCAGTGTGAAGATGTAGCGATCAATCGGTCTAAAATTTCATAGACTTCATCAGACCCCTAACTTGAAGAGATCCGAGTGTGTATGCAGTGCTAGTGATAGCGCCATCTACTGGTCAGTGTGAAGATGAAGCGATCAATCGGTCTCAAATTTCATAGACTTCATCAGACCCCTAACTTGAAGAGATCTATGAGTGTGTATGCAGTGATAGTGCTGCCTAACTCAAGTCTGTCTTGCTCTCTTTTAAACCAGTCAGTCAGTCAGTGAGTCAGTCAGTGAGTTCTCTCTCTCTCTAATTTCTCGGCAGGAGGATTTTCAAGTTGTCTATCTTTTCTGAAATAGACATTAAGGGGCAGGGAAGCAAACTCAGGAAAGAAAAAGAAGCATACTGACAAATACCAGTAGAGACCCTTTAAAAGTTATATGATTCAAATTAAGTTTTAATAAAGATGTATTGTATTATTCTTGTCTGCAGGTGGAAAGCTATATCCTGAATAGTCACCTGCAGTGTTCCAATTTGGCCAGAGAGCTGCACTTCATCACAAGACCTCTGAGCCGTGAGGAGGAAGACTACCCTTTAGCATTTATTTTGACAGTTCACAAAGAACTGGAGCTTTTTGTGCGCCTGCTGCGGGCCATTTACATGCCACAGAATGTCTACTGTATTCACGTGGATGCTAAGGCTCCATGGGAGTACCAGGAGGCTATACGGAAGCTAGTCAGCTGCTTTCAAAACACTTTCCTCTCCAGCCGCAGCGAGACGGTGACCTACGCTGGGTTTTCCCGTCTTCAAGCAGATGTGAACTGCATGAGGGATCTTGCCCAGTCCAAGATAGGCTGGAAGAAGGTGGTGAATCTGTGTGGACAGGATTTCCCTGGCAAAAGCAACCTGGAACTTGTGCAGTACATGCAGAGCAAAGAGTGGAGGGACAGAAACATGACGCCTGGGGTGAAGCAGCCGGTGCATATGAGGCACAGGACAGAGGTCGAACACATTGAGATCACAGGCTTACATGTTGTTCCGAAAAGGATGGGACTGAAGAAAAGTCCTCCTCCACACAATCTGCAAGTTTACTTTGGAACTGCATACTATGCTCTCACAAGGCCCTTTGTCGATTTTGTTCTAACAAGCCCAATAGCACAGGATCTCTTGGAGTGGTCCAATGACACGTTCAGCCCAGATGAGCACTACTGGGTGACACTCAACCACATCACAGGTAGACTTTGTTTTGAATTGTTACACAAACACGCTCCCACTGCTGCTAACATTACTTTTTTGCCCAAAAAATACCAGTATAAAGCTATTAATTATTAACTTGTCTGATTATAATCGGTAAACACTCTGGAGCTGAAACACAATACAATCAAAGGTCAAACTGCACATTTGACTGTTGGTATAGTAGAGTAAAGTAAGACTTCATTGTCCCAGAGTACGTATTTACATACCTACACAAAGAAGCATTAGTAATACAGGTTAAGGCCCAAATCATGGTTGTCAAATTTTCACTCAGATTTGTATAACAAGAGAATTTCAATAAGGAAAAGTAAAGGAGTGGAGGCACGGAATCACATCCTCAGCTAATCAAAGGCCAAAACATATTTGTTAAAAGCTAAAAGCTGATGCAATAATTTACCTCATGTATCCTTTGCAACCCTATACCAAAACACTGCTGAGAGGCCGATAAGATGTCCTCTGGATACAAGTGGTCAGTCAGCAAGCTCACATTTATTCCTTCTCACAGAAAGGTCTACTCCCTCCTCATTTAGACCGAATTCCATATGTCCTGAAGCTGGATGGGCCAATCACAGCCATTTATCTGAAAGATTCTATCAGCTATCGAAGCAGTATTACACATACCGCAAGATATTGTTTCTCTATATACTTTTCTCTTATTCTTCTCTGATGTATGTCACACATTTCGTTGCTCTGATTGGTAAAAGGTTGTTTCACTACCATTTGATAATGTTCCTACAATCCAAGGTCGGAAGCAGACTTGTATTTGTACGACTGGGCCTCTGTCCCCGGTTCCCTTTAATAATGGTCAGAGCAAAAGAAGAAACTCTCTTATGACAGTCCAGAACTTCTCTTTGGTCTTCAGACAAAATCAGTGGTAGGAAAGACTGTTCATTAAACAGACAAATTCATCTACCACTGAACCATGACTCTGCTCTTCACTGTGTAATAAGCTGACTATTACAGAATCGAACGTAAGAACAGACCAGTCTTATGCCATTAAGCCGATAATTGGTCTGTCATTAGTCATTAGTGTTCAAGAAGAATAAAAGTGGGGAAAGGATGCAGCCCTGAGGGGCCCAGTGAAGGATGAGAGTGTGCTAGATCTAGCTCTACTAGGACATTCACTTGAACTCTCTGTTCTCTGTTTGTAATACATGAAGGAAACAACACTTTTTATTGATTTGAGGCTTGACTTGTTGTGCCCTTCAGCGATGATTTAATGGCACCCGACTGGAGAATTAGCACCACCGGCTGACTATCTCAATGCAGCCAACTGTTAATATTCCCATAAGAGTTCTGGATTCCAGTGAGCAGTCATTACCATTTTCTTTTACAGATTTCAAGGACATTCAGTTAAATTTCCACAATTGTAATTGTTGCAAACTGTAGGTTGCTGTCATTTCTCACACTTGTGTAATGCTTGAGTCCCAAGAGATCACATTTTTAGTGAAATAAAATGTCCTCCTACACCAATGGACAAACATATACTAATACTACAATTGGCCTTGATTAGGGAACCGGCCTAAAATGTATTCTTGAGTTGAAATGTCACCTCAGAGTTGAAACTATCAATACTGATATTGCTTTGTCAAACAAGTGACTCATGCAGTTTAGGGGGGGGGGGGATGGTAACAAGGCTTATATACTGTAAAACTAAAAAAGAATTTTATCTAATATTTTATCTATGCAAAATCTCTTGAGGGAAACTCTCCAGCAAGTTCCCTTTTCTATGTGAAGCATCCTGTTCATTCTCCCACGCTGTCTATGTACCACTCACAAAGAGGGCTACGTAAACCCCAAGAATTCAATTATCTTGTATAACAATGGTTTGTATGATCTGATTATGTGTTTAAAGAAGCTCCAGGCAGCCACATAAATGGAGAATGGGAAGGAGACATCCGGGCAATCAAGTGGAAGGATCAAGAAGGGAGTACACATAATGGCTGCAAAGGTACAGTACTGCAGGGCATGTCTATTTATAGAGGTACTTATTCATGATTAATAACTGTACAGCAAGGCTTAGCTATTGCCTTGCTTCATTCCTGGTGCTATGAAAATAATATTAAATTATCTTACTTAATTTGCAAACAACCATTTACTGCCAAGACATTTTTGGTCCTATATATGGCCTTTTGTCTGCAAACAGGATTATAGGACCATTTACTGGCTAAGGCAACCCAATATTTACTAAACAGAATAGCTGATAGGAGGATTAATTTGATATGCAGTCCCCTCAAATAGGTTTAGTCTGTGCTTTATATGACCTTCTCATGGTAGAAGATATTATTTATATGTAACAATGAACTACACACAACGGGGTCCAAAAGACTGTAACCACTAATAGAATATTGACGTTATTTTCCAGGGCACTATGTACGAGACATCTGTATCTATGGAATAGAGGACCTGCCTTGGATCATTGAAAGGAACAGCATGTTTGCCAATAAATTTGAGAGAGACACCTTTCCTGAGGTGCTGGACTGTCTGGAGCAGTGGCACAGAAACAAGGTGCTCAGCCAGTCAACTGTTCCCATAGAGCCATCATGGCTGCTGGCCACACGAAGCAACTCAAGCAGCAGCAGCTACTTTAACAGCAGTGCTCGAGCATGACATCGCTGATGACATCCGCAGCAAAAGACAGTCCAGATGATTTGCAATTCCAAAAGGTGTGAGCAGGAAAACACTGCGCTGAGAAGCAAGGGATGATGCACTGTACATGTCCTACGTCTGTAGCATGACTACGGTTCACTGATATATTTGCCTATATATTATTTTTGTAACGAGGGGATAATTTATATATATTGGAGAATTAAAATCTCTTTGCTGTACCGTAATGCATTCAGAGCAAGTGTATGACTCCTTATAAGAAACATTCAAGTCAAAAACTATTACCATTTGGGACAACTAGAAGGCACAAAGTATTGAATAAACCACTGTATATGGACTTAATATTGTTTAATTTCATCAAATATGCAATGCTGTTCAATTCAATATTTGTCAGTATGTTGTCCAGTTTGAAAAACGTATGTCTGTCAAATCCTTATTTAATGAATTAAGGAGTTGGTGTAAAGAAATAAAGACGAATCCAGGAATAAGCTCTGTACTCTTTTCCTCTCTTTGCTTCATACTAATGTTCACTTTAATGTGTGCAACTTAAGTCAGAGTGATTGTAGAGGTTATATTCCTGAGTTGTTTCGTTCCAAAATACTATACAAAGAAACTCAATTCATAAGGTAATTTAAATAGTTTTCCTAAAAATTAAGGTCAGTTGTATTTCTTAAATTTTCAGACAGTTTCCGACCAGGAGCACTGAGGTTTCAGAATCTGTTCCTTGCTGATATACTTCACTTCAACAGATTGAACTAGGGCGACTCTACATCCTTTACACTGCCATTATTCAAAATTGTCTCACTGTCACATAGTGGTTGACTATAGACATAGTTTGACTGTGGCAGCTTTTAGTAATAATGTTCCTTACAAGTGTAACCTGTGTGGTCAGAATTTATCTCGAGATGTGAAATAAAGAGTTTCTAAGAATGGAGTTGTCTTTGAGTTGTTAATACTAAGCTCTGCAGAGGGTTACACATTCAGCGAGGTTGCTCAAAGCGGAACTCCCCAAAGTCAAAAAACGTTGTTTGTGATAAATTTTATCTTAGAAACAGATAAACATCTACTTCTACGAATAGAGGAAACGATTCCAGATGTCAGGGTCCACACGAGGAGTTTTGCATCACAGTAGTTAGACACTGATCAGTGACAGTTTCCATTACACCTGTTAATTCTGAAAATCAAGTTTATATCTGTGCTGAGACCTAAATCTTCCTCAAAAAGAATTTAACAGAAATTTTAAGGAAGATATTGGTGAATGAGGCCCAGTGTTCACTTTTGTGGGTGTTGAATTTTGAACAGAACAAGCCAATCACCTCAAAGGCTGCGGCTGAGGTGACAGAAATGTTTCACACAAGTGACACGACAGAAAAGGCAATGTCATCCCAACAGCTGGGAAGCTGCATGTGAAGATGTAGCTCCTCAACACAAGAAAGGGGTGTGCAGCTCACACACAGCAACCCTCATTACAAGTGTGAAACCAGTGTTTTTATGGAAGACATCAATATAAGAGGTACGTGCATGTTGCAGGTTGAAGTTTGAATTAGACATTAAGGTGAAGACCGTCCAAAGCAAACTCTAATGTATCAGGAAGCTTTCAACAAACAATATAGTGATTGAAAAATACGACCTGCTTTACAGATGTCAAAGAAAAAATAAATATAATTAAATATTGTTGTAAATACATGTTAAAACTAAAAACTACAATTTCTAGGACAACAACTTCATTTTCACACTGATCAGCAGGTGGTGCTATGACCCTGAGGAAATATTGACACAGCTGTTCCGGCTTGGACTATGATCATGAGACAGAAGTTTGGTGGTGATAGGATGCAAATTGCAATGGGCTTCCTGTGGTGTTTTTCATAATGCACTGAGAGACATTTTTGTGCATCTGGTCATGATACACCACTTTCTTCATTTTCGTTAGAATCGGTGAAAGCCAACTGAGGGGGCTTTCCCTAGGTGACGCTGAAGAGCCATTTTGCCACGCCCATTTCAAATTACTCCAGAATACAATGACTTTTTTAGGCTTCGTACTTCCTGCAAACTTTGGTCGGAATTTGAGCATATATAGGCCCTAAAAAAGTCCAAAGCGGCAAATAATAATAAGAATAAGAATAAGAATAAGAAAATCCTTACAATTTCAATAGGGCCTCCTAGTGTTCAGTGCTCGGGCCCTAAATAATAATAATCCTTACAATTTCAATAGGGCCTCACCCTGTCGCACTCTGTTCGGTGCTCGGTAAAAGTACGCTTTGTCAGCAGTGTACGATTTTATTTAAATGTATATATATATATACAGTTGCAATCAGAAATATTCAACCCCCCAAAGATTTTAAGGATTTATCAATTAAAGTTGACAGAATCTTGCTCTTTGAGCAAGATTCTGCTTCGGATGACTTCTTTATGAGTTGAGTGATACAGAAAATCAACACGGAAAATGCATGATGTAGTATTTGTGTGTAGCAGTATATTTGTTAAGATAGCCATGTCACAATTATTCAACCCCTATATAATATTGTTGTTTTTAAAGCTGTCTGACAGTTTTTTTGTCCTAAAGTTGAGTTGAAACATTATTAAGCCTTTGGGAACTCTATACTGATCCTTCATTTGCTTCAGCTGTGATGCATATATAAACCCCAACCATGAAGGTATTCAAGGTGAGTTGCAATCACGGGAAAGACAAAGGAGCTTCCACAAAAGCTGACAGAGGAGATTATTTCATCACACCTGAAAGGCCTTGGGTAGAAGAAAATTTCCCCAAAAATATATATTCCAAGAGACACAATTGAGAACATTATAAGGAAGTTTAGAACTGATGGAGCAGCTTCAAACCTGCCTGGCCGTGGAAGAAAGCCCAACATTTCATCAAGGACCCTCAGCAACTTAGTCAGAACAACTCAGATAAACCCCTGTGTGACTGCAAGACACCTACAGGATGACCTGATGAAGGCTGGTACAAGTGCTTCAGTGGCAACTATAAGACGTGCACTGAATTAAAAAGGACTTCATGGCCGGCTTCAAGACACACTCATCTCTTGACCACAAGGAACATCAAAAGTCGACTAGAATATGCCAGAAGGAATTTGGGTAAGACTACTGAGTTTTGGGTGACAGTTCTATGGACTGATGAAACCAAACTGGAACTGTTTGGACATATGGACCAGCGGCATGTCTGGCATGTGAAAGGCCAGGCTTAGGACCAGAAGAGTACCATCCCCACAGTCCAGCATGGAGGTTGGTCAAAGATGATGTTGGGCGGGTTTTCTGCGGCAGGAACTAGCAATCTTTATTGTGTACATGGCATCATGGATTCACAGAAATACCAGGCCATTGGAAAGAGGAATGTGATGCCTTCAGTTGACAAATTAAACCTTGGTGATCATTGGACTTTCCAGCAAGACAATGATCCAAAGCAAAACCTCCAAGTCCACCAAAGCTTGGTTGAGAAAAAGATCCTGGAACGTCCTGGAGTGGCATTCACAGTCACCAGATTCAAATTTGATTGCAATTTTTGGTGGGATTTAAAGAAGGCAGTTGCACCACGGAAGCCATCAAACATCACTGATCTAGAGGCTTTTGTACTTGAAAAATGGGCAACGATTCCAATCGAGAGGTGTAAGAAGCTTGTCCGCACTTACCGAAAACGTTTTTTAGAAGTTATAAAAGCTAAAGGATGCGCCACAAAGTATTGAAGCTGGGGGGTTGAATAATACTGCACATGCACATGTGTTGAAAGGGTTACATTTTTCATTTGAACTTCAAAGTCAACTTCTGTTGTCAAAATAACTAAACTACGCATCAATAATTATCTTTTGTTGTTTGATGAGTTTTTTTTGTCATTTACTTTCATTATCTGTCATCCACATCACTATAATGTCTATTGAGGTGAGGGGGTTGAATATTTCTGATTGCAACTGTATATATCTCTCTCTCAAGTATTGTCCATTGTACAGGAAGCAACCATATGTAGCCATATTCTGGGAATGGTTAAACAGGAGCCACAGGGAAAGACAGGATGAAATAATGCTCACCTTATGGCAGATTTCTGTCTTGACCTCCTTCAGGGCCCGCTCTGAGAAGACACAGCCACATGTTTGCAGGTAACAAAACCTGCAAAAGAAAATATATACTGATTATTATAATGAATAAAATAATATTAAAAAAGAAATGCTTCTTTCTTGAACTTTCCCAGTCTCTCTCTCTTTGGCTATGACCTCTACAAAGTGAACACAAATTATAACTGAGCTCTTCTGTGTTTTAGAGTAGATACTGGTGACATAACAATATAGGGCTTATTTTAACTTAATACTGAATGTCCTACAAGCAAATAAATCATAACACAGCTCATGTAAGACACAGAGGGGCCTGTAGAAAACATACAAATAGAGATGTCCTGAAACTAATGGAATATTGTTATCAAATGTCCCTGAGCCAGGAAGCAAATGGGTCTACAGCTGCATACAATTGAATGGAAAGCCTTCCTTTAAATTATTTCTCGTTTGTGATGTATGAGTATTCTTGGGTTCCTCTACTTGATGTTGTTTACCTGTGCTTGCCATTCATCTCCAACCCAACAACAGGGCAAATAAACAAGCCACAGTTGATGTCCTCATAACGGTCTCCTTTAGCATTTCGTCTTTCTCCCTCCCACTCAGGGTTATCGGTCAAGCTCAGCTCTTTTATGTCCTGGAAATGGAGAGGAAGAATGAACATGTAATAAAGCACGAAACCACGCAGGAAATCTAGGAGAAATGGGCATAAACCCCAATCCACATCAGAAACTTTGCAGAAGATTTCGGAGACATCGTTGTGCAGTACCTTTATCCCACGGATGTGTGTAACAGTCTCAGTGTTGGGTCTCTCTGCAGTTTTATCCAGAAGATATTCAATGATGGCATCTTTGTTAAAGAGCCTGAAACAAACGTTTAGTGCATTGTGAGTTTCATCGTGGAGCCAGTTCGACTTTACAGTTGCAACAAGGCCGATGATTAAGCCTGAGTGACGATGGACATGAAGTCAACCCTCACCTTCCCAGGTCACAGGAAACGATGGGACGTCTGAGTCTCTCCTGGCTCAAGGCACAGTATTTCCATTTGGCGGCCAACTCTGCATTTTTATCGACCTACAGGCACAATCAAAGCACGACAATCAAATCCTGTTCCACGGAGACAGTCCAGCTCATGAGTCCATGATCTGTGTGAATGTTCGACATGCTACACATGCAAATACTGTACATGACTTAGTAAAGCTTTCAATCACTATCTACTATACACTGTGGTTGCTGCGTCTTTTATTCACCAAATTTCTCAGGACGACGTGTCCCACTTAACAGATGAATTACGTAAAAGCTTCACAGTATTAGTCTTTTAGCTTTGCCCTCGATGACGAGTGTACGAGAATCGTTAGCTAATACATTTTAAAGGACAGTTAGCTAGCTTGTTAGCTTAACTTCGTGTACATAACGAGTTCGACAAGACATTAAACACGTCATTATGTGATGTTTAATGTATTCAATATACAGTTTAATGGTTTACAAGATCGAAGGCAGAAAATAATGCCGTTAGCATGCTAGCTGGCTAACGGTTAGCATTCTAAGGACAGACCTCCACATCGCCGCAAGGAGAAAACACAAACCTTCTCGACTTTTTTCGGGCCTTTCACCAACTCGTGTCGTTTGGGAATGGTACCACCGTCACATCCCATCTTGAAAAGCCGACCTGAGACGTCTAAACACCGGGTTAGCTCGATGTGCGTCACAACTACACACAGACAGGCAGTCACCGGGTTGTAAACAAACTCCGAGTGAATTGAGCTGCAAATCTCGCGAGATGTGCAACCCGAGCTGATTTCGCCATCTAGCGGCTGAATGCTGTAAATACTCAAACCCCAATTCAGGCGTATTTTCTATCTTTGGCCACAGAGCGGAGGCATCGCTCCAAACAAGACTATTATAGTTTCTGTTCAGCCAGCAGCTCTGATGGAAGGTTGATCATTGACCATTTAAAAATACATCAAAACATTTCAAAAAAATATTTGTTCGAAAGATCAAATCACATATGCTTTATTGCTCAGATGGGGTAATCTCCCCAAAGTGCTCGGGCCAAAGTGCTACAGCAGCTGCAGAACAGTACATTGTGCAACAAACAGCAAAAAACACTGCACAAGGAGATATGTGTGAGACACAGAATAATAATGCACAATAAAAGTGAGGGGACGTTTTCACCTGCCCTAAAAACACTTAATAAAGAAAAAACATTAAAAGAATATAACACATAAAAGAGGAAAAAACAAAACAAACTGGCATTAAAACCTAAAAACCAACCAACATGTTTCCTCATTGAGTAGTGTGCCAGACGTCGGGATGAATGAGCGCTTGGGCCAGTTAGTCTTACACTCATAGGCCCTGTTACGTCTGCCTGATGGTAACCGGTCAAATATAGAGAATAGATCCTATCTGCTCGTCTGACCACAGAACCTTTAGATGGTCTAAAGGGGAGGATTGTCCTTTTCCCCCATCACCTTCAAAGCCGTTCAGCAACTATTTACCGAGAAGAACTTTAGATGATAATCTTTCATGATGGTTTTGATTACTGCACAAGCGTATATTTGTAAAATGAACAACTAGATGCAAAGAATAGGATCCTCTCCAGCAGAAAAACACTGAGCTGAGAGAGGATGATGCGCTGTACACTTCCTAAGTGACTATTGTTCACTCACATAATTGTCTATTTGTTGTTTTGATAACCAGAGCACAATTTATATTCCAGCGAATTGAAATATATTTCTAGTACCGCAATGCAGTCAAAGCACGACTCCTTAAAAGAAACACACAAGTGAAAAACAGATTCCATTTGGGACAAGAAGGAATATATATGTATAGTATTAATATTCTTTAATTGAAGCACAAATGCAATGTTGTTTAATAAAAGACAATGACAAGAATTAGCTCTATATTGTGTTATACTCCCTCTTATGAGGGTTTTGTTTACTGCCTAAGCATATATTTGTTAATCCAGAAAGTACCTGCAAAGAAGAGGATATATTAAGGTAAGAAGGATAAATATGTTACGGGAAGAAAAGGAAGGTTTTGTTATGATACAATAAAATCATAACTTCATCATATTCTAAGTATTATACCAAAACAATGGAAAAACATGTACTCGGTATTGCCATGAGAAAAATCATGTTAACAGTAAACCAATAAAAAAGGCTATAACAAAACATGGCCTTTAGTAAACCACCATACACTATTGTAGTTGTAATTATGAAAATAACTTCCCTCACATTACTTCACTCCTCAGCTGCCCATCCATCCATGAGACGTTCTCAGCCAGCCATTAAACCCAGGACTAGTAAGTGACATTAGTCTGGCTCTCAGGCCCGGTGTCAGAGTGGTCTAAAGATGAAAGTTTCCTTGGAAGATAGTTCAATGAGTGCTAATGAGATCTGTTTCCTGTGCCTTGCAGGCTGCAGATTAGTTTACTATCGATGGCGCTGTCCAAGAGCGACCATTAGTTTGGGGAATACCCCACCGGAGACATCTCTGGCAGCATGACTGATAATCGGAGTGGAAGACAAGACGGAATGAAAACAGACCGTTTGACTTCATTTTGGCTGAAAAAGTAGATTTCGACCTCTTTGCGTTCACCACCAGCTGCTGCTGCTGCGGTTCTGCGAAATGAACAGATACAAACACAAAAACATGTCTCCATTCTGCCCCGTTGGTTTCGATTGGTTCTTCCTGTAAATTATAAATTGTGTTATGTGTCTTATTGAATTTCCCCCCTTTCTCACACAGAGCTAAATGTTTAGTATGGATTTTCATTAGAGACGTTGGAGTGAAAGCTCTGTTAGCAAACTATCTTGGAGAGAGTGGAGGGCCCCGGGCTGATGGTGGAAACCCACACCTCAAGAACGTGCACTGTACAATGGCCACTGGACAAAAGGAGACAAGAACAATGGTCCGCTGTCTTCGTCCTGCGAGGTTTGTTGTTTTCAAACTTCAGAATTAGAGCTGCTTTCTGGGGAACAGTGTGTTTTTTTTTTTAGGGTGAACGTTTGTTCACTATCGCCTCTACCTGATGCACCTGATCATAAAAACTTACTGAGAGGTATCATGCTTTTTTTTACTCCTTCCAGCTCTAATCCAAGATACAAATTGCACGAATAAACCCACAGTATTTTGGAATTCCAAGGCTAATCCCCAAATGCCTGTTAAACTGGAGCTGCACGGTTAAAAATTCATCGTTTATTTCTTCTCATTGACTTGTTGAGTTCAGACGTCACAGTTTTCATATGATAGAGAAAGATGGGATTTATCTAAATACACAGAGACGCTCAGACATGACAGTAAAATGACAATAGCGATTGAGTCGCCACAATTATCATTATTATTGCACATTACCTCAAACTATATGTACATTTTTCACATAGTTCTGATTTCTGTTCAAATAGTTGGACAATTAGAAAATTAGGCAGCAATGTTCAAATGGGTTTACTCCAACCAAGGAGGTTATGTTTTCACCCCGGTCCGTTTGTTTGTTGGATGGTTGAAAGCTAGATAATCCAGAACTACCGGATGGATTACCATGAAACTTTGTGGAAGGAAGGTTAGAACTGTCAGGAAAGAACTCATTCATTTGTGGTGCGGATCTGGAACATTGTGAGATGAGTGGGTGTTTTTTCAGTTTTCACAGATCTCTCAGGGAATAATTCATGGATCTTGATGAAAAAAACAGGCATATTTAAAGGACTGATACCTGGTCGTGTGTGTAATCTGGTGCAGCTTGATTAGATTTAAGGGGAATGTTGGGCTTGGTGGAGGTATGTGCTCTGTTAAGTGCCTTTCTACTTCATTTAGTTTATCAGATCTGACAAATCCAAAGCCAGTATGTGTCACTGCCAGTAGATCCTGATTTCAACCGATCACATCTTCTCTTAAAAGTTGAATCTGAAGAGTTTCCTCCCAGATCTCCCCCTCGGACCGACCCTCCCGCCACACACACTCATATCTTCCTCACCCGCTGTGGTGCTGCTCAGCACGGCTGACCCAAAGGAAACCCCAACCACCAAGCGCCCATCCAACCTCATGTTTATACTTCCATGATGAGTCCAACCTGCCCAATCAGACTTCCCCTGACTGGCCTTGAACTGAAACTGTATACATCTTAACCATCCCAGCCATCCGAAGCAGCCAGTGGAGACCAAGGCTGCATTAATTGCACCAACCAGCGCTGGTAGAGCACCGAGTCCAATGCATTTAGCGTCTCTAATTGGGGAGGAATTGCTTTGTTTACATTGGCGCTAGTGGATAGAACCGGACCCTCTGCAGCCGACCGAGCTGAAGCTGGAGGAAGGAGGAGTCTGGAACTGCCTCGTCCCTGTCGGAGCTGGACGGAAATTATTTGGAGCAGAGTTCAGGAATATTTACTCCGATTTATAAAGAGGAGGGAGAGGTGATGAATCTCGTTTATCAGCTTTTAACTTGAATTGATATACAATCAATTTGATGATTTGTGTTAACGTGGATAATGTCAATTTATGAGAGGATCCTCCGAAAGAGCTTTTTTGATTCTTAATTGGCTAATGTAAAATATTATTGATGTTATTGACAATTATTAAACATCTTTGTTATTATGTCTTAAAATACATTTTTTTCATTCAATTAAACAAGTGAAAATAGTGGAAAAAGTCCACTTGTATTTTTCAAAACCTCAGGAATCCCCTTGACATTATTATATGTCACATTTGAGCAACTGGAAGCAGTAAGCAATTAATTAATTATCCAATTTATTATGAAATTATGAGATTATTAATCATCCAATAGAATCAATTTATTTCACTATGTGACAAGACTATAATCAAGCCCCGGAGCACAAAAGAGATTATATAATAAAGAGATGGATAAAGCACACATGAAGAATTTAGTTATAAATTCATCTTCCACCGCAACACTTCCCCTCAATAAAAAGTCTGTTATGATAGATTTTAAATCAGAGACCACTGTACTCAGTCACCTCTTACGCTGTGTATCAGGCCATATTCAAGTTCATGGACCTTCTGTATAATGAGAAATCCAAAACCCTGGAAAAAGCCCACCACATCCAAACACTGCAACGGGTTACCACACACACAAATCGACCACAATTATTTTCTCATTCCTCTTTCTGTTTATGTTCAATCTCACATAGCTAGAATGATGTCAGTTGGAAACGCTGCACATATACAAATTGTTCTATCCTCCTGGAGTAACCTGCTTGAGCTTTTGCCATATATCGATACAGATCTTTGATTGTTCAGTAAAATATACCCCCTTGTATTCTGGCATTAGGTCATAGACAGCGAACCTGAGCAGAACTTCTAGTTTTTTTATTGTAATTTATTATATGATCAGAGTGAAATCCCAAAATATAAAGTATTTATTTTTTTAAGGTGATTCCATTTGGATTTGGAAACGCTGCTGCTGAGGAGTCAGCAGGAAGAAAGTCAGGTTCTGTCAGTATCTCTCAGCGTCCAGGATATAACCGATGGAGAAAAGCATGCCCGATGATGCCATGATTCCTCCAGCAGATGACGGTGGACCGGTTTTCCTCGTTGCACCAGCCTGCTGCCATGTGACAGTTTTAATCCGGCAGCTGCGCTGAAGTGAACAGCTCAACATTTTATAAACTCCACAAAGCACTTCGACCTTTTTTATGATATCAGCCGAGCCAAGACGCACACACACACACACACACACACACACACACACACACACACACACACACACACACACACACACACACACACACACACACACACACGGACACCTGGACACATTTTTAGCATCAGCCAGCTTCTGATTATCTTTTCCACTGTGGCAACACCAGACCCAACACTCTGCAGACAAGAGAGCCACAAACAGATAAATGGATACATGCACGCACACATGGCTCAGATACACATGTATACATTCGCTGTCTGTATAAACAGACAAATATGGGACACACTCGCGTACGATCATTGGTTCCTCTTTGATTTCTGTGACTGTGGAAGGAAAAGTCTCCATACATCAGTGGAGGCTATATGAATGGAACAATTGGTTGTGCCCTGGCAGCACCGGCTCAGTCACATCTCATTAGCTTGACGGGATCCCCGAAAGGTTCTGACAGCGTCCTGGCTGTGATCGGCGTGGCCCCGGGTGATGGGGACATACCTGTGGCTGCCTTGAGTACTCATGTGGGCACGTGGTGGAGACTGTTCAAGCGCACGTAGCAGCTGAGGCCTGGCAGCAGCGGTATAGCAACGGCTCTGGGTGTTTGCGCCAGCCGCCGCCTCACCCTACACGTCCCCGGCAATAATAAAACTCACTCTCACTCTTCTTTATTTCGCTCTCACTCCATCTCATGCCCTCTCTCACACACCCCTGTCCACACACACTCACATTACACCGACGTGAGGGGAAACGGTGGCTGATGCTGTGCCGTGGTGAGCCCAGCGCCGGCTTTGAACGTGAACCAAAAGTCTATTTAGAAACCGGTTGACGTTGTTAAACTTTGGAGGTTTGCAGCTTCCCATGCTTTCGGTATTGATGCCATGCTAAGCTAAGCCGACGTGCTGCTGGACCCGGCTACATACGCTGCAGTGAGAGGTTTTGTATCAATCATCTGATCTTAGATTTAGCAAGTAAACAAATAAGCTCACTTATCCAAGAGTTTATTAGTGCTTTAATATTAGACTAAATGCACATACTACATTTTACCTTTGAGAATGCATCGACTGAATGCGGCTGTGGCTCAGGGGAAGAGCGGCTGTCCTGTAGAAGGTCGATCCCCAAGTTCGGAAATGGTGCTGCCCCCAGTTTTAGTTTGAAGACTCCAGAGCTGCGTTTTAGTCTGGACAGGCAGAGATGGTGATATTTGGAAACTGACCTCTCCCTGCTTGCTGATTGGGCCTTTTGAGTCATGAAGTAACCTTCGCTGATTCGTCAGGCTCCTATCACATGACTGGCATTAGCCTCAGCCACCAGTATAGAACTTATAATTCATAATTGTTGCTGAAATGATACAAATGTGTAGGAGACAAACTGTTATTCAACCATTCTGTGACAATTCTACACCATCAACCAAACGCTGTTTACACTGGCATGCTCATGCCCAGTGTACGTGAGTGTTCAAGTGATATGCGTTGGTATGGATGGAGATTAAAACCCAGAACCAAAACACTACTGTGCTCTAAAATCCTCTTGGTTAGAAAGCAGTTTTCAAATGATCCTGAGCTATTTTCTTTTTGCTGTGTCACATTTGCAATTTCCCAATGTTCTTGTGTCCATTCTGGTGTGTTTCCATGTGTCCACTCTAGGACACCACCCATTTCTTCTGTGATCTCTTGGAAATGAGTCTGCAAGCATTTTTATTCAGTCGCCTCCAAAGATGTCTCTCTGAGGGGTCTTTGGAAGAACACATGTTTTTAATAAGCCTCTTTGCGTCTAGCCTTGCATAAATGTTTAGCAGCGTTCCTTCTGGGAACTGGGGCTTGTCTTTACAGTGGAGGCTAATCAGCTGTAAATTCTCTTTTAAAAAGGAAAGGAAGGCATGGAAGGAGTTAATCTCAGAGGCCCATTGCACTCTGTGTCTCTCAGTGTATTCTGTCTCTCTCTCTCTCTCTCTCTCTCTCACACACACACACAGACATGCACACTCCTTCTAGAAAGTGCAAAGGAGGGGATGATGACAAAAAGAGAAAAGAGAGGAGAGAAGAAAAGCTGGAGGCTTTGACAAATGATCTAATAAACAGGTAGGGAAATTACAGGCTAGGTGCCCGCTGGGAGAGGAAGTGGGGCAGTAAATATCTTTTAAAAGCTGTCAATAAATTTGCAGTGCTGAGTTGTTTGAAGCATCCACGGGTTAGAGGCGAGAGCAATGGAGATTTGGCTTCTGTGTGAGAACAACTGGTTCAGTGACGCATGTTGTGAGTGTGAGTAAATATTCTGGGATACGACACAATGAGAGAAAGGTGGGAAAATAGAGTGGAATAGAAAACTATTGACTTTTACCTAATTTGCTCTACAAGACAATTTAAGTGTGGAAAAGTATAAAATGCACTAATGCACAACTTCTTTAAATGTGTATCTATATATTTGGTTTGAATACTCCGTCTCGGTTATCACCTTATACTTCGTATTGTCTATATCTCCATTAGCACACACTTCTTGACAGTGACAGCCTTGAAGTGCTCTGGTGACGAGACACTGCAGTTTACCTATTCCTGACCTATTTGGACCCTTTATTATTCTTATGCTCTCGTGTGTGACGGTTGTGTGTGCTACCGGATGCCTAAATTTCCCCTCGGGATCAATAAAATATTTACCTATCTATCATTTGGCATCATTTTATTTAACGATGAAAGATATGAATTGCATCATTGTTCATATGCAGGTGAGGAGCCGTGAGACAGAGCCGGCGTTTGTTGTCTGTCTTCGTGCGAGTGAACGAGCGACGATAGGGAGGCTGTTATCACCGGCTCTGCCCCCGCACTTGGCAGGGAGTCTGTCAGAGTCTAATAAAGTTCACTGACACCACCGTGTCTTTCCCACACCTTTCAAGCAGCCTCGTTACTCAGCAGCTCAATTAAAGCTGATTTAAGGGTTCACCTGTGTGCCTATTGGCAAATGTTGCCCCCCAGGGCGGTGCTTCCGTTTGACTGACGGGTTGATGAGATAATGACAGACAGCCACAGGTCTCACCCGCAGTCACCTGTTCCAGCCCTGCGACGCTGATTGGTTAATCGACCGTCCAGAAAATGTGAAGCTGCAGGAGTAGAAGAAGGAAACAGTGAAGGACACAAGTGTAATGAGAAAATTCAAACTGTCTTTGTCGCCTCAAGTCGTAACAAAAAAGACAGTGTGTTGTTCTGACATTTTCACATTCTTAATATTAACACGGTTATTATCCTGGACAGCTGTTTCACTGCTTTTAGCAAATTGAATGTCAAGTGATCTTTTGAAAAGATGGGGTGAAGTTAAACATCCAGACGGAAAAATTAACAACTCAAAGTGTTTCTCTTGTTGATAACAACTGTAGGAAATTGGAATTTCGGACCTCCCAGTCATCCCGACATAACAATAAAAAGAAAACATGCGTTTTTTTTCCCCTTTGCCCCGTCTTCCTCCATTGTGTTCACAGAAGATTGCCATTAGTCATCGTGGTATAAAAATAAAAGATGGCTCTTTTTGTTTTGTGCCGGCTATGATGGGCAGTGTGACATATTTTTCTAAGGACAGGAAATCTGGTATGACACATTATCGGCTTTGTGATCACTCATTACCGAATGTGTGCGCTCTCTCTCTCCCTCTTTCTTAAACACACATGATCACAAGGTTGCGCGCTCCGCCACAAACACAACAGAGGGTTCTGAAGATATGCAAGAAGAGGCCGGACATGGATACTTTGTTTAACACCTTCCTCCTCACCCTCGGAGCGGACCCTCTTAAGTTTCTGTTTGGTAAGCAGAGAGAACATCCCTGAGCCGCTCCTGTTCTCCACTTCCCAGGAGCGTTCCCATCCCGGGGATAAAGTTTCACTGCTGCAGAGGTGTGATAGCGAAAAGGTCTGAGACCTCCAGGCCAATTAAACACAGCCCGGATAACGAGTTAGACCACTGCGTTGGGTGTTAACTTCTCCGGTGTCAGGGTTGATATACATTAGGAATAGTAAATGCCAGTAAGTATGGTACTGTTCTAAAATATGTCATTCATAAAAAATTTGGAAACATCCAATCAATAACTTTCTGCCTCTAAATTCAGACTGAAGAAACTATGTTTGAGGCAGTGAAATAATAAGGAATAACAAACTTATTAGTTCTTATTATTTCACCTATTGAAATTTAGATGAGTTCTGTCCTCTTCCTGACCCAGAAACGTGAATTCTTGCCTTTGTCCTGTCACTACTGCAGTGCACTATACTCTACATAAAAGTCAATACTCAGAGTCTCAGCTTACAGAATGCTGCCGCTGATATTTTAACCAATACCAAGCACGTAGGGCCAATTCTGGCCTCCCTTCATTTGCTGCCTGTTAAATTCAGGGCTGATTTTAAGATTATTTTCCAAACTTAAAAATGTTATCACGGCCTTGTTATATCACAGAGCTACTGACTCCCTATGCCCCAAACTGTTATCTAACATCTTCCATTCAACACTTGTGAGTAGTTCCTGAGTCAAGAAACCAAAGATGAGACTTGTCGTCACTTTACCTGTTGCTTAAAACATACTTTTATAGAAAAGACCTTTAATGCATGAGTTACAATTGGTTTTAATTGATGTTGTTTATTTCTAATATTTTCCTTTATCTGTCTTTTTGATTTGTCTTGTTTTGTTCCATGCTCCTGTATTCCCATCCAAGTTGTAAAGAACTTTGTAAAGTTGTTTTAACACATCCATAAAATGTGACAGCTATCATTTGGCTCATGATTGAAAACTGTTAATATTTTTTGTTCATTTGAAATAATGAAGGATACTCAGATATTTTTTCTCCAAATAGATGAAGCATTAAGCAAGAATACACATCTTGTGTGTTCCTTGTTATTAATCCATATCGTTTTAAAACATTCCAATATTTTTCCAGAGTTTCATCGAGTCCCTCTTGATCCAGAGCACCTAACCATCTTACCTGGATGCCCTTCAGACAGCTTCGGCTAATAAATGCCACTCTTAATCATTCTTCCGCCCCCTCACACACTTTTGGGTTTAATTTTGCCTAACAGTGCCAGGGACCAGGGTTCAAACCCCTGTGACATTTATCCAGCCGCCCTTGAAGCAGAAGCAGGAGCTACCAAACAGGCATCACTTCCAATCATCGTCACGACCTCGGAGCCCTCGGAGAACAAGCCGCCTGAGTCGAGGTCTCCAGTTTCATCTACTAAACTTCTCCCAAACCCCACAGGCCTCAGCAGCGCTCCCTGGGACTCCCGTTCCCTCTGACCCGCTGCAGCTCCCTCTCCTGCAGGAATGCGTGTGTGTTCTCGCTGAAAATCAGACGGGGGAACAAAAAATCACTGCAGGATGATACTGTGTCTTTTTCAAGCCATTATCTTCTTCTTTTTTGATGGGCAATTGACTTTGGGAACAGGAGTTTGCGGCGAGGGAGGGGTGGTGGTGGTGCTGGTGGTGGTGGAGTCGGTCGCTGCTTGCCAGTAAGAGCTCCGGGGCCTCCTGCCCTGCGCTGCTGTGATGCCTCTGTGCTGAGTTTGGCTTGGCCCGCGTCTCTGCACTTGATGGTTTATTCATATTCAGCGGTGCAGGACGCTGTGCCATGAGGTTCCTCTCACACTCAATATGTCTGCGAGGGAGTGACAGAGGGGAGGTATGAATCCCAGCTCTGCCGCACTGGGCCTTTGAAATGCTTTTACTCTCGTCTTCAGATTGAAACGGCCGACACCACAGATTTTCCTCTGAAAATATAGATGTTTTACAGCCATCAAATACTTTTTTCTTTTCACAATAATTCTACTGTAGTCTACTCTACGTCTTTTCATGTGCACTGAAATCTGTTCTTTTTCCGATGTTTGTTTTACTCTCATCAGTTCCATTCTCTTCTTTTCTTCTACGGTGTCATGTCTTTCAGGCTGGTTTAGTTTCTAGTCTACGTCAACCCCACGAATTCCTGTGGTTTTTCTTCAGCCTCGGAGATACTGGAAAAAGAAAGACGGTACCAAATAGAGCTCGTGTCCATCTTTACATCTGAGCGCGGCAAAAAAGGAAGAAAAATGTGGCAAAATTTAGGTTTTGCGTTTGAACCAGCCTCCCGTGCAATCATAACTCTGTATTTCCACAACTTGCACGTAAATACAGAACTCGGTGAACAGCAGCAAGACCAAAAAAGCCTAATCTCCCCTCGGCCATTGTGTCGATGGCTTGTCTCTGTCAATGAACGGGCTACTTGCTATTCATAAACAAACAACATCAACTTCCCCTTGAACAGCCCAGTCAAAACAAGCGGCAAAGGCTGGCCTGTCCGCACTGCCCCACTTAATCAAAGCCAGATGTCTCCTCAAAAACTATTTCTCTCTTTTCCTCAGTGCACCCCTTTCTCCCAGCGCTCTCCTCCCCTCCTCCTCCTCCTCCTCCTGCTCCCCCCACATTCCCTTTCCTGTCTGAGATTGTGTAGACGGCTGGTCCTCGGCAGTCGTGATTTGGCTCTCCGGTTGGCTCTCCCGTCCGTCTTTCTGTCTTTTTTACTCTCTCTCTCTCTCTCTCTCTCTCCAGCTTTCTCTCCCCCTCCGCTCCCCCCCCCCCCCCTGTCCCCTCTTGCTGTCTCCAGGATCAGCATCTTGTCAGGGAGGCGTGGACCTGCGTTGACCCTTCGCGGCGTTCACAATCACTCAGGGTGAAGAATTAGACCCACATGGCAGATGCTGCCGGTGAAGTGCGTCTTGCCGAATAACTTCCAGTCGATCCGCCTGCCCATTTGATGTGATGGCGATGTTGGAACACATGCCACAGCCTGCCCGTCTCACTAAGAGCCCTCGACTCCCTCCTGTTTACTTAAGCTTGAGCCGTGTCCCTTCGGCTACAGATCTTTGAAGAGAACAATCTCGTGGCTGTCGACACACCATTCTCGGTTTGTCAGGGCCGGAGCCAGGCAAAGAGTGAATGCTAATTTACTTTTCCACCTCAGCGCCGAGGGAAAACACCCCTTTCCCGGAGATGCTGAACAATACAGGCAGTCCTTCACTGCTAACTGCTCTTTAGGGGGGAAGCCTCTGGAGCTCGTCCCCCCGCTGCTGCTGCTCTCAGCCGGGGCTATCTCGCTCGGCCTCTTTAATCTGAGAGGCAAATAGCCCCCAGTGTTGTCCTTAGAGTCCAGGCACAACTCCGGGCAGCTCGATGGGTCCTTGGAGAGCAGCAACAAAGGCACGAGGGGAAGTGTTTGAAGTCAGCGTTTTGATTGGCACTAATTTACTGGCTTTTTAGCCCCTTTTTGTACGTGTGCATTACACGATCGTGTAAAGCCTCACAGAATTAGCAGCGATTTATTCTGCTGCACGAAAAACAGGAGCAGTTTTGTCAAGAGTGTCAAATGTTCAGCGTCATTATGGAAACCACAGATGGTATCCAAACAAATCTGAAAGTCACTTTTTCTTTCTTTTCTTTGCAGTAGCAAATGAAAACAACGGCCAAACATACTAATTTAGTTTCAGCCTTCATTTTAGAAACATTAAGCAAAGATTGAATGTAGATTATTTAACTTTTTCCAAACTTAATCACCGGGCTATTACCTCAGTTTATTTACAGCATAATCATACTTTAGAAAGTTGTATATATAATCCTGAAAAATGGCTTTATAATATATTTACCATCATTACATTATAACTCAACTGTAGTGAGTCGAAGAGCTCCATATGTTACATGTGCCCTTGAGTTATTTTTACTTTCCATTCAAATGCATGTTGAGTACAGTATATTACCAGCGCTGGCAGTGTTGCAGAAGGAAACCGGCTGATGGGGGCCATTTAAAATACAAGCAGACTGGCTTCCTCCAGCCTATTTCTATCAGTTCCAGACTTTGTTTTCTTCTGCGTGGCGTAACAACCATAACATTTTCAGAAACCTCCATTCCGTATACCGGTATGGAAACAGAATCAGAACCAGGTATTGTAAACTACTCCTAAGATTCTCTTTTGAATTTAAGTATTTTAAAATAATCAACAATCAATTTTTCTAATACTGCTTGTTAAATGCTACTTCAACACTTTCCCTCAGTCCCATAGTTCTATCAGGCCGGACTTCATGCCTGACTTGCAGGCCGTGGACGGTGCTTCCCTGCTTCACTGGCATCGAGGGGATGGAGGAAGGGGCAAGCGGATTCTTGAAGGGGACACTTGTGGGAAGGAAAAGGGTCTCATTGCGAGAGATCAGCTTGTGTAAACATTCAGGTTAATGAAGCTCAGTGGGCCTAATCCTCAGCCCTCTCCCTCGCTGTGGCCTCAAACCCCATCACCCCTCCCCAGAATCCCCAGACGCCCCTACCCCACCGTTTTCCACATAATCCTTTGCAGGAGTGGGCACTGTCAATCAAAAGGACCCCAGAGAAGAAAGGCAGGGGAAGATGTAGGCATGCACTTGGTGTGTAGTGGTATAAGTGTTTATATTTGCATAAACATTTGCATGGGATTGTTAGGGTTGAGGGTCCGGAAGTACATCACACATCACTTACCTGTGCACGAGCATTCGGACGCTGCATGCTTTAGGATGGGATTCAGTTCGGGGGGGGGGGTTTCCATGGAAGGACTAATGCAACTTCAAACCATATGAGCGGAGAAGGTGGAAACCGTGGGTCCAGACCAGGACTTGGGGGTAATCAGCAACATGTGAACCGTATACGTGCGAGGGGAAGAGGGGATAAAGGAGCAGGGATGGTGAGGACGGAAAGGCCGGTTTCCAGTCTAAGCTCTCCAAATACTGACATCACACATTGTAGTCAGGCTTTCAGGCCCACTGAGCTGAAGGATATTATTGTATATGTCTATGTGTGCGGCCCCGAGGCAAATCGCATATAAAAGAAAATAACTGTAGAGTTCTAGACTCTATCAAATGATTGTACGCTGCATATGAATTCCAATGGGCATTTATACAATTTTATGAATTTGTCCAGTGTTACTCAGGATCTGTCAGTGTGTGTTTGTAGTTGTAGTTGATAAATAAAAGAATTGTTTTTATAATATTTTATAATTATTTGTGTTTTGTTTTATTTCGTTTTTAACCATGTGGAAAAGCCAAAGATACATTTCCAGAGCGTACGTGAAGAATAAAGTTTCTAACTAACCAAGTAACCCTATATTGCATTAAGTTACACTGGGGCCAAGGCCAGCTGAGACGAGATGTAATGACCTGTCATTGGGACCCTCCCTCATCCTCTTCTTCGCCACTCCCCATGTGATGGGCCCTCGGCAGTTTACTGTAATGAGCAGCAAATTGAGACTTGAGACGAATACCTATCATCAACTTTCCATAACAATTTGCAAAAATGCAAAGAAGTGTAAATGCCACGGACACCTCATCATTCCGATGTTAATACACGACTGTTGTGATTGTGGTGCCCTGTAGAGTGATGTCGGTCTCCGGGTGTTTCCTTGTGCGTAAGCAGCTTTGCATCTTTGTCATTCACTGGAATTGCCCTAAGGACCAGTAAACAGTATTAACTCACACACAGCCCAGCTGGCGGGTGGCCACGGCATCATGACACAGATACCTGGGGATAACGTGCAGGTGTTTGTGTGTGTGGGTTGACATGTACAGCATGTGTGTGGCTCTGTGAATAGATGCCGTTTTCACTTCCTCCTTGGCCAACTCCCTGCACTGTCTTCAACAAAAGCAACAATACGCTCACAGCCCAGGGACAGAGCCCGAACTGGCCATTCAACTCCACTGCTGCCGTATCAGTTCCAGCTCGACATGAGGGGCAGGGAGGAGTTGCACACTGAGCTTGTGTTTTATTCATTTTTTAGCTTTTACCGTGGTTTGAAAGGTTTTGGTTTGAGACTGGACAGTGAGTGTGTGACTCTGTTTGTCAGGTGGCGGCTGTGATCTCAAGACGGAGGACATTGGCCCTTAAATCACCTGAATACCTGAAACATTAAAATGCAGAGAAAAGCAAATCTGACAAAAGTTACATCTGTTGCATCACAATATTGGCAAACAGTAGAATTAATAACATTTTGTGGCTTTATTTACCCTAAAAGCGGCAGAAAGAAGCCTGAGCTATCCTCGTAAAGGTGTGCAGGGCATGCAGGGTAATCTTGGACGACCCCTTGACGCCATGACGAGACATGGCAGTATTAACTTTCTGCCCATATCTGGCCTTTGGTCTCCCTCTCCATTTTCTCACAGTTCTCATTTCCATGGCGTCTTCTACCTTTGCCCCAACCAAAGGTTCGGCTGCCGTTTTATGATGGCACAGTTATTGTGATGATCTTGATTTATGGTCTAATACGCTCCTCTCTCATTTATTCCTGCTCCCTTGGTTCCCATAAATCAGCGTGGATATGGAGCCAAGCTTGGCTCCGTGCCACTCGTGCCACAGCAAAAACACTCCTCCAGGGACGAGCAGCGGCTGAAAAACAAGGAGGCAGGGAGGAGGGAGAGGGCAGGAGACAAATCAAACGCACCTGAATAGCACCAAGAGCCAGTCATTTCCTTTCACAATAAAGTCGGTGACATTTACTGTTGATATAAGACCTTTTGCACTTTTTAATCACGGACGCAGAAAAATAAAACATTTGTTGGACTCTCTCAAACTATTTATTGGCAGAGCTGTCATAAAGTTTTCACATCGAGCTTTGAAGGAATAAAACGAGCCTTGTTAACACCAAACAGACGAGTGGGAGCGCTCCTGTTCTCTGAAACCTGATGGTGGCTGAAATGGTGAAAATGAGAGAGAGAGAGAGAGAGAGAGAGAGAGAGAGGGGTAAACTCAGGTTGGTTTGGGGTTCCCCTGGCCTTCTGCATCAAGCCAGAGGAACACAAACACGCACACAAACCACACACACCCACACATGAATGCCGAAGTGTTCAGTCCGGCCGCTGGCTCAGAACCAACATTAACACGTTACCGTCCACAGCCACGTGTGGCACCATCGAGTAGCACCGGGGTGTCCGCCAGCTTTCTTCTTCTGTGGTGAAGCTGGTGTGTGGCACCAGAGGAAAGGAGCCAGCAGCATCCCTGCCAACTCCTTCCCTAGCCCTCTTCTTCTTCTGTGGTGGCGGTGGAGCTGATGTGCCGTGGTGACAGGGGCTGCCTGCAACACAGCGACGGACCCTCACTTGACTGAATTATCTCATCAGGCTCCTTTTATTAGGAACTCAGCAGGCTTATTATTTTTATTATTAAGGGCCTGTGTTTTCATCCTGAGGATGCCAGGCTTCAGTGAACACAGCTGTTTCTCCTCAACTCCTATGCTTTCTTTACTTAAGAGCTGCTTTCGCAAAATGCCGTTCAGATATTTTTCTTCAGCATCCCCCCGCTCCCTGCCCGTCCGCTCACTGGTCTGGCTTTCTCTTTCTCTTTCTTTTTTTTCTTCCCTAGGCAGGATTAGGCCAAGTTTAACAACCATGTCTACAGGATGGAGTGACAGGCTAGTAAAATTATGTTGAGCACAGCGAGCCAGATAATCATTAAAGTATGAAATAATAGATCCAAGTTGGCCTGGTTTGTCTTGAGCCTAAACATTTAAAATGCCTTTCTTAACTTTACATTGTCGGAGCATATGATGTGAATTATCTGTAGCCAGTTATGTATTAATGGTTAAATATACCTACTGAAAAAGTAAGAAATGGCCACAACATTAAGACAGTTAAAGGGATTATTTGTCATGAACCTATTTAAAACAGACATTCGTCCTTCAAGTGTATAAATGCTGAACCGCTGCATACTTAAGTGGTTTATTGTCGTCTATCATTCATCACACTCCCTGTGTCTTTCAGGAGAGGGTCATGAAGTGAACGTAGAGACATCAGGCTGTCGGCTAATAACCTGGCAGTGGAAGTCTGATCAATAGGGCGGCTCGGGTTTCTCATCACCGAGAGAAAGTGTAGCAGCAGCTGTTTGGAGCTTCAGACTTGACGTGAACCGAGGAGCTGCACGATAAGGGGAGATGTGTTCCTCACAGGGTTTTTACGTTTATATGTGCACTTCATGTCAGAGATGATAGATCAGCTCAAAGCACATGCAGCAATGAAAGAGGCATTGTGGACGCTCGGCATCCACTTTAAGAATAAGGCTCGTCCAGAATCCTGTGAAAAGATGAAAACAAACATGTATTAGTCTGACTCATATGTTCCAACTGAATATGTAAATCACACAAATCAAATCAAGCTTTCATTATTTATAAAGACAAATAATTTCTTAGTATAAACAGAGTGGCTTTAATTTAACAAATAACTATATTTTGATTATTTTCAGACATTTAGTCTCATTTATTAGTGAAAGCAACTCATTGTTGGATTTTGGGGTTTTTCCATGTTATTTCCTTAAAGAGTTGTTTATCTTCTTAAACAAACCAAATGGAACTGATTTGGCCTAAATTAACATGTATTATTTATTAATTGTACATTGTTAACAAAAAGCCTCTGAGGGGCGTTATTTTATAGTTTTTCATGATTTGAATAAATGTTATTTAATCACATTAAATCATTGGATGTCGTCTGCTCATCACAACTGTCTATTTCTTACATAGACTTCATCCAATGTAAAACCACTGGTAGTATTCAACATACACCGCAGGCCCTAGTTTTTCAATAATTCAGACCAGAGCGTGTGAACTATAGGGCCCCGTGTTCACGAGCTCCCTAACAGCATCTGAGGACTGTGATAAAGACGGAGACAACCAAGAAACATTTCTCACAAATTCGAAACCGTGCAGCCGAGCTCAAGCCGCGTTCAGAAGCAGAAAACATGATTCACACATTGAGTCACGCTGCAGACACCCCAGCAGCCATCGCTTTTTATGGATCCCGAAAGTCCTATTATCACAAAGCTCGGGCAGCGAAGCAGGCGCGTATCCTCCGCAGCTCTGTCACAGCGCCCAGTGAGTCAGGCGTAATATTGGCTTTTCAGCTGCCGGGCCTATATATCGCTCTTGGAACTGCTCAGACTTGTCAGAATCCCAGTGTGGTTGCTCCTTTTTACAAGGACAAAGGTTTCACCAGCGTCTCGGTCTCTGGGAGCGGGTGGATCTGCGTGGATCACAGCGGTGGAAACACAGAATGAAAAACATGTTTGGGGGAATAATAGCGATGAAAGGGAGATAACAAAGTAAGACGGATCGCAGAAGTACAACTCGGTGACAGTTTGAGCAAATGATCTGTCGGGGGACATGTTGTGCTCCGATGAAGGATAAAGACATTCAGCTGTGTAAACCCACTTTGAATGTTAAAAACTCCTCATGCTGCATTTACTGTAGATTTACCCTGTTGAGAATTACACGACCTTTTGTTGGGGCCACCGTGCAGTTTAAATTTCCGTGTGCCCAGAATTTGTTTTTTTTCCACATAGGGTAAATTTAACCATTGAGTCATGCTTTACTTCTTCACCACAGCTCGACAGTGGTAAGACTAGACGTAAAAAAAACATGTAGGGGCTGGGGGGGGGGGGGGGGGGGGGTGGTCACTCACGATGTTAAGAAGAAAAACACTCAGCATCCATTTGTCATGGTCCCAGGACAGTCGGCCTCTACTCTCCATCAGGCTGGTTGTTAATCAATAAAGTGATTACCTTAATAGAATGAGCGGTGCCTTTTAAAAGCCTCTTTACTTGTCGGATAATAAAATCCGCCGATACAGAATCTGTTCCTGATCAGATATGTGAATTATTGATAAGCTAATTGAATCTCTGGGGCAGGGACACATGGGGTTGTTAATAATTGATACGTCATTTGGATTAATACGTATATATGTGTGTGTGTGTGTCGTCTTGTTAACGCAACAAGAATTTAACCGTCATTTGACTTTGATCGCCTCGAAATTTCCCCCTCAGCTGTGTGCAGACTTATTAAAACCAAGCCCCGCGTCCTCCACTACCCAGCCTGAGTAATAACAGGGTAATGCAGTAAGTCAAACAGTCTTGTTCTAATTAGGTGTGGTTGTGTGTGGCGTTCCAGCGCCTGTCGACTGCTCATAGACATGACCATAAACACGTCGGGGCCTCGGCGCTCAGCGGACTCGCGGTGCGCAGTCCTCGGCACAGGGACGGATCCAATAATGCTCTCGTCTCTGGGGTTTTCTCTTCAGAGGGAAAAAGAGAGAAAACACGACGTTCACAAGTCAAACGTTGGTGCAAAAACAAAAGAAGTAAAAGACAGTGAAGAAGAGGGAGGAGGGGAAAAAACACAGAGGGTACCAAAACAAAGAGGATCTCAGATCACAAGGTGCACAGAGGGAGCGTGAGACACGGGTCCACCTCATCTCGACATGAAAAATATATATGACAGCCGTTTGTTTAAAATATTGTATTTATAAAACCTTTATAGAAGAATGGGGCGTAAAACTGAGTAGTTGAACTTGTGTCTGTCTGACTGATACTTGATGAAAAGTCAGATTGATATTGCTGACTTGATCTGAATCCAGAATTCTTACAATCTACTTAAAATGTACTTTTAACATTCAAATTCAGATGAATTAGTTATTCTCAATAAATCGTGCAAAACCAAACAAATTTCCATGATAGAGGCAAAAATGTAAAAGTATTTTTTATTTAAAAAAGGTGGAAGAGAAAGGAAAGTGTGTGTAAAACATACACATAAATAGATACATGATAAAAACTAAACTGCATCTATCTCTTGAATGGAAAGTATCACAAGAACAGGTGCACATAGATGAAGTATAAGAATAAAAATATTATATACATCACAGCAAAAAAAGTGCAGTGATGTACCAAAAGTCCAAAAAATAGATACTACAAAGTGCGTGGATACACAAAAAGTCACGACTAATGAGAATCAAGTGTTTCTCAAATCTTGTGTTTGCAGATTTAGTGGCATGATATAATTTTTGCGCTTCAATTGTTTTATTGTCATTGTTTGGTCATTTTAAAGCACTTTACACCATTAGGAAAAGTTTTATACATACAAAATTTATTATACATTTTATTGTACTATATGTGGAGACTTCATGAAACTCTGTGTTTTGTAGATTTATATATATATCTTTAAATCAACATCTACAGCAGGTGTTCAATGGCACAAAACCAATCACTAACTCCAATTACTTTAATATGAGGAAGTATTTAAATGCTCCATTCAGTAAAGTGATGTTGTTGACGGATTAGCAGTTTCTTGTGTGTGCGCTCTGTAGTGAGGTGTTAACACTGCAACCACCTCTCTCTCTCTCTCTCTCTCTCTCTCTCTCTCTCTCTCTCTCCGTCCCTCTCAGCCCTCAGCTGCACCTGGGCGGAGTTTTCACACACTTTGCAGTGACAGGACAATGTGCGGAGAGGTGAGGCCACGGTGAAAATCCACCGCCTGGAGCCACCAAGCAGACCAGGGAGGAAATGAACACATCGCTTCTTTTTTCTTTTACTTCACACCTTTACTCCACCTCTCCCCCTCCCCCTCCCCCTCCCTCCCTCTTTATCTCTCGCTCAATCACCCCAGGCATCGAACTGATAATCCAAAAGGTCACCTGTGGCCTCCCTCTCCCGTGTTCTCTCTCTTTCTCTCTCTCTCACCTCCTCCCTTCTCTGCTTCTACAATGAGGTGAAAGAGAAAGAGAAAAACCAGCCCGAGGGAGTTTCAATCCTGATCACCGACGGGCCAGGTGACTCCGGGAGTCGAGCAAGTGTCTCGTCTTCTCATCTGCGAGTTTCTCCCTTCATCGTTTCCTTGTTCTCCTCCATTCATGAGGGTGAAGAGGTGCAGAGTGTAAGCCGAAGGGTCAATACACTGAAGCTCTATGAGAGCCGTAACAACCACAGAGACATGAGAGATGAATTAGTTCACGTCTTTTCCTTTTTCTTTTTTTAAAGCCTTCTCAACTTTCGATTTTACCCTCAAAGATTAACTTTTACAATATGGCATAATATGAGAAAAGTAATATATCCCTGTAATAGATATATAATGTTAAAATAAAAACTTGGGGCCGATACATCTTGGCTCTTAAAGTGAACATGAGATAATCCTTTATTGATAAACACGGGTGGAATTCAGGTATTGCAGCAGCCTAATTAACAGGTAAACGAGAAAATAGAATTTAGAAAACTATCTCTAACAGAACAAGACACAACAATAAGATACGTAAATGTAAAGTATTGCCAATAAAATCGACAATATAAATACATATACACATATATAACATATTTATAGAGCTGACAAAAAAGAGAAGTTTTATTAAGCTGACCCCCGATTCAGTTTGAATACTGCGTGTTAGTCTGGACGTGCAGAGACGGAGGTGAAGATTCTCACAACCGTTTGCTGATTGGTCACGACTTTTCATCAGGCTCTTATAACCTGATGGAAGAGAACAACCAGTATTAACTTTGGGCCACCAGTATAGAACGGGATAAACCATGACAAGCGTCTGCTGGCCCTGTTATCTTTGCTAACAGGTGTTGTGCAGTTTTTTTTACGATGACCCAACCGCTGACATGTGTAGGAGACGAGACATTATTGGCTTGTGGTGACGTGTCTGTGGTTTCCACTGCTGCTGAAGAGTCTGAGGGCGGTGGGCACATTTGTTCTTAGGTGGGATTAGACGATCATACTTTATTCATCTATTATATCTACATTGTGTTGGCACATAGCAGCTTTCACAAGAGCAGTTAACATTTCTCAAAAGAGCCTGACAATGTAATTTAAAAAAGTACAGTATAGTAACAAATCTCCCCCATCATCCATTAGCGTCCTGCTCTCTCAGGTTTCATTGATTTGCAGCAGTCGATTCTGTGACTTTGTGGAAGCCCTGGGTGGCAGGGGTGAAAGGTCAAAGGTCAAGGGTAGGTCACACACGCCTGCATTTCATTTGGGATAAATTATTAACAACACAGCGAAAAAGACGTACAACATGTCCTGTTTGGAATGAACACTAATTATCGATTTAAGTACATTGTTCCTGTTAACACCTTATTGAATAAACATCAAGCAAGAGTTTATCCAACTGCTTCCAGAGACTTAACGGCTGAAACGGCAAATGAGGCATAATCCTGAGTAAGAACGCCGGCTCTGCTGTTTGCTCTGGGTATTAAGTGTTGTGGTGCGTCTGACTCAGACCGAGTCGGTTTATTATCCTCATTAAAAATGATCGTTTTCCTATTTGTCAGACATATTGTGAAACTGCACTTCATTATCCATGGATCTTTTTCTGAAGGGATGTGGACACAATTCAAACTTTAGGATTAACTGAAGCTGCGTCATATTTGCCCTTAGCTGAAAAGAGCTTAAGTGCAGGTTTACACGACACCTCGACGTGGTGGGTTGGATAAACGTGTCTGTTGACCACATTCAGTATCTTAAGTTAGTTTTATTTGCTTTATCTTCTCGTGATCTAACGGCTGTTGGGACCCAGAGAGGGGAAGCAACTTCTTCTACACCAACTCACTGGTTTTCTGACTGAATTAGCAATTTCGACCGTGACAAAAAACTCCAGGATGAAAAAGAGAGGGGGCCATACATGAAGAAGACACCGATGAAGATGTCAGCTTGGAGAGACAACCAGACTCGAGAGCTTGTGGAGATAAGACGCCGCTGTTGATTGGATGTAAACAAACATCTGATCGCCTCAGCAATATTAATAAATGATGTCCCGAAAAACGGCTTAAGACAAAAATCTGTTTCAGATTGTGAGGCAGTGGGGATTGTGTATCTCAGGAAGCCACAAAAGAGCTTTAGAGATTCTCCCTTTTCATTCAAAAAAAGACACTCGGACTCTTTGTGTCTGTGATGTTTAACTTTTTCTCTCTTGTTCTCAACTTTGTGGTTTCCAGCTTTCTGTTGTCTTTGTGGAGTGTGTCAAGATTTATGAGAAGAGACGCAGCTTCAGCTTGATGATGATGGTTTTTCTACATGAGGGGAATCAAAAGACTGTTTTTGTCCTTTCTCCCCCCGTCCTGTGTTTTAATTTTATCGCACCGAAGCTGTTTTGTACTTTAAATCAGAAAATGTGTTTCCTTTTCATTCTTTCTCTCCGACCTTCTTTCATTCTTTCTTTCCCTCTACCCCGATCTTATTACTCTCTCTACCCTACAACTCACTTCCTTCTGCTGACAGTGATTAAACCTTTTCCTCGCCTCCCAATAGAAAGGCAGAAATCACACAGACGTGCACATACAGGTCATGTAATGAACTCTAGTTTCCTTTAGCCTTCCAGCCATGGGAATCCAACACAGCACATCCAGCGATGACATCATGCAGTACCCAGGTCAAATGTTATATCTTATCATTATCAAAACAAACCCACATAAAAGCGTTGGCTCTGTGGTTGATAGGTCACGAACCTTTGCACTGTATGGAACCGTTCTGTATCAAAGAACACGTATTTTAAGATGTCAGGAGTGTGTTTGCATTAAGAAGAGCTGCAGTGTCTGTTCATGTGATGATTGTCATGGGAGTTTTATTGCTTTGCTGCATAACAAGAGAGGGAATCCCCTCCTCTCTTCAGTTGTGTTGTTTCACAACAATGTAAGACAGCCACCTAGTATTATCTTTTGGATATAATCTTTTTTAAGCAGGATGTGTAATTGCACTTGGCAATAATTTACATTTATGATGATGATGTGATGAGTTTGATGAGATCAAACAGAGACATGGACCTTTTCACGCTCAGTGAAACGGCCCCAGGGTAAGAAGAAGATTTATGTTCAATTACAGACAAC
Organism: Pleuronectes platessa; assembly: GCF_947347685.1. NCBI lineage: Eukaryota > Metazoa > Chordata > Actinopteri > Pleuronectiformes > Pleuronectidae > Pleuronectes > Pleuronectes platessa. The sequence continues at coordinate 8,127,658 of NC_070627.1, read as the reverse complement.
ACACGAGGAAATGTAATATTTGTGAGATACATGTCTGGAGACAATGAACCTCATTGTACATACGTTAACTGAGATACTAAAGACAGTATCAGCCATTCTTACACACGCAACAAATACCAGTGTTAGCATCACTTGGACCAATTTAAATTTTTTGATGATCTTTAGTTTCCTCTTTTGTCATGACTGAAATAAAACTATTCAGGATTACCATCACATTTTTTGCAGACGTTCATGGTTCCAAGAGGATAAACCCAACAGACCTTTCCCCTTACGTCACCAGTAGGGGGCAATGGCAACTATTGCATGTAGTGAATTTTTGGTGCCCAGAGGATTTATCCCAGTGAGTCTCTGACTCACCGACTTTATTATATATTTTTTTATAATATATGTATAATATTTTGCAATACTTTTTTCAGATTATATATTGCCTGCTGTTTTTATATCTATGTTTGGACTTAACTCACCACAGCAATTTCCTTATATGTGTAAACCTACCTGGCAATAAACCCAAATTGTAATTCCGATTCTGAATTTTTTCCGCTAGTTCCTCGAAGTTTTGATTTATCCAGTGAAACATCTCAACATCTGAAGAAATTTGCATTTCTGAAGGTTCCTTGACGTTTCCTCCAAGGCCACGAGGAGGCTGGACTTTGTTTTGACGGATATGACTCAACAACTGTTGGATGGATCGCCCTGGAAGTTTTGTTCCCGCAAGGATGAACTGTCAGCTATGTGACTACAGGAGATCTACACTCTTATTTGTACTTTGAGTCATGACCCTAAAACACCTTCTCATCATCCTCAGCTACACGTTAGGGTGAATGTTAGCTTGCTCAAATGCTATACGATGATAGTAAATATACTTGGCGCTAACGTTAGCACTTAACCCAAAACACTGCACATGCAAAACCTATGCTAAACTTAAAAAACTAAAACTGGTGCATGTTTTGAGTCCACGTCGACATGAACACACATTAAACAACCATGAATAATAACCGTAGATATTTTACATAGTGAGAATAGCTTGATTGTCAACACATCAAACCGCAATATCCGTAACACGATCTCTCTGACTGCTTTGAATGCCGTGAAGCAAAAGTTCCGTTTCTTATTTCATCTCAATGAGGAAGTTTTCCCCGTGTTTGTCTTTAAACACTGAGGTCACAGCTCGGGGTCAACAGGCACAACACAGGCTTGTGAATGAGTCAGCACTTTGCTCATGGAGACAACAGCAGAGCAAAATGATTGACACGTGGTGAAAAGGGACAACTGATCAGAATAACTGTGGTAAATATAATTTTGTTTCATACAATTTTATTTACTTTGTTTTGTCTGTGATGGCAAAAAATGCAGAAAACATTACCCGAAGGAAAAAACCATCCAGAAGACTAATTATCATCGTCGAACAACTTCACACCTCCGTCAGAAAAATGTCCCCCCCCCCCCCCCTCATTCATTGTCAACACAACAAAGGGCCGTGTTGTTGCGAAACTATTTCACACCATTCCTCAAGTCACATGGACGGAGCAGAAACACAATACTCTGAACACGCCTCGTCTTTGTCAGTGTGGAGCGAGTTCCCCAGCGCTTTCATGCACGGATCCTGAAGTCCAATGATTTCTGCTCGGCCGTGGGAACTCAGAACGCTCCGTGCGCACGTATCCGTCTCACCTCTGGGCCCGCGCGCAGGAAATGGAAGAGTTGAAAGTGTGTTTTTGTGTGTCGCCGCACGGGGTGTGGGTGGAAGGTTTCAAAAAGCAAAAAAAATGGCTGTGGAATTTTCTCAGGAGATTGTCCATCACACGAGGGAGGGAGGGAGGGAGGGAGAGAGGCAGTCTGAGGTTTATGCATTATTTGCATACAAGAGCGGATTATAAATCAGCAGCAGAGACAACAAGTGCCAATTGTCATCTGAGCGTCAGCTGACTTTCAGGTTTGCAGTTGAGTTTTCATTAGGCAGACAGGAGTTTACAGTTGTGAGTCAGGGCGTTAAGTGTTATTCTAGCACCGATAACAATTGTAAGTGATGGAAGTGACATTTTGTTGACCCGGGGTTCACACAGCATGCAACAGTCATTTCACACAGGTTGACACAGCCACTGTTGTGTTTGTACACATGGGAAAACCGACAGAAGAGTCAAATGAAGACTTGCCCCGAGGATGTTCAATTCCACATATCCGCTCAGACATTCCTTCAAACATTTAATGCCGTGTGCTACAGCTCCTGGGTTCGGTGGGAAAGGTGTCCGCGGACGAAGCACACTTTCTCACGGATCATCGGTGAAAGCCAGAGGCTGCCGCAGAGGATGAGTCGTAACCACTCAGTGAATGAATAGAGATATTTAATGGGATTGAATGACAACTACTGGGGGTATCATCCAGCCAGTGAACGCCTTAATGACGTTTATATTAATGCAGTCAAATCTCAGCTTCTTTAAATTCCTTCAGCATTCAAGGCTAATCGAATTATAATCACAAAACAAAGGAACAAAAAAAGAAAACCCTGAGTTCAGCTGTTGACAACAGATGAGGTTTAATTCACTGGTGGTTTTCGAGGTCATAATTTGTGTAGTTTGTACAGGGAGGGACAAAATACCATGAACACCTCACTAATAGGGTTCAGCACAGCGACATCATAAAACCACAGAGTCACAAATCACCGGAGATGAGTCATCGCCTCACTGTCACAGGTTGTATTTTTCACAGGTCTGTTTTAATGGATCGTATTTACTGTGCAGGTATTTATATTAACGTGTCGGCCCTCTGTAGGAGCTGTAACAGAGCTTCACTCCTGCACTGTGACATCCATGCTTCATGATCTAAACTTAACCAGTATTCCCAGCTTCGAGGTCCAGTGACCATTAAGAGACGATGAATTTAATGCTGGGAGCCTTCCACATATACGCACACTTACATGTGCATTTCTAATACTATTTCTCATGCTCCACAAACATAAGTCATCTTATACAGTATATCAGTCCGGCGGGTCAGCTCCTGCAGGCTGGGGTTTCATCCCGCTGTGGAACCAACTCCGTCTGAGGCTTACAGCCCCAAACATCTGTTGTAATTTCTGTCAAATTGAATTTTTATTACCTGGTCATTAAAGCCCCAGCAATGGCAAAACCAGATGGTTTCTTGCTGACCTTACAACTGGTTCTTTTTTATGGCGTTGGTGAAAATTGAACCAAAGGAAGCCGTGCGCTTTATAAAATTAAGGCAATCATTCCCACATTCCTGAGACATGGGGGGCACTGGGGAGGGCAAAGCAGCAGAGGGGTGCAGAGCAACAGTGCAGGGGGAGTATATGCGTACTTTTGTATGTGTCCATGTATTTATATGTGTGTAAAGTACATGTATGCATGTATGCAGCAGTAAACTTTATGGGTAAATTCATGCAGAGCTGGGGTGGGTTGCACATTTAGGATTTACAAAACTTCAGAACATAAATGCATCTACAATATTAAGCAAAATGTTTCTAACATGTAAAAGAATAAGAGGCTGGCTGTTCGGAAAAAGGAATCGGAACCAGTTGTCCTGCGTTTTTAAGCAATAAACTTTGATTGTAAACTATCAGCATTTGGATTGTTCCGTCAAATTGTGATCTGCAATATATCACGTAGTGAAAAAAAAACAAAACGTTCCCTTTTCGTGCGTGTGTTCCTGAGGGGCCTCTTGGCTGCTCGGTTAGAGGCCAGGGTCAGTTAAATAACACTCACAACGTATAACCAGCATGGGTGAGGGCTGTCTCACTGGGAGGGAGGGCTGCTCCATCACTGGTCCCTGTGGGGAGCAATGGAGGGATGCTGGGTGTGTTTATTAGAGACAGAGGGAAGGGAAAACAAATGTAGAAGAGTGGGGTGGGAATAGTCCTCTGAATAAAAGAGTAGAGAGCATCTATGATCAGAAAACATTCTCATACAGATGGGTAAAACTTGAACAAATGAGAATTACAATGGTTGGAGGTGTTTGCACATGGAGCATGAGGGTTCACTGGATGAACAGATGGTAATCAAAACAATAAGAGTCATGCTGAGGCTCCAGAGATAACAGGTTAGATTCTCTTCACCATCTGTCATCAAAACACCAAATATAAAACAAACGGAATATCTTCTGTAAGAAGGAAGTTTTAACCCGACACTTTACTTCACCCATCTGTGATTCTAGAAGAATGCATTGGTGTAAACAGGGTGGACAGGGACAGACACCTAACAGAGTCCACTACATGTGATCATTGCCATTTGTTCCTCAGAACACAAACAAGAGCCTCACTCCAGATCGTGTTCGTATTCTTCTCCTACATTTCTCTTATATTTGTTGGTGAAAAGTTAACAATAAAATAGCCTGTTTGTAGGATGGCTGCAGCTCAGGGGGGTAGAGCGGGTCGTCCACTGATCAGAGGGCCGGTGGCTCGATCCCAGGCTCTTCCGCTCTACACTTCGACAATGCACTGAACCCCAAAGCTGTGTTGGCAGTGTGTGATTGATGTGTGATGGAGAAAGTGCGACACACAGATGAACTTTGTGAATGGGTGAATGGAAAAACTGCACTAAAATGTATTTTGAGTGTTAATCAAGGCTAGACAAGTGCTTTGTAAATACAGACTATTTGCCATAGTGTCAAAATAAGTGAATGACTGCTTCTTTCTAATTATTTATTTACTTAAAGAAAAGAAAAATCAGGCTGTAGAAGGAAGTGACTGGCACAAAAAAAAAAATGAAATTGCAGGAGGAAGATGGAGATGTGACCTAAAATCAGCAAGAGAACAGATGTTGAGGACGTGTCAGAGTCACAGAAGGAAGATTTTAGGTTGAGAGTCAAAACGGACTTTATGCTTTGCAGGCTGGGTCGAGGATTCATCTAAACGCAGATGTGGTGCTTACAGACCTCTTCCCTCTCTCACTTTCCCTTTCTAGGGTTTCTCAGAATCGATGAATTATTACTGTGACATTTCAAGTCAATGTTTCACCCAACGTAAAGTTAAACTTTAACACTCAATCAGCCGTTCAAGTCAGATCCCTGCCCTGCTGACTTCTTCTTCTTCTTCTTCTTCTTCTTCTTCTTCTTCTTCTTCTTCTTCTTCTTCTTCTTCTCTATAATTAAAAAGTACTGCAGCAAACTCGGGAGCACCCCTTCCCTTTCCCGTCTCACGACAGGAGGAACGCCGATGACACACTGTGACAGTAACTGTGTCAGAGGACACCGCCAGCTGGCAGGAGGATCCACAGACAGCCAGGCGAAGCCATCGGAGGAAGAGAGAGACAATGGCAGCTTTTATTTCTCCAGCACACATTCCAGTGGAAGAAAGGGAGCCTGGCCGCCCGCCTGCTGTTTGAACCAGAGGCGCTGGTTCATGGCGTCTGGGTCACGGTACTTCCCAGAGTCACTGTCATTTTTCTACCTCGGTGTTGCAATGTCACAACACAGGAGTTTTTTTTTCCAGTGGGTTATTGCGCAATTTTCCTTTCACCAACAACATGGGGAAACATTTGTGTAAATACGGTCGTTGACATAGCAATTCACTCCGTTGATGAGATCAGAGCTGTTCATCATAAAAGAGCCAATAAAAACAACACACTCTATTTTTAACATCTGTACAGTATATTCATATTTTGCCCGGATTCATCACATTTCAGAGAATTAAGATTTTGTCCATGTAAGTGTAGTGGCAGTTGAGTTCAGCTCCTCACATACAGAGGAAAAACCTATTTAAACTGATGAGAAAGTTTTTTCTTTGAATCCACTGATGTCTTCACTCTGCAGTGACGAATCAAATCTTAGGTCAGATCAACTTTTAAAGACATTATTTACCCCAGAAAAGAACTGGATCAAAAAGTAGACATCTGTGTGACCACAAAAAACATTTTCCTGGATAACATTGACGAGGAAACGTGTAGTTATGTCATAAACAGCCAGAAATGTCCTTCCATGACCTGCTCAGCCTTACCTCTCCCTTCACTGCACTAACATCTCACTATGAGAATGTTTGATGACTACCCTGAGCACAGTCATCAAACACAAATCACTAATGAGCAAACCGCAAACCGACGACAGGGTTGAAGTGATCTGTGTTCCGGGCCAATGCTCCAAAGCTTCTCTCCAGACTCATCATTGTCATCACTCAGCCGGAGATTCCAGTCCGTCCACTGACAGCAGTCCCAGTAAAACCAGCGTGCTCTGCTGTTGCATCACGCCACGCTCACTGTGTACCGACTGAAGGCCCTAAATCATTTCCCCCCCGACTACAAAATGTCCTGTCCTCCTTATTACCAACACCATCACTCTTACAGCTGACAAGTGCCAAAAGCAACAGGTCCAGGCACATTCTTCAGGGGATTTTGGAAAGAATTCCTGTTCAAGTAGGAAATTACTAGCTGAAGATATTCCTGATAAGAACAGTTGGGGAAATAGGGGCGATGATTCGAGGCACCCAGTGGATTTTGTTTGTATTAAAGGGAGGCTTCTAACCCAGCAACTAGTTGTACCCAGGCAATGAAGATGTGCTCTCCTCAAATAGGCCCGTAGCTTGTTGGGATTTGTAGATATTTACGGAATAGGAGTGTAGTGCCCCATGTTCTAAGCTTGTCTGTTTGGAATGGGCTGTTTTCTTGTCCGGTGGTGATACTGGTTGCAAGTTTCGTTGTGAAACTGTAAAAGTGACCTCCAGCGATTGAGACGCTGCGAGTAAACACCGACTTCAGGACTCAATCAGAACCCTGAAGCCTTCGCCACCCCCGCTGCACAAAGAGCTGCTCACCCGTTTATTTAAAGTTTTGTGAAGCTCGACTCAGAATGCAGAATGCAGAATGCAGAATGCAGAACTGAGTCACTTTCATTCCCGTCGTGGTGAACAGGCCAATGTCGTGAGCCCGCTGTTGTCTTGATCAATATCATAATGTTGATGAGTCCTGGAGTTGCTATATTCAAAGTTTATTATTCTTCAACGAGTGCCCCGACGTGTCCAAATAGCAACAAATTCATTCTTGGGCCACTAACTAATCTTAGAGTTATCTTAAGGAATGAAAGGTTAATTGACTTAACATATGGCAAGTATGAAACCGATGATATGAACGGTTCTCGAGATATTTGCTCCACATACAGACACACAGAGATTTCTGGACTCATTAGATCTAATGTAGCAGCAGGAAGTTCCTCCATCTCCTTGTCTCTTGTTTTTGCTTCTGTCCTGACACATTGTTTAAAACCTTTTTTCACACAGGACACGTGTTGTTATCCAGCGTGTTTGAAAGCCATATCACCCTGGAGGATGTTCTTTTCTTTTATTTTGGAAAGGTCAGCGATGCAGACATCGGCCCAGATGTGAAGTAGCACGAATCTCCCCCAGGTGCCCTCACATATCCATGTCTGCGGGTGTGGAGACGGAGTCACCCGGGGCATCCTGTTGTCCCCCGCTCAGGAGAACCTGTTTCCTCCTGGGCCACGGCTCCCAGCTCCAACGCACTCTGCCTCATGTTACAGAATACACAACGAGACAATGGCACAAAGTCGGGCACATATGAAGCAGACACACAAACACTCACACATATATGTTGTCGTTATATTGAACAAACACAGAGGCAGAGGATGAGACACCTGCGTGGTGCCTTCGGGGAAACGTTCGGGATGGGGGGGGGGGGGGGGGGGGGGAATATGATGGTTGTGCTCCAGCAGACAGATTTGACAAATCTTGCTTTTCTTCAGCTCAGCGGTTGTTTTTTAAACTCAACCCACATGACCTGTTTTGGTAACCTTGAAAGATCTTTGACTTTTCCCACATACACCACCATGAGCAGGTGATATGCTGCAGGCCTACAGGGTTAAATATCAGAATATGATAATGGATGTAGAAATGGGGGGGGGGGGGGTTGGATGATTTAAATGAAAGTGGAGGAATGTAAAAGTTTTACTGTAGAAGACAAATGTCCAGATGTCAGATTATCTGTGGAGGATTTGGGATCTTTAAGATGAGTAAATCAAAATAAGAGAAAATATCTGATATAGTGGAATAATTTGAGGTTATACCACAGTATGAAGCTTTCACCCCCCCCCCCCCCCCCCCCCTAGTTTCTAGTTCGAGAATATTTAATAATATTTATAACACTTTAAAAACACATTTGATCAAGATTTATAGGTTCCCTAATTTAAGAAACTCATTCTGTATTTGCCTGTTATGTTAATTTACATTTATATTCAATTCAAAAAAAAAATTCGACCTGCAATAACTTTGCAGATTAGGATTTGAAATCTTATCAATGCTTCCTCATTAGCCAACTATCCAACACAATATGTAAGATTTGAAAACAATAGTTTCACATCAACGCTGAGATTCTAAAATGATTTATTTCAATACTGCAAATTCATTATTTTACCATTCAAAGTTATATGTGCACTGTACAGCCAGCACTGTGGACCACAAACACCAAATATATCTCCCTCAGGTTATACTCATTTTTTTGTATATGCAATGTTAGGTATCTTACGTGCAATCCTATCACATTGTATATATTCTGTTCACATGTATATGTCATGTTTACATTGTACATCCTTTTTCTATTTTTATATTAATCACATTATATTGAATTACTTTTTCTGATGTTTCTATTTTCCCTATCTCATTTGCTGCTGTATGATAAATTCCCACATGCAATATCACAGGATTTTTACCTTATCTTATTTTGAAAATGCTAAAGTACTTTTACTTAAGTATAATACATTATTGAAAGCAAGGTGTTGATGTGAAATGGAGTATTTCAAGTTTGTCATATTAGCACCTTCATTTGACATAGAGTAACTGTTTTATACCCATTACAATGAAATAGGAATGTAAGTCTTTGGGACACAAACACACACACATTCACACACACACACGCACACACACACACACACACACACACACACACACACACACACACACACACACACACACACACACACACACACAAAGACAGTAAAAGATAACAAACCCACTTGATAAATAAGTCAACAGCCTGGAGTTATTTACCGCAAACTAACAAATCCTCATGTGTGGAGAGCAGGCAGGGAGTCTGCAGCTTCACACAGTCTCAGTGAATAGTTCTGAGGGTCGTTGTGTCAACAAACGCGGAGAAGAGCCCTCCACCAAACAAAGATTTTACGCACAGATAGAGAGGAGAAGAGGAGGAGGAGGAGGAGGAGGAATAAATGAGAGATAAGGATTTGGAGGGGTGGTGCACACACACACACACACACACACACACACACACACACACACACATGCACTCACACACTGCTCTGTGGGAGGAGGAGGAGGAGGAGGAACCAGAAATCTTCTTCGCTGGTGGAGTTAACATCACTTCCACACCGCCTGCAAAGCAAACGCGCTCCTGACGCTGCAGAAGTGAGATCGATGTGAGAGAGAGAGAGAGAGTGTGTGTGCGCGTGTTTGCAGAAAGCTGTCAGCTGTCAGCACCCGGAGCCTCCCGACACACAGCCTGCGCTTCTTCTTCTTCTTCCTCCTCTTCCTCCTCCGCCTCTGCCCGGCTGCTGAGGGTCCGCAGCGCCGCTCTCCGTGCCAGAGGTTTGCGGGACAGTCGTGAGAAGTGCGCGGAGCCTCCTCTGGGCATGGACACGCAGCTGCTCCGACTGGAACTGGGATTTAGCTTTTCTGCGTAATCTTCTCCCTGAATAATGGTAAGTGCGAGATCTTCCTCTCTCCCGCAGTGGAGCTAGCTTCTCTTTCCTTTGCACCTTGATTCCGATCCTATCTCGTTCGTTTATTCTGGTCGAACCATCAAATTAATTCAAATAACTTGGAACATGTCTCTGGTTAATGCATGTCAGCTTACTCTATGCTCACATGTAGATCATGGTATTAAGATGAGGGAGATGGACCCTTGGAGCCCCTAGCCCCACTTGTAAGGATTTATAAAATTTGATTATGATGAGTATATTACAGTTATAAGATTATGGTAAAATAAGCATAAAAAGGACAATTTAATTTCCTAATTCCCTCAAGTCTAAGAGTCCAGCTGCTCCCACCACATAGTTGTAATATAATGCAAATATAATGTTGAGAATATTGAATACACATGTTTACATTTATATATTTTCATGTCCTGTGTACGTTTCTGATAAAATAAGAAGAAGCAGATATTGTTGTTATGATAATATTTTAAAGGGAAACCTCAGAGGCCTGATGCAAACATTAAATGCTTGGTGAACTTTCAGGCCTGTAGGCGACCCATCTTGAAATGCACAACAAAAAATAATTTAGGGGATGCAAAAGTAAATTGCGGACTGTATTTATATTGTTTGTGTAGTTTGACATTTGGATACTGTCACATATTTTTTTTCAGCTCCGCTTCCTCCTTTACATTCATAAAAGTCAGAAGCAGAAAACGCTCAACTCGTCCATCAACACATCTCTTATTTGTGTCTGAGTGAGTCCTTGAATAGATGTGAGGGGGGGCAAGTGTGTGTGTGTGTGTGTGTGTGTGTTTGGTGTGTGTTTGGTGTGTGTGTGTGAGGCGCCTTCTCTTTTGATTGAGCTCCTTTGTTTTTCTTGGTGCTGCTTGAATCCGTGCAGCACTTTCAGCTCGGGCCTAAGTACAGAAGATTACACCCAAATCACTGACACCCACCTCTCCCCCCCCACACCCTCCAGCAGCCAGGCAGGGACCCTCATTAACTAAAATTAGGGGGGAGCCTCGCTAAGCATTTTTCAAAGGCCGGCATTCATATTTTTCAAGGACCCCTTCATGGCTCCAGACTAGAAACGTACCCACTGTGTTTTGCCAACTGTTTAAAATCGGCCCCTCGAACGTTTCTATCAGCTGCACAGTGTGAGCAGCAAAGATCTGCCCCCCCCCCGGTGGCTTTTTAAAAAGAAATGTAAATAAACAGATGAGAAGCAAAGAAATGTGATGTCGAACCTCATTGCAATTATTATAATTTGGTTGGATTCAAATAATAATAAATACGGGATAAATAAATAACTGGAGATCAATTAGAACGTGTATTTAATAAGAATGTTTTGAAAACTAAATTTAGGTTTTAAGTCTCCTCTAGCTGGGTTTTTATTAGAGATTTGCACATTGTTGTTGCAGGACAAGCAAAATCAAACTAGAGAGAAATGTGCTTCCTATACCAGCTCTCAAAAGTGTCACTTATTTCTGAATTTTTTTAATAACCTGGACGCATGTTTTTCTCTTTGTCAGTGTCAGTTATCTGTCATGTGACGGGTCGTGGGTTTCTCTAAATCTCCTTATGAAGCAGTGTTTTAACATGCAGGGGTCCGAAGCAGGGGGATTTGAGGTGTGCTCAGACCACATACCGAAGGTGTGCGCTCGGGTGTGTTTGATTTAACACTGTGGTTCTTCTCCTAATAACATTAGGCCTCATTTCTGCACTCCCTCTCCCAACGGCAGGCCCGGGACCCTCTCCCCCTCTCTCTCTCCCTCTCTCTCCCCCTACAGCCTTTTCCTCAGGCTTCATGGTTCTTATTACCAGCTCTAATAAATTGTGAATAAGCAGCAGCCCGAAAAGTCCCGAGCTGCGGAGAATTCCCCATCCTGTAGCACCAGGCACCCCCTCTTAAGAAAACACAAATTAATTCCAAACCCCTCTGTAGCCAAACGTTTGTGGAATGATAAATATTTTCATAGGAAGTTCTGCTCTTCCTGACTTTATCTGCACCAATTTCATTATATTTCTTTCAGGGCTCTTGATGTCTTCTGGCTTCCGTGCATTTCTCTCCCTCTCTTTCCCTTTCTCCTCCTCTCCTCCCTCCCTTTACTCCCTCTCTCTCTCTCTTTCTCTCTCTCTCTCTCTATCTCCTCTCTCTCTCTCTCTGGGAGTCAAACAACCCTGCTGACCTGAGCTGGAGGTTACTCCAGACCTGTCACATTGCCTCATATAATCTTATATGCTGTCAGTCTGAGATGAAGACATCATCTCAGAGATAAAAACTATAAAAGCCATTCAGTGTCAGCATAGACGTTACAGATCGATTCGCTGCACTGAAGTGGAAATGTTCTGCATCTGGTAAAGTAAAAGTTTGAGACTTTTTCATTTAGATGCAGCCTTATTGAAATCATTCAGTCTTTGTGTCTTTGCTCAGGCATTTATTCAGAGTTAATCCATATAAAAGTACATAATCCTAATCTGCCAATTTAGAGAAATTTACAGGAGAATGCTCCAACTCTTTGTTCTTGTGCATAACATCAGATCAAGATGATAAATAGCATTAAACAGTCGTTTTTGCTCAATTTGACAATGACAAACTCATTCAGTAAATAATCTTAGTGTTAATTCAAGGGCTGTTGAAAATACCATAAAATAATCTCTACATCTATTAAAACACTGAAGGCTACTTTAAAGTAATACCTGAATATTTGATTATTTGTGTATATATTTATTTACTTAAAATGTATAGTAGTTTCACCATCAACAAACTTAATTAAAAAAATCTGTTTGTGCAACTATGTCCAGACTAAGGCAGCATTCATGTATATCTCACATGTGCAGCTGTCTCACAGCTATTTTGAACAAAGCAAAATAGATAATTATGAGTACATTTATTTGTAATGTGTAGAAACAACAGAGGGGTGCTGTCACGAAGGAAGAAAGATATTTCATTTGATTAAATCAAATTTCACTTCCTCTCCTCGACTCATTTTCTCTCTCGTTGTGAATTTAGCCAACGTTTCCTTTGTGAGTATTTGCTTTGCATCTTCTACACTTAGGTTTTACATGTGTGTGGTACAGTGGTTTTGGTCGTTAATGAAACAATGTATTCATATCAGAAGAAGTGTGTGTGTGTGTGTGTGTGTGTGTGTGTGTGTGTGTGTGTGTGTGTGTGTGTGTGTCTGTTGTGTTGTGAGTCTTCTTCATCTTCACATGCGTGTCAGTGTGTTTGGTGAAATGAAAGATCAGACCTCAGAAGAGTTGCTTGTGACACTATTGGTTAATCTTCTTTCCCCTCAAAGAGTTTTTAGGCTCAGAAGTGATCACTCTCTTCCCCCCTAAATGTCTCCCCCTCTCCCGCCCTTCCCTCCCTTTTTTAATTCCCCCTAAGCCCCGGAGAAAGAGAGAGAGAGGGAGCGGGAGCGAGTGCCCGCGGAGGCCTCGTGGTGATGTGTGTGTCAGCAGGCAGCAGCTGTCTCTGTGGCTATCTCCGCTCTCCTTATCATATCCTGAGAATGGTGGAGCCACACACAGCGCAGCGTAGCCACTGTGACCATATTTCATTCCTTCGTGCTTAATAGCCGTTTGGGTACTTTCCACTGAAATAGAGTTTTTTGTAATAATTGTCCCGGTGGCTCTGGGAGTGTTTTCTTAGGTGTCAGAATTTTTTTTCCTCTGCATGAGTTTTCCTCACTAAAATAAACAGGATTTTTCCATTTTCTGCATCTATCAGCATTGATCGTTGCTAAATGGTGTTAATCACTCTCTTGCTTCCTCTTTTTCCTCACTTTCTCTCTCTCTCTCTCTCTTGCACACACACACACACACACACAGTAAATCTACCAGTAAACAAGTAATTGGACCTCAGTCCGCCTGTAACGCCTGCGAGCCTCAGCTACCAGGGAGCTCGGCCTGGCCAGCTGTTAGCAACTAGGGCGGCCACTCGCCATCGTCTGCCGAGGACACTGATGGAGGGCCAACCTTTTTGTCCTAATGACTAATAAAGCAGCGGGTCTGGGAGTGTGTGTTCATTAGAGAAGCCAGGAGCACTCATGCAGTCAGGCGTGTGTCAGTCTTGAGTGTGCACGTGTGTGTGTGTGTGTGTGTGTGTGGGCGCGACCACCCTCCCATCACTGGACCAGATGTTTTTTACCTGGGAGCCAGACCACCATCTGACTGGGGTCAGCCCAGTCCTCCTCCAACCCCACACCCGCTCCTCCGGGGGCTGCTGGGAGGTCTGCCAGCTGTCCCTCATTCTGACCCCCCGTCTCAGGGCACTGGTTCTGGGGGAGAAGGAGTCTGGGCTCTGGGGTAGGTGGTCCTTCTCGGATTTGGCAATATTACCGATGGAAAATGATTAGGGGGTTGTTATGAGAGCGAGAGCGCCGGGGTATGGGGCAGTGACGGCGAGTGAGGAGGAATGAGAGAGAGAGAGAAACAAAAAGGATCAGAAAGCCAAATTCTGTGAGAAGTCATTTACAAGAGGAGTGAGGAGCATGTGCTGGAGAAACAGAGATAAAGACACTGGTCATTGTTGAATACAGAGCATTTGATTACTGGGGGAAGGGGGGGTTGGAGGGGGGGGGGGACTCCCTTCTGGCTTTAAAGCAGACTTGTAGCAGGAGCTAGTCAAGTGGAAAGAAAAGGCCACTGGGTCTAAAGTTACAGAGAGGAGAGTTGGCAACAGGTTCACTGCTGCCAGAGATTAATTAGAGCCTCTCATAGAATGACCCCTATTTCTTTCAAAGCTGCTCTGTGTGTGTGTGTGTGTGTGTGTGCGTGTGTGTGTGGATGGGTGCGTGTGTGTGTGCGTGTGTGTCTATACAGGGATCCCTCCCATATTGAACCGGTTGCTCAAATGCCCTAACCCCAGTTGAGTTATAATCTGGGAACGAGTGCTGATCACACAGATAATAATCAGGTGACAGAAACCTGGGAACATCTTACTCTTGTGCTTTTGCTTTTGCTTTTCGGCGTCTCAGCAAATTTCTGTGTTGCATTGTGGAGTCGACGAAACCCAAACAGGTTGCTGTCGACATTATCAGTCTCTTTTTTTTTTCTATAATGTTTATTTACGTACTTATTTACTGTTTTTGCTGATGGTATCTCAGGGTAAACAGAAACAGTCTGTTATTAGTGTGTTAAGTCTAAACAGAAACTCAGTATTCGGCCGGAATCCTGAGTTTCTGCTGAGTATCCACAGCTTCTGCAGGACACAAACACAGACAAACACACACACACACACACACACACACACACACACACACACACACACACACACACACACACACACACACACACACGTACACATACTTGGAATACATTTTCTTCTTAATGAAGACTCTGGTTGCTGAGGTCAAGGTGGGTTATGAACGCTGAACATCTGTTAACAGGCCACCAGCACCACTCTGCACCTCTACATCTTAGTATAATATAATATAATATAATTTAATATTGTGGCATACACGATGAACATTTGTGAGTTTTTGGAAGCTCTTTGTTGGAGTCAAAATCATCAGTAACTTTTTTATACAAAAATCTAAATAGGACTTCGTCCAAGCTTCTGGATTTTCTGCTCTTTCCTGTCTTGTGTGACAAAGATGGAATAACTTTGGGTTTTGTTACTTTTGTAAATTTTAAATGTCGTCTGGATACCAGGAAATTATTATTGTTTGCATTGTCACGATTTTCGACTTTTTTTTTCTTAGTTGCAGCCTTGACTCTGAGCTGAGCCGAAACAGTCTTGTGCTTTTTGAATGGATTACTTTATCGGTGCAGAAATTCGTTTGGTGCTTATCTGGTTTAGAAATACTATCCGAGTTTGAAGCGTCTGAAAGTTCAGCTTCTCTGTTTTTATTGAGATTTTAAAAAGACCAGAAGATAAAAACTGTTGATCTTAGGAGGTGTCGGCTTTGTTTTGACTTCTGAATGTGGAATTAGATGGAGAAAAAAAAGAAAATGTGACGCTAAAGCTTATATTACCGAGATAAGATGCTGGATGATTTACTATCTTTCCTCTGCAGTCTGTCGCGTTGAACCGTCAGCCGCGTGTCAAAGGTGCTTAAAGAGGGCAGAAGCTGCCAGATGGCAAAAGGCCTGATAGTGTCACACAAAAACTAAAATACTGGGCCCTTGTTCTGCGTCTTTTATCAGCCACTGAGAGAGAGAGAAAGAGAAAGAGAGAGAAAGAGAGAGAGAGAGAGAGTTTTTTTTGTGTAGAGATGAATCAAGCTCTCACTCCCCCCCCCCCCCGGGCACTTAGGCATACTGTCCGAACGCAGGGCTCCAGGTGGGGTCCCATATGGCACCATAACAGAGCAGAGAGTCACCTCGTGCCCTCCGCTGATCGAGAACCATAATGTTTCCAGAAAAGGTCAAATGATTCGGGGGGGGCACAGACTCTGGCCTGTTGTACCCAGTCTTAAAAAAATAAAATTAAAATGACACAGCACATATATTGACACTGCAAACAACTTTCTATCCCAACGCACACACACACACACACACACATCAGTCTTGTGACATTATATTGACATTTTTTATTAAAGTAAATAATTAGTTTTCTTAGCTTGAACCTCCACAACTTCTTCAGTTCACTTCTTACATATACATGTTGCATGTGGAGCCAATGGAGTTAAAGCCTCAATAAGCTGAAAATAACGTAGTTGTTGACAGTTCATTGGATTAAGAAATCTTTTTTTTTTCGTAAAATGTGTATTAACACTTGACTTGAGACAGTTTTGTTTACTGCTGCTGCGTTTAGTTTAGATTTTTTCTGCAATATGAATGGATACAGTTGGTGTTCACTCCGCGGTCAAATGAAGCTCTTCAGTGGAAACAGGTTTTTATCGGCTCTGACGAAACGAGACACCTCGGTGAATGCACTAATTTGGAAAGACAGCAGGTCGACAGGGAGCGCCTCAGTTTTTTGTGGCTTTCGTGACGTTGAACATGAAACTCTGGGCAAACTCCTCCACTGGCAAGGGGGCAATTTAGCAGTTTACACAGGTCTACAAAAAAAAAACAAGCTGTGTAAACTCTGTACTATTTTGGGCCCAAAGATCCCCCTGCAACAAATTGCACACACTTGGAGATATTAGTCGCCTAAATATGTCCATGAAATATTCTGTGGGAAATACATGGAAAAATAGCAAATAATACAAAATAAAATAAATCCTGGACCTGCACTGTTGTCCTGATCCACACCAAAATCGAATGGGTTCTTTCTTGGTCCCTGTGACACCCAGGCATAAAGTTCAGTGCAAATCCAAACCTACTTATAGGGGTGAAAACATAACCTCCTTGGGGGAGAGTCAATCTACATTGTTTTAGATCTTTAGTTGTTTTCGAGCCACCTTGTTGTGAGCACGACATTCTCCTCAGTTGACACAGAGGGATCACGGAAGGATCAACGTGTCTGTCATCTCCTTGTCACTCAACAGCCTAGTTGAACATGGTAATGTGCATAAACCCTGTGTATTCCTTTAACTGTATCAAATGACATGTCAACTTAAAGCACAACACACCGTCCTGTGATGTAATCCGTCAGCACAAAGGCCAGAATTCGATACCCGTGAAAGAAGCAGTGGTCTAGCAGAACCCTGGGACCCAGGTGAAGCTGGTGGGACTGGCCTCGTGGCCCTGTGGCCTCCTCTGGCCCTGCTGGGTTTGTTTTAGCTTCAGTTTCAGCCCTCAGCCCTGCACTTCTCTGCTGAGCTGTGCTCGTCTTCCCTCCGGTGTCCTGCCGTTCCCATGGCCTCGTGCGCCCTCCTCGCAGGCCTCACCCTGAACCAGGAAGTGCCTTTGTGTCGCACACACAGATTTCATGTTTGTGTGTACATGCATGTGCGTGCATCAAGGACTGTTGCAGGGATAAAGCTGAAGTCAAGAGGACTCTGAACAGGCTTTCATTTTTGATCCCTGCAGGGAAGCACACTAGCACTTTCCTTATTTTTCCTGTGTAGAGTTGGATCAGTGTTACTCTCCTGAGCTGTCTGTGATGTGGGACGGATCAGACTCTCTGATCAGATTCAAACAGGTTTATTGGTCATTTCCGAAATGGAAAAAAAAGCTTAGCCGAAAAGCAGAAAACACATGAACACGTGGTTTAGATTGAAAGTCATGATTTGATGCGTACTTTGGTGGTTTGTTATAATTACCTATGTCTTCACCCTTGTCCATTTGTTTGTTGGTTGGTTTGTTTTAAAAGCATGATTACACAAAAAACCACTGGACGGATTACCATGAAACCTCATGGAAGGATGTGGTATCGGTCAGGGTATTAAAATGTTGGTGCAGATCCGGATCAGGCGCAGATCCGGGATTTGTATATATAAACAAAAAAAAAATATATATATAATACTGCGAAATAGTTTTTTTTTCAACATTTTCAATTATGATTTCTCAGAGAATAATTCTAAAAACACTATTTACAGTGTGAGTTATTTGGTGCAGGTCCCCCCCCAAAAAATCTGGAACTAGTGAATTGAATCTAAATGTGGTTTCATAAGGGGACTGTTGTAGTTGGAAGTTGTAAAATACATCAAATTAGACACAATTAAAATATAATAAGGCCATTAATACCTTGTTTTTTTTGTCATTATCTTATGGGCTATTGTTGACAAACAGTAAATCACCTCATTAGTGACAGATTTACAGTCTGTTTTATTTATGTTTATTACACGGTCCATTACGCTTACACTCCACAGGTGGATTTTTGGTCCCAGAGTCTTTGCGGCGGCTTCACGGTAGAAAATCACTTATTTACTCAGAAAACACTGAACGCTGTCGTGGTTGTTTTAGAAGCCGGGAGGACGGAGTCATCAGTGGAGCTGACACAACACGAGATGTGTTCTCCTGCTCTGTCCAAGTCGTTAATAACATGAGAGCGGCGCAAACGTTACTGGGATTCTGCTCAAAGCTTTTAACACCGCCGACAGTGAAGCTTTTGCTCACATGTTACCGTCTTTTTTTCAGCTCTACCCCCCCCCCCTTCTCACCTTGATCCCTCTCTGCTGCTGTAAAAGCCCCGCTGCCCCTATAATTCATGACTGTCATCTGTCTCTGTCGTAGTGTTGTCAGAGAGGTCGGAGGTCAGGCAGTTAGCTGCAGCTCTGCGGGACTGGAATGGCCCAGAGGCGAAAGAGACGGAGACAGAAGGAGGGAGAAAGACAGAAGTGAAATTAATGGAATATAGCTCGGCCTGTTTTGCACAAATAAACAGAAAATTTGGGGTGATGTTGCTGAAACAAGAGAGTTAAGGCTCTAAAACTTATTGTACATGCAGACACTGCAGCAATATGGCTATATGCAGCGATTTGCTCCCGACATGCTCCCTCTTCAGTCAGCATGAGGTCGGTATGGATGTTGGACGATGAGGCCTGGTTCCGTGACAACACTCCAGTTCACCCTAAAGATGCTAGTTATGGTTTAACGTCCCTGCTGTGTGCACTTTATGCTGTGCTTTGTCACCATGCTGGGCAAACACTTTTCTTTGTGGTCGTTTTCCTCAAACGGGTGCTGCAAAATATGTTTTAATAGTACCTCTAATGGAACTCACTACGCTGGTCCTACAGACAAGAGGAGACGTACACCTGGAGTTTCTCAGTACAGCTTGGGTCACCCACAGCTCAGATTGAACACCACCTTGTGTGATCGGGATTTAAACTCTGCATTCTGCAGTAGTTGCTTTGACTAATTCATGCTACATTGACCTTTTGACCTTCAGTCTACTCATATACTTGTGATAATGGTTTGGGCCGTAGTACACAATAAGTATTTTATAGCGCAAAGGTGAATAATATACATGATATACTCAATAGTTAGATATTCAAATAATAAATATCTCAATGACTTTGATTAGTTCAGTGTATTTAATACCTAATAAATGAATGTGTTCAGCTCATCAATGCAAAAAATAAAGATAACTCATCACAGCAGTCATCACAAATAAAGATTCATCACTACCACCCCATTGGAAAGTGTATTGCATAGTTCCCTCTGTCTCACTGTGTCACCCTATCTGAGTGTCTGTTGTCTCACAAAGCTCTATTGTCTCTTCTAATCATCAGAACCTACTCGAGACCTTGAGCCGAGCGGAGGATCATGACTAACTCACACTCTGCTATTATTTAGAATCTGGACCGCAGCCTAGCCCTGGGTGCTTTTCCTGGTTTATTTCTTCTAAGAAACCACATGAACACAATGAGTCAGCGAAGGTGCAGCGGAGCGTTCTGTAACATTTTCCCAAGAAACAATGTCACCTGTCAGGTTTCTTTAACTCATCTGTCTGTCCGAGCCCCGCTCTTCTCACCGATACCACATGTATCTTGCAAACGGGGCCTGAGGCAAGTCGCCGTGTGTCCCTCCCCTGCACACCTGTATCCTGACGGCGTGTTTCTTTTGCTATTGTTTCCACAGGAGAGTTGACGGCTTGAGAGGAACCTGACGAACAGCAGCCTGACAGGATAAAGAGGAGAAAGCTACAGAGGCAGGTGAGAGAAGAAGAGAACAGTGAAGTGCTATGAGGGCCGGCTGGAGAATAACAGAACAACCTCTGGTCACAAGGACAGAGCAAAACAAACTGTAGAATAAATTCGTGAAAGTATTCAAACTTTTCTTGAAGATGAAGATTTTCCTCCTTGTTCTTCATTTTTTAATCTGTTTTCACTGTGAATTTTCCAACAGAGCCTCATTCACAGAGCTTGTTATCGTCTATTTCAAACTCATCACGTCTACTTCAGGTGAGATTGTTAATGAAATTAAGAATTTATTTCTGTTATCTCTCCATCATTCTATCTATCTCTATGTCTATGTCTGTCTCTATCTCTATCTCTTTCTATCTATCTATGTGTATATATATATATTTATTTATTAATTTCTCCCTCTCTGTCTCTCTGTCTCTCTATCTATCTATCTGTCTATATATATATTTATTTCTCTGTCTGTCTGTCTGTCTGTCTGTCTGTCTGTCTGTCTGTCTCTCTCTCTCTCTCTCTCTCTCTCTCTCTCTCTCTCTCTCTCTCTCTCTCTCTCTCTCTCTCTCATAATCAAAATGTTAAATATTAACAGATTCAAGTCTGTTTAAAAAGAGAACTGTGAAAGAGGCCCAAAAAAAAGATTTAGAATTATTAAAATTTCAAACTGTCTATTCTGATTCAGCGCAGCACTTCCCTCTTTCCTCTGTTTGCTGCATTCATTCCTCTACTTGTTCACACAAAGAGGACCTGTCATTATATTTCCATGTCTCTGACAGCTGAGCATGAACTTCCCCACGTCACCTCAGACCGTGACCCATGTGGTGGTTGTGTTGTAACAGACAAAGAGAAGAAGAGCTTGTCACGAATCACTTCCTCATTGTTTCTTCTTGCTGCAGGACCGAGCGTCATGGCTGCTTACGGACAGACCCAGTACAGCCCCGCGCTCCAGCCTGCAGGACCATACGCACCTTACACCCACCACACGCAGGGCTACAGCATGCCGTCTTACAGTGAGTACACACAGCAAGAAAAATCATCTCTAAGGAAGCCAATGAAATGTTGGACATGTTCCAAACAGGTATTTAGATTCTGCATGTCAGAATGACTCAGCTTTTTTGCTCACAAACAAACACGATATGAATGTCACCCGGTAGAGGACGAACCTCCACCAGCGCCCAACTCTTCCCTTAAATTCTGCAGCAACTCCATCGCCATCATTTAGACATAATTATAAAGCTATTAAAGAACTGAATCCATGTTATCTGGGCTACACTTTGGTTTCTAGGCTTATTTTTCACAGTGCAGCAGCTGAATGAGGCCATCGCCCCCTTGTCAACACATTTAAATGAGCTAGCTGATTTTTAATTGGCTCCGCAACAAATAGCACAAACTCAAAAATACTAGTTTAATTAGTACAACAAGATCAATTCATTATTCCCTAAGAAATAAAATGTTAAAGAAAGTGATTTAAAAGGTTATTGGATCAGATAGTTTGTCCAGATCTTTGTCATAATCGTTCCACCAGGTTTCATGTTAATATACAAACAAACAAACGGACAGGGGTGATAACATAAGCTCTTTGGTGCAGGTAAAAAAGAATATGACAAAATCTACGTACAGCATAACAATTGCAAACAGCTTGTGGTGACAAATGAGGAAATGGTGTTGAGATTGTAAGTAAATAATTTCCATGAGTTAGACAAATCTACAGATGCACGTACATTCAAATGCGTAACTTGTTCTTATCAGCTAACCGATCCAAAGCCCCAGGGACAATAGTCAACCAAGTTAATTAAATCAGTTATTGACCGATACGTCTCATCTGTCCTCTCTAGCGTGTGTGTGTGTTGATACGGTTGAATATACAGTAAATGTTCCGCTTTCTCTACAGACATTAAAACAGAGGACGGTCTGAGTCACTCTCCAGGACAGACTACAGGACTGTTGGGATACTCAAACTTCAGCAGCACGACTCCCAGTCCGAGTCTCTACAGCTACTCACACACACACGGTCAGTCTGAAACTCTCTCAACACTCTCACACACAAACCAGCACGCAGACCGTTCGCTATCGTTGGGATTACTGGCAGGAGCATCCATCCTTATCCTCCCAACTCTTGCACTCTTTTTTTTAAGCCCTCCTCCTCCTCCTCCTCCTCTTTTCCTTTACTCTCCTCTCTTCTCGTCATCTTTCTCTCCTTCCCTCCGCCACACCTGTTCTCCATTAGCTGCGGTCTGGACTCCTGGCGTCAAAAGTCTCCCCCCCCCCCTCCTCTTTTCTCGGGGTCAGGCCCCCTTTCTCCGCTCAGACCAACAACACAGCATGCGAGCACTTGTGTCTCTCAGAGAGAAAAAAGAGAAAAGAGAGAGAGAGAGAGTAGGAAAACAGATAGAAAGAAGGGAAAATAAATGTTGGGGGTGGAAGAAAGGAAAAACCGAATAATGTAGAAATACAAAAGATGGGTGCATGGCTCTTTGCCAAACAACAACTTCTTAAAAGTTAGAAGTGGTGGTATGCTTTGGTGTGTGTGTGTGTGTGTGTGTGTGTGTGTTTTTGTGTGTGTGTCTGTCTGTACACATTCCTCAGTCGCCCGGCGCCCAGAGCATGACTCGCTCAGTGCGACTTTATGGCTTTGAAAGCAGCGTAAAATTGACCTTGTGTGTGAGAGGTCAGGGGTTAAGGTGCGTTTTAGGGAGGGGGGGGCAGCAAGACCCTGTTTTCCACTTTGAGTCAAATAGAGACAAAACGGTAAAAAGAAACTGTAAACATGATGGGTGGATGGTACTTTGGATTTCCCTGATGTTGCTACATACTGTAAATACAAGGTTTTAAAAGTTCCTAGGATATGATACTAGCACTGAATGTAATATGTGCACTCACATATAAGCTACTTACACTTTGAAGACAGTGTTTTCCAAATTTTTGTTTTTTTAAAGTTTGTTTTCGATTAGAGATGTAACGACCATGGTGCACCTACATGAGCAAGCGTACTGTTCAATTTTGGCTTGTTTTTTAAAGTCGCTTTACTCTTGTTCCCACAGTGGAAAGTTAAAATACATCAGTCAACCATGGCCGACTGCATGATCACGTGTCCCACTGACTTTATGAGTAGTCTCATCCTGTCGAGATACATTTGGCTGTGAACCAAGTATCCTCCTAAGTAGTATTAGACGATACCATGGATGTATTAAGTTGTAATTATTGGCCCTGCAGTTTTTGGTCGCTTGCAGGGGAATCTCTATGTCACTGAAATCTACACCCTGAGCATTCTTCTGTGAAACAAACACCAGTTGAGCAAATGGAGCCATGTTTGAAACATCCATCCTGAGACATTGCAGCGCAGGCAGAGAACATCGAATTGTCCGAGTTAGGAAAACGTAGCTAAGCAGCTTTCATTTCAATCATTTGCTGCTTTTGCTAGTTGGCATTAGCGAGGAAGTTAAAATAATTTAAATCACGTTGCAGCTCAATGGCTCATTTTAAGGTGCTATGTTTTCTAGCATGTTATCAAATTTTTTCAGGTGACATGAATCACTTTAAATGTCAGTAAGGCAACTAAAAGAAGTGGCAGAATGTTTTTTTACAGTGCAAAACAAGCAAACATTCACAGAGACGTTTTGACATAATTAGAGATTAATCCATCATCCGAATAGTTACAGATTGACTCTGTCCCCTCCAATTGTTCACAAGAAATTCATTTTACACTAATTATTGCAAGTTGCAAGTTATGATTAAATGGTACCCATCCAGCTAATTGCTGAGAAGTGGGAAGACAGCTCAAGAAACACAAGTTTATAGATAAAAGTTCAAACCAGAGGTAATCTTCACTTCTACACAACCCTGTACCTTATAAACCTCCATCACAATCTATAGACTGAACGAGCAGATCAACATTGATTAACTGTATTTACAACATATGTATTGTGTAATGACAGATTATTACTAACATAAAATGTACCTAACTTTGTTTTTAGCTCCAAGATCTTTTAATAGTTGTTTATAACACTGAGGGCCAAAGTTAAAGTAAAAGTTATGGAAGTGAGGCCCAGGCTACAACCCTGGAATCACCCTTTATCATAACAGTGGCATTACTCTTCAGTAGTGCTGACCTTTAGTGGTATTTGTATAATCCTGATTCAGACCGTGAATTTAACGGGTTACACTATATCAGATTTCCAGCCTCCCAGATTCCAGTTTTCCATATCTCTCCCTCTTTAACAGAATATTCAGATGTCAGACATTACACAGGAATGTAAATATTCTTATAAACACACTTTTGATGAAACCTCTCGCAAACGACTGAGCCTCCGATGACTGGGCGGCGCGAGAGCCCGACTGTTGGACCGACAACCATTGTTGAACGGCGTGCAGTCTGAGTTTGAAGGACAATGTTCCCAAACAAATATAAATTTGTTTGAATATTTTTATGCATAAATCATTAACTGCAAACTTCAAACGGTAATAAACTGCCACGACGACCAAATGTTTGGAGGATTTCGGAATGTTTCCATGTCATCCATTATACTGTACACAATACCCAAGGACACACACACACACACACACACACACACACATCATACAAAAAGCCATCAAAATGCTATGTGTACAACAGAAACCAAATGGGGACTATGGGAGCCTTTCTCTGTTTACTCCAGAGACCTCCTGTATTTTCCCTTCAGCCGCTTTGAAGACTGTTGTGTTGTTTTGTTGGAGGTTTTCACTGTGGTTCATCCATTCAGCCATTACTCTGGGTTTGTCATGCACTGTGGAGAGAAGAGGAAGGAATGGGGCGGGGGTGTGGGGGGGGGGGGGGGGGGGCACGAGACAGCAGCAGTGGATTGATGGAATGAAAAACGAAATCTTTGAAAAGAGTTCCGCTCATCAGAGGAGAAGAGGCTCCGTCCTAATGATCACAGAGGAGCAACGGTTGGAAGTCAAACAGGATAGGTTAATTATGGAGAAGCACGGCAGCTCGACTTTCCAGCCCTCCCCTCTAACTCCTGAAACGGCCTCTCCACCACACGTCTTAATTCATCAGGAAGCACATCCCACCCTTTTTAAATCAACACTACAGTTGGAAACCAAACTCTCTTCTGCGAGTGTATTATGATCTTCTTTTTGTTTGATTACACACAATCTAATTGCAATGCACACAATCATCTGTCAGCTGAGGTCGAGCTTGTCATTAAAAGGCCATTGTGTTACATCTGTATGTAATTGTGTTTTACCTGAAAATGAAATGACAGGGACATCAACACAACAGTCACAACAATGGCGATCGTTTCAGACTCTGGTCTCCAAATGATATTTAAGCATTTCTGCGTAGAAGGAGGAAGTGGACACGTGTCGTCCATCTTCATATACAGACTATGGTAAAGCCTCATAGAGCCGCTGTTAACACGGTTTTGTTTGAGCACCACCATGCGTCGCTAATCATTGTATATTTGTTCTTTCTAACAGACATTCAAAAAACCAAGGCACTCAATTGTCCCCATGCTTTTCTATCTATCATTGAAAGGTGTAAATCATGCAACATCTGCCTGAACAGGTTCAAATTTCCCTTCTGCACAAACACAATTCACACACTCTTTTGCAATCAGTGTCAAAAGTTCATCCGTTGTCTCTCGGCTCGTGCCCAGCCCTTCTGCAAGTGATTCAGAAGAAAAAAGAAAGCGAGAGAGACACTTTGTGAGATATTCAGCCGACAGGCAAACACACAAGCGGTGGAGTGAACATTTGTAATGTTGTCCAGCGCCGTGGGTGGAGGTGAAGAAGAAGTAATGAATCAGCCACACAAACAGAGCGGACAGACTTGACAGGAGGATGCCCGAGTGAGACAGTGTTTCACTTTGGGTGGAGGATGGCTCGGAGGAAGACATTCCTGCCTTAGCTTGAGTAGAAACCAAGAAGACTCCCACCACAGCAGCAGGAATAGGATTTTCCCACATGTATTTTTGTATCAAACATAATTGTCACTGGTCCAAGAGGAGATTAATTGACTGGACGTGGTTTGGGATAATTATAGATGAGTGGTTGGGCGTCACCCGAGACCTCGTGTGCATGGTGAATATATGATAAACAATAACTGATACACCTCAATCCAGCTCCTGCAGCTCTGAACTGTCACAGAGTCAAAGTTTACTGCTCATCACGTCCACCGCTCAGTTTCAAATATCATATCAGATGCTGTCAAATCATATCAAGCCTAATCTCCCAGCACTTTACTGATTCTAATAGTTTTTTTATCCTACATGATTGATTATCATCTGATAGTTTGTTCTACTCTTCATTTCTCAGGTGGTGGAATTTCATCTGGAATATTTCAAGGCACCCATGCAATCTCCAGTACAACCCCATTCAACCCGACCCAGCAGGTGTGTAATTCAACCTCAGCCAAGATGTGTAGAAATCCCCGTAACTCACGTCTCCATTTAGCAGCCGTCATTTCCTCTAATACCCCTGATTATACTTTCATTTGTGTGTATTTAGATTTGTTTGTGACGTGCTTGTTTGTGTGTTGACAGGAGTTTTCAGCGTACTCGAGCTACAGCCAGGGTCAGTACTCTCCGTATTACAACTCGCATCACTACAACAGCCCCTACCTAACCGGCAGCAACATCAGCCCTGCTGCCATCACGGCTCCGTTAGCCTATCAGCATCCAGAACACCCGGTCATGCTGCCCAATCACAGCCCAGAGTCACACACAGGTGAGGGGGTAGTCGACCACGTGTATTTTTTGCAGTTTTTCTCTCATTTTGTGATGGTAATTCGATTTTCTGATCCGATTTACTGCAGCACACCTGTTAAACGGTGTCAGGACAATAGGACAATTGTTTTTTATTGTTTTCTTAGAGTTTAACGTGAGTGTGATCTGAAATTAGTTTGCTGAACTTGAGGAGAAGATTGGACTGACAAAAGCTTTCTAATCTCCGTAATTAGAATCGACAAGTACTTTAAAGTATTTACTTGATTGTAAGATAAAAGTTAATGGTCCACATTGTCTGTATTTATACACAGTATAGCGCTTTTCTAGTCCTGATGATCACTCAAAGTGTTGTACAATACAGTTTTGCCATTCACACATTTTTTCACACACATTTATACAGCCAGGGATCAAACCACTAGACTTCTGGTTAGTTCACGGCCCGCTCCACCTCCTGAGCCAAAGCCATGTAGTGTAGTTCTAAAGTTTCAACTAAGTTTACTAACTAATAACTTATTAACTCTTAAGTCTTATTTGCTTCAACAAGGTTCAGGGACCGTAGAGAGACAGATTAAAAAAGTTTATCAGATTTTAAAATATCTCAGACTCTGATTTGTGAATATATATGTTGAATTTGGGGAGGAAAATAAATCTTTTAAAAAGACGAACCAGCAACTTCATTGTGGTGGTGTGTTTCTCAGCAGAGTACCACCCTCCGCCCAGTCCCCCCACACCAGGCAAAGAGGAGGGGGTCGCAGCACGGCGGGGGTCCGATGGGAAGTTGAGAGGCCGGAAAAGAGCGAGTGACCCCGCTCCACCGCTGGACTCTGACATCGAGGTGAACACACGCTCACACTGTCGAGGATTATCAGCATTTCTCGGCACTATTTATCTTTCTCTCTCTCTCTCTCTCTCTCTCTCTCTCTCTCTCGCTCTCAGAGACACGCAGACTTTCATGAGGTTAACATTACATATCTGTTATTTCACTGCAGCGGGTGTTTATCTGGGACCTGGATGAAACCATCATCATTTTCCATTCGCTCCTCACGGGAACCTTCTCCTCACGATTTGGCAAGGTAAGGCCTCAATCCAGCCGCTCCCTCTGTGCCGCTCACTGTAAGACGTGCACGCTGCGGCTCGTCCCACTTGCATCACAGTTGACTCTGCAGCAGGTAGCCAGGTACAGTTTGGCACAACGTCCTCACAGCAACAGACTCTCCAGCCAACCCGCCCTTTGTTTCGGTTGCTTATTTGAATAACAGTCGAGGGTTCGAGTCCACAACCTTTGGCTCTCGTTCCCTGAGCATTTTCGCACGCTGGCTGTTTTGCCTTGCTGCCCCTCTTGTTTCTTTTCATACTGCACCGAGGTTGTTTAGCTACCCCAGCATCCTGCGGCGTGATTGACACCCAGCGGGGTCTTCACATAACAGGACCGGCAGCTGACAAGGGGCGGACAGTGGTGCGTTTCTTGTTGTTGGCCGCGGGATCTGTGTTTTGAATTCTCACGGTCCCCCTGCGGGTTGACACAAGGCTGATGGGAGTTTGAGAGCAGCGTCTCCGATGCGAGCGTGCATGCCGTTGTTTCTTTTTCTTGTCTTTCTCTGCCACGGAGAGACAGTGGGGTGAAGAGATGGGGGGGGGGGGTAAAAGAGGGGAGGAAGAGCCGGCGAGCGAGAGATAGAGAGCAAAGAGAGTGGACGTGTTGAAATGTGACTCATGTGCCAAAAATTCCTGATTCCTCCCACCACCCCAAAACGCCCCGCTGCTGGATCCAGGGGAAGCTCAGTGGGACGGACTCTGACATCAAACCTCCGACATGCAGCAGGAGAGTGGACTGAGTGACAGCAGAGAAACAGATTAACAATCCAAAGCGTCAGGGCGCTCTGCGTCCTGCGTTCGACACCCAGACTCTTCCCACGAGCTTATTAAACTCTCATCATAAACAAATGTTTTCCGATGCATACATACGTTTAGGCAGGTCCGGGCCCTGCAGCGGTAATAACAGGAAAGACAAATGGATGCGTTGAAAGAAAGTTGTTTCTCGCCGGCTCACTGAGCCCGAGGTGAACGCTGGAGAGCCACACGAGGAGCCGCTCCTCCATTATCTCATCCATCTTACAGCAGCCCCCTCCGTGGTGCAGTGTGTGAATGTCCCTCCGGAGGCCTGTCCGTCACATCACCCGTCCCCTGCCTCACAGTGAAGGTGGGAACCAAATGAATTGGGAGCTTTCTTCCCCCCACCAGTAAATTCTTGTCTCAGATTAGCAGACGGGGATTTGTTTGTCTCTGCAGGAAGGCGATTACAGATAATTATTTCAATTATTAGATAAGCAGAACAAACCTCTGTTAAGCCCTTAACTCCTCCCTCTTGATCCTTTGCATTTGCCCCTCGTCCTTTACTCCTTACTCCTCCTATTGAACTTCTGCCGCCCTTAGTCCCCAGTTACCCTTTTCTCTTTGCACCCTTTTGTTTAAGAAGGTAGGCGGCGGCGGGGGCGGGGGGGGGGGGGGGGGGTTTAGTCATTTTCACCATTTACCCTCCATGTGTCATCAACCTCAGAGGAGCCAGGAGACAGCTCTGCTTGGCACCTCGTCTGATGTGTTCACCTTTGGCTGACACCTCTCTGTTCCGTCTCGCTGCCAGAGACGAGTCAACGCTGTCAACCAGACAACACGGCGAGCAGACACACACCTTCTTTTGTGGTCGCGAACAACAGCGCGCCCAAGCTGTGTGTCTTCCTGCCCATCATGATTTACGCGTTTGTCCGGGTGATGGTTTAGTGTTTTCTTATTGGCAAACAGAACTGAAGTTGGTGCAACGCTACACTACAGGTATTTGCTCTACTTTTCCACTCGAGAGGAAACGAGCAGAGAGACCTGGTGGTGTGAGGTGTCGGTAGAAAGAGAAAAATGGAAAACATCAAGAAAAAGAACGATATAATCATTTACCTGCTCTTTGTTCTTGAATAACGAAGAAATCTGTAATAAGCTTCTGCATTTTTGTCGGGCAAACAGAGCAGAGGGAGCTATTTTCAAGAATCCTGTGAGCGAGCTTAAACAATAATATATATATATATAAATAAATCACAATTTGCTTCTTCTTTTTTTTCTCATCACAGGAAGCTATTGATTTTCATAAATTTCCTTCAATTTAATTGAACTACTCTCGGTAGCTCATTAGTGGCATGGCCCCAGGGCTGGTGTCAACCCGTCTGAAAACTCTCTGACAGAACTATCAGATAAACTGAAGGATCAATTTGATTCAGACTTTCGTTGTGCCCGGAGGAGAACTGGGGATAAATCAATCTGCGTCTCTGCCAAATGTTTGTGTTTTCACTCGTAAAAGGACTCAAACGGAATTAATTAAATATCAAATCAGTTACAGAACTAACTTGTCAATCCATCTCCTGTTGATCAATATAAAGATTCATCTTTTATTCTCATCATTTTAGCTTTAGAACTAGCGTTAATGATTCTGTTTCCTGCACCATCATCACGTCAAAACTTTAATTGACCAATATATTTGTTTTATTCATGCTTATATATTAGTAGAACTAATGGCGGTTCCAATCTGCTCAGCTGTATTTTGTGTGCACGCTTACATTGAATGTGTCCTGAGTCGCCCGATGAGCCCTCAGCTACACAACTGACGTCCACAGTTTAAGTGTTAGCGTTAGAGGCAGTGTGCACTTACTGGTAAAAAGATAAGACTTAGATGGAGAAAGCTATAGCTCATTCAATGACATCTAAAGATTTATAACGAAACTTCTTGGGTGGTTTGGTTTGACTGCAACGCTCCAAGGAATAGACCCGACTGTAATGTTTCTATTTCCTCGTTCTTCCTTAAGTTTCCACTGCATCGCTGCCACCTCCTTCGCAAACTGAAGTGATATTTGTGTTTGTTTGGCTTATACATACACAGAGGGGGCGGGGGGGGGGGCAGTGGATCTGATCAGAAACTGTCACTCAGGACACGTTCTAGCAGCAGGTGTGAGCTGACCCACTCGTGATCGGATCCCCCAGGACGCACGTTAATGCAAAGGGCCCGAGTCAGGAGCGATAGTAAAGATAAGAATCGGCTGAGTTCGACTGACACATATGATGAATCGCCCTGTTCACACTTGCCTCTCCCTCAAACCTGTTTATGTCAATCCCAGTGAAAAAGGGAAAGAGACTTCGGAGGAAGAGCCCGGCAGCTGCTCTGACAGGGCGAGATGATTGACAGGACTCATAACGTTGGATGTGATTTAACTGATTATTCTCTCGATACAAAAAAACCATCACTCTCAGCTGGGTTTCATTATTTATGAATTCACTGTCGGAGGCACGGCCCCTGAAGTGAGAGAGAAGCTGTTGTTCTTACGTCTTTTTCATTAACTAGGTCAAACCAATTTGCAATAATCGAAAAGTGTATTTGACACAGATCATAACTGGGCCTGAGGGGGAAGTTGTTTCCACTTTGCTCCCTGTTTTAAACATATAGACACATAACAAACACACAGCCAAGCCTCGGAGCGATTTGTGTGTAAAGTCATTAATGTTAAGGTGTGTGTGTGTCTTCTTGTGTGTGTTTGCATCAGGACTCGTCCAAGGCCGTGTCTCTTGGTCTGTGGATGGAGGAGATGATCTTCAATCTGGCCGACTCCCGACTCTTCTTCAACGACCTGGAGGTGAGTTTTGAAAAATCGGTCGTTGGAATTAAATTTGCAGAAAATCCCAAAAGTTGCAGGACGACATTTCGTTCTGTTGACTGCTCTCCGGGATTCTCTCTCTGAGGTTTTTATTCAATTGTGTTGATGTTATTTACATTGCATTTCCTTACTGTAATTTGGAAAAATAGCAGCAGTGACGGCGTCACCGCAGCTGACCAGTAAACCCTCCCTGTAATATCCCAGCAAGAGCTTTTGACATTTGCAAGTTTTTTTTCGGGGCCTGGCACGAAGCGCCGAAAGCTGTCATTGCATAAAACGTCCATCCTGCTTTAACACTTACTGCAGCATTTTCCAAACAATTTCCCTTCCTGAAGCGACGCTCCAGCAAGAACAGTAAAAGGAGGTGTTGTTCGCTGCTGGCGTCCTCGCTCTCTCTCCCAGTCAGACCGAACCTGCTGCCTGAAAACCCAGCAGAGAATTCGGGGGGGGGGGGGGGGGCAACCTCTGAGGGGGAAATGAAAGGATTGTACCGCCTGCTAGCGACCGAACCGTGCACATGTTTTTCATCCTGCATTCCTCAGCCTCACACTGACAGAGAAGAAAAAAGAGATTAGCGAGGGCTGGCCCGAGAGAGAGAGAGAGAGAGAGAGAGAGAGAGAGAGAGAGAGAGAGAGAGAGAGAGAGAGAGAGAGAGAGAGAAAGTACACTTTGTGCTGTAATTATAGGTGTGTGTCTGACTATCCGAGAGGAAAATTAGTCAAGTGGGAGGAGGAGCAGTCGAGCGGAGGGTAAGGAGCCATTTGCGAACCTGGTTTTTATCCCCCCCCCCCCTTTGTTGTCAGGGCTCAGAACAAAGCAACGAGTCCTGATGGTGCAATTATCTTGTCGCTCTGGAAGCAGTAGCAGCGGGCAGGAGTTCACGTTATTGTAATCGGGTGACTGCCTCATTATTTGACATTAGCAATCTAAACAAAAAAAATGATTGAGAACGAATAATGAGATAAAAGCTGCTTTCAGACGTGAACTGAACATTTCCCTGAAATTATAACTTCTCCTGCCAGGCCCCCAGGTTAAAAAGTCAGAGTGAGCCCATGTGAGAATAAAGCAGGGAAATGTGCTGATGACGTTTCTAACACGTGCTCCTCGTAGGTTCAAGTTCAAGTTAAGTTAAGTTGGAGCATATTTGTGTACAGTGTTGTATTTGCACTGTTGGGTCAGTAGCAGCATCTGTGCAGGGGGCGCCTGGCACCTGAGTGGGAGGAGAGGTGTAGATGGGGGAAGATGAGGTAGCGTCTCTGTCTGGCTCAGGAAAGAAAGACTGAAAGGTGATAGGAGATCCTGTCTGTCCCGGGTCACTGCCTCACAACACGGAGATGTACCAGGACTCTGTCTCTGCACATACGTGTGTGTGTGTGTGTGTGTGTGTGTGTGTTTCTCTCTGTGTGTGTGTGTTTCTCTCTGTGTGTGTGTTTCTCTCTGTGTGTGTGTGTTCATGTGAAGACATAAGGTTGTTGGATTTAGAGGCTTGTAACTGCAGAACCTAGAAGACAGAGAAATAAGAGAAACCTTTTTTAAGAGACACTTCCTGTCAGCTTTTTTTATGCTTCTTGTTTTTGTTTCGTCCAACGTATCCAATATTAATAAGCGCGGTCACGTTTCTGATTTAACTGCGTGTTGCTTGAAGTGCTTTGGCTGCAGCCGCATGTTTAAACTCCAGTGTGGTTTTTAATCCCAGAGGTTTGGTTGATTTCATTAGTGTCCGACAGAGAAGAACAGCGTGCACGCCATTGCACTCGTCAAAGACAATGAGCCTTTCTTCAGGGGATGTTTTTTTTTTATTGGATGCATAATAAAAATTGTAGATTTACTTTAATTTCCTAGGTGGTTACACTCTTTTCCCCGTATTGACTGCCCTGTGCCTGTGGCGCCTCCCTGTCTCAGGTCCCGACACCTGATTTCCTCTCTCTCTGACTTTTATTTGAGCTTTTCTTTCTTTTTTTGTTGTAGCTGCTATCACTCTCACATGCTCCCCTAAAGAGGAGAGACCTGTCTGTGCAGGGCTCAACTCTGAAACGGATCTCCTGACATATCCGCTCTCCTTTTCATTTCCCAGGAATGTGACCAGGTTCATATTGATGACGTGGCATCAGATGACAACGGACAGGACCTGAGGTAAAAGCTTCTGCTGTGTAACTGTTCTTAAAGCTCTGCTGAGCCGCTCTGGCGGTTCGACTGTGGCTTGTGAACCAGACTTGCCCTCCAGGCTTTAGTGCACGGGAGGAAGAGAAACAAGAAGTATAGCAGGGAGATGAGACGAGGAGTATGTGTGTGTGTGTGTGTCTGTGTGTGTTCATGCATGCAAGCATGTGCATGTCTTTTATTTTCCCAACATCCACAGCCGTATAATATGTCGCGGGATTATCCAACGCTTTCATTCCTCATCAGAATATCTGTTTATAATTCCCTCTGTCTCGCTCCGTCCAGACATTTTATTGCATTAAACTTGCTGAAGCACTTTCAGGAGTGATCTGACAAAGTGC
Organism: Pleuronectes platessa; assembly: GCF_947347685.1. Taxonomy (NCBI): domain Eukaryota; kingdom Metazoa; phylum Chordata; class Actinopteri; order Pleuronectiformes; family Pleuronectidae; genus Pleuronectes; species Pleuronectes platessa. Next base: position 8,093,624 of record NC_070627.1, on the reverse strand, counting down.
CAGACTGCACCAAAGCACTTCTCTCCAGTTTATTTTACTGAACTTGGCCTTTTTCATCTCAAAGTCTTTTTTTTTTGTATTTACCCACGCTGGATGTATATACTTCATGATTTCTTACTGACAAAGCTTCATTCATTGCTACGTTCAATTTTAAAGCATTTCTTGTCCCTGACATTTTTTGCGGTTGCACTGGCACGCCTCCCTAGATTTGATGAATGGTTTAACCACCGCCTTCTTCTTCATGGCCTGAATAGTTTGAATCAATTCCTAAAGCAAGAAGACTTATGTAGTTGTACCACTTCTTCAAAAACACTGACGATAGCGCCATTATAAGATGCTCAGGAAAGAATACCTTGTGTTTCTGTCTTTATGATCTACACGTCCTGACTGTTTCCTGTATTGCGATCTTCGCAGCACTTACAACTTCGGGTCGGACGGCTTCCAGAGCCCAGCGGGGGCCGGCTCCCTCTGCCTGGGGTCAGGGGTCCACGGGGGGGTGGACTGGATGAGGAAACTGGCTTTCCGATACCGCAGAGTGAAGGAGATCTACAACACGTACAAGAACAATGTTGGTGGTAAGCTGACGTTTTAACTACACGTAACACTGAGGCTTAAAGGAATTTTCATGTTATCTCGTATGTGAAGATGTTTGGACTGTGTTAACTTCTCCGATGGCCAACTTGGGTTAAAAAACACCAGATAATGTCAAGAAATGAGCAAAGTGCGAGTTCAGACCCACATTCCAACAAAACAAAACATGTTGGATGATTTTGATTTACTAGTTTTTGATGTGGAATGTAAACCTTCTTCTCAAAAGTGCCCCTCCTTCTCTATTTCACTAACCAAACAATTGCTGAAGATCAAAACGCAGCGAGGATTTTAACCATAAACACCTGCTCCTTCCAAAAATGAAAATCTTTCTAAGAAAAAATATTTATTTACCCATTTATGACCCATTAAACTAACTGAGTCACGATGTGGTGAAGACACGCTGACAGGAACCAGACATGTTTGTTTGTCAACCAGGACGATGAGTCAGCTGTTTTTCAGCATGCACTGACTCTGCTGATTACTCCTGGCAGCTCTCACTCGGCTGGAAACCATGTGTCTGTGGTTTTGGCTTCAGGGTTTGGTCGTCCTTCCAGGGACAGCAGAAAGTCCCGCTGTCGAAGGAAAGCCGTGTCTCTGGGTTCAGGTTTATGTGCTGGAAGCAGTGGGGGGGGGGGGGTTCAGATCGTCCCTGATGGTCTGACTTGTGTCTCTCAGGTTTGCTGGGCAGCCCCAAGCGAGAGGAGTGGCTGCAGCTGAGGCGAGAGATGGAGGTGCTGACTGACCTGTGGCTGACTCAGGCTCTCAAAGCTCTGGCGCTCATCAACTCCAGGTCAGTTCCTGCTGTAATACATTGATTCACATTTTATTTATAGCTCCATTTGATATTTTTTATTATAATACAAATAAATCTGAGTTGTTTATTTTGTTGTTTAAGATAAGAACAACAGAAGAACAACATGTCACTGTCAAATAAACAAATGTGAAATAATACAAAATATTGTAGCAGTTTAATTTGGAGGTAATTTCAACTACATATTGATGTTTGGTCATTTAATCCATAATATTGCATCATATCCTATAATAAAGCTAGAAGATAGTTGTCAAGTAAATATATTGAGAGTTAAAAAGTATTTTTCCCACTGAAACACAGTGAAATATAAGAACACAGTGGTACAACATGATAATACTTAATTAAAGTACACACACATCAGTGAATTAAAGTACAGTGTAAAGCTCAAGTAAATATATGCACATCCTTACACCACCGGTCTTAAACGTAACCAGATTGTAATTGTGTGTGTTCCAGGCCGAACTGTGTGAACGTGTTGGTGACGACCACCCAGCTGATCCCAGCTCTGTCCAAGGTGCTGCTGTACGGACTGGGCGCAGCTTTCCCCATAGAGAACATATACAGTGCCACCAAAACAGGTGAGACAAACTCAGATGAAGAACCCTACAACCTCCAACCTCCGTTAGACTGTTTCTCTAAATGTAACACTTCCACCTCTGATTCTCCCTCGTGTCGAAGGCAAGGAGAGCTGCTTCGAGCGCATCTCCCAGAGATTCGGGCGGAGAGCAGTGTACGTGGTGATAGGAGATGGAGCCGAAGAAGAGGCTGTGGCCAAGAAGGTACAACTCACTTTTATGTTATTATCTATTCAGTGATGCTGCTGAAGAATGAGCCACAGCTAATCGTTTAACTTTAAAAGACACTTGGTTTCTGCAGTTTCTTTCTCCAAGTTTTTAATTATTTAATCTTTGCATTGAGATGTTAAATTAATTTTCTAGAATTTTCTTTTCCAAACCCCAGTCTGAATTTCATTTCTGCACATTATCTGGAGGGTTAATGAAAGTAAAATCCATCAATTCATTGACCTTCAGTTATGCTTCAAAATGTTTACCCTTATCAATGCTGCTAAAACCTTTATCTTGATGATGTTCTCCTTTACACTTGACATCTATTGCACTTCTGTCCCTCACATGTGGCTCTCTCTGAGGTTTCTACGTTCTTTTTATCCTGTTAAAAGTTTTTTTCAGTAGTTTTCCTTTCTCTTGTTGAGGGTTAAGGACAGAGGATGTTACACCATGTTAAGGCCCTATGAGACAAATTGTGATTTGTGAATAGGGGCTATACAAATACAATTCGATTGATTGATTGATTGATAATCTGCCTCAAATGCACCTGAACTGAAGTTGGATTTCATTTTTTGTTTTCCTCAGAAGAACATGCCGTTCTGGAGGGTGTCCTGTCGGCCCGACCTGGAAGCTCTGAGCCATGCACTGGAGCTGGACTACCTCTAGAGGGCGCCATTTATCAAACTCCACTTCTTTTTTTTCGATCTGAAACATGAAACGCTCCTGAGTACCTGAGTACAGCCGGGGGGTGGGGGGAATGTGCCCCCAGAGACTGATTCAGAGTCAGTATTTGCTATTTGGAGTGAGCCCCCGGGCGGACAGTTTCACAGCCTGAGGAGCTGTGAGGATCTTAAAGCGAGGCTGCAGTTTATCTCCGACTCATAAACATGAAGCCAGAAGACCTGGACCAAAAAGACAAGTGTAAAAAAAAGAAAAGGGACCAAAGCTTCATAACCGACCCCAGGAAAAGTTTTTTTTAATAATTCAGTTCATGTCAAGTTTATGGCAACAAAGAATGCACTGAAAACTAACTCTTACATCCTTTTTTAATGAAAACACAGTGAGTATGTCTGCACGGATGAACCGTTCAGAATAGAGTTAGACTGTCTGTGTCTTTTTTATATTTGTTGTGACTCGGCCAACGCTATTTTAAAATCGTGGGATAGATTTGACATCCACTATTATTTTAGAATCGTTTTTTTATTCACATCAGGTAGATAAATATCACATAACATTCTCCTCATAGTTAGAGGCTATTGAAAATAGTCTGTGTTTTATCATTCAAATGTGAGCTATTTATTATTGGTTCAATTGGTTTATATAGTTTGGGAGCTTTACATGGAAAACTTTCCCCTTCAAAGACCAAAACTCTGCTCTTGTAAAAAATGTTTGGACGTTGTCTTGAAGATGCTGTATCATAGGCTCAAATCCTTCCTTTTCTGGGTTGTACATGTTTTTCCTGTTTTTAATTCTTCTTTTCTGTCCTTGTTTAATTTCCCAATAACCTGTTTGTAATATAGATGAACTGGTATGGTTGTGCATGTGCCGATTACACTGCCTGTCAGCTTAGCTATGATCTGTATATAAGGCTTTATTGTCGATTTTGTTTTGACAGAGTGAAAAATAGATTAATAAAGATAAATTAATTGTATTGTGGTGGAACGGCGAGTTGAGTTTCATTTGAATTCACTCAATATAAAGACAAATAAAACATAAGACAAACAAATGAGTGAATGATTCATAATCATAATTTGCATTATATGTAACTGTCAAAGGATTTGTAAAACGGGCACTTACCCGAAATTAACTTTTTCTTTTTTGAGTAAAAGTCTCCCTCTTCAGGGCATAAAGAGAACTACAATAATAGTAATTCCCATTTATATATTTGGTTCCTACACAAAACATTTCACACGTCATGTATTTAAACACATTCATTTTGTTTTATTTTGGTAAAAAGTACAATATTACATTAAAACACTAACATTTGAATCTTAATCTTTTTCAATTTCAAGTAAAGATGCAGATTTTTCAACTTGCAGTGTTGATTGTCTTGGCTCAAGCACAAAAATAAATAAATATCAACATCATTAATATAAATAACACTCACAATATATACACAGCAACACGAAAGCATGAGGACGGCAGCAAGGATGTTGTAGTGGCCGTTCCACTAAGTTCCAACACGATGGCCACTTGCTTGTGTCTGAGGAGTAATTCCCTCACAGCTGACTCGTGTCCAAACATCAGACCCCGTCCCGTTGTAACCTAATGTTAAACGAATCCAGGAGGCTGAGTACACTTGAAGTGATGGATTTTATTTTCCTTTCCAGCACAGTTCAGAAACACCGTTCAAACGATCCATTATCGAAGATTGGCATGCCTTAAATCCAAACTGGTCACAATGTCCCTTTATCTCTTATCACTGATGTCAACAATCACTTTCCCATCATCTTCACGTAAATGTCACTCACATTTTACGCACAGTCCACATAAATGTCTCGTATATTTCACGGTCAAAAACTTTGAGTCTACTCCTACAGACTCCTCACTCCCCACTCTTCTTGCGCGTTACTAACCACTCGCAAAATAGAATATACTTGAATATAGAAAACACAATATACAAAATATAACTCAACTGTACAAAACTTAAACTACAACACCTGGACAATATAGGAAAATATCAAAACAACAAATATTTAACTATACACACACACTTGCTGCACAGTGGCTCTTACAGATGTGTTTTGTTTGTTAGAAACTAGAGGAGATGTTTCTGACGCACAAAGCCGTGATGTCACACATGTGATGAATTTGGCCCAAACACAAGATTTGATCTAAGCTCTGTTGACAGAGACCATCTTGAAGCCCCTGATGGTGGAGTTGATGTTGATCAGCGACAGGTTCGCCTGCAGCATCCTCCTTCCCGACATGCTGGGGATGAAAGTGATGCGTTGCTCCACTTTTCCTCCTGGACGCAGCGGCAGCATCCTGCAGGAAGACACAGAAGATCAAACATTAACAACTTTTACTTTGGAACTGCCCAAACTGGTTCCTGTCTTCCCTGATTTGTTTTCACCTGGTTGGACGTGACTTCGTTGAACTCTGCACATGGTTACAGCCAAGTTAAACTCATGTTCTCATCGTTAAACTTTATACAAACATTGAAACTAACTGTCAGGTTTTCACAGATCATAAAACGTCATTGCCTGCAAATAATTATAGGTCTGGATTTGGATTCATCAGTGAGAAACCGTTCAGCCATGCCTGCCTGAACACTGAACAAACACATAAGCAGAAATACACAACACGCCCAAATTCCACCAGCATGGACAGCCTGTCCTGCCAAGCTCTGCCCAGTGACACTCCTTTTTAGTTAGTGTTCCAATACTGTTTTGTTTTTTTTTGCCACTTGTGATTTGTTTCTACAACAGTAAACATTCAACGCACACAAAGCAGCTCTCGTCATTCTTACCTGAAGTTAATCTTGCCCTGGACGAGCCCGGCCCCAGCGATGGTGAATACTCCGCTCACCATGTGAGAAAATGGGTTAGTGAAGGAAACCACAGCCGTGTGCTCCTTGTTCGGCACAATGGAGTCTTCATCTGAGATCTGTTGGACACATGTGTTTTAGTGAAGCTTGAGAATCCCCTTAAACTAACCTTTAAATCCCATTAGAGTAAGAAAATATTACATAAATACTAGATATGCTTCTTGATTGAAGATATATAATTAGGTTTTAATAAAAATAATTTTTCAGGTCTGAAATTTTCAAAATGAAAATGCGCATTTTCCTCTGCTCCTGCACTATCACATATATGAAGTAAATGTTCTAGATGCATTTAGAATGAATAAGGGGTTTTGCTGAAAATCATTATAGAACTTGGGAAAGAGAAATGAAGATCTACTGTTATTCTCTCAATCCCTGAACAGAAGTGTATTTGACATCTAAATTACTGGTGAGCAACAAATCCAAAATCTCCTCAAAGTACCTGGATGTTGAGCTGTGGGCTTGAGATGTTGAACTCCTCTGTGGCCAGAACCCGCTTGTCACTGGCCCTGTCCTCCAGGACCACTGCCAGGTTGATGACGTTGTCCCCCACCACGTCCTCGTACTGGGCCGGGAGGATCTGATGCGTCAGAGTCTTGACTGCAAAGAGAGGGCGGAGAGGGTGAGTGAGTGAAATTCATCATCTGCTATTCCCACAAACATCTGAGGGACGTATATCACGAGAACTGTTGATCTCATCGACTTCATACTCAGCACGTCTATTATGAACTGGCCTAGAAAGTGCAGTGCCGAGTTTGAACATGTCTTCTTCACTGCAAATAAACCAGGTAGGATGAGCGCAAAGTTTTCTAAGTTCACTCTGCACCGTAGACTGTTTATAAAACAAAGCTCTGCACTCAACGTCCAGCACATAAAGAATAGAAAAGTGAGAGTGTGTAGTAGAACTGTTCGGAGCATCAACTCAGGCCAAGAGAACAGCTCATTCCAAACAGGCAGGTTTAGAACGGGCACTAATACATTTTATAATAAATTCTGAAAAGCACGATAATGCTTCAGAATTGATAAATCTGAGTTTATAGCCGAGTGAGAAGTAGATCTACCTTCCATGGGCGCCAGCTGTATGAGGCCCTGCATTTGCCAGAAGGTGTCCGAGGGGCTGTGGTTGTATTCTTTGGCCTGAGCGTTGAGATGCATCGTCATGGTCTTGGCCACGCGCTGCTTGTTCATGACTTTCACGGTGAAGCTGATCGGCTCTCCGGCCACCGGAGCCTTGTCCAGGTTCAGGGAGACGAACACTCCTCTGGACGAGTCTGTGGAATGAATGCGAAGGAATCCAGAGGGTGAGACCACGTGTGCTCCAACAACTGATAACTCGAGTTTACGTATAAACAAATTGAAAGTAGAACCGTACCTCTCCTCAATGTTGAGTCGTCTGATGCCCTGGAGCTTCTTGACGAGATGGTCGAAGTCGGACCTGTTTGGTAAAGATAAACAGTTAATGAGAGCCGAGTGGGAACGATGGTTTGGAGTGAACACGAGGCCACTTCTCTAAATCAGCTACAGGGAGCATTTATAAAAGTGTCTGGATCTTACTTTTGACGAATTTGTAGTCTCCTGTGATTCTCTGGATTCTGGGGAACCCGACAGCTTTGGTGCAGATGAGGGATCCCACTTTCTCCGTGTCCTTGTTGAAGCCCACCACCCGGCCCTGGTTCACGATGATGGTGTGCACGTCGGCGTTCACCTCGGCGCAGACGAAGGGGATGTCGTAGAGCAGGTCCATGCGCCGGTCCTTGATCGCCTTGACTGGAGATGGACCGCAGCAGAAAACTCCTGGGGCGAAGGGAGAACAAGAGGGTTGTGTTATAAGGAGGTCAGTTGGGTGATTTCATGTTATATGATCGAGAAGGTTTCCCACACACCTCCACTCCTGTTCTGAGGAGTCGGGTCCAAAACCTGCCAACCGTCCATATCAACTCCAATGTCCGGACGAGACATCCAGCACTCCACCCAGACATGGAAGTTCCTGTCCACGACGGAGAAAAGAAGATTCCACTGAGCATTCAATTGTTATCATTATTGTAGTTATTTGTAATGTCTGTGTTCTGATTGTTGACTGACCATATGCTGTCCTTGCTGTGTTTCAGCTTCTCCCCCGTCTCGCTGTAGTACTCCTCGATCGCCAGGTTGCCGTTGGTGTCGTGAGCCGAGTTGAAGTTTGTCACCACGCGACAAGGAATGCCAAGAACTCTCATGACTGAAAGACGTAGTCAGACGTAATCAGACGTTACACACTGATGACTGGCATCGCACAATGGAAAAACAAATTATGACCCAGCGATACATCAGACGTGACAGATGTGTTTTCATTTCAAGCGTCTGAACATTCTCGATGATGTAACTACCTGTGCACATGACGGCTGCAAACACCCAGCACTGTCCGTACTTGACGGGGCTGCAGCTGGACTGGGCCCACTGCCTCAGGATGTCCCCGCTCCCAGTCCACATGGACGGGTTCAGTCCATCCTTGAAGTCCCCGGACCAGTTTCCTTTGAGGACGCCGCGGTCGTCTTCACTGTTGATCTGAACATGGGACAGAGGAGACACGTGTCATCAACCCTGTTCCTGCACTTTCAGTTCCCATGAGATGGAAAAGCAAGTCTGGGCACCTCGCACTGACACTGTTGACGTCTGACATTGTTCAGATTGCCAAGTGCAGTTTATTCACAACTGTCACTGACTGCTGTGTTAAGGTTATTGCCTCATCTCTGCGTGTGACATCTAATGATCCAGAACTTTGTGTTAATTTTCAACAAAATCTGGCAAAAACACTGTCCCACCTCAGGTCCTAACTTGTTTTAGATACGCAGCAGAGATATCTCATGTTGTCACGCAAAGTGAATCAAAGCACTGATCAAGCAGAGCAGCAGCAGGAGGAGGAGATATGAGTTGTTCCCTCACCATGGCAGACACCACCCGGCTGATGTACACAGGGTTGTTCCTCTTCAGGTAGTCCCCTCTCCTGTTGTGCTGGTGCTGGGGACTGACCTGCAGCAGATGCAGACACGCCTCCAGAACCCCGGGCTCGTACTTCACAGGGAGGAAGAGAGAAATGGTTCCATTAAATTCACGTCGACACACAAACGGCTTCAAACAGGTTTACAAGACCTTATTATTGAGAGAAAGAAACCAGAAACCACAGCAGCAGCATCAGTAACAATACTGAACAAATAAACCTTTTTCCAAAGTTTAGAAACAAAGGCAGCAAACTTTTAAGCATTCAAATTAAACAAACATTACATCCTGTCATCTTCCATCCACCAGAACGTTTTCATTTCATTTACTATCGTCATATTAAGAGCAATACAGAAGAAAATGTGATTCAATATTTCTTCATTCACACAATTCACACAATTCACACAATTCACAACCTATTGTCCTCAGGAATGGTTTTGTATTGTTGTCGATAAAAGTCAAGATTTGTGATTTTGTGTTACCTAAAATGTGTATTTAATTCAAACCCCTTATTTATTCCCTCTTATATTCTGACTAAGACTAAAACAAATCAAACAACATTCCTAGGCATTTGTTATTCAATAAAAGAGTGCTAGGTTATCATTATAAAAGAATGTTAGGAGTTTTTTCCACACAAAAGAAAATCTGTTGAAAAGGTCACATCTCCATACCTGATCAAAGGACCACGGCATCGACACAACGTTCATAGTCGTCCCCAAAAACAGCAGCCCGGAGTCGCTCTGGACATATTCCTCTTTCTGGTCCTCGAAGGGAATGTACACCGAGTCTTCTGCAGGAAATAAACAAGACGTTCAGCTCAGCGTAGTGGTTTCACATTTTAAATCTTGATCCTTTTCTCTCAGGTTAGAATCACTGAACGAGTTGCACAGTGCAGCACTAAACTATATCTATAAAAAACATGTCTGGTTTGTTAGATGATTGCTGCTGCACTAATGTGGCATTGTGACAAGAAAATAGCCTGGTGTTGGTTATGGCTTCTAAATCAGCAGTTTAAAATACATAGGAGGGTTAGGGTTAGGGTTAAAGGGTTAGGGAGATTGGGATTTCAACCTCTACCCATCCAAAATACTTTTCAGCCCTTCAACTTACCAGAGCACCAGGGATTGCAGAGCAGGATGAATTTGCCGTAGGTGCGCGCCTGTTGTTTGCCCTGAGAGAACAGACACAGCTGGAATCCATAGAGTCCAACTGAGGCCGAGGAAGGAGAGGTGATGAAGATGGAGACACTCTGAGGGTCCAGGCTGTCCTGGTCCATGTAAGCTTTCCACTTGGAGGAGGACAACTTATTGGAGAAAGTGACCGGCATTACCACATACAGGCGGCCTGCAGGAGAAAAGAGAGGAAGGTTTAATGAGTCCAGACACCGACAGAGCAGCAATCCAATCCGAATTCAAAGTAGGTCTAGTTTACCCAGCATGACTTTGACCCTCAGAGAATCGGTCTTGGGGTTGAAGGGTCGGCCTCCCAGCTGCAGACTGATCCTGAACGGGGCTCCTCTCCGCACCACCAGGGACTTGGAGCTGCTGAAGCCGTCTGTCCTGTGTCTCTCCAGGTTTTCTGATCTTTCCATGTCGACATCTTTGACGATAAAGTCTGCAAATCAAGAAAGACGATTGGTGAAATTGCTCCAGAAAAAAGCATTTGCCAGTCAAATGGCACAAGACCTAAAAACTTCTCTCTATCACAGATGACTAGCAGGAATAAAAAAAGTTGGATAAGTTGAATAATAAAAGAGGAAAATGCTCAGAGGAAAAGAGAGTCGAATCTCACCTTCCATTTGATAGTGTCTCTTTCGGAGCAGTGGTTGAGTGTGTGTGTGTCCGGAGCTGCCGTGCACAGCTTTATAAAGCCTTGCCCCACCCCTGGCATATGTAACCAAGGCCCTGGAGGCATGTAGAGCAAAACAAGCGCCACTCGGTGCGTTCCAGATGTTCAGATTCATGCGTAAGGACGTCCTTGATCGTGAGTAATCAGACCTGCCCAGTTTGACAGGAATTTGATTTGAAGTTCTGAACGAGCTGTTGCAAAATTCTGTGTGAAAGTGCCACCGGGGGTCAAAGAGGGTTTCTACTGTAACTTCAAACAGTGTGTGTGTTGTTTATTTATCCGTCATTATTTTTGAATGGATGAGAACATTTTCTATAGACTGAGTTCAGTGTTCAAGTTCAACTATACATACTGCTTATAGTCTATAAATTGACTTGAAATATTTTACATCCATTAACTTTCTCAGAGTATTAGTCAACCCCTCCTTGTAGATTTCTGTGGAACTGCTCAGGTTCAGGAGAAAGTCAGACCTCCTGTGAGTAATCTCACCCAAACAGGTTCACTGGAGGATCAGGGATCTGGAGTTGATTACATTCGTTTGCTGGACACGTCTGTGATGTGAGCGGTGAAAGAGTTCGAGTCAGATCACAGTAGCAACATGTCACACAGAGTTTGAAGCTCAAAAATCTACAGTAGATTTTATATAAACAGATGTTTAATGTTTGTGTTTTACAAATACTCTGATGAAATATGGATCGAAAACGGTCAGACAGAACGTCATCGCTCCTAATAACACTCAATTGGTAAGATAATGAGAATTGATGCACCACTTGAGAATCCTTTTCATAGAACAGAAATATAGACATGAACAATCTTGTTGGCTTAACCTTTCTGTCTCTCCCTCTCTCTCTACACACACACACACACACACACACACACACCCACACACACACACACACACACACACACACTTTAATCAGCAGCCACTGCCCTTGAAACTTAGACACAGTGACTTCTGCCCCAGAGCAGTGTGTGTAGGAGTTCTCTTGTTCCATTAATTGACTTGCCACCTCGGTACAGTGTGTCTGTTGTGGAATCATGTCCAGTCACCTGTTGATCATGCCTGGTATGTACAGTATAAAGTGGGAGAGGCATATTTCATGAATGAATATTGACTTATTGTCACGACAGGAGCTGCTGCCTGCTCTATCTTCTGGTTTCTACCTGGTCTCTTCATATAAATATAATTTATGATAAGAACTTGAACACATACGATTCATAGACATATAAAGCCATTCTACAGTTACAATAAATAAAGTCTCTAAATGGTCTAAAAGGTCTATGGATCATTTTAGGATATTATGATCTAGCAACCAGTCAGACAACTTTGATGAAGACTGAAATATAAAACTATCGGATGGATGTCACTCAATTTCATGCAGACATGTGTGGTTTGCACCAGCTCTTAATCAGAACTAAATCTTAATCTAGACTACCCAGCATAACTTTGACCCTCAGACACTTGAGTTGAATTGCCCCCCCCCCCCCCCTGCAGCTGACTCTGAACAGGGCTCCTCTTTTCACCACCATGGACTTGGAGCTGCAGAAGCCGCCTCTGCTACGTCTCACCATGTTTCAGATGTTCAATTAAAGGCAGATTTAAGAGAATTGTTTCCTGAACACAAGTTGACCTCCATACTTGCGTTACACTAATTCAATTCGACACTAGTTCCCCTTAGGGCTAGAACAAAAATAAATGGGGTAAAACATTTTAAAAGCAGTTTTAGAGATTCACACTTTTGGCTCATTTTGATTCAAATGACCACTTGCTGAAGTAGTACCTGCATTCTTTAACAAATCACAAAGTAAAAGACATGTTTTCCACGTTTTATTTATTTAAAATGATCACAGTAAAAGTATTAATTTAATGTATCCACTCGCAATCCAATACATTATACATGAGGCAAATTCTTTAAATTTAAGATTGCATAATATATGTATAGATAGACCCTTGGATTTCAGAATATGACATTTTTAGAAAGTAAGTTGCAGTTCAATCAATTTACACAGTTGAATTTGCAGATGTGATGATAAACCCTTTGAACAGAGAAGTAAACTGAAGACATGTGACTGCAACACGTTTATTCAGCCCTCATTGAACATTGGAGGACACACCTTCCCCTTGGAAACTAACATAAACCTTTGCTTATGTATAAGTAAAGTATCCAGTATTTCTGGTGGAGGTGCAGCAGGGAGGAGCTTGACGTCTTAACAAACATTCCAGCAGAGTCAAGGACTCACAACAACGCAAACACACAAAATGTGAGTCATGTGCTCGCCTGCAGTACATCCGGCGGTCGTCCCTTCAAGCTGCACATTCTGCAGAAAAAGACGCTCGGTTCTAAACTTTAAAAAAGCTTCTGTTCAAAAAGAAAGTCAATAGTTTTCTGTTTTTTATTTATTGGGTATTGCGTAACTTCTGTTGTGCAAATCCTTCGATGACAATGTCAATATTATATAATATATAATAACTGAATATTTCACAACATAATGCATTAAACATCTTTTACCTTTTATTCTGCAGCAGCTGTATATATGGATCTGGGCTGTTTGTCAAAAACAAACTGACACAATCCACCAAACAGCCGCAGGGGACAAAGACATTGACATGTTAAGCTGGTTCTGCCTGATATCAAAGACACGTAAATGTGTGGACTTGTTTCAGCTCCACATTCGGCTCAAAACAAATCATGAACAATGACACAAGAACATTAATAGGTCGGCGAATCATAAAACTGACAATCATACAAAACAAGAATCAACGAATAATTGAAAGAAGGCAACATTCAACATCACTGGAATATTAGTACTAGAACTGACACATGAGAATGTTATTTATCATCTGCAGGACTGTCAGAGTCAATACGGAAACATTACTGCACATCTAGAATACTTGCAGGACTGTGAAGCTTTCTGGTCTCACCGAGAAAAATACATCTCAACTACAACTGCTTCAAACCACAGCAGCTTGTGTGAGTTGACTAAGAGCAGAATGAGAAAAACACAGTTCATCTATTATACTGGTACTGGCCCAGTTTATTTCAGAGCTATTTAAAAGGCTGCTTACTTATTAAAAAACTTTTAAAGGTCGTGGTCCTATCTACTGATTAGACTTATCTTCAAACTTTTCAATTTGGCCTTTAATCAAATTTTACTGATTTATTTACAGGTAGATACTTTTAATCTATGTTTATTTTCTGGATTGTTTTCATTTTAATATTCTACTATTCCATTTCTGGTTTTACTCACCTCAATACTTAATTTCTTGCACACTTACTATTAAGAATTTTTAACTTTCTTTCCCGAATTATGAAAGCATTTCCTCAGCTGCTAATTTCCTGTATTTATTCATAGCACAGTGGTTTCTACTGTTCTGCAGCCGGCTTCTTCATATTCAAAATAAGAAGTTAGTTTCACTTTTAAGCCGCCGTCCTGGGTTTATTATAAACGAGGAAGTCTGTTATGTCATGCCACACGTTGCTGTCGTGGTAGAGGTAGTTCATGGAGGACTGCAGCGAGGGCTGGAGGGTGTGTGGGTGGTACTCAAACAGCCACAGGACGATGCCCCACACCAGCGTGGCAAACAGAGGGAAGGGGTCGCGCTTGGGCTGCGGCACGATTCCCTTCTCCACGGCCAGACGAGACAGGGCGAACAAGATCCTGGACAGCAGGTACATGTTGATCTGAGGCCGGGAGGAAGAGACAACATTGAATAAATCGGTTACAGACTTTGATTTGGAGAGATTCTGTAGAAACAGAGGTTTTTTTCCAGAGGCCTGTCAAACCTGGCTGTTGATGCTGTTGTTGTTGCCAAACACCAACCAGCCGCCGACACACGCTGCCAGAAAGGAGTGGGACTGTAAACTCTTCCCCTGGATCCTCTGCTGCAGGGTCTGAAGTCCTTTGTATGTGAACACGAAGCACGCCAGGTTACGGGAATGGGTGTAGGTGGCCTTCAAGATGGCTTTGAGCTTGTCCTTCAAACTAAGGACGGCAAGAGCAGATACACATAGATTCAGATTCAGACAGATTTACTGATCCCAGGACAGCAACTTTGCAGCTTAACCCGCTCAGGATCACACACACACAACATCCAATATGATGCAGGTCAATAAACAAAGAGTGCTCAGCGAAGGATATCAAGATTAAGATAAGATAAGAAAAAGAAAAAAAAAAAATATATATATATAGCATCATGCAATACATAAGTGTGAGAAATATAGAAAAGTATGAATGTAACTAAACTAATATATATAGTGTACAGACAGGAAAAATATGTGCAGTGTAAAAATAAATAAGCAATACATATTAAGCAGTAGAATAAATAGCAATAAAAGACAATATAGATACTTTAATGATCATAAGGGAAATTCAGGGCATTGATCACATTGATCACACCTCAGAGTCAAGTTGTGTTGATAATAGACTGTGATTCACAAACACAGTGAATCATACCTGCCACTTCTGAAGAGAAATGTCATCACCAGGGCGTGAGGGGCTCGGATCTTAGCTCCATACCTGAGAAACACACACATTTACACAATGTTACAAAACTGACATGAAGAGCAGAGTCAACCAACTGTTCCCTGGAGCTGCTGATGTTCCCTGTTAGCTCGCAGCTGATTGGTCCACAGACACACTACAGAGTTTTCATTGAACCTTCTATCGAGCTGAGCTTATTGTTGTTTATAACGTGTTCACTCACACGACTCCGTTCCGGAATCCTTTCAGAACAGCCAGAGCCGCTTTGTGCTTCTCCTGCTGCAGCAGGTTGTTGACGGTGAACAGCAGAGTTCTCACCAGGTCCGAACCTGCAGCCGCCATCGTTTCTGACGGACAGGACACGGTGTGGCACACGAGGGTCACAGATAATGTTGTCCGTAGTGCTGCACCGCGGTGAAGGTTCCTACGGTGTAAATCCATTTAAAACAAAACTATAGTTAAAAATGAGATTAAAACTGTTTTGTATTATTAAAAAATGTTTTTATGATATATATATTTTTTAGAATTATTAAACATATTTTCAATAACTCCACATTTATCAAAACACCTCACTTGAGAACACTTTTACAGTTTAAATGGTTTGACAAATAATATAATTTCCAACAGGCCAAGTTTTGGAAAAAAAATTCTGTCTTTACTGATAAAATACATGTAGGATATTTCTATGAGGTATTACTACTTAATGTTTGTTTGAGTGGTGACGCTATCGAGCAATCCTTCATAAATCCATTAGTCATTCACGTATTGCATGTGAATGTGTGGATATGTACATGTGAGACCAAGAGACAACGTGCAGACACATTTTGTGACACATTTCAGAGTAATGCACGGGAGATTTATAACAGATTACGAGAGTCTGAGCAGATGTTTCAGAAAACAAAAGATGTCTTATGTCTTATTTCAGATATCAACATGGTTAGTCATTTGTCTGAAATTGAAACACTCCCAAGATTGGATGGTGTGTGCAGCTGCTACTGAGCCTGCACGTTAAATAATTAACATCCTCTATTTGAGGTGAATGTAATAACACCACAAAGTAAAAGCTCAAAGGTCTTAAATAGAAATACAGAATCAGCTAAATATATTTAGGATATACAAAGTAGATGTATTTAAGTGGTATGCCTGTTTCTGTATTCAACTTGGTCTGAAGGCAGAGTTCTGAACAGACAGTTAAGCCTAATGAAGATTATAGCATCTGGTTGGGTGGAAGCTGTTTCTTTAATATTTGCATCACATTCAATAATATGATTTCTGCTTCATAAGAATCATTCTGATGTGCAAAGTATTGAATATTATTGTTGAAGAAATGTCAGAACCCTTCATTTCATTATAACAACCTGAGTCTGGATCTGCTTGAGGTTTCTTCCACTAATGGAGTTGTTGCTCATTGTGGGATCTGTTGGTTTCTCTATAATGCTTAAGATCTCGAACTTCACATGTTATGATTTGGCACTTAATACAATCAATATCAACAGTCAATAATTCCCTAACATCTGCTTACCCTTTCTTTTTTATTCATTTGTTTTTTAATGCCATGTATTTGTCAAATTACTTTGTTTAGATAAGTGCTAAACAAATTAAGTTATTATCAGTGCCCTGAATATTTCAACACAATATCATTAGAAATCACAAGTCATAATTAAAAAATATTTATTAAGCATACAGTCATCTTTGAGTTCACTTTGGGAAAGTTATCAGAGTGAAAATATTCTATATGAATAGAATGGGAGGAAGAGATGGTTTATGTCTTAGGAAGAGTTTTTGCTTTGATGATCATTTCTGGTGGTCCCGACTGGAGCGGCTGATGTAAATCCCAGTACAAGTGGAGTAATTAAGGATTTATACATGAAGTTGTATTCATTCTTTCATGGAGACCAACAGGCAAGTGCAGAGTATTGTTGTCATTTCCTTTTTCCAAATGGTGGGAAAGCTTATTTTATTCATGTTGCAAGAGAACAATTTGAAAAAAAGCTGTTGCCTTGTGTTTATTTAGACGAAATATTCAAACAATAGTATTTAAATTGCATGTAATAAAGTCAACTAAGGTGGCAAAATTTAACATAATTAGTACACAGGACAAGTCACCTACAGGAGCCCAGTGTTAATATCATTTTATTACAGTTTTTTTCCTCAATCAATCCAGTTCATTGTCACATGAAACCCATTCTCCAAATAAATAGTATTCCACCACTGACCTTCACTTATCAAAACAAAGCTTCAGCTTCGAAAGAAAAGAAAAACTATCAACATGATTTACAATGTAATCGTCACAACTAAAAACACCATTTTGCATATTTCTATACATTTAACTGCCAAATGGTGGGAAACACAGCAGTGATTAAAACAGTGAAGTGGTTAATTCAGCCAGTTTTGAAAGTCAAGGTGCTACGTCACTAGTTGGAATCTGTCAACAGGTTCAACATTTTTAATTACAGATTCTTTTTAAAGATAATAATCTCGTTATAAGCCGGGACCCTGGTAGCCACATACGGAGTTTGTAGGTGTGTTTGAATATTGAAACGCCGCCAGTGAACGAATCAGGCGGTTTGATGTGACTCATCTGACGCGATTTACTTTTAAGCCGAAACTGTTTTTTCCTGAGGGTCAGAACACCTGCCAGTTCAATGATGGGAGAGATTTAATCAGTATAAGAACAACCAGCATATTTTCTATCAGCCTCATGAAAAGAAATGGTAGGAAAAAAAAAAAAAAAATCCTTTTGCATTTAGCTGGAAACTGAAGGGAAGCTGCTGAAATTAAAATTGTATCAGTGAATTTTCAGAGATGTGGGATACATATAGAAATGTCGTCATGTAAGGATGCACCACGCCACCTATACACAATACAGAGCGGTTTACTAGCGTTTAAAAAAATATCACATTACAATTCATTAATTTGGCTCCGTTCATATTACCCAACAAGACCTATGAATACACAGTAGGGACACAAGTTAATATCGTGATAGGCCCGTAAGAAAATCTTTCAAATCCACAGTGATGAAGCAGGTCAAGAAATTTGAACACCTGATTATTTTAAAAGTGCCTTAAAAGAGCAAATCAGTATTTAAAAAAATAACAGAAACTTAGTGGGTAAAATACAACCAATATTAAATATGTTATAATTCAGAGGATGTAAATAACTCGATGACTTACAAGTCAAATGGTTCACATAAAATGAATGGGGGGAAAAAAACCTTTGGTTGATCGATTCCATAGATGTTCAATCAAAATCAAACTCCTGAAACTAAAAGAAAACTTTGTGGTTTGACATTAGTGGAGCAATTTTGGGGGAAAAAAGACACATAAAATGATCTATCTCTGTACAAATCTTAATACCGCACACCCTATAAAACTAGGGATTATAACTATTATATTAATTCAAATCCTACTGATCAGTTTAAGCCTGCAACTCAAGGGGGTCCGCTGCTTGTGTCAACTTTATGCAAGGATATTTACAAAAACTGCTTTAGTCCCTTCAGGAGTGCAAGTTTCTGTGTCTGAATCAGTGATCTATGATGATGCTTAGTTCAGGATAACTACCAGAGACCTGGCTACCATTCCGTGGGTGCATGTCGTTATTTATTTGTCCTAACGCTCCCACATCATCAGTACCAGCTCGGAACTATCCAGAGACTCCCGCACTCATAAAGGGAGTTTCTATTATGGTCAAACAGGCTGATGTAATAACACAGCACAGATTCAGGGAAGGCAAAGTTCATAGAAGCAAATCGCATCCGTAGTAGTTTCACCATATTTCATATTGGGAATTATATTTCAATATTGTTATTAAAATGATGAAACAAATCACTTTTTGGCTCTATAACTGGCAAACGTTTTCTACAAAACTATTGCACATTAAAATACAACCTTTAAGAACAATCACAAAGGTCTTACTGCTCAGCTACGTTCAAAGTTTGATCTCATTATCATTAAGTTAACAAATTAAACCTGTAAAATAATTCTTACAGATAGCATGATTATAATTATAAAAGATGTTAAAATAAATTTCACATGTGCTATGGGTCAGTCCAATCACGTGGAGCAAAATCATCCGTCCATCCTTTGAAAAAGGAAAAATTAAAACCAGAGTCTGACAGATCCAAAACCATATATGTGCCTTTTACGTCGCTTTGAGATATGAAGCTTTTTATTTTCAAGTCAAAACACACAAGTATGGTTCTTTGCTCTGAAATGTTTTGTTCTGCATAGACCCCGAAAAGGCGGCTGCTAAGAAGTGACTACTGCAGAGATTCACGGGTAGCACATGTAGAAACTGCACTTGCGTAATGCGCAGCGAGTGCAGACACGACAGAGCGAGAAAGGCGTCTCTTCTCTTCCACCGCCTGATGATGGGCTGAACAGGGATGAGTAAGATCCTCTGGATTAGGGAGCAACTGATGCGTGAGAAGTGAAACAGGGTGAGAAGGATTCACTTTAGGTCATGTGTGATGCAAACTCAAGTGAAACTGTCTCACCGAACAGCTCAGAATCAGCTGTGGCTGCATGTGGCAATGTGGATGTAAATAAAAAACTTGTTACATCCATCTACCAGTTATCAGCAGCTCCTGGCTGCAGGCGATATCTGTTGGAGAGTGCTCTCGTCTGAAATGGCTCCTCCAGACCCTCTGCTCCTCCCGCCCTTCCTGCAGCTCCTGCTCTTATTGCATCACTCCTGTCCAAAGCCTTCAGTCTCTTCTATGGCGAACATGAGTTTCTCCTTCATCTGCTCGTAGCTCTTATAAGGAGGGAGGTCCAGACGATTAAAGCTACATGGAGAAATGAGAGAGAAACCTTATCTTTGAATCAAGGTGTAACCTCTAATCATAAAACAAAAACAATGTAATGATAATCAATATAAATAAATGCCATGTTGAGTTTTATTAACATTTTTAAACAAAGATCATACTTCACATAAAGTTTATTACCCTTATAATTGGTTTAAACAAACATTATCTGATGATCAAAAAGGCTTCGACCTTTCTCCCCGTTTAATGTTGTCACAATAAAATTACCTGGTTACTAAACCTGCTGAAATTGCTGCATTAATTATGTATGATGCTTCATAAAGACATTCACTAACCAAACACTGTAACTGTTCTAAATTGGGATTGAAAAACTGCATTCTTACATGCTACAACTTCAAATACCTAATTAAAGATCAACAACAAAGGAGGGCTTGAGAGTGAGTTGAATGAGAAATGACTCAGAGGGTTTGGTCATCAGGTCTGTTTGGATCAGGTGTTTCACCCAACACGAGAAGTAGAAGGACGTGTGTGGCAGCAGGCGCAGGTCTTACCATGTGTGGCTTCGTGGAAGCCAGTTGTCTTTGCCCACTTTCTCAATGCAGAACTTTTGGGGACCGTTGCTTCCTGTATAAATTAATAATCATAAAGACAATTAAATAACATACTGTACAATCTGTGTGTGTGTCTGTAAGTGTGTGTGTGTGTGTTTGTATTTTGGTTACCCAGCAGGTCAGAGAAGCCACCAACAGGAAGGCGGCAGGTTCCTGTGACAAACTGCAGCAGTCTCATCCTCTTCTCATTGTCCATCTCCTTCACAAACTGTCAACAGATTATTCGATGTTTGTAGCACTTAATAAATTCACGATGACACATTAATTAAAAAAAATAATCTATAATACTCAATCATGTTCTTTCTTTATTTTTAATCCAAATATTTGTACATTTGTGGAGTCACTGGAGATTGACAGTCAATGTTTTAGTCATGGCTGTTACGAAATCCCCAAACTACTATTATGAGAAGGGATGAATCTGTATCAGAAATGGATCTTACAGTTTGATTTGAACATTCCAGTGTGAGTCTGTGCAACAGGACATAAAGTCTGTACCAACCTGCCAGAACCAGAGGATCTGCTTGCTGCTTCGGGCATAGTGCCTGTAGATTGTGCTTCGCTGCCAGTCCACCAGGTCGATCTCCTGCATTCCACACAGCATCACCTACAGGCAAGAGGGAAGCAACGTCTTTATTGTATTAAAGTGTTTTTTTCAAAGGACCCAAGTAGCCCAAATACTTTCCAGTTTTAATAAAGGTTGGATAGAATAGTACCTCCAACTCTTTAGCATCAAAGTACTGAAGATATTGCTGGGGCAGGACTTCATTGAAGCCCTCAAAGAACGCCTGAGTCTGCTCCTCCACACCTCTGGACAGCCGCCACTCTGCCACCAACCTGAAGACAAAGATATGAAGATTAACACAATAAACTCACACAGAGCGAAGAAGAACTGTGACTGCACTAGAAAGAGTGAATGTAACCGAGCAGGAAGGAGACAGATGGTGGGTGAGAGCAGAAGGACGCAGCCGTACCTGATATATTCCTCCTTGTTTTCTTCTGTTACTTGGATGTTTCCTCCATCTGGTTTCAGCTCATGTGTGGTCACCTCACCCAGGATCTCCTTGTCGACTGAGAAGAACATCTCCAGAGCACACTCCTCTATGTTATTATCCCTGCAGGCCAGAGAGACGTCATCAGTATTAGCAAGTTAAAAATGGAATATATCTTGATCTGTACATTTAATATAAGGTATAAAGTAGCCTACATCACAGCAGATCACCAACGAGCCAGTTTGGCCTGAACTTATGTCCAACCATTATGCACATGGCCTTACGCTACCCCCTCCACTAACTTGCACATTACAGTTTGCTTCCCCAGACCTACTTGATCCATATGAGGGAGTTGTAAAACTCTGGATCTATGGACTCGAGATCTTTGAGAGCAAGGGCTTTGTTCAGGATGCGCTTGTAGAAGGGCAGAGAGAAGCCTGTGTCGATGAACTTGCCGTGGAACAAGGCCTTAAAAAGGAAAACAAATGAGTGATGAGATGTTTTTCATTGGAAAGATCAATCATGTCATTATCACCTTGTGACTAAATATTGACGTGCACTCGGGAGTATATTGCCTAATAGTGCATTTACCATGGCAATGAAGCGTCCTATGAACTTGAAGTACTTCAGGTGATCAGGGTTGATGTAAGAGGCCGGGTTGATCTGCAGACAGTAGTTGTCCTTGCCGGCATACTCAAACAAACAGTACATGGGGTTCAGAACCTCATGAGACAGCAAGAAAAACCATTCCCTGAAAAAGATAGAACCGCAGAGGAAGAAAAGAAGTTTGGGTGAGGTGGTTTGAAAATCTTGCAGATCATGATAGATACCATCACAAGATGTTACGCTGCGATTACAACAGCTTTAATGTTTTGTGAGGTAAGGGTGGCTTCCTAAGAAGTCACACATGATGACAAAACACACCTAATGAGTCACACCATCAAATGGAACTCAAGACAAAATTCAGTGGAACTCACCTCGCCACACCACCATAGTCCAAGCCCTCCTCTCCGGGGAAAATGATCCAGAGTCTCCGCCTCAGATCTTGAGGGTGGAAGCTCATGATCTGTGAAAGCAGAGAGAGGATTTAAACAGTTCCACACCAGGAGCTGACAGGAAAGTGATGTGAAACAGGAAAACAGAGGTAGGGGACGGTTTGTTCAGATCATCACCTGTTGAAAGGAATCCTCAAACAAGGTTTTCCTGCTGACGGTAATCTTGATGTGCTGAGCCATTGACATTTGCTAAAAGGGAATGAAAACATGAAATATATATAAATACTTACATTTTAGATAACGTGTAGACTTTGTGAACCAGCAAACTGGTTAGGTACATTAACTTATCTCATATTCAAGAACTAGGGGATAAATAGTATACATCATATCGATACATATAAATTATAGTAAACAACAGTGTACATTTTGCTGAGCAACAGCTACCTCTGCAGCAAACTAGTTTCTAGTA
Organism: Pleuronectes platessa; assembly: GCF_947347685.1. NCBI lineage: Eukaryota > Metazoa > Chordata > Actinopteri > Pleuronectiformes > Pleuronectidae > Pleuronectes > Pleuronectes platessa. The sequence continues at coordinate 8,070,755 of NC_070627.1, read as the reverse complement.
ACTTCTAGTCTTTTTTAAACTGATCAACAGCTCAGCATTTGCAGTTATGTATCACAACAACAGTCATTCAGGGTGCAAGGTGGATATGAAAGAGGCACCATTCTCCTTACTGAAGTTAGCATATCATCAGAAAGATTTAAAGCTATTCTACTAAGGTACGTTTTCAACATTTTCAACTTATGTAAGTTGTTTAAAGTTATTTTCAGAACCAACAACTTTATCATGAGAGATGAAGGATGTAAGCAGCAGTGTTGCACGTACCTGACACCAGAACCTGAAGTATTGCACTTTGGCTTTAAAGTCCCTGACATAGGTTATCTGTGGCCCATTCTCACTGTGGAAAAGATCAGAGGGAAACTCATCAGAAAAACAGGGGTTGATGCACAGAGGCCTCTGCTAAGACTTTTTCAGGTTTACACTGACCACAAATGATCATCATGAGGATCAGCTGACATAACACTAATCGAATTTAAATGCATTTAAACATGAACTAATACAAATCTTTATCTACTCTTGTTTAATTATTTACCCTGTGTAATGCAGACCATGGTGAATATCTCAATTACATAATTTTAATGACTATAGGACTTAAGCTTATTTATATAAAGATACACAGAGAAAACAGCTGTGAGACAGTTTACACCAGATAACTTACAGTGAAGATTTCCCCGTACGAGGATCAATGTAGGTTGTGGTTCGTCTGTTGTGATCCACAAAGTACGGAATGCCATCCACAGTGAACCTCATCTCCCAAGCCTCTGGCAGAGGTTTATCATTCAGCAGCCTGAACAATACAAGATGGAATAAACATAAAACCAACTGTGTGACATTACAAGTGACCCTTTGGGAAATGAATACAAATGAAAGTGTCCTAGTAAACAAGACAAATACTACACAAGTTAGTAAGACCAAAAATATCTTCACATTGGAATAATAGTTTGCTATATATACAATATTATCTGTTCCTTAAAACAAATACCTTGGGGTTTTTTCAATATATATTTTATTCAATATAATTTAAAATCTTTTACTAATACCTAAATTTCCATTTGAAAACAGAATCCAGAAAATATAATCCTCAGATTTACACCTTATTTGAATGAATATAAACTAAGAAAGATTTAAAAAAGATGCCCTTAAGATATTTAAAAGCAAGCATTACTTTCTATAACGTAGCACTCATTGTCTGGTAAAGTAAACAGTGTTTAGTCAGAGGCTCCTTACTTTTTGCACCATTAACTTCCTCCTTTATAGCAGTTTATTAATGATTCATTGTAGGAACAGTTTAGAGAAATTAACACGATGATTAACAGCAGTAATTTTTTTAGAAAACGCTTGTTGTCATCTTCAACCTTCAACATTGTGTATCTTCATAACTGCTAAATTACTTGAACGTGTTTGTGCCCAACTACTGGACATTGTTAACAGGTCTTTAGTCTCCCATTCATCTGGTTGCTTGCTATATTCTCATTTGGCCAAATTCTCATGGTCGAAAAAAAAAATAACTGAGTAGAGTAGATGCAATATCTGTCACTTAGAACACTGGACCAGTTAAAACAGATTCTCTTCTCTGAGCTGCATCATGAACACAGACGCCGAGTTGGTGACAGATTAGCGCCTCTCACAGGCAATGAGGCAAAAGTGCAGTTTAGGTATTTATCCTTATTGGAAATATTACATAACACTTAAACGGTAGAATCATTTTTCATCAGTGTGTCATTGTCAAGATGCACACACACACACACATTAAAAACACACACGCTCACCCTTGCCTCCTGGGATCCTCCCACTGTGTCATCCGAGTTGTATGATGAACAAAATACACTCTGCCATTGGTGTCCGTTCTCTTTTCTGACATGAAAAAGTAACATATTTTCTTCAGTATTCATTTACTTTAAAACATATCTACTAAAACATCCTTTGTTACATTTCAGTGACAACACCTAAATGTGTAATACTCAGTGATATTTACCCCAACCGTGTGGCAGAGGTCCCAGTGGGTCAAACTCTTTATTGGCTGTATTTGCCAACTGCTCTTGGAGCTGAACAAGAAAGAAAATGTGACACATGTTGATTAGGACGAAACGAAGCAACTGCATTTACCAATTTGTATGGCCGTAGTGTTATTTTAATAGGACCCCGAGAGGATATGTGGTGGATAACCACACTCTTTGTAATGGTTGTAAATCTGTGTGGATAAAACTAAATTCTCAAATAATCACAGAATCTTCTTAATGAAAAAAACGTGAACAAATGTTTCAAATCCTCATACCGTGTTTGATTAAGATTGTGACTGTTCTCACCCCATAAATGAACCTCTGGTTAAACTGCTGCATGGCTCCCTGCAGCTGGCTGCGCTGGTTCTGCCACTCCTCATAGTTACGCACTGACTCCTGTGTGGGACGTTGCCACGTTGTGGTTCTGGTTATGTGGTCGACGTAGTACACTCTACCCATCGGGTCCACCCTGCGCTCCCACCTACAGGAAAAGGAGAACAAAAAGAAGTCAGAGCTGAGAATGTTGACCAAATGCACCAACCTGATACAGAAATACATTCTGTTCAAGAACTGCGACTACATCACAGACACTAATTCTAATGTTAAGAAATGTTAAAAATGTCTGTAGATTTTTTCATTGTAATATGTCTACACACTTAAACAGCAACATTCACATTAGTATTGATGGTATGAAAGATAGGTTGTACCCTGAAGGCAGAGGGTCAGGTCTCTCCCAGGTTGTCCTCTTCTCAATGTGATCCACATAGTACATTCGACCGTTTTGGTCCACCCTTTGCTCCCACCTCCACGAATCCAAACAAAACAAAACAGACCCAAATTGAAAATAAACAGGTTTAGAAAGGAAACCAAGAGCAAAAACAAATAGTCTCTAACTGAACAGGAAAATAGGACTTAACATTTCCTACCATGCTCTACCTTTTATTTAATTGTGTTGCAAATCTCTCAATTTAAGGTGTTATTTTTATCATTTGGTTAAGACTTTATGTTCTTGACTTGACACAGATGCAGGCAGGGAATTTGCATCAACTCAACACAAACAAATATGGAGGAGTGTGAATGTCACTTAGAACTTGCTAACTCTGAAAGGGAGAGGGACATATACCTAAAGGTGTGGCTACTTCTGTCACTTGGATGTGGTTATGGTGTGAAAAGGATGACAGATCATTAAACCATGCTGGCCCACAGATCAATAAACCATAATTTGCTGGTCCCAACAACAAACTAAAACCACTAACCTCTTTTACCACATACGCAAGAATCATAAAACCATAAAGGGTGTCTACTGATTGAACAGCCCTATCCATTCATCCTGAAAAACAAGCAAGTGTCTCTTTACCCTGGTGCCAAGGGACCATTGCTGATGGGTGTGACTCTTGGAGTTGCAGCAGCCACGGCAGCTGGCACTGTAGCCTCTGGTTTGGGACCAGATGCTGTTGGTGGGGAACTTGCAGTCGCTGCCCCCGAGTCATCCTGCTGATCTGAACCTACACTGGCAGACACCTGAGAGGAGCCATCCGAGGGTGGGGCTTCACTCAGCTCACTGGGGGAGGAACTGCTAGAAGAGGCTGTGGAGAGGAGCAGGGTCAAGGGCAGAGGAGAGAACAAGTAAGTGTATGAATTAATGTGTTTCTTCTCTGATTGCAGGATTTACACAATTTGTTTCTGCATACAAAAGATGATCCAGAGTATGTGAGAAAGTGAAAAGAATGCTATGTTGTATAACTAGAATGTTAAATGAATGAGGCAATAAATTGGAAAGTCCCTAATGTCTCTTTGATATCTCATGCGTTTCCTACTTGGTGAGGCTGCAGGTCTGCGAGGCGTTGGAGGAGGAGGTCGGTTTGGTCGGGGAGGACGCGAGCCAGTGGAGCCCCCTGGTGACCGCGGTGGAGAAGCAGTTCCATTAACAGCCTGACCATTTGGTACTATTACCCAGTCCTCAGAGCCACTGGAGGGGGACGTGTCTCTGCTTGACCTGGAGATCAAAATGCAACTATTACCACTTATGTCAATCTAAAGGCAGAGTATGTTTTTTAACCAAAGGTTAAATGAGATTCATGACTCGTATGCTTTTCTATTACCAAACCACTAAACCAAAGATATGCACAAACAACCATGTATGATCTAGAAGTAAAAGTCTATTAAACCTGTTTCCAGTGTCTCCATTTTGTCTCGCAGTTCCATTTTGAACAGCAGCTGGAATGACATTGAAAAAGAAAGCCACTGAAATGTATGCAAACAATGCTACATATCGCACCTCTGATTACATAGCATGAGTATGTCATCTAAACTCACAAACTGGGATGGCAACATGCCTTCTGTTTAGGTTCAGTGTGCACAAGCAAAAACTGCATGACTAGAGGTCTTCTAAATGGCCATATAACTAGAAAAACTAGCACTAACTATAGAAGCCATGGCCAGAACAGAAAGCTACACAGCACACCATCAAACTCAGAAGATTTACATTCACCCATTTAATAGGATCAACAGTTTATTATTAATAAAATGTTTTAGTTTTTATTTCAGCTGAAGTTGATGACTGTGAAACTGATTACAAATGAAAAAGGAAAAAGCTTGCAGTCGATTTATAAATTAAATGATTTTGGATTGTAACTGTGGTCGACCTCGTGTTTACCTCTGTATGAGTTTTCTTACCATGTTCTGTCTCTGCTTGGGCCAAGGTTTCAGCATCCACCTGCATGCCGTCCAGACAGACCGACAGGTCACCTACGACATCCTTGGGGTCCCTGTCGGAGTAGAGCTGCAGTGTCTGCACCACCTCGCACACTGGGATAGGGACGACATGTTGAACACATGAACTCATCACTCAGTAGCAGAAGAAACGCAATAAAAACACTTTCTAGGGATGCACTGAACTAGACACAATGTCCCATGTATTCATGCACTTCCTCCTGACACTATGTTCGGCCCTCAGGGAGTATGGGACTTTAAAGATGGCAGTATCTGTCAGCTCAAAGCACTTTAAATCACATGACGCAATGGGGTCAATATGGACAAGACTTGTGTCACATGTTTGTGGGTGCTGACCAGATCTCAAGGGGAGCCATTTTAGTGAGTTATAAACACAGTCGGAGCACAGAGGATGTCATTAACTTAGGTGAGGCCTCTATCTCAGTTAAGGTTGTTGCGCTTACCAAAGCCCAATAAAGCATTCCCATAACAAATACCAGCTCATATGCACTCTTACATATTACATGTCCGAAATGTGCACAAAATCTGTCAAATATAACATGCTGCTGATAGACAAGGACGCACAAAACAAATATTGAAGGTGAGATTACAAGGGATCTAACTTGTTATCATCCTGAAATATATAAGCCTGCAGTGGGAGCTCTTTCCTGATGATCTCATAATGTTCTATGGGAATCAACCTCCCCCGGAGCCTGGAACTCATAATGCCATACTCTACTTCTTCAGCAATATTTCTCGTTCTAGTAAATACAAACAAAGCACAATATGTCCAGAGAGCAGAATAAGATCCTAGTTGTTGAGTGTCAAAAAGTGTAAATGTTAGTGAAAAGTTTAAAATATATTTAAATGACTTTCAGAAAGAAAACAAATGAAGATACAATTTGAACAGCCAATAGAAAGTAGTGTGAACTCACATTTCATTTCATTACTCCTGAGGGACTCAAGGATTTCCAGTGTGGCCATCCCCAGCAGGATATCAGCCTTCAGTGTCTGGTGGCTCCAAACACGGAAGATCAGTTTGCTGACCGGAGTCACAATTCTGTAGAAAAGTGAGAAGATGAAATGGGTTTGCAGCCGAGAACCAGATTAAGGATGAACTACACAACTGCTCGTTGTCAAATAGCTTTGTTGAAATCAATCTGAGGAAGGTCCAAGGGAAAGGGCTAAAACTTATTCTTTATATTTGAATTTTTTATCATTGCAATGGAATATCTTTTCAGTGGAACCATTAAAACAATTTCAACAATCACAGGTAGGAACAGACAAAATGTAAGATATAAAGATAGTGAAGTGATTTACTTAACACTTAATAAATTATGTGCAATATTTTACTTGCAAAGCAGAATTATAACTGTGTAGATAATTATTTTTATTTTAATGGACATATATCCGATATTGGTAATTTAAATGTTGTATTAACCATTAACATTTCTATTATGGTCTATGAGCCATTTGTTGAACTGCTTCTGATCAGAATGCCGAGAGTCTAACTTACACTGTGAGAGCCTGCTTCCATTTGGGACTGTGCGTGTTGTTGACCTTCTCTGTCTTCTTTGACTGGCCGTCCACAGCTACCTCAACATAAGGACTGGGGCCGAACCAGTTCTTTTTGTTTTCCTTCAGCCTGGCTGAAAGCACTAGAAAGAAAACAGCAGCATGTATTAAAACTGAACTTTTTACTCTTTATGAAGTTAGGATTCTGTGAAGGACTGTTGTATATGTTGCTTTAAAAAGATCCTCCAACCAGCTAAATCCATTTATGTATAAGTATATACAAATCACTACTTCCTGTGACCCCCACTGAACACAACAACAGTCAGTGACATATCTCTGAAACTGCTTTTTAATACAAAATCGCAACCAACTTTGGCAGCGACTATTAAAGGGCAATGATTAACTGCCAAGAAAGTTTGTCTGACATTCAGTCCAAAAGATCATGTCCGTAGCTGCTTTTGATTTGCTTGTTGTTAACACACAAACCGTTGTCAACAGAAAGTAACAACAAATCATTCGCTCTCTAAAGCAAACACACTAGCGGAATGAAAGGTGGGTGCAGGTTATAATGATAATTGTTGCTACACATCCCAGTGACGCACTCAGACAGGCCCGACAAAGACACTCCCCTGCACTGCACAGCTCCAGAGAGTCACCCACACATCCCTCTCCACTGTTAGTGACTGATCTGGGACTGGCATGCAGCCCACACATCTACCTTTGCCCCAACACTAACCGCAACCTGCAGATTTACAAAACATAAATCGGACGACCCTCACCACTGCAACTTTATCACAATTTTACAGCTCTTACAATAAAAACAACTTACCCGTGACTTGCAGTTGGGACTTCATGGTTCATCCATATCACTGCAGCCTTGTTCGGCTGCACCTGCGACAACTACAACCAAGGAGAGTAAATGTTAACAATGGGACACTTCATGCAGGTGAACTATTTAAAGAGTGAGCAGGCGTGTAGGCTGCTCAGGTAAACCATAATAGCCTGGCTTTACATACAATGGCAAATATGGATTAAGAAGTAAATCCAACAAAAACAAAGGGCTGTATTTGCCTTTACAGTGAACTAGTGCCTCTACAGCCTTAAATTGTGAATCCACAATAATATTTCAGCTGAGTTTGCTATCGTGCATGAATTTAACAAACTTATTTTGCACATATTTTTGACATATTTCCCACTAAAAGGCAGCAGGACTTAATTCACTGGCTTTATCTTGCTCTAGAATCACTTGCTGTGAATACGACACCTCTGTTGCCGTGTCTGCTAAACGGAGAAGTGAAATGTTATCGTTCAGACAAACACTGCGACCTCCAGCAGTGATTTGTGTCCCAACTACGTCAAGACACCACCGAGTACCTTCCATAACAGAAAATCCCTTCCGTAACTCGGCCACTTGTAAGCCTCACTAAACCTGCCTCTGTGGAACAGAACAAGTACACAGGTTAGCTCCGGTTCTGCGAGCGGCTCGGGTGGGTTGACAAGGGTGAAGTCAGATTCTGTACAGAGACTCAGAGAATCCACATAAAGTTGAAGAGACGACATGTTCCCCTCGCTGCTACCTGCAACGTGAAGCCAGCTGCCCCATACAACATGTAGCTGTGCGGGTTAGCATCGGGGCTAGCCAGCAGGAGATTAGTCGTAAAGACAACTTCAAACACCACGTTCCACCGCGATATTGTGTCGGTATTATTCACCATAAGGATAATGGGGATGTTTTGAAGTGTGATTTTTTTCAAAGAAAGTGTGAAGTTCCATCAGCTGGAGCAACTTCGCTCGCCGACCGTGAGCCTTAGCATCAAGTGACGTTACTAATGCTAACAGCAGCAGCAGCCCGCTAACTCGTTAGCTCCCGTCGTCCGCTGGAGGAAAATCGTACATTTCTCGTGACAGTGGCCGACGTGACAGCTCGTACCTGGTGTGAGAAGACGACCGGGAGACACGGAGACGTTTCGTTTCGGCGATAACTAGACTGTTGACAGGGAGCCGCCTGCCATCACCAGCGCGGAGTCGTGTTCCGTTAGCTAGCACAGGACCTGCTCTTCCGGTGCAGCGTTTCAAAACAAAGGAATGCAATGCTTTAATACTATGTGTTACTGTGTTAAACTGAACATTACCTATGAACTTTGAAGTATTTATTGATCTCCTGACATTATTGCTCACATTTATAACAGATAGTTTAAGGTCACAACAATAATAACCATCGAAAAAAAACAGAAATGCTAATAATGAACGTATCGCTATATAGAGTTATCACCGATTACAGAGCTAGATTTAGTAATTTTGTAAGACACAACTGTTGTTTTTATTCAGTTATATATTTTAGACACTTTGACTGCGTTTGGAAATGTGCAATATAAATAAAATGTATTATTATTTTATATTTTCTTAGTAGCAGTATTTGTCTTAGTGTTAGATATACCAGTAGATGAATTACTATATATTATTATTCATAGATTATTTGCATTATTAGCAGCATTATTGGAAGTATTAGTATTATAAAGTGTCAGTAAGATTGAAGGGCATTATGGTCACTTGGTCACATCTTTTATTTTGAAGGCTCAAACGGTATGACGTTGGAACTGATACTTACGTCACCAAAGGATAAACTTTTACAATAAAATAATAAAATAAATGTCGCTCAGTTTCACTAAATTCGTATTGTTAGTCTGATTCTAACGCTGTTTTGTCGTTTTGATAAATAACACAACTATGACGACATTACACCGATGATGACGCACGCACGCCACGATTGCTGGACACGCCCACGTGTGACATCGTCTCGCTCGGTCTCGTGACATCGGTCAGCTGTTAGCATCCAGACCCAGTCTCGGGTTTTAAATGTCGTGTTATTCTGTTCAGTACAATAGTAAACTGTTCTGAGATCATCTCCACGGCCGCTGAGGATGTTGTCTCGACTGCTGAAGGAGCACCAGGCCAAGCAGAATGAGCGGAAGGAGCAGCAGGGTGAGAGGCTGCTTAATGTTAGCTCCGATGCTAACGAGGCTAAAAACAAAGCTCTCGGTCGCCTCTGTGTCTGCGTTGACGACTTGTTTTTTGTTTCCCTGCACAGAGAGACGAAGACGTGAAGCCATTACTGCAGCCACCAGCCTGACAGAGGCCATGGTGGACCACCTCAACGTCGGGTAGGGACATTGTGATGGATGCTCGGCTGTGTTGGTGCGGTCATGTGCTCTGAGGGCTGTGAAAGACCCGAGCAAGCTGTACTATGAAAGTTGATTTCTCTCCAAATTCTACAGTAAAACCGTGTTGGCAGTGGAGGTCACAATGAACAAGAGTGAAATTAAATATCTGTGTCACCTCTCAAAATAAGATTCAAAATGAGCAAGTTATGAGCCGTAATAAAACAATGTGCCAACTTTGCCCTTCATATTCAGAAAAAACATTTTTATCATAATCCATTTCATTACACTTGTGATTCTTGCGTGGGAATCAAATCAATCGTCCATAATAAATCTCATTTAACTTTCAGTGTTTGTATTCTGCCCTGTACCCTAAGACCACAAATAGACCACATGGCCACAGTGCTGTGTGGTACCTCACACACAGCCAGTGCTAGTGGTGATGAAGATGAGGATGAGGTTATGGTCATGTTGGGACGGGATATGTAGTAACACTTCAGTTACTCAGTACCCATTTGCTGGCCCAACATGACACAACACAACAGAAGCCATCACTTCATTTGTTATTCATTGGCAGTGGTTGAGTACTACACTCCAGCTTCTGAACCAAGTACATTGGATTTGTACTAAAGAATTATTTTACAGATTTCAGTCAGGCTGACCCATCCAGGTTGCCCCGCCCCCATCACCTCTTTCTGAACCGATAAAATAAAGCAATCTATTTCTGGCAGTATGAAATTATTCCAGTGAATGAGAACACCACAAATAGTACTTCGAGATTGTGAAAGTTGTGATTAAACCAAGACAATCAGCTTAGAGAACCAGAGTCGAGCGCAGAGACCATTGTTGTGTCGCTCCTCTGTGAAAAAGATTATGACCAAAATCCTTTAGTGACTTGAAAAGATTAAAACTTATTTGAATATTGCAGAATAACAAGAGGATAAGTGGACAAATTAATGGCTCCAGCGTATTTAATACATTTCAATCTCAAATGCCACAGTATATATATATAACACAATTATATATGTTAATATATGAACTATACTGCCTCTGTGTTTTACTGTAGGGTTTCCCAGGCATATGTAAACCAACGTAAGCTGGACCATGAGGTGAAGACTCTTCAAGTGCAGGCGAGCCAGTTCTCCAAACAGACTGCTCAGTGGATCGGTATGGTGGAGGGCTTCAATCAGGCCCTTAAGGTAGGACACAACTTTTCAGGAATCTATTTATATAGTATATAACATCTTATGTATACTTTATTAAAAAGGTAAGGTCCCATTCAGATACAATAGCTCTTCTGCCATGGAGTCCTGGTCAAGGTGGGCAGCAAAATTAGGTAAAGCCTTAGTTGTAATTTGTTGCAATATGTAACAATATAGCTTTTTATAAGCATGTAAGTTTGGCAGTCGAATCATCTCCTGAGGTGCAAGTTGGATTCTCTAGTCTAAAGGATATCTACTCCCACATTCCACAAATCATATAGCAACATTAAGAATGACCCGGTCATGCTATAATGAATTCATTGATTCAGCTTTATTATTAAAAAAATCACATACTTCAGATTTAACCATATTCACTGTCTGATCCCCTGGTGCACCTTGTTAAATAAGCATTTTTTATATACAAGGCTTTATCATCTTAACTAAAAGCAGGTACATTTTTAATGAAAGGGCCTTGACACTGAGATCTGAGTGGATTTGACAGGTGGTAAAATTCATCAATGAGTTGATTCCTCTGCTGTTTTTCCAGCTCATGTCATCTTCACATTGATATATTTGAAGCTTGTAGATGTTACAGACTTGTCTGTTGCTGCTCCTGATGATGTGTTCGACTGGTAAATGTAAAAAAGTGTCAACCGTTGTCCTCTTCTTCTGAACAGGAAATTGGTGATGTGGAGAACTGGGCGCGCAGTATTGAGATTGACATGAGGACCATTGCCACAGCTCTGGAGTACGTGCACAAGGGTCCGCTTCAGTCTGCTTCCTCATAAACTACATGGGAAACACTGGGATGATACAGAAATCCACCTGACCCCTGCCACAGAGATGCCAGCAGCAGGGACTCTGCTCGTATGCACTCTCTCTGATTGGGCTAATGCTGAGGATTAGTTTGTGCCGAGCATCACTGCTTCAGTGGGAGCTACAGTATAAACCAGGGCAGCAACACAGTGAGGCTGGAGTTCAAAGATTAGAGAGTAAAATGAAATAGATTTGGAATCTGTGACAAATAACAGGAAATGAATAATTGTGTGGAAAACACTTGAACATTATGGAATTGTTAAGGTTTTGCATGTAACAACTTAGTATTTTCTTTTAGTAAAAGGTTAAAGGGGCGCTGCATCGCCAACTGTTTCATTGTGTGGAGCATAGACTGTAAATAATGATGGACGACGTGTCTCCACTTCCTCCAATTGTAAAAAAAAAGGTGGAGCTAAAATATCTCAGATACATGCTTGTGCTTTTAAAATCGTTTGGAGCTTGAGTCTCTTCAGTAGAGATCATTGAATGGATCTCTTGAACAATCATGACTCAGTGTCAGCTGTCAATCATGACCTTTCACCCTGTTGTTATAGCATCAAATGAAAAATTTAAAATCAAGCTTATTTAAAACATGAGCACTTGAACATACATCAGTGTGTTGAGAACTACTTAACATGACTGCATATGGAGGAGGTTGGGTTTATTATCATGCATCCGGCCACCAGGGGGCCATCAAGGGGACTTGGCTACAATTTGGAGAGCTGACATTTCGTCCATATTTATATACAGTCTACAGTCTGTTGTATCTCCGCAAAGCATTTAGTAAGAAAGGCCTTGTTGCATCTCCTGATACCTAATGTATGTCTATTTTAATTTATTTTACATCGGTGTATATTGATGACTGCTTAACATTTAGTTACCATTTGGTGATCGCACATTTTATTTTTAATAAAAGTTGAGAAAGATGTTGGTGTTTCTTTTCTTTTGAAACAAAACTAAATTGATTCAATCTTTAGCACAAAAAGTGTTTATACATGAGGCTTCACAAAGAGTTTTTAAGGACAGAAAAGTTTGCATAAAGAACCTTATTTGTAAAAGGCAAATTTAAGCCGGGAAGGTATTCTCCTGTCAACATGAACAGAACCACATTTAGTTAAATGCTAACTAAAAAACAAACACTGTGGGAGGTCAGAGGAGAAGACAGTGAGTGTGAGAATTGTTTAGTTGTTTGCTCTTTTTGGGGCTGATGGCTTAGTTATGCCTCTTACAGCAGTGAAGGTGAAAGCAGAGTGACAAATGAATTTCATTAGTCATTTTTATTGTGCACAGAGCTTTGCAACAACCATACTTGTGAGTCTATAAACACAATAACTGGTTAAATATTTACCTTGCCCTGCTGATTCAATTCAAGGAATGTGTGACGTGCGAGAAAGTTATATCATGAAAACAATTTACATAATTGCATGTTCTGTAACTAATTACACTTTCAATTCACTGCACAGTATCAGGAGAGAGAACAGGAAACATAGACCTTACCACGTCATATGTTATAGAAATATGTCGTCATATACAAGGCTTGTTGTTCATAATCTCAGTGTAAAAATATCTAAAGCAACAAGTTACAGTTTTGTAGAAGATGTAATCATTATTTCACTTTGGTTTTATTGTCCTAATGTATTGATTAGCTACAATACACAGTTCAGTACAATGTTTACAGTCCACACTCTGAACCGTAAGTTCTTACATCGTATACAGCATTTATTGTTCAGGCTTGTAAACTGATATACTGGGTCACTGAATTCAATGAGCCAATGGGATTATACACATTTTTTAGGGTATACACAACGTAGGATAATCTCATCATCTCATCTCATCTCATCGTCATCCGCTTATCCGGGGTCGGGTCGCGGGGGGAGCAGCTCAAGCAGGGGGCCCCAGACTTCCCTTTCCCGGGCCACATTGACCAGCTCTGACGGGGGGATCCCGAGGCGTTCCCAGGCCAGTGTTGAGATATAATCTCTCCACCTAGTCCTGGGTCTTCCCCGAGGTCTCCTCCCCACTGGACGTGCCTGAAACACCTCCCAAGGGAGGCGCCCAGTGGGCATCCTTACCAGATGCCCGAACCACCTCAGCTGACTCCTTTCTAAGTAAAGGAGCAGCGGCTCTAATCCGAGTCCCTCACGGATGACTGAGCTTCTCACCCTATCTCTAAGGGAGACGCCAGCCACCTTTCTGAGAAAACTCATCTCGGCCGCTTGTACCCGCGATCTCGTCCTTTCGGTCATCACCCAGCCCTCATGACCATAGGTGAGGATAGGAACGAAGATCGACCGGTAGATCGAGAGCTTTGCCTTGCGGCTCAGCTCTCTTTTCGTTACAACGGTGCGGTAAAGCGAACGCAATACCGCCCCCGCTGCTCCGATTCTCCGGCCAATCTCACGCTCCATAGTACCCTCACTCACGAACAAGACCCCGAGGTACTTAAACTCCTTCACTTGGGCTAAGGACTCATTTCCTACCCGGAGTAAGCAATCCATCGGTTTCCTGCTAAGAGTCATGGCCTCAGATTTAGCGGTGCTGATCCTCATCCCAGCCGCTTCACACTCGGCCGCCAGCCGATCCAGTGAGTGCTGAAGGTCACAAGCCGATGATCCAATGAGGACCACATCATCCGCAAAAGTAGTGACGAGATCCTCAGACCACCGAACTGCAACCCCTCCCCACCACGACTACGCCTCGATATCCTGTCCATGTATATCACAAACAGGATTGGTGACAAGGCGCAGCCCTGGCGGAGACCAGCACCCACTGAGAACGAAACTGACTGGCTGCCGAGGACCCGAACACAGCTCTCGCTTTGGGAGTACAGGGATTGGATGGCCCTGAGGAGAGACCCCCTTACCCCATACTCCCGCAGCACCTCCCACAGTTTCTCCCGGGGGACCCGGTCATACGCCTTCTCCAGATCCACAAAACACAAGTGGACCGGATGGGCATACTCCCAGGCCCCCTCCAGGATCCTTGCGAGAGTGAAGAGCTGGTCCGTAGTTCCACGTCCGGGGCGAAAACCGCATTGTTCCTCTTCAATCTGAGGTTCGACGATCGGCCGAACCCTCCTTTCCAGCACCTTGGAGTAGACTTTACCAGGGAGGCTGAGAAGTGTGATACCCCGATAATTGGTACACACTCTCTGGTCCCCCTTTTTGAACAGGGGAACCACCACCCCGGTTTGCCACTCCTTTGGCACTGTACCCGACTCCCACGCGATGTTGAATAGGCGTGTCAACCATGACAGCCCCTCAACACCCAGAGCCTTTAGCATTTCTGGCTGGATCTCATCAATCCCTGGGGCTTTGCCACTGCGGAGATGTTTGACTACCTCAGTGACCTCCACCAGGGAAATTGACGACGAAACACCATCAACCTCGAGCTCTGCCTCCAACATAGAGGGCGTGTTATTCGGATTCAGGAGTTCCTCAAAGTGTTCCTTCCAACGTCCGACGACCTCCTCAGTTGAGGTCAACATAGTCCCATCCTTACTGTACACAGCTTGGATGGTTCCCCGTTTCCCCCTCCTGAGGTGCCGGATAGTCTTCCAGAAACACTTTGGTGCCGACCGAAAGTCCTTCTCCATGACCTCTCCGAACTTCTCCCACACCCGCTGCTTAGCCTCCGACACGGCAGCAGCTGCAGCCCTTCGGGCCTGTCGGTACCCTGCAACCGAGTCAGGAGTCCTCCAGGATATCATATCCCGGAAGGCCTCCTTCTTCAATCGGACGGCTTCCCTGACCACCGGTGTCCACCACGGTGTCCGAGGGTTACCGCCCCTTGAGGAACCTAAGACCCTGAGGCCACAGCTAGCCGCCGCAGCTTCAGCAATGGAGGCTTTGAACACCGCCCACTCCGGCTCAATGTCCCCAACCTCCACAGGAATGCCAGAAAAACTCCGCCGGAGGTGTGAGTTGAAGATACCTAGGACGGGGGCCTCCTCCAGACGTTCCCAGTTCACCCGCACTACTCGTTTGGGCTTACCAGGTCTATCCGGAAATTTCCCCCATTCCCTGATCCAACTCACAACCAGATGGTGGTCGGTTGACAGTTCCGCCCCTCTCTTTACCCGAGTGTCCAAAACATGCGGCCTCAGATCAGATGACACGATCACAAAATCGATCATTGATCTTCGGCCTAGGGTACTCTGGTACCAGGTACACTTATGAGCACCCTTATGTTCGAACATGGTGTTTGTTATGGATAATCCATGACTAGCACAGAAGTCCAATAACAAACGACCGCTCGGGTTCAGATCAGGGAGGCCGTTCCTCCCCACCACGCCTCTCCAGGTATCTCCATCGTTGCCCACGTGGGCGTTGAAGTCACCCAGCAGAACTACGGAGTCCCCTACTGGAGCCCCATGCAGGACTCCATTCAGGGTCTCCAAGAAGGCCGAGTACTCTGAGCTGCTGTTTGGTGCATACGCACAAACAACAGTCAGAGTTTTCCCCCCTACAACCCTTAGGCGCAGGGAGGCGACCCTCTCGTCTACCGGGGTAAACTCCAACACCGCGGCGCTCAGCCGGGGATTTATGAGTATCCCCACACCCGCCCGGCGCCTCACGCCCTTGGCAACTCCGGAGAAGAATAGAGTCCAACCCTTATCCAGGAGTACGGTACCAGAGCCGAGACTGTGCGTGGAGGTAAGCCCCACCAGATCTAACTGGTAGCGCTCCACCTCCCTCACAAGCTCCGGTTCCTTTCCCCACAGCGAGGTGACGTTCCACGTCCCCAGAGCCAGCTTCTGCCGCCCGGGTCTGGTCCGTCGAGACCCCTGACCTTCGCTGCCACCCATGTGGCTGCGCACCCGACCCCAACGGGTCTTCCCACAGGTGGTGGGCCAATGAGATGAAGAGAGGGGGGGTGCCACGTAGTTTGTTCGGGCTGTGCCCGACCGGGCTCCGTGGCAAACCCGGCCACCAGGCGCTCGCCATCGAGCCCTCCGTCTGGGCCTAGCTCCAGACGGGGGCCCCGGGCTTCCTCCGGGCTGGGTCCCATCTCCTCTTGTATCGATATTCATTGAGGGTTTTTGAACCCCTCAATGAACGTAGGATAATCACAAACATAAAGTATGTTACGCCTGCATTTACACACAGAGACAAATCAGGCACGGAAAGTTTTGGCAAGATTTCTTCTCAACTGTTCGAGAGAGATTTTGGAAAGTAGTTAATGCTCTGTGAGAAGTTGGAATATGTCCAATAAATTCTTTGATATCCAAGTTTGCATATTGTACAGGAAAGTCTCTCTGCAAGTCCGAAACACTTTTAGTCTTAAACACACACACACACACACACATTGTGGATTGGGGATTACCAATTGCGGACTTGTCTTAAGGGATAAACCAGAGGGATAAAGCCTCCCTCTGACCAGCCTCTGAGTTGGGACAGAAGAAACACCAGAAAGGGAAAGGGAAGAGGACGGGTCACTTCCATCACTTCTTGAAAAATACAAAAGGTAGGATAATACACTTTTTTATAAATATCTGTTTTATTACTGAATTACCAATGAGTATTTTTTCTTTCATGTATGTCGTGACATAGTTTTTTCTTTTAATAACATGGGTCTATAATGGTGATGGTCACAATTTATCATAGTGGGATCTAAAGGTGTAGCTTTCAGCAAAGAGTAATTAATTTTTCAATTTAAGGTTTGTTATATCTAACCAAAGTAAAGTGATCGTTTATTATTATTTCATATTTTATATGTTTTTATAGATATGTATTTCCTAATGTTATAAAACAAAATTGAATATTCTTGACTTGAGCTGTAATTTTACATGGTCATTAATTATTGAACCGAACAGCAGAAGCATGGACACAGAACCTTATTTAAATCTGCAGCCAATTTGAATATAATGGTTATTTTGAACCCTGTATGTATTTTATTCTGTTATTCTAATTAATAAGCCTGAAGAGTAATTGGTTTTCTGCAGTGAGCAGCTTAGGCAGCTCAGTCACGGGCCTTACAGTTATGCTTCAAAACAATGCACCCCCCACCCCCCCTGCCCCGGCTCTCGTTCTCTCACAGATGCCTCTCTTTCATCCATAAGAGTCTTATCCAAAGATTTCTCATGTGCCCAAGGCAGTTCTGTATTACACTTACCTAAGGCCCTCAGTGAACCAATGCATTGTTCTCCATAGTTATCAAAAAGGATCAACAGACCACATACTTAAAAACAAAACAACTATATTACTATGAAAACGAATAGGGATTTGATTATGGGAATGCCTGGAATTTTCTCATGAGTATTTCCTCATTCTGTTCAAGTCCCTGGAAAGGAGATTTGGAAGTTGGCCGTGTCGCTACCCAGTAACTTTTGCTCAACCTGTTTTTTCAGCAGTCCTCCAGGTGACCCAAACCCCTCTTCTAGTCCTGGAAGCAGCATGGATACACAGATCATCTATGACCTTCTAGGGTAAGAAATACCAACGGGTCATTTTGGGCATACTTTGAACACATTTAATATATTTTGACATTTTCTAAATCCAATGATCTTATCAGTATAAATTCTCCTCTCTTTCAGGGAGAATGCTTGGTTGTACGTCTGCAGCACCTTTGCAGTGCTGTGGATTCTTGTGTGGCTGTACAGAGACAACCTGGAGATCGAGGAGATCACGGACAAGTACGTGTTTGTGAGCGGCTGTGACACCGGGTTTGGAAACCTGCTGTGTAAGAAGCTCGATCGCAAAGGTTTCCGAGTGCTGGCCGGCTGTCTCACGGAGAAGGGAGCTGATGATCTGAGGAGGCAGGCGGGCCCCTGTCTGAAGACTGTCCTCCTGGATGTGAGCAATCAGGACAGCATCCAGAAAGCCATGGAGTTCACCAAGAAGGAGGTTGGGGATAAGGGTGAGAGAGGATTTGCTTGATTTAGAAATAAGAGATAACTTTTAATTAAAGGCACAACTCAACAAAAATATCATGTTCCCCCTCTATCTCCTCCATTCCCCTTTGTAGGCCTGTGGGGTATCGTGAACAATGCTGGACGCTCTCTGCCAATGGGGCCTTCAGAGTGGATGAAAGTGGAGGATTTTCACGGCATTTTGAAAGTCAACATGAACGGAGTGATCGGCATGACCATGACTTTCCTGCCCCTCATTAAAAAGGCTCGTGGCCGCATCGTGAATGTAGCGTCAGTGCTGGGCAGAGTGGCCGCTAACGGTGGAGGATACTGCATCTCCAAGTTTGCAGTGGAGTGTTTCTCCGACTGCCTCAGGTGAGAGTTACGACCCGATCCACAGATGGAAGCTCACTGCAACTCTGAAGTGAAAGTGTTTTGTGTCTTCTCCAGACCTTTACAATGTCCTCCTGTATATTCATATCATAAGGAGAAGAAGTTATACAAGGCAAACTCTGTATTGTGCATGAAGTTGCACACTGTGCACACTGTAAACATTTTCAGTAATGTAATAGTGTCACAACCTGGCCACCACACATGAGTTAAAAGTTATAGAAATGAAAAAAAGAAAATTTAATTGTTGAAATCTAAATAGCACCAAAACCAAATGCTATAAAAGCCAAACTATTATGTGTGTATTATTGATATTTTTGACAGCCTTACTACCAAACAACATTAAACATAGTCCGGGACCCCAACATTATTCTTATCAATGACTTTTAACTGACCTTTATGGAAGGAGTAAATTTATTATTAACCGTTATTTGTTTCCACTTCCATCATACCATCATATATGAATTGTCATTTCATGGTAATTGTTTGTCTTTTATTTATAGAATACACAATATGGAGACATAAATACGTACATGTCAATCTACATGACCTTTACTGTACCCAGGAGAGATATAAACTACTTTGGAATCAATGTGTGCATCATCGAGCCGGGGTTCTTCAAGACGGCGGTGACGAGCCTCGACCCTCTCGAGAGGGAGCTGCATCGCTTGTGGAACCAGCTCAGCCCCGAAGTACAAGCCAGCTACGGAGACAAGTACCTGGACAAGTGTAAGTACACACCAGGCCACCGGATAGTATTTCAGTGGACTGTAGCACCTCTTATTGACCTAGATTATCATTCAGCACAACAAATGAATCTGCCAAGGCACCAAAGTCCCCTTACAGTGAATATAAATGCAGCAAATTGTAAACAATCATAGATGTTAGTCCCTAAATATGCCTGATCAATGTATTATTCTCACCCCCCCCCCCCCCCCCCCCCCCCATCTCACTGAGTACAAAGCACATGGTGCACTGAAGATAAATGATTAGTCCTGTTTATGTGCTTCCTCTCATCAGTCATCAAGGTCCAGCGTCTAATCATGAACGCTATCTGCGACACTGACCTCACTAAGGTGACCAGCTGCATGGAGCACGCTCTGACGGCGGCTCACCCCCGCACCAGATACAGCGCAGGCTGGGATGCCAAGCTTCTCTGGATCCCCCTCTCCTACATGCCTTCCTTTGTTGTTGATATTGGACTGAAGCTGGTGATGCCGCGTCCCGCAAAGAGCGTGTGACTCGTCATGACCTGAAAAAAACAGAAATCTATTCACAGTTATCAGCCTTTTTCTTTCTCTTCAATCATGGCACTTTGATGAATTATATATATATATATAAATATATCTACCTGTAAATGCCTTTGTCTGCTTGACACTTTGAGACAATAAAAAATAAAAGAAATGCATTTGTACAATAAGATTTGCTGAATTAATATTTTGTCAATTATTTGTGTTCCTTTTTGTGTTTGAGGCCGAAATAACTTAAATTTACTGTTAAGAAAAAGTGTTATTGCTGAAACAAATACAGGGAAAATCCAAAAGCCACCATGAGAAAAACT
Source organism: Pleuronectes platessa (assembly GCF_947347685.1). Lineage (NCBI taxonomy): Eukaryota > Metazoa > Chordata > Actinopteri > Pleuronectiformes > Pleuronectidae > Pleuronectes > Pleuronectes platessa. The sequence continues at coordinate 8,050,554 of NC_070627.1, read as the reverse complement.
TTACCTGCATCACCTGGACCATGAAATATCCTCAGCAGGTAACACTGAGGGGAAGCATCACCAGAATTGATCAATTATGGTTTAAATATGTTGAAAACTTTTGTGGAAGTTATTTTCAAGTTTTGAAATTGGCTGACTAAATGCTGAGTGGGCGGGACACCTGTGTGCTCCCCTCTGGTTTGTTGTTGGAGCTGTCACTTGACTGACAGCTGCAACATGAGGTGCTGCAGCTGTCACGCACTACACCCCCACCCACCACCCAACCCCTCACTGCTGCATTCAAGTTCACATCGTAAAATATTTTTTTTATTTTCAAACAACTCATCTAATGATATATTGTGAGTTCATATACTAAATGACCCCTTGATATTAATTGTATATATTAAATATAAATGTCAAATATAAATGTTCAATTTAAGTGTCAACTGTTGAATCTAAATCGAAACACCAAATCTAAATTTGAAACACTAAATATAAATGTTCAATCTAATCCGTCCTCGCCAGTCATTGGATCTAAAGCCTGAGCAGCATATAAAGTGTTGAACATCATGGAAATGTAATCATAATGATTCAACTACACAATCTCTAGATTCATTGCGTCACTTTCACATGGACAGGCCTTGTGGAAAGGTTAAATTCCCGACCGCACGTGAAGGCAGCAGAACCGCACATGCAGTCAGTGACCTGAGACGCAGATAAAATAGAAACTGCTTTAAAACTAACTGTCTCCTTCATCCGCTGCTTCACCGGACTGTGGCTGCGAATCAGCCGCATCATGTTGTGTGTGAGGCCGCTGCGTCTGCTCTCCAACTCCGTACAACTCCTGAGGAACCCAGAAGCGGCGAGGAAGACATCGAACATCCAGGCAGGAGCAGGAGCAGCAGGAGCATGTTGCCTGAGCTCCAGCTCCTCAACTGCTCATATGGATCATCATGTCAAAGTGTGAGTGTTTGGTGAAGAGCTGATCACCTGCCTGATGGTGTGGGGGGGGGGGGGGGGGGGTCCACACCTCCACCCTGCTGAAAGACAACAAGGTTTACACTCTGGAAATATTCACACACTTACTCCACGGATCCCCTCAGGTCAACCAAGGACTTATCTTATCTCGACTGCACAGGACAAATAACTCACTTGTGCAAGAGGAATAACTTGATTGATTTGTGTTTCCAACTAATCAGTGAATCAAACTTTATTTTCACACGAGAGTGTTGTGCAATGCTGTCAACTTACAACTAGACCGGTTGTGTTTTGGCTTATTTTGCACAAAGCTATAGTGACACACACAATTTTAAAGGACATTAGATGACGCTAACAATAGAAACATTTTGTATTCAAACACTCAAAACAGCTTGAATTCTTCTTTTACGAGGTTACTTTTCTCTTTACCAGGGATGTGCAGTCACGGTCTCTCAGCTCCGGAGTGGACGACATGCTTTTCTACGCCATCACCGAGGGAAAGGACCAAGTTCCCATCTCGCACTTTACCTCAGTGAGTAACCTGACAACATCCTGTTTGTCCGCTGCTTGTATCAAAGACTTTAAATGAAGATTTTTCTCCACTTCGTCCAACTGTACGAATAAATTGAAGCCAAAATGTCTGCTATACGGACGCCGCCATCTTTTTATATAGTCAATGTTTAATATACAAAACTTCTACTGTATCTGTGGTTTCCATCTCTGTTTGCAGGCCCTGAGGAGAACTGGCCTCCACACGTCCGACCCTCGTCTGAAGGACTGCATGGAGAAGCTTCGACAGGCCGTGAATGACTCTGCCGGTGAGGCCATGATGGACAGGGACCTTTTCCACAGGTGAGACGGCAGCAGATTGGAATTATCTCTTTAGCTCCTGGCAAACACACACAGTGGAGGCCGCCATGTTTTTTACCGTAGCCCAGACTGGACAAACTTAATACCTTTTTTGAGTTTTTATGAAAACTGAACGTCACAGGTTCTCTATTATGTTTCGAAGGGGCGGTTGAGGTGAGGGTCATTCAGCTGCAACATGCAACTTCACCACTAGATGTCACCAAATTCTACGCACTGTACCTTTTAACCAATAACAGAGACATGCCAACTGACCCAAGATGTGAGATTAAATAGAAATCAATGAATAGAAAATGACAGTGCTTTGATTAAGTCCTTTGGCTGCTGCAGAGACTTTATAGTTTCCACTGACCTTTTTCACACCGGCTACTAAAGTACCTTCTATATCTGGACACCTCATCTGGGGCAATGATTGGTGTAAAGGCATAGTGATCTGACTGGGATTTTGGAAGTAGCCTGCCTCGCATTGTTTTCAGATTTTAGGAAAGTGTAAACACAATCCCTACAATGTGTCGACATCACTTTAGCTCAAATTACACACGTGGGTTTTGCTCCGGAGATTAGACAGATCCGATCTGAAACGTATCTCGTAAATACACGGTGGAAACTTATAACCTATCTGGATATAGATCACACTTTAATGTCTGTTCTGGGGGGGGGGGGGGGGTTGATTAAACTGTACCTTCACTACAAGAGGGGTTCGATGTCGTGTCCCATAGATAAATATGCTGTTCCTCAGTGACCCATCTTGTGGTGTGGGTTTATTTATTTTCTTCCTTTTGTAGAGAAAATAAGAATTGATTTCCCATTTTCACACAAAGTGATGGACGGGAAACGCAGCAGATGATCAAACACGGGAACACAGGTCTTTGATCATCGTCTTTAATGAGAGACGCTGTCTGAACGCAGCGGATTCAGTCACAGAGCTGACGGGAAATATCACCAGAGATTCCTCTCACCTTGTTTCCTGTTTCTTAGAGCGCCGCCTCTCCACGCAGAATTGACATCCATCTCACCGCCAACTGTCTCGTGGTGTTTTGTTTTCCATTCACCACCCTTTGAAGTCGTGACACCAAACTATTTTTAGTCTGACCTTCTCACAACAATCCATTGTAATGAAGGATTTGTTGTGTGTGACTTGTTTCGGGATTGTCTCTCCGCTTCTTTCTCCCCCCGGTCCCTCTTTTTTTTAATTTCCTTTGTCCTCCCCGACTTTACATCACTGATAAGAAGTGATTCATGTCTATTTTAAATTTAGGATTAAAAATGTGGAGGAGGTTAGAACCACTAAAGACTGAGAACACATGTATGATGTGATGTAGTCAAATGCAGCACTTGACGATTTCAATGCTCAGTGTCTGAAATGTATTAATTTGATGCTGTTGTCATTTTATTAGTTCAGACAGAAAGTGCATGATACCAACATTTAACATCATCTTCCCTCAATGTGAAGGTCTGGAAATATTTCTCACTGTTTTATAAAATTCAGTCGTGAAAATATGTGGATGTTTGACATTTTTTATTATTTCTAGGATATGTAAACTATCGGATATTTGCTTTCAGATAGGATAAATAATAACACAGCAAAAAAGGTAATTTAGCTCGACAGTAAAAGCTATGATATGCACAAATATTGTGTAATACTATTTGAGTTGATTAACCGGTAGGCATCTTGTGGTGTTATAAAATAAAAATCCTCTGTATTTACCATCGTTCTGATGAAAGCATGTTGCTCAGGCTGATCTCTCTTAGCTGCTCTGCGCTCCCACAGAGAACGAGGATATTACATTGACTTACATTCATTTCCTGGAGACTTACTCTAAAACTCAACAATAACAACTTCCTACCCAATGCTGACCCACAGTGAACTTAACCTTAAGCTAACCTCACCCTAACGTGTCCTCAAACTTTACCTTTGGAATACGTGTCCCCAGAAGGTCACTGTGAGAACATATTTAGGTCCCCACAACATGAGTCAAACCAAGACCACACACACACTAAAAAAATTGCAACATTTAAAGTCTCTGCAGCATCACTGTAATATTCTATTTATTCATCTGTAGTCCTGAGAAACTGTCTGTAAACCTCACATCCCCGTTGAGTTGGCGTGTCTGTGTTTTTGGTTAAAGGTACAGTAAGTATAATTTAGTGACATCTAGTGGTGAAGTTGCATGTTGCAGCTGAACACCCCCTCACCTCACCCTCTCCTTCCAAACACGACAGAGAACCTTTGGGAGCCTTCAGTTGTCACAAAAACTCAAAGTTGTTTAGTTTGTCCAATCCGGGCTACTGTGAAAAAACATGGCGGCCGTAGAGGACCTGCTCCCTATGTAAATAAACAGTATTTAAATATAAAGAGCCCATTCTAGGGTTAATAAAAAAAACAATTCATACAATTTAGATGAGACAGACTAGTGAAAACATCACTAGGATTATTTTATATTAAATTTCTGCCGATGGATCCCTTTCACCTGAATCTTACACACTGGACCTTTAACTCACCCCTGCTCTGCTGTTGTTCTTTCAGATGTGCTGGTGGAAATATCGTCCTGCTGATCCAGGCCTTCAGGAAGAAATTCATCATCCCCGAGTTTGATACATTCGCACAGAAAATAAATGAAATCTACAAGAGAGTAGGAAATCAAACTGATGGGAAGGTGTGTGCTGCATCTGTTGTTTGTTTCTCAGACATGGAAATGTTAATATAGAATATCTTTATTTTGCTATTGAGAATACTGTGTCCCACTTCTCCAAAATAATTTTCGACTAACATCTTCTCTCCTGCCGAGCCTTTACTTCTGAAACTTGTTTCTGAATCTTAAATCGTGTGATCTTACTGTTACTGTTTCCCTTGTGAATCCTAGGTTGCAGACTACATCCCCCAGCTCGCCAAATTCAGCCCAGAACTCTGGGGCGTGTCTTTGTGCACAGTCGACGGCCAGAGGTAGGAGTTACAGACTCATACTCGACAAAATAATATAATATTCTATAAATTCATTGTTATAAATTTCAATCATTCCAGTTTTTGGGTAGTACTCCCCCCTTTTCTATTAGTACAAATCAATGATGTGCAGTAACAACACACCTGATCCTCAAACTGCCCAGTGCTGCTGCTGAGTGATATGATGTTGTGACTGTGGTGTCAGTGGGTTGACTGGGTGTCATTTATTCAGATTCTTTGCCTCTTTAATTTGTATAAAATTTCCCTCCAGACACTCGGTGGGTGACACCAAGCTGCCGTTCTGCCTGCAGTCCTGTGTGAAGCCCCTGCAGTACGCCATCGCCGTCCACCAGGCGGGGACGGAGAGGGTTCACCAATATGTGGGCATGGAGCCCAGTGGACTCAAGTTCAACATGCTGTCACTTGATGACGAAGGTGTGTGAGGCCTCTTCACTCTGTGGTTACATCACAGACCTTGATACTATACTCTGGTTCTGGAAAATAAGCCTATGCGGAAAAGCCTGAAACTTGTATTCTCTCCAATGACCAGCAGAGGGCGCCTCCATTGGTTGCTAAAATAAGCTACTTTCTATTGAAATTCTTTATGACGTCAGGAAAGATTTATTCGAGTTTGAGTTTATGGTCTTAATTTTTTTTTTTTTTATTGAGAAATAATTAGATAATGAAAAAAGCTTGAATTGTATTGTATTTAGCTTGTTTGTGTTTTTCACATCGACGTCTTGTTCACAATGCTACTGAATCGCATTTAAAACAACAGACTGCTACTGACATTCAAATCCTTCTAATGTGTTGTTTGGTCTGCACCTCAGTATGTTCAGAAGATGCTTCATACACACTCAAGACAACATGCATAACATAACACAACACACATCAGGTCCCTTTATGAGTGAATGAATTCTTCTGTATTTAGTTCATATCTAGCCCTGTGTTTGGATATGGTCTGATATCATACATTGAAGTAGCAGAAAATTCCCAATGAACTTGACTTGATTCCTGGAAAGAAAACTCCCATTTTCCAGCGAAACTCCTCATCAACACTGAGCCTCCTGTCGTCTTCTCCTGCAGATAAGCCCCACAACCCGATGGTGAACGCTGGAGCCATAGTGATCAGCTCTCTTATCAAGGTAAACACGCAGTGCAGGCCGCTGTGTGAAAGTTGAATCAGCGCAGTGAATCACTCTCCCTCAAGTAAAAAGTCACCGACACAAAAATGTAACTGTCAACTTGGAGTTGCAGATGTAAAAAAATAAATAATGTTTTTTAGTTTCAAGATTTCAAGAAGTAGGATAACGTATTTTTTCGAAGAATGCATTTTTTACAGATTGTTGCATCAATAACATGCACTGGTTGTCAATAGTTTTATTCTTTATTGTTCTCTTTTATAGTTTAATTTAAAGAAAAACATTTCCTACACCTTTCTTCTTCTCGTGTTTTATTCTAAATGACCCCGTGTATCCCGGTAATGTGCCGTGCGTGTCCGGGTTTAGAGCCGGCAGGTTTCTGAGTGAGTCCGTTGTTGTGATGATGATCATTAACGACAAAGCCTGGGACGGGAAATGTCATTCAGCAGCAGTAGCAAGTTACGAATACAGCATCAAAGGCTCCTGATGTAATATTTGGCACGTTCAGGTTGTGTTACGAGAAAAAACTGGGATTAGAATCGTCTTTTTTTTTGTTTTTAAGCTTGTTTTCGTGAAATTCTTCTTGACCTCTACCTGAACTCTGTTTTATAATCTCCTCCTGTTTCCCCTGTCAATGCACCAGCTGATAAACAGATGTTGAGTTGTTACAATCACTGATGCATACAAGTGCTGTTTCACACTGCGTAATTGGCCAAGCTGAAGTCACACGCATTGTTTATGAATGAATGTGGCAATCACGATATTTCTATATGAACCGTTTTCTCTCACTCTGTTTTCAGCCTTGTTCAAATAAGGCGGACAAGTTTGACTATGTGAGTAACTTCAAACTGTGGCATGATTATTTTACTGTGCTCACAGATGCAGCGAATCACATAAAACCCTTCTCTTTGCTTAGGTTATGGAGTTTGTGAAGAAGATGGCCGGCCAAGAATACGTTGGATTCAGCAACGCCACGTGAGTGCACTGTCAATCATTTACAGATATTGTATTGTTTAAATATCTTAGTTTAACAAATCTGAGTTTGGAGACCGGGCCTGGGCAGATTGCCTGTCCGCAGCCCCATTGCATTATTGATGTTTCTGTATCGACCCCTTCTGCTCGTCTCTCTCAGGTTCCAGTCAGAAAAGGAAACAGGCAACAGAAATTTTGCCATCGGATATTACATGAAAGAGAAGAAGGTCAGTCACAGGACGTTTTCTTGCTGCATTAAAATCGGTGGGATTATGAATTATTAGTTTCTCTACTCTTAGATCTGTTTTCAGGTGAAATAAGACGAGTAACACATTTTATTATTGATTGATTATTAAAAAAAAACTAAACCCTAAAAAAATGACCATAACAATTCCCCTAAAGCCACAGTGACGTCTTTCAATGTCTCTGTAAATATGCTCAATGATAAAATGGAGAAAAGCAGAAAATCATCTCACAGGAGAAGCTCAGGCCAGAGAATGTTTAGTTTTTTGCAAGAATACATGAACCTAAATGATTATTTAAACCATTTTTGAGCACCTAAATCATCAATTCATTAATTGCATGCAAATATACAAAAGCAATACAATAAAGTAATATTTTGGAAAGCTAGATATTATTGTTGTGTGGTGAAACATATTTTCAAAATAAGTATTTTTTCAGTAACGGAGGAGATCCCCAATCACTTGCTATATTATATTTCCTTTCAGATTCTTTCTTTAGATTTTTAAGCCCAATTATCTGTAACGATACAATACAACAAAATCGTTTGTAAATGTTATTTTTTTTAATGTGTCCATTTAAATATTAAACATGAATATTTCATCCATTGTTGTTGCAATCATCAGTTTGCTCGTCCAATCATCTTTAGGCTCAACTAAACTCCATCTGTGCAGCTTCTCCATATGTATATTGCATATATTACCCTCCATGCATCAACACATTTCCCACTTGACCTTTTGACCCTGGGATGAGCTGTGTTGTAGAAGGTGCCAGAATACGACAGAGCTTTATAAACTGTTATAGATATTCATGACTTTCTGGTAGCATAGTACAATGGTTTTCTATCAGTCAAATAATCATGTTGATAATATTTAATTCAACAGTGTTTTCCACCAGGAGCAGATATGATCGATGCCCTAGATTTCTACTTCCAGGTAAATGTCATGAATAGAACATTTAATTTCACAATTCTTATTTTAAATGAAAAACATTTCGACCCTAAACGGTTTCTGCTCTCAGCTCTGCTCCATCGAGGTGACGTGTGAGTCAGGGAGTGTCATGGCGGCCACTCTGGCCAACGGGGGAATTTGTCCGATCACTGGAAAGCATGTCCTGAGTGCGGAGGCTGTGAGGAACACTCTGAGTCTCATGCACTCGTGTGGCATGTATGACTTCTCTGGACAGATGGCGTTTCACGTGAGTAACACGAGACGGGGCCACTCCACCACTAACCCTCTCACACAAATTGATGCCATTAACACACTGAAGGAAATACTGTGTTCCCATCCCTCAGGTGGGCTTACCGGCCAAGTCGGGCGTGTCTGGTGCGATACTGCTGGTGATTCCCAACGTGATGGGAGTGATGTGTTGGTCTCCTCCACTGGACAGAGTGGGCAACAGCGTCCGGGGAATAAACTTCTGTGAGGCAAGAGCGAGACACACACTCCGCCTGTAGATTCATTTTGTTCATTCATGGTGACTGGGAAGCAGCCATTAGCTTTTACATGCCTGTGTCATGCATTGTTTTTTCCATATTTTTTTAACGGCCAATTTGAGCTGAAGCGAGATGTTCACTGCTGTGAGGGAGAGGGATGTCAGGCTGAGAGGAATTTAAAAGTATATATATATATATATAAATAAATATATATGTAGTGTTAAAATATACATAACACAAGAAATTGCAGGATTTTTTTTTTTTTTATTGATGGCCCACAAGAAGGAAGGTAAACAATTCTTAACAAATGAAAGAACATTTGAGTCCAGCTTTGTGTCTGCGGCCTTATAGGTTGAATTTTTCAGTTGTATCTTTAGTTGAACTTGTGGTTTTCACATTAACTTGTCTTAAAACACAAGAAAACTCCTGAAGCATTTTCCTCTTAAACTCAATAAAAACTGTATCTTTCCCTCAGGAGCTCGTGTCCCTTTTTAATTTCCACAACTATGACAACTTGAGGCACTTTGTGAAGAAGCAGGATCCTCGCAGGCAGGACGGGGATGACAGGGTGAGCTGCTTCAACCGGTTTGTTGATTTTTAGATAAAAAATATCTATAAGTGCTTTCTTTATGTTTCTCCTGTGTGTTTACAGAACAAGTCTGTTTTCAACTTGATGTTTGCTGCCTACAGTGGAGACGTGTCGGCCCTGAGAAGGTTCAGTTTATCACCTGTGTGTCTCATAAAGAGCTAGTACTGTCTCATATACAAATGTTGCACAGAGATATTTTAATGTAAAGAGTATTTTTGTATTCAAAATGTGAATGGTAATTTCTGTATTTATCTTTATCTGGTTTGCCTTAAAAGATATGTTTTAATTCCTCATACTGCTCGTTGACTAGCTAAAATATGAAAGAAAAGCTAATATATGGTCAAATGTGCCTATCTATTTAAAAACATATATTTTATAACAGTTTTTATCTACTTCAGGTTTGCTCTCTCGTCCATGGACATGGATCTCAAAGACTATGACTCTCGGACAGCTCTACATGTGGCTGCTGCAGAAGGTGAGACCCACATGTTCTGTGTCATCTGTGCTTCTTCACTTTTAGTTTAATGAAAGAGCAACGCCGGCTCCACAGGGGAACTATACAAAGCAATTCTGCAACCGGAAATAAAGATTCTGGCACAACATTAATATATGAAAAATATGAGTTCTGATCAAACAAAAAAGATGATAAAGCTTCAAAAAGATGTTTCTATATTTATCTTTTAAACTGCACATTTGGTTTATGATCCGACTTCTTCTGTGGACACTTATTTTTGGGAGTTGGAAGACATTCATCACGGAGTTCTTGTTTCAGTGCATCTGCACCAAACCTCAGCCTGAGAAGAATAAGTGAAAACTCATGTGTGGGTGTGCAGAGCCTCATGAAAAATAAATGTAATTGAGACTTGATATATTCAAGTATATCGATAAACTTTATTATGAATAAAAGGAAGAGACAAATGCGACCAAATTATTTTAGCTTGAATAAAGAAAATAAAAAATTATAATTTTTTACGTAAAATTGAAACTAAAATGCTTTTCTGAATTTTTTCATTCTGTAAAATCAAAGTTTTCATATTGGTAACCATAAATCTAGACAATGATATTATTCAAAAAGGCTCAAATCAGCCTGCTCATAATCAATCAGGCCGTAATCAACATTGATGTGTGTAGTATTTCAGTAACAGTCGTGATGGTGGCAGTTGGACTGTGGTCAAATGCTAACCTGAGTCTCTCCTGAGACACTTTGACCACCGGGTGGCGCTCTACTTGTGCAGCCACAGAATAGAGCTTCACTCTTAATGAGGAGCGGTTGTCACAGCAACACAAGAGCACATTAGTCCCACTAATTTATTTCCAGAGATAATTATAATTTGCTGTCATTGTCAGAAACGAGAACCGCGATGTATAACTCCGACTCTCTGTAACGTTATTTTTATCTCTGTGTGTCATCTGGAGTATAGAGTGTGTGTCTGTGAGCGACGCACATGCAGAGATACACTTGTTGAGTTATTTGTTTTGACGCTCACCAGTGTAATGAGGTCTCGCTCCATTTGTTTCCATGATTAACTGCAGAGGTTCAGTTCCTCGGGCTGACTTTACACAAGACCACTAATTAATCAACTCACTTACACTCACACTGCTGCGCCATATGGACGATTGTGTGTCTCCTGTTGTGGTTTTGAATTCTGTCCCGGTGCAGATTGAATGCTCCGCTGCAGCATCTTCTTCAGTCACATTCTTTTTCACAAACTGACGTGTGAGCAATTCCTTTGTTTAGATCATTACAAAAAAAAGGAATAATATACCTAAATCTGATTCTGAGTCAGCTGGTGAGTGCAGGAGGATATGTTTTTATTTAAAAAAAATGCTTTATTTGTTTGTCTGAGATTTTTCCTCTCCCACAATTCGTCACATTGTTCCATTGCTTTTTGACACCAGTATTTGTGTCGTCTATATTTGTTTGCCCCTGATGAGAACCTGTTACATCTCCTGTTTATTCTCAGGTCACATCGACGCTGTGGTGTTTCTGACTGAAACCTGTAAAGTGAATCCGTTTGTAAAGGACAGGTGAGATCAGCATCTCTAACGTCTTCTTCACAGCTCCTGATTTAATCATAATCAAATATTTGAAACGCTAGCTCGGTTTTCTGCCGTCCTTTATTTATAACCAGACAGTATTTAGAGGCATTTTATTTTCTATATCGATCTCCTGTGGTGATGCTGGTTGTAGTTTTCTTTCTATAACTGTAAAAGTGACCTGTAGATATTTAGCCAGGAAGAGAAAAGACCTTCTGCAGGATTCACTCCACAGAAGCCTGAAGCCACAGCTGCTGCACAAAGAGCTGTTCACCTGTTTATTCAAAGATTATTGGTATTGAACGCATCACGTGTCCAATTCAAGGCCTTGTGAATACACATGTCAAGTATGTGTAGAGAATTAGATGAACAGTTCTGGAGACACATGAGCCACATACACACAAACAGAGATTTCTGGAAGTATTTGACAGATTATAAAATCAATATATCTAACAGCAAGCCATAAAAAAAGAGATTAACATTATTGCCTGTAAGGTTTAATTGAATTAAAGCCTTCTGCGAGTGAACCTTCGATCTTAAATTCTCTTTACCATTGTGAGAAAAACTTTGCTCAATGATCTATCGGCTGACTCTCCTCTTCATCACGACCTTCACCTCTCGCTGTGCAGGTGGGGGAACCTGCCGGTCGACGACGCCATGCAGTTCGGACACGACGACACCGTGAAGCTGCTGAAGGACTATCAGCAGCGAACGCAGCACACGGGGGCCGAGCAGTCACCGAAGCTGGGCACCATCGAGGGCATGGTGTGATGGTGTGATGGCGTCAGGGCCCTCGTGACACCTGTTTATACGTATCTGTGGAATTGAGAGAGAGATATCGATCGACCTGTGGCGATCTTTTCCATCTCTGTGAATTAACTATGCAAACTGGAGTTTACAGCAGCAGCAGAGTTCGTTCATTTGATTAAAAGGGGGGGGGGGAACTGTTGTGCTTTTTCTAACTTATACCAACAGCACTTTTTACTGTTTCTGTTTCTATTCTCTTATTTCACGATGTTGAAAACTGGATTCTACATGATCCCAGTAAAACTCACGGGAGGTTCATTGTATAGGTTTCGTTGTTAAGCTGTAAATACTTGTGCTGGATCCCTGATACACAGATGAATGATTGTTTTAATATTTATACACATCTTAACCTGACATCAACTAAGATAATTTGTGTTGTAGAATATGTTGACATTGAACACATGCATTAAACATGTTTTTTATTAGATTATATTTCATCTGCCGCCTGCAGCTTAACTTCCTTTTGATTTCATGAGGTTAGTCAAAGCACCGTGCAGGCAGCGATTTTAAATATTAAGCAGGATCCACTAAATTCACCTAAATACATGAGGATGAAGCAGCAGGGGGGGGCAGAGCCTGAGCTGAACTGTTTTATATGCTGCTATCAGAAGTGTGTGTTTGCATATGTTTATATGAAAATATAAAATAAAGGAATAAGAGCTATTCAGCCGTGGCTGCAGTGAATAAAACATGCTGAGTCATGGCAAGAACGTTTGAACTGAGTCGCTGTGTTTGTTATTATTATTAATTTAAAGTCATTACATTTTGACAGACTGTTTCTTTACGTGCCCTGTAGCCAATATACATGTGGAGATCATTGTTGCATACAAAATACACATGTACCAGTTTTTTTTTCATCCAGCAGGTGGCGCTCTACCCTCACTGAGCAAATGTATGTAATCTAAACCGGTGAAGCCCAGTCTATGGTGAAGCCACATCATCCATTACACTGAACATCCTTGCAGGACGGCAGCATTAATAAACAGGACAGACTTTATATCAGAGTGACCTGACCTGCTGCCACCTCAACACTTTGTCCTGACGCCACCTTCCTCCTCTGCCGCAGCAGGCAGGAAGTCCTGCTTCAGCCAAGCAGGCGAACCTCCACCAGCTAATGAGAAAACACACTCTGACTAAATATTTTCAAATACAGATTTATTCTGCTATTTGGATTTGACTCCTGCAGGTGAAAGGCCTCTCCTGAATTATATAAGACTAATGTTGTTGTGAACTTTAAATGACACAACAAAAAGGAGAATCTGCTGCCTGTGCTCAAGCTGGCAATATGTTACACTTAAAATTAGCAGGACTTCTCCTATTAATTGCAAAATATATTATACTATATTAATTTAAATTAATTAAATATAAAAACAGGAAAAAATTTCCTGCAATTCCTGCGCATTGGTCTTCTGCGCAGAATGTGCGCAGTGGGCTTCTGTGCAGGATGTGCGCAGTAGGCTTCTGCGCAGAACGTGCGCAGTGGCCTTCTGCGCAGAATGTGCGCAGTAGGCTTCTGCGCAGGATGTGCGCAATGGGCTTATGCGCAGGATGTGCGCAATGGGCTTATGCGCAGAATGTGCACAGTGGGCTTCGCAGGATGTGCGCGCGCAGTTTTTTTTTTTTTTTTTTTTTTCCCCCATTTAATTTATTAAAAATATATATATTTAATTTAATTTTTTAATTTTTTTATATTTAATTTTATATGTAAATTGTTTTATTACATTTCATCATCATTTCTCCGCGCTGGTTCAGGGGTAAATGATGCTGGTCTTCACAGGTGACTGACCTACGCAAGCCTGTAGCCGCCACCCCCCCACAGGAGATTATGTGCTTGTGTGTGTGTCTGCGGCGCTTCCTGGTTCTTCCCGGCACTACGCAGATACACATTGCATGTGTCACCTCATGATAAATCAGTCTCCTAAGTCGCCTGTACCAGGAGCCGCCCGTGTCACTGGTTATCTTGGCTCGCTGTCTGGCCGGTAACCAGCCGTCCGGACCGCTCCGTGAAGAAGGAGGAGGAGATGTTTCTTTACTTGGAATGCGGCCACTTTATTTCTCGGATATACAGCAGGAGCAACACTCGCACCACCTCTAGCTGCTCCGTCACTTCTCCTTATAAACACACTTTTATCGTATTTTCCCACAATACCCTGGTGCACTACGTCACACACTACAAATTTTCCTTAAAGGGGCAGGCCATACCTGCAACACAACAGCTCTCGGTCTCATATACAGATGGCAAGAGAAAGCAGAGACGCAGACTCAGCAACTACAACCGAGATCCGATGCACCTTATTATTATCTGAGGGATTTTTACACACACTCTGATAAAGATTCCGACAGTTAAGGCAAGGGGTAGTGATGGATAAGGTTTTCTTTCATTCTCACTTTCCACCTTAAAACTATGAAATGAACTGAAATATGAACTAGTTCAGAATTTAAATGGTGAACTATGAACGTGAACTATTCATGTTTACTTGTATGAACTGAACTTTGAACTAGTTCATGAGAGTAGTGAACTTGCACAACACTGAAAATCTATATCCATCCATCTTTATGCCTCTCTCTCTCTCTCTCTCTCTCTCTCTCTCTCTCTCTCTCTCTCGCTCTCTCTCTCTCTCTCTCTCTCTCTCTTTCTCTCTGTGATAAACCTCTGACCCCCCCGAGCAGAACTTGGATGTGCAGAGACGTTTACTTTCCACCTCACAGTTGACATATCTATTTATCACACTTTTCATGGCGTCTCCTGGATAAACGACCTCTGACCCCACTGAGCAGAACTTGAGCAGTGACTTTATCTTTCCTCTCAGTTGACGGAGCTGTCAGCAGCAGCAGCAGCACTGGTTCATACATGTCGCAGCTTGCAGATGAGTCAGCCTCTCTTCATAAACTCAGTATATATATATATCTCCCTGTAGTAAGTCACACATGTCATTCATGCAGATGTTTCCCCTCTCACGATATTATCCACCCTAGTCGAGGCCACTGTGAAGCAGCTATTTGTTTCTCCTCTGATAACCACTTCATCTTTCGGACAGCTCACTGACTAATGAAGGTAGATTCACTGAGAAAACTGCATTTTTCCTCCAGGTGATTTTCCCCGATGCAATTTTTTTTTGATATTTAAAACATGTAAGAATATATCTATTTGTGACTAATGAGGCATTGAGTTTAATTGATATAACTCGAGGTAAAATTCAAAATATGTGCTCGTGTCTGAAATATTAATGTCATATTATTATTCTAAATCAAACGATTAAAAATGATTTAATTTGGTATAATTGAATTGACTCTGATTATTGTTTGTTTGCAGTGAAACCCATCCCATTAGTTTGTTGTTGTTTGCACTCTCACATGTCAAACACATTGTTGCAGTTATGAATAAATAATATGCAGCTGGCTTTGTAAGAGGACGACGGGAGGATTCTAAAGAATTTCTTTCCTTGCGCATAATAATCCTAAATTTAGTCTTTTAAATGGTCTTTATGTTAACATTTACAATTGTGTGATATATTTTTTGCCTTTTTTCCATTAAAAACAGTATTTAACAATCCCTGATTGTGTCAGTGTAACTTTTAAAATCAATTTTGGAGCCAAATTTCATCCCATACAAATTACCCCATATAAAATGTGATTTATCAAAACTGGAATAGATCTACAGTGTTTTATTCTCATTAACCTAAAACACACTCCACATCCACTGGTGCTTTTTAAAGATCTTAGAATGATCAATACCTTTTACACAAAATACAACACAAACAAATATGGCTACAGTGAAAATGACATTTTATTGTGATGGAGTCGCAAAGAAGAGGAGACGAATCCCGAGTCGTCTCCTGTCTCCATGGAGACTGTCCTTCTCAACCCATGATCTGGCAAAGAGAAGATAAATGAATCATTACGTGATTATCCTCAAGGAGCTGAACAAAATACCGAACAGATAAGGTGTAGTTCTACAAAATGAATGGATGTAGAGAAGAGATTGTGATTATCCTGCAATTGCTGCATACGGATATAACGTGATTCATCAAGAGACATCATCCCTTCATGTATAGCTCACGATAATGCAAATGTCATGGTTGTTTTTCTCTCATTTTGTCTGTGGTTGTGTTAAATACTGACGTTGTTCATCCAGGAGATGTAGGCAGAGGAGCGGGTGAAGACGGTGGGCTTCTTGGGAGCGTTGCAGCCGGAGGAGGACACGAAGCTGGTCACACCGTGGACAACCCACTGGCCGTTGACGCTGCAGTTCAGGGGGCCACCGGAGTCGCCCTGGATTCGGAGATAACACAAAAGCCACAGAGAGTTCATAATGGACGTCTTTACTTCTGTACGTTGAAGAAGTGCCGTTTTTCAAAGAGCAACATGTTCCCTCTTGCTTCACACATCCTCTTTTAATCTCAGACAGCCTTGAGCAAGTTTGTGCACAACATGAGCTTTTTGTGCAGCTCAAGCACTACAGTCTGGATCTCTGTGAGTGACTTATGGCCCCGCTGATGCAGCAAGTAATCCCTCATGTGTCCTGCAAAGTATCTTCCTTGACAAGAAGGGGTCAGGCCTCAGCTCTGACATTCAATTTGACTTTTCCTGGTGGAGTAGAACTGAATTTTGACAAGTTCTTTTTCTGTGTTTCTCCCAGTCTGCATGTACGAGACATCACTCCTGCCATCTTAATCATAGAAGAAGCTCTGGAGGAACTGGGTTCCATATCTGACTCTTACCTGCTGAACCTATAACCAAATTTTAATTAAGGTTCATAAGTTACTAACAACTGTAGATCAGTTAATCGATCGGTTAAACACACTACTGAAAAGACATTTGGTGGTTAAAAGATACTTTGTCCAGTGTTGATCTTTTCTATTTGATAATAATGCAGTTATAAATGTTAATAATCTATTGATGAATGCTTAATAAGGTGGTCAATATCCTCAGCATCTTTTTTTACCACAAGGACAAGTTAATAAAGTTAGAAGGGTATTCAAGAAGTCCAACATTATTTTTTCAAATGATTGCTAAAATTGATCCATAAAGCATAATAATTGACTTTATAAAAAATAAACAAATTAGTTTACATTAGATTTTGGGTATGTAGGGTTATGTGGGTTTTCTTCATCATTAATATTGTATTTATTATTACATGTATTTTTTGTACATTATATAAAATTTAGACTAGAGCACAGGTAAACAATATAAAAATAGATAGGAACCTGGTTAAGTATAAGATAATTATTAATTAGGGGTCAGATTAGATAAATTTGTCCTTTTCAAAAGGACACTTAATGATAAATCATTAATTGTCTTTCTTAATTTCTAAATTTCCCACGAGATTGATAAAGTATCCATCTATCTATCTATCTATCATAATTTTTCTTTTTTGCATGAATGAAAATGAATGAATAGCTAATTATGGCCATTTTAAGAGGTGTTACCCTGAAAAAGATGTCAGGCTCCAGGTATCACACAAAGTGAGAACGGATTGCACGGCCCTCACTCACCTGGCATCCAGAGTCTCTGCCGCCACCGGCACACACCATGGAGGTCTTCACCGTGCTGCCCCACCAACCATAGCTGGTGCAGGTCTTGTGGTCAACAACAGGCAGGGAGGCCTGTTTGAGCTGAGCAGAGAGCTGACCTCCGGCTGAGGACAACACAGAAACGTATGTCAGCTTTGATGCTAAAGGTAAACACCAAACAGATTAATTCATCCTGTGCTGCATCGTGATGTCCCACTCACTCTGGGTGCGTCCCCATCCAGTGATGAAGCAGGGGTTGTTGTGGGGCAGGACCTGGCCACTGGGGGGGAGGGCGCCCAGCTGGACCTTGTTGTTCAGGGAAGCTTCAGAGGACAGACGCAGAAGAGCAATGTCCCACCTGAGGGTCAAAGGAAACATGTCCTCATATGGTCAAAACAAAATAAATAGTCAAAAAGTCATTTTAAGACCTAAAAATATGTATTCAAATCAACACACTAATTAAAATATCCACATGATGCGGCTGTTATATGAAACATCATGTTAGAAAACTATTTTTACTGACTTTTACATGTTTACAGATCTATCTAGATTCCACTTTTATAACGTCTGATATCCATGTATCAGTATTTGTTGTTTTCTGTGCAGAAGTGGGTCAGAACATGACTCGTGATCATCACTCACCCTCCAGCAACGCTGTTGGAGTTCCAGTTGGGGTGGATGTAGACCTGGCTCACGCTCATGTACTGTTCTCCGCCTTCGTGGGAGTTCAAGTTGTGTTCTCCAAGAACAACACGCCAAGTCCTGGCGCTGTGGAGATAGAAACAACAGAAATGTGTCATTCCTACACTGTCAGCCAGCGGATTATCTCCAATAACCTGTCACCCATTGAAAACCAGTCAAATTTAAATCTAGATGTCTCAGCTCATTTAATGAAATATGTTAATGCAAATGTTCAGCTTTTAGAACATGTCTCCTGCTACTTCATCCACATTTCTTATAAGATTTAGAACCAGCAGTTGGTCTGTGATTTATGAATCACCCACCGGTCCACACAGTGAGCAGCGGTCATGACCCATCCTCTTCTGACCAGGGTTCCTCCACACGTGTGGTGGAAGCTGGAGCCAGATTTATACTGAAGAGAGATCTGACAAAACCACAACAGAGAGACATTACAACCACAACAAAGGAGTTTCTCCTCACATCCTTTATTGTATTATTATTTTGTCTCTTTGGTTTCAACATATTAAATATGTTGAAGCCAAAGAGACAAAATATATCCACATATTAAATATGAACCCTAACCCTATTAAGCCAATCACTTTAGTGCTTTAAAAAAAGCAATTTTTCCAGTTTTAACCTGAAATTAAAGTGAGTTGTGAGGAAAATATATTTGCTCTTGTAATGAATCTTAATCTGGTCACTCATTCTTGTCACCTAGATATCCAACCTCTGCCTCCACAGTGAGGTGAGTCAAAATGATACCAAACCAGCACCGATGTGGAAATAACATCAATGCGCAGCAAAGTACCAACGTGAAAAATATATTTTCGTATTGGCTTCAATGCTCAGCGCCCTTGTGCCTCCACTGCTCTCCAGTCAAACAAAGCTGCCCCGTACCTGCCAGGGCCAGCTGTTGGCTCGGGCCACTTCACCTCCCACAACCCTCTCCTCCACACTGTCCTCCTCCAGATACCTGGGCTCGGGCTCCAGCTGGGCCAGCGCTGAGGGGAACACAGGCGACAGAACAGTAAGACAGGAAGAGTTCGAGCATGTGCAGAATGTGAAAAGAGGAGAGGAATCAGACGCTGTTTACCGAGGGCTGCGAAAGAGATCAACACAAGAAACCTGAGCATGTCTGCGGTCTTCTGAAACTTCCTGTGCTGGAGACTGCTGGCCACCACTCTTTTATACCCCATGTGTGTATGTGTGTGGGGGCGTGTGTGTGTGTGTCCACCTGTGGTTGTCTCACCGTTATCACTACAGTGGAGTTCCTTATGGAACAGCTGACTCAGCTTTGGATCCATTTGTTTTTCCACAGGTAACAGATTACATGTATTTATATCTATACACAGCCCAATATTTGCCCCGAGGGACTTATCTTTATGTGCAGCAGATGTCCCCCTCTATCCTCAGACCCTCAGGTCACTGTTTGCTGCTTTAAGGGAAACTTCACAACAGCACACACCAATCGTTCAAACACATTGTCAGGTGCATTTTATTCGGCTGAGTCCATGGTTTTAACTGTTCACTTATAGTAAACCAAACTGAGGTGAACAACCACTGAGATTAGTCAAAAATCTTTGCTTTTATGCAAAGTATTGTCGTCCTCTGGTACTCAGATGAAGATTGTCCTCAAAGTAACTGAGTGGGATGAAGACATTTAGATGCAAAGATCCTATCATATTTTCAAAAAAATGAAATGTAAGCTAGAGCGGCTGGAAACATAAACCACCTTGGTAATCATTTCAAACAGTAGGAAAGTATAAGAACGTATAGGGTTGTACTCTAGGGTTGGTTTTATATGTAATAAGTGGGACTAGTGCTACAGGAGGGGATCAGCCTGTAGAAGATATATCATGTAATCAGCTTCAAAGGAGACATATTGAGCTTTTTCATTTTGTACTTCCCTCTGGTGGGTTACATATGTTTGTTTGCGTTTATAAAAGGTCTGAAAAGTTAAAAAGCTCATCTCAACAGTAAATACTGCTCCTGGAACTCCTGATACAGAAATCCAAGCTCCACAGTGGGCAGCAGGCTGTTAGAGCAGCTGAGCTCCACACACACAGAAGGTAAATGGGAACAAGCAGTGAGGAGATACAGTAATGGGGGGGGGGAATTGTGTATCCTGGCCTGATGCAAATTACTTGTGTTGATTAATAAAGATTAATAGTGTTATTATGATTGTTTAAAAGCTTAACAAGCCCAAGGCTACAGTGCAGTATTACACATAAAGGTGTTGTTAAGTATTCATGAGGCCCTGTGGATCTGATATAACTCAGTGTGTGTTCCGTACAGTTAAGAGCTGCTGCAACATGTGGCTTGGTTTAAGAGAGAGACAGATTGGTATTGTAATGGAGATGGTGGTTTGGGTAAATTAGGCAACACACTGAGACAGATTGAGTTGTTACTGAAGTACATAGGCCTGGAATGGGAATTTTGAAATTGAATATCTTCCTTTAAGGCAATATGATCAAGTTTGAGCTTTATCTTTCAAGCTGTGTACCAGTTTAATGGAGGCTCCAGGAAGTAGACATAAGCATTATATATGTTCACAGTGGAAATACCAACCCCACATCCTGGAGCTGCAGAGCAACACTACAGACAGCTCATCACTGACGCGCTGCACGAGATCTATACTCTGTTATCTGCTCCTCTGTACCCAGACCACAGCAGGAGAGGATTACTGTGCATGTGACCCACAAACTGCTGCTGCCTCACAGTGACACATACTGAATCTATATCTGTCATGTCCGTCTATCTATATCATCAAGCATTTCTAATAATTTACATCATGGTGACTTTCTTTTTGTCCCATATCGAAGACAAGTACCTATAATGTGACTCTGTAAACAACATGAATAACCCACACATACACAAACACTTGCTTTATGTATATGTAAACTTGTACAAGTGATCTTTTTATTCATATTATAACCCAAAAAACAATTGCACTTATTTTCTTGATTAGATGTAATGATGATGAGCCTGGGAATCGAACCCTGTGGTTAGTGGATGACCTGATGTACCTCCTGAGCCACAGCCACTTGTAACCTTGTATACAGAGTTGTGTCATGGAGGTGTGAAATGTCTTTATTAGAGCTTTAAAATCTTTTGCTGGAAACATACATAACAGTAATCCCATGATAGTAAAAGCATAGCTGAGAGCATACATATTTTAGTACATTCACATAAAGGAAAGACCCCCCTAGGCCCTGCTTACACCATGTTTATGGAGGATACTCTATGTTTCTATAAAATAAGTTCTTCATGTTTTCTATCATTGACCAGATTTCACATAAAAGGGGCGAGAAATGGAGAAAAAGGAAGGGAAAAAGTCTGTGTGTGTGTTTTTCGGATCAGAGTCTGGTTCCTACTGTAGACAGACACTTATCATGCATCGACTGTTCCCTCTGGTCGTTACCTCAGCGCAGCCTCTTCCTTCTAAAATGTCACAAAAGCACCACAGTGGCAACGCAAAGGGCAACGCAAACCTTCGATTTATTAAACACCGAACAGAGAAGATTGTGATCGGAGCTGAAATTGAATAAAACTTGAGTTTCACAGCTACAGGCAAAATGCTGCAGAACAAATGTCAGCGTTGACTCAGGGCCGCTGGCTCCTGCCACACAGATACAGATTTATTTGCATCATGTGAAAAACACAGTCAGTGCACTCGTCCTGTTTCTGTCACAGACGGATCTTGATCTGTTCTGAGCGAGAAAACGTTGATGCAGAAGTTTTAGGGTAAGATAGCATTGGGATCAGATTTGCTGGGTTTACATGAATAAGAACAGGATTAATGTGGATCACGGTGTGTAGACATCGTATGATTACGAGCGTCAACATGTGAAATTTCATCGGCACTTCTCATTTCCACACAAAAATCTGAAGACGGAGACAGAGATATTGATCTTGAAACTGTTTTATTGTTGGAAGGTTTAAACGGGCAAAGTCCCTGAGACAGATGAGGCCCAACTTCAAGGATTGTCCATGACCTGCATGGAGAAAGAAAGGCAAACATTCAATCAACTGCTTCTTAATGCTAATTATTGAACCTGCCAACCCGCGGTAGTTAGGGGAGCATGCTGCAAAGTGCCTTGGGTGATTAAAGTAAAAGAGTTTGTACCCTTTAGCTTTTTTCTCAAGCTTTTACTCTTTCTTTTTTATTTTCATCACTGACCGAATTCATCCATGTCACGTAGGCAGACACACGGGTGAAGACCGTGGGCTTCTGGGGAGCGTTGCATCCCATACCCGACACGAAGCTGGCGACACCGTGGACAAACCAACTTTGGTTAATTCTGCAGCTAAGCGGGCCACCGAAGTCTCCCTATACAGGAACAACAACACAAAGAAGACACACACAGACATGACATACAGTCTGCACAAGAGTTATTAAAGACACAATGTTCAACGCTGATTATCTTTATAGGGGTCGCATGACATTTTAAACATAGGAATCATAGTGAGGAAACTTCTGCTGATTATGAGTAACATCAGTTTGAACAGGTATGAGTATCGGCTCATGTGAAAAACTGAATTTTTTTAGTTTGAGTGGATTTTCTCAGCTGGTGAGATAATGGATTAATATTTAACAGGTGTAACCCTGGGTTTGCTTGGTTTCTATTTTTTGATCTGTGTACTGAATAGTTTCATACTAGCAGACTCACATTGCACGCCGACTGAGCACCTCCTCCAGCACAGATCATGGTGGTCTTGACGGTGCTGCCCCACCAACCAGCGCTGGTGCAGGTCTGGTGGTTAACAATGGGAAGTATGGCGGATCTCATCTGGTTGGACATGCTTCCATCAGCTGCGGGTGCACAGGGGAGTCAGTGTCAGATACTGAGTTGCTTCCTGGTTTACAGTCTGAACAATGAATGTGAGAAGCTGCGTGTGACTCACTGGAGATGCGTCCGTATCCAGTGATGTAGCAGAGGCTGTTGTCAGGCAGCATCTCAGCGGATGAAGGCAGAGCGGTAGGCTTCACGTACGAGTTCGGGGAGATGTCAGAGGACAGCCACAACAGGGCGATGTCGTTACTAAAGATTAATAGAAATGTGACTCTTTGCTTTACTTCAATTCTTCTATTCCATATATGTCTTAAAGTCACTGTAAACTGTGGCCATATTTTCCACAAACATTACCAGAAACATCCTGACCAAAAATTTGTTCAGGAGTCATTAAAAACCAGCGTTATCTCCAATATTCAGTGAAGAAACTTTCAATTCTTTAGAATTCTAAACAGGGTTTGGTTTATTTGTTACAGAGGCAGCTCTTTGGGATAAGGAAGCCGGGGATCATGGGTAATATCCACCGTTCAGTTGTGTCAGTTCAGTGAGTAGGACTATGCAGTCAAAGCTCCACTCAACGTAAATGTTAAAAAACTGAATCGCTCAGCCCAAAATAATTAATTCCCACATTTGAATGCAGAGGGCGCTATTGCTCAGTAAAAGTAACATCGTGTTGCTTTAAATTAAATCGGAGGTTTCAACCCGAAGTGTTTTGTCTATATTGGCAGATAATGGAGTAGATTAACAAATGTTCTCACCCTGAGGAGATGCTGTAATTGTTCCAGTCCGGATGGATATAAACACCGGTGACTTCCCTGACTTGCGCCCACCTGTTATAACTGTGCAGGATATAATCACCCATGACCGCGCGCACAGAGCCGGAACTGTCAAAGCAGAGATTAGTACTTTAGTTTCCACATGGAAACATAATAGAAATGAAAATCATGTATAAAATTAGAATAATGGAAGGTTGACGGTATTATGTGTGTTACCTGTACACACAGTGAGCAGCCGTCAGGACCCATCTGCTACGGATCAGAGATCCTCCACAGAAATGGTGATACTTTCCATCCGAGTAGAACTGGAGAGAAACCTGGAGCAGGACTCACAGAATATTCTCATCAAGACAAAGTCAAATGGAACCGTAAAAAGAGATTGAAGACCTTTTCTCATATCAGTGATTCTCAGTCACACAATATCTTTATAAAGACAACACGCTACAGTTAGATCTAAGAGAATTTAAGTCAAATGTTAACTTATATAGTTTATCAAGCCGATGGATTATATAAGTACATTTTTGCTCAAATAGAAGCCGTACTTTATCTTATGTATTTGTATTGGTTTCACGAAAGTTATTTTTAACTTTCTATATTTCAACTGTACTAGAAGCTCACTAGTTACACTATTATGTCGTAATTGTGTTTAAAAATGTAATATGAAGCATAGTATGTGGACAGTGGAGTCTGCACAGTGGTGACCAGGGAGCGGAGACACACTAACAAGGTCCCACCAACATACACACTCCACCAATCACAAATCCTCAGCTTACAATCATGACGGTCCATCCCTGTTTAGTAGCATCAAATAACTACTGAAAGAATTCACAAAATTCATGAAAAAACATTCACTCTGATACAAACAACATAAATGCCATTTAATTTGGTCCATGTCCCCTCCACTAACACGGAGAACGCGGGATGTTTATAATCTATACCACACTCAGCCACCAGGGGGGGATCCAAATGATTTAGCTTCACTTTTGGGGATCTGTCCTGTCGTGTGTGAGGCTAACTGAATGCAGGCCGTAGCTTCATATTCAATGAAGCAATGAATCCAGCTCACAGTCAGAAAACATACGACCCCACTCCTCCGTAAAGAACCGATTTGTTTACCTTTCTTATGAAAATTTAAGAGAATGTGGTTTCATGTGGTCTACTTTATATCTTTTTGAAGAACTGGATCTTGCACCTTAACTTTTATTTTTTATTCAACGTTCAGCTTGACTGTGTGATACTGTACCTGCCAGGGCCACGATCTGGAAGAGGGCACCAAGTCTCCTCCCACAACTCTTCCTGCAGCGTTGCTCTCTGCGAAGTTAGACCCCAGCTCTGACTCAGACAGCACTGAGACACACGGGGAAACTCGTTATATCATCACCGGAAATATCGCCTCGTGTTTATTATTATCCTCAAAGACAAAAAAGATGTTTCCACCTGTATCGTGTTTTCTGTGCTGCCTCACCCACCTGTGGCTGTTAGAGCGGCGAACAGCAGGAACACGAGCATCTCTGCGAGGCCGGTGTGTTTCTAATGGCAAGTCTGATTCTTTTATATCCTGATGTGACCTTCATTTGATGCGGCCCCTCTGCTGAGCTCAGGAAAGCACCTGTCGTCGGTCCCAGACTTTATCACAGTTTGTGATAGTGTGTGACAGCGTGTCGCCGTGGCACAGCTGTGGTTGCATAAATGCACTGATAAAAAAAAAAAGAGTCTTCTCAACAAAAACAATTTGAAGCAAGTTTATTTTTTGCAAAACAGGTCGAAACAAGTGCAGGGACACAGAAGATGACGTCAGGGTTAAACGTGCTCTGTGTCCTGCAGCAAGGAGGACTCTTGTTTACACCAGGATCTGGAAAAAGAGGAGAAGTGATCAGACATCTTATACTATAAAACGCAGTAAAATAACATCGCTCTCTAGAAATGAGTCATACTGACCGAGTCCATCCAGTCGATGTAGGCGGACACGCGGGTGAAGACGGTGGGCTTCCTGGGAGTATTGCATCCGTAACCGGACACAAAGCTGGCAATACCATGGACGTAGTATCTTCCATCAACCAGGCAGTTCAGAGGACCACCAGAGTCACCCTGAAAGGAATAAGGATGAATTGATTATATATAAAGATTCAGTGTATACGAATAAAAATAACACAAAGTTGACTTATCTTATTGGGAATTATCTTCCTACTAAAAATGAAGTTCATGGTTTAGTTTGTGTCTCTGTCTCAGAGGCGTGGACTCACATTGCATCCAGACTCAGCACCTCCACCACCACACACCATGGTGGTCTTGAGAGTGCTGCCCCACCAGCTGCTGCTGGAGCAGGTCTTGTGGTCGACCACAGGAAGATAGGCCTGTTTCAGCTGAGCAGATAGGCTACCACCAGCTGGACGCGGCCACATGTGAAAGATAAGTTAAGTTGAGCTGTATGGTAAGAATGCACCCATTGAAAACCGACAGGTAACCAGAGGGATCAAGCAGTCAACTCACTGGAGGTGCGACCCCATCCGGTGACGTAGCAGAGGTTGTTGTGAGGCAGGATCTGGCCCTGGGGAGGCAGCGAGCCCAGCTGGACGTAGGAGTTCAGGACGGCATCAGCGGAGATACGCAGGAGAGCAATGTCCCACCTGAGGGTCAAATAAATATGTCCTCACATCAGCATGTAAAGCTTGTGAAGCTTTTTAAGTCTGCAGGGTGATGGACCAAACAGGAGGAGCCAATCACAAGTTTGAAACCAGGGGGAACAATTTGTCTCTTCGTTAGACCATTACTTTCTGGAGGTGATGTTCGTGTCCCAATATCAGTTTCAAACATTTGCGATTTACACAAACATGTTTTAAGAAATTTATTCCTTTCAAAAATGGTTTCAACAAGGTCAGGACTGTTTTTAAAGTAACACACATCTCTCTTTTAAAATGAACAAAAGCATATTGCGTCTTTATCCAGCTAAAGGAAACACAATCCTCACCCTTTACCGACGTTGCTGCTGTCCCATCCGGGATGGATGTAAACTTGCACGACATCCATGATCTGCTCTCTGCCACTATTGCTGTAAAGGTCATGCTCACCCATAACAACACGCCATGTCCTCTGGCTGTAGTAAACAAAATTAAAACACAGAGAAACTTTTT
Source organism: Pleuronectes platessa (assembly GCF_947347685.1). Classification (NCBI taxonomy): domain Eukaryota; kingdom Metazoa; phylum Chordata; class Actinopteri; order Pleuronectiformes; family Pleuronectidae; genus Pleuronectes; species Pleuronectes platessa. The sequence continues at coordinate 8,023,673 of NC_070627.1, read as the reverse complement.
TACTATTATAGGTTATTATAAATATTTTTTGTTTCATTGATTAGATACGTTTGTGACTTAAATGACAGTTAGATCCTCGTGAATTTATAACAGAATAAATTAAAGACCACAAGACACCATTAACTCTATGTTTGTGTCACTTGACTTTCAAATCAATTAAATGACTCCGGTCTGGTGAGAGACAGTTATAAATGATAATAACATTTAAAACGTGCACAGCTGAAGAATAGTTAGTCTGGTTTATCATCATATGTTACCTGTCCACGCAGTGAGCAGCGGTCATGACCCAGCCTCTCTCAATCAGGGTTCCTCCACATGTGTGGCGGTATGTGCTTCCAGATTTGTACTGAAGAGAGATCTGAAAGTGGAAGAAGCAGACCTTCAGCAGCCGTGTGTGGACGACACCGAGTAATTCCTGAATCTGCGTTTAAACACGGAGGCAGCTCTTGACTCTGTGTTCCAGTAGTTTACCTGCCAGGGCCAGGAGTTGGCTCTGGCCACCTCACCTCCCACCACTCTTTCCAAGCCCTCCTCCAGATACCTGGGCTCGGGCCGGAGATCGGCCAGCGCTGCTCAAAGAAAAATACAAAGAAAAACATTGGTGAGATTTGTATGTGGTTTCCTACAAACCTCACAATGTTGTTTACTTTCCACCGACAAGAGAAAGAAGAAATTAAGGAGGCCTGGATGAACTGGTAGATCAGAGCATCTGCAACTCTTGTGTGTTGACTCAACTTAAAACGAATGAGTGACTGGATGACAGGAGAAAAGAGACAGATGAAAAACGAATGGAAACATATCTCAGTGTGGGTGATGTCACTGTCTTACCCAGGGCTGCGAGACTCGTCAAAACCAGAAACAGGAGCATGTCTGCAAATTTGCCGGATTGTTTCTGCAGCAGAGGAACGTCGCTCTCCTTCTTATATACGTCAAGTCGACCTTCAGCTGGTGCAGCAAGCCGTCAAATAATTTTCCTTGTGACAAAAGCCAAGCATGCACCTGTGCTGTATCTCACACAGTGTTATCTCAGTTGCTTACCACACACCTCCAGCTTTGACCAGTGGGAAACGCTCCGGAATGAAGAATGACACATAGACATTAAAGTTTATCTGAATAGCACGAGGCAGAGTGGCTCAAAGGTCTCAAAAGGGTTTTTAAAAACATATCTTGGTTTATGAAAATCTACCACGTTATTTCAGGGGAGTATTTATAGGAAAAAATACACACTGACTGAATGACCAAGTGACAAACATCACAATGAAACCCACAGTTTCCAAAATGAGCTTTCAGTACTGACTGTGTATGTGCGTGGAAATTAATATTCTGATGAAATGCAGTGCAAGTTTTGGTGGTTAATAACATGACAATAGGCTCAACCTGAATGAGACATGAAGAAGCATAGCAAACGCTATTATATATATTAATAATCTTTTCCTTCAGCGTTTCAGTGATAAACCTTCTTCTTGTGACATGTGACATCATCTGGTTTAGATGCTTATTCTCTGTCAGTGTTAAGAACCCACGAGTCATTAGAAAGGTTTAAAACAACATTAATGACATCACTGAAGTACTGAGTAAATAAAGACAGGAGCTTGGGAATTTGTCAATAACTAATTCAATAACATATATATATTTGAGTCTATTGACAAAAGACATTATTTGTCTGAATCTGAAAATGTAAAAAAATAAACTAGTGCACCAGTTTCAAACACAGAATATTATAAATGCTATTATAGTAATTTTATATCATTAGGTTATAATTATTTTTACGTATGAAATAATGTTGCTTTTCTAAAATTTATTATAGAAAATAGGGTTGTTTTGAACGGGTTAGAAATAAATTATTTGTGCATTGACGAAACACAGGACAGTGTTACAGCTCAACACTAGAGGGGGCTAAAGACTAACATGAACACAGAATCTCCATGCGGTCCCATACACAGGTTCTGCTCTTCTCAGGAGACTTAACACATGACATCCTGTACTCGGATCATAAACTTCATACAAGTCTGGTAAATCTGAAGCAGATTTCTGTGTCGCATTTAAATGAGATCAGTGGAAACATTTGAAGGCAAAGTCAAAATCTACGTTCTCAACTGGTGAGATTTCAATCCAGTGTGAGAACTGAGTTCAAGAAGATTTCTCTGACCTCTCTGACACCGAACGAGGAAATTAGAGATGAATTACTTGATGATGACTGTACGTGTCTGAGTAAAATATAAATATTCATGTATATTTAAGCCATTTATGCATACTTAACTGGTCATGCTGATTCAAACAATAGGTGTCTGGACAATGGGAAGGCCTGTGATATGTCCCTCTTTTATAAAATAGCCTTTAACGAGGCAGAAAGTCATTAAAACTGTACGGATTTGGGATTATTGCCTTATCGGGCACTTATTAAGATAGCTTGGCTGTCTGGTAATTGAGCTGGCCCCCTGACACACAGGCAAAAAAAAGGTTCTTATGCAGCAAGACTTCCTGATCAACAGGGGCTTCACATTTTCACCATTTTCACACAGCGCGACCTCGTCCCCTCCGAACTCCACCGCGCAGCCCTCCACCTCCCCAGCCTTCTCCTGCAGAGGCCTGATTCAAATGGGGAGATCAAAGACAGGAAGCGCTGGGGTTGTGTTAATTAAAGATGTTTGTTCATGATACAGCTTCCTCCCCGTTAAAGAACAGTCGATTTAGTTCCCATAAAGATGGCTCACATACGCAGGCAGGAAATTGAGATTCAAAAAAAAAAAAAATTAATGGGATGCACTGATTGGGTACGAGATAGGAAGTCAGGGAGGGTTATCTCCGGGTGACTGTTGATTATGTCAATGTGACGCTATTTGAGCAGATCACACTGTGTCAGAGAAAAGGCTAACACTGATATACATTCATTCATTCTGGCATCCTCTGTAATTAGTGCTGGTGTGTGGAGCTGTTTTCATTTCGAAATCCTTGACTTTTTCTGAGGCACGGTGAGTCAAACAGAAAATTAGGGGAATGCGAATTGCGTGAGAATAATGGAGATATTTGCAGATACCTACAGTATGAATAAGAAAGCTGCTCTGCTGTTGAGCACGAGGAGGAGCACTTCATTGTATTTGTACACCGGTGCCTTTAAAGCAGCATTAAAAAACCTTCTTCACTATGTGTGAGCAACAGAACAAGCTGTAATCGACAGAGACACATTATACAAGGACCATCTGGGGTCAGACATACACAGTCAAACAGACATTAGACACATCATTGTCGGCAAGTAACAAAATTACTTTTGGTGAGTCTCAATGACTGATAGAAAAGAAGATGAATAAACAGTATGATTTCCTCAATCTACTATATAGGTGGATTGCATTCATTAGAGCGTAGACCTCTGGTAAGGCCCAACAGTCCCCTTAAGAAACCACATTTAAGTTCCGTCCTCTGAACATGCCTGGTTTGCTTCGTCACGATCAATGAATTATTATCTGTCATACTCACAATGTTAGAGAAAGTGAAAACTAAATTCCTGGATCTGCTTCCTGATCCGAATCCATACCAAAATTTAAAAAAAATTTTACACAAATAGCAATGAGCCATTTCAAATTAAAATCGGTTATTTAATTCGAAAATATTACAGCTGTAAGCAGTAAAGGCATTTAATAATTTGATTTATATTTATACGTGAAAAAAACGTATGCAAATGCACTTCTTGCCATTCGTCTAAGTACAACCTTGATTCACTCAGAGTTATCATTTGACAATATCTTTCTGTGACCGGAGTTCGACAGAAGGGAAACTTTCACAGAGTCACATGGTTCCCACGGAGCTTTTTATTTGTTTTGGCTGTTGATCTCAAATGCAGAAATTTGTCTCTCCTTGACCCATATCAACTAAAACACTGCTCCTTCTTTAACATTCTCTCCGGGGCTCTGGTGTTATTATGTCAATAAAAGTCTTTACTGTGTGTGGAGTAAATAACTGCGCACCATGGCACTAATCCACACAAACTCCACAGGGACCCGCAACATTAGCACTTTCCCCTGCTATCTGAGGAGGTGTGAAGGGATGCATCACAGCTGCCGTGTGTCCTGCCTGGTGACAGCAGAGAAACTGATCCACTCGGCGGTTTGCAACCTTTAATTGCAATTATATCACAGTGAAAACAATCAATACTTCCTCCTACACACCCTTCTCTCACACACACCCTATCTCTGAGGAACCTCCACCGGCTAACTTTCCCATTCCCGTTTCCTCCCTCTCTCCTTTCACCCTGCCTCTCTTTATATAAATATATATATATATGGTGAAAAGGTACCATATAGGCGGAGGGGGCGATGGGGTTTATGGGGGGGCAGGGACAAAGTGGTGCAGCAGCAGTAGCCTGCTCCTGGAGAAAGATGATCTGCTGTGGCTGTGAGTGCCTGATGGATCCGGTGGAGTACAGTTCATCCATCTCCGTCCTCCAGCGAGATGCTACTGCAGCTTTCACCTCTGTTGCTGCTCGCCTGCTCCCTCTCCCCTGCTCCCCCGTCATGCCCCCGGGCTCAGCTGCCGCCGTGCTGCCGGGTCCTGGCCCTCGGCTGCAGCAGTGATCAGCTCTAGTGGAGTGGAAAAGGAGGCTACCGCTCTGAGCCTCCCTCACTGGGTGATGGAGGGAGCTGGAAGGTGAATAAAGACTGGCTTTCCACGTGGCCTCATCCTTGTCGCTCTGTATGTGGCAGTGGTTAAGTCATTAGGCGGCTTTTAAAATCTGATATTCACTCATTAACTGGGAATTCCCGCCTTGAAAAAATTGTAAGTGTCACCACATGAGCTGAAATAAGCTCTGGTATGAAATTTGTGAGCAAATATAAAATATTTTGATGAAGTGGATGAATAAGTGTTCGTATTGGTATCAGTGTTACATGGACATCTAATCAAAACAGCCTCATACAACTGCCTGTGTCGCCTGTTTGCAGGTTTTTCACTGTGCTGCACATTGATATCTTTCACTGACTGTCAACGTAATTACACACCAAAGAAACACGGGAGAAAATTGTCTGTCTACAGTATATGACAATTAGCACAATGTCACAGAGAGGTCTCTTGGAATAAGTGAGCTGTGAAACCAGTCACTTGTTCATTTGCAGACTAATGTGTTGCTGCTTGAATTACAGGATCCATTCAGACAATCAAAGGTAGCGTCTGTTTCACAGTGATGGATTGATGAGTGATGGGCTGGTGACACTGGGCTGTTTAATGATGCCTGAACATGATCTGACTTTAACAAACACGGACCAGACATGAGGCAAACGTCTAATTTGACAATCTGCTGTGGGTTCTGTCGATTTTTGCGAGAATGCGATCTCGGAGCTTCACTGGGTCCGAGTGATGTGACAGTCATGCATAACTGGTGTCTGCCTTCATAAGCGGGAGCTAGAAAACAAACTTGCACCGCAATAATTTTGAAAATTGAAAGGAAATGAAGTTAGAAATGTGAGTGAATGGATGGCCACAGTGTTGTTCTTGTTATATGATGCACATAATCCAAAGAAGCGGTGGATGTTAAACATGATTATCGTTATATGGAATCAAATAAAAACTCATCTGCTAGTTTTATTCCCTGAGTGTTGCATTTGAAAAGATTTGGATTTATAGTATGATATAAAGCCAGCTGTCGCCAATGACAAGGGCCTTAAGGTGTAATTAGACAGAATGGCATTCTCTCTAACTTGTTGCAACACAACTAACCTAAAGATAAATGCACCATATATTCACTGAAATGTCAGATTAGGTTTTTTAGATGTAAGTTTTTCTCTCCCTCTTCCTCTGGCTGGCACACACAGATATTTCACGTGGATTCACTGAAAATTCATGCTGATTTATTTGTGATAAAAGTGGAAGGGCTTGTTGTATATTCAGCTTGAACATGGTTATATAAAATGATGGCATGTTATTGTTGTAAATTCAGCTGACGGAGCTTTCTAACATGTGTATATACAATGCTGACATGCTTCCCCCTAAGTTTTGAGTTTGAGGTATTCGTCCCCCTCTTGGGAATGATCTTTGACCTATCGTACAGTATCTGGCCTGCTAAGGGAGGAGCAAAGATTTGGGGGTTGACTTCAAACTTGAAGTTACTAAAAACATGTAAAAATTTGGACATAGACCCTATGTGCTACGTCATTTTATCTATAGTTCTGTGGTAAACAACTCCTCTATAAAAGGGCTTGCCTGGCGGAGGCGAGCCAGATTTTCACTATCTGGCCTTTGTGATTTCTCCGGGCATACCATGGAGCCCGTCTGACCTGTGAAACTTCTGTGTAATAAATTCTGTTATGCTGCAAGTTCTGGGTCCGCGTCTCCTCTCTTCAAACACCAACTTCGACAAGACACTGCTGCTTCAAAGATACGACAGGCAAGATACTCGCCTCTGTTTAATTAATTCTGTCCTACAGAGGTAGCAATGTGAGTTAAAGCTATTGATTGGAGCCCCATGTGACCCTCCAGCTGCTCTATAAATCATAAAAAGGGAATCTCGGAATGTCTTTATCAAGAAATTTCCATATGTGACTCTCACATCTCTTAGTATTTATTATTTTAAATCAAAGGTTTATTAGCATTACACATGTGACAATTTTTAAAACAGGTCTTGAAAACTCTGTGTTCTTAATTTTAACCCAAAATTATTCAGAATAAGTATATACGCACTTTTCATGGTCAGGAGTAAAAACATAATTGTCAGTGATTTGATTTTGCAATTATCTCGTCAATGAAAATTATTTCTTTCATGGCACATTATAGACTAGGTGCCCACTCTGCTCAGCCTGTATCTCATACATGCAGTAGCACAATGCAATTTACTTTTCTGCCATCCTCTCTCAAGTAGAACGGCGGACTGTGCAGCGGACCACCAATGAAATAAAGAGACCAAGACAAAGAGGGGGAGTGGGGGGCTCGAGTGAGGCATGCATGTGAATATTTAATTAGCTGTTAATGAATAGAAGCCATTAGGATTAATTCCTCCTCACGGCTAATTCAAATGATCTTTTCCACTCCTCGGGAGAGCAGAGGTTGGTGTGCACGAGACTGAGGTGGCGCTTTCCGTACTGTCCCTTAATGGGGCTTCAGCTGTGGACAATAGCCAATCATTCAAACTTGTGTAGCGGTAATGAATCAAGTCGTCAGCAAATATGCAATTAGCAGCTATTCTGAGCAGCTTCTTTCGCTCATAAAGATTATAAAGAAGTGTTGCAACAATTGGTTTATACCTTCTAAAAAGTAAAACTTAAATGTAGCCAAGGTGAAAGAGGATCATGCCTGCGAGCCAAAAAATATGCAACATCACATTAAGCATTTCATCGCTTTTACCCGGTGCCTCGATTTGTTAAAATGTCAACACCATAAATGTAGAATAAATGTAAAGGTCTCGATTTACCAGCTCTCCAAATATCTCCAGACACTCATCTTGGATCGAGCCCGAGGCTGAGAGCTCACAAAGTTTGTGAATGATGATTCCAAAACTTTTCCTCCACGGGCGCAGGATCAATCTTGCCGCGGAGAGACCCGATGCTGTATTGAGCTGGAGACACAGATAAATAACCCATGTTCAGACCCAATCTACCACTCTAACAGGTGCGGGAGTGGCGCTGGTGAGATGACACCAGACCTCCACATCCACAAATTGCTTTCCACCATGTTCTTCCATCTGTGCCAACCACACACTGATATCAAAGTGAGTCTAGATGTAACAGCAATTCCTTTAAAAGAGTAGTATAGACCTAGTGACCGAATAAATGCTTGTCGAGTGTAAGATTAGAAGGGGATTTCCTACCTATGCAACCATCACTCGATCATTTAGCTTGTGAATTAGTTCTGCAGGCAATTCCCTCAAGAGCCTGACTTGGCAATTGCCTACATGAAAAAAAAACAGCTGCATGGAGGGTTGTAAACTTTCTGCTGAGCGTTAGCAGCCTGACAGGATTTGCTCTTGAAACACATACTGCGGGGACCAAAAGTCTGAGACCACTCTCTCTCTAAATGGGAAAGTAGGAGGGGAGTAACACGTTACAGAGCCGAGGAAGTAGAGAAATACCCTGTGAAAGCTGCATATATAAGTATAACATCACTTGAGAGAGACAGTATCTTGTTGAACTGCATCACAAAGAGCTCAACAGGAATATCAAGGCTCTCCCCTGCTTTTAATAAAGGCGTCCTTGAATGATTAGGATCATTGCCCAGTAGGACAGTACACATTTGTCTGGGCTGGGACCTGCAGATACTCATTATTAGATCTAACGACCATCTGTCTATGAAGGCCTTGTCTGTCACCCTTTTGATGATGTCATGCCCTGGACCAGTGCCGGGATGACAGTTGCTTGGAAGCAGGTTCTGGGTGTGGGCTTGAAACAGACTTAAATCAATCGGGGTCAAGAGCCTCTTGCTCCGTCTGTGTCCCGCTTGCCGGACGATAACTAAAAAGACTTGTCAATGGGACCCCAGAGTGTGTTCGTCTCCCCTGCCAGCTCCCTGTGAGCGGGTTGGCACACCGCGTAGCCTTGGCCAAAGTAAAAGCCAGTCAGCGTGGAGTGAGCAGAGAGGACACAAGAGAGGAGAGGAGAGATTTACTCTCACCACTCGTGTAATCCCAATGAAATATTAAAGGAGAATTGACCTCACAGAAGTATTATGGAGACAAACCTCTTGTTTCCCATGTGCCAGCATGAATCACTTATCCATGTGAGGGCTCTAGCCTACAGTATGTTATAAACTATACGCAGATCAGTATTGACACAGATTGCTTTATTTAGCAGTTAGCTAATAAGATGTGAAAAGCTAATAACCGACCCTTAGCTTAGCCCCATTCCTTTCAGTGAACGCCCCGGCTATCGCGCTAGCACGTACCGCAGTGTGTTTGCAAAGATACCAACAGCAGATTTACAACTCAGCTCTGAGACAGGGTTCGGGTCATTGTTCTTCGGTTTCAGCAGGTTTTCAGTGGGACAGGAAGATTTTTCATTTCTATCTGATGACTCGGTTTCATCGGCTGAAAGACAGACAGCCACTGTCAGATATTATCAGCTGTAGGCTGCAGCTCGCTAATGAATTAAGCTAGCAGTAACTCAGTGGGAAACAGATGGGGAAAGCGACATGAGGACAAAACAGAAAACAACAAAACAGAATTACAGGGCCGCAACACATCGATTAGGTTGATTCTTCATTGAGCTCATATTTTAATGCAATATTTTTCACTGTTACGATGGAAAAGGCAGAAAGGATGGGGACTAACCGATGCTTTTGCTAAAAAAAATCCAGCATCTACAGCAGGTTGAGTGTTCTAGGATTGAACAGGGTTTTCTGTTATATAAAAAAAAGCATAACCCGTAATTGTAATCAAACAAAAGAATGTGTGTAGACCGAGGTGATTTCATATAATGAACAGCCACTGGACAGGCTTTTGCTTTTGGATATTTTGGAGTTTTGTAAAGTGAAGAAAACATGCCTAATGGTAGATCTTGATGAATAATCAAAGGAGTTTTGAAAATGGTCTGTTGCAAAAGCTGCCACACTGGAGCGAGCCCTCCTTCTGGCTGCTTTCACAAGTACATAAACACATGTGCACTGACCAATCATGACAGAGGCTGTGGGGATTGTTGTTTGCAGCAGTAGACATGGAGGATAAAAGCAAATAGCAGCCAAGAAAAAGGAATCATCATCTTTGAGGGAGCACAAAAACAGGAACATCTGTTTTTTATATTTATATGTCTGTGAGGAACCATACAAAAAGGAGTAGCTGCCATTATTGTATTTTGCTCCTGCTTGTTCAAAGTGGCACTTTGTGAGACCACCACCGTCCCTTCTAACACTTATGTCTTGCATTTAAAGGGTTGGTTTAAAGTAAAACATTTTGTCTTCCCTCTGACTAACAATAATTACTCCTGTTTTTTCAAAAAGTATTGATTTAAATAACCGTTTTATATGATCAGTGTAACAAAACTAAGATTTACTTTTTGTCTGTAACCGTATATATGACCATACAACCCAGTTGGGCGTCATGGCTCCTTCCAATTCGGTATACTTTTTACAGCAAAGCTTCACAAGTTGATCATGTTAAATATGTTATAAAATAAAGAGATATACATGTGCTCCCCTTGCATCTCAGTGCAGCGTCCTGTCTGCGATTTATCACGGTGTAATTTGATCCTCAAATTGAATCTGCTTGTTTCCAGAGAACCTAGGAAACTTTGGAAACGTTTAAGAAGGCATATTGACGATTTTGCATTGTCACTATTGTCTCACTGTCAGTTAATGTGTATTTTGAAAGTTACCACAGAAGTGCTTTTGAGATATTTTCAACTATTCTACAGATTTTACATGTTCACTGTCAGTCCAAGAGAATAATCATTTTACTTCCAGGAAGGAGCACAACAGGGGCGTCGTTAGGCCTGTTTTAGGGGGGCTGAAGCCCCCCTAAAATGTGCTTCAGCCCCCGAAAATAATTATTGTGATATTTTTTTTTAAAATTAAACTATTGTTTTACACATGGACAAGTTATTTATAACTCTAACATGCTACATGTCATTTTAAATTGACTTCAGGGCCATGAACATGTCTTCTGATCTGATATTGACCTCAACCATGAATAAATTGAAATAAATGTGTATATATACAGTAAATATATAAATGATAATGACTTGTGTGTGTGTGTGTGCGTGCGTGTGTGTGTATGCGTGTGTGTGTACGTTTATGTGTGTGTGTGTGTGTGTGTGTGTGTGTGTGTGTGTGTGCATGTGTGTGTGTGCGTGAGTGTGTGTTCGTGTCAGATGGGCGTGGTCAGTGTGATGGGTGGGCCCTCAGATGAGATGATAGTATTATTATTGTATTGTTGTCATAATTAATATATAGATTTGACCAAATGTAAAAAAGTTAAGAAACATTGTTTGTCTATGCTCTGCTGTGTTCATATGAATAGTAGCAAACTAAATGAATCACACTGATTTGTTTCACTCCAACACTGTGTTAATTGATCAATGAATCCTGTGTGTATATTCAGAAAGACAGAGGTAGATGTTACTATACTAGTTATTTTTATTCAAAAAGTTTAACATATTTACAACACATCATTAGATCATTTCAAATATGTACAAAGGGGGACAGGGGAGGGGTTTGTTTTGAGGAGTAGAAAAAGGGTGAGGGCGGGGGCTTCTCCACCTCTTCTCTCTCCTCCAGCTCATCTCGGCCTCCTCCTTTCTGTAGCTCAGTCCCATAGTTGGAGTTTTCTCCTGCTGCAGTTTCGTCTCCTTTCGGCCCTGAAGCAAGCACCTTCTCGTTCTCCTTCTCCATGTTGACCTCCACCTCACTGCTCACTTGTGCAGACTAACTTCCAGAATTTTAGCCTTGGCCTGACAGTCAGTGAGCTCGGCCAAGCAGTCAACATAGGCCCTGAGGCGAGCATGCCCTTTCTCTACCTCCTTCGTTATGACAACATCTTTGTCTTTCAGCTGGTTTTCCAGCTGCTCCAGCTTCTCCGTCAGGGCCTGGATCTCCTTCTCCTTCTCCTTCTCCGTCTCCATCTCCCTCTCGGTCTCAGTCTCAATCTTAATCTCCTTCTCCTTCTCCTTCTCCTTCTCCGTCTCCTTCTCCTTCTCCTCCTCCTTCTCCTTCTCCACTGCCATCTTTATGATATCATCTCTGTCTTTAAGATGGTTTTCCAGCCGCAACACCTCCTCCTTAAGAATCCAAATGTTCCTGTTGGCTCGGAGGATTTCGACATTGTAGATCGTCACAAGTTTCTCCTTCTCCTTGTCCTTCTCCTTGTCCTTGTACTTCTCCTTCTCTTTCTCCTTCTCTTTCTCCTTCTCTTTCTCCTTCTCTTTCTCTTTCTCTTTCTCCTTCTCCTTCTCCTTCTCTTTCTCCTTCTCTTTCTCCTTCTCCTTCTCTTTCTCCTTCTCTTTCTCTTTCTCCTTCTCCTTCTCTTTCTCTTTCTCCTTCTCTTTCTCTTTCTCTTTCTCCTTCTCCTTCTCTTTCTCCTTCTCTTTCTCTTTCTCCTTCTCCTTCTCCTTCTCTTTCTCTTTCTCCTTCTCCTTCTCCTTCTCTTTCTCCTTCTCCTTCTCCTTCTCCTTCTCCTTCTCCACCTCCACCTCCACCTCACTGCTACATCCTGTATCAGGCTGGGGTGGCTCCTGGTGCAGCCTTGCTTCCATAAGCTTAACCTTGGCCTGACAGTCAGTTAGCTCAGCAAGGCAGTCGAGATAGGCCCTGAGGCGAGCGCGCCGTTTCTTCACCTCCTTCGCTATGACAACATCTTTCTCTTTCAGCTGGTTTTCCAGCTGCTCCACCTTCTCCGTCAGGGCCTGGATCTCATTCTCCTTCTCGGTCTCGGTCTCAATCTCCTTCCTCTTCTCCTTCTCCTTCTCTTTCTCTTTCTCCTTCTCTTTCTCCTTCTCCTTCTCCTTCTCCACCGCCATCTTTATGAACTCATCTCTGTCTTGAAGCTGGTCTTGCAGCTGCCACACCTCATCCTTAAGAGCATTGATCTTCCTATAGGCTGTGAGGAGTTCGTCATTGAGGATCTTCAGAATATCTGGTTTCTCCATGGTTCACCACAGAGAGTAGATGTATCTTTTGAAGAAGCTGTTGGATGAGTTGATGCACTATTTTCCGAAGAAGTTTCTGCTCTTGTCTGGAACTTGAAGTCAAAAGGCTTTATGTCTGCAGGTGACAGGATGAAATAGTGTGTAAGATTTAGGTGAATTTGATCAATCAAACATTCAATATAAAACAATTGACACAGATAGAGAGACACACGCAGAGAGAATGAGAGAGAGAGACAGACTGGCTGGTTTAAGCGAGAGAAGAGAGAAATCTAAACTCTGAGTGCACCACTCAAACAACTATAATTCAGAAACTATAAGTCCTATCTGTGAAATAAAGACATCGGGAGAATTCCAAGACTTTGCCGGACACACAGATATATTTGAAATTTGTGAGAGTAAAAAAATGGGACCGTGTGAGCAAGTTATGCAAGTTGATGCTCCTTCCAGAAAAGTTTTCTCTGAAATAACATTAGTCCCAGAAAAAATGGGACCAAAAATGGCACCAAGCCCCTTTGATTTGAATTTGAATCTGAATTTGATTGGCAGTGATGGAAGCTGTTGTTTTTTTACTTTATCTTAAATACTAAAGTTAAACACCAAGGTTAATCTTCCCAATGTTACAAAACACATCGTTTGGTAGAATAAGATGTGAAATGGGAACATTTCCTGGTGCTACAGGTGTTTTGTCCACAATGCCTCGCTCTGCCTGGCCTCGGTGACCTAACGCTACTTAGCATCACGTTAACACATATCACTCATTAAGATAAGCAGCAGAAAACACAAAAGAAGCCAGCAACAATATTTTCACATTTGTCATAAAAGCAACAGAAAACCGCACATTATCAACATGTAACAGCAGAAGCTTCATATTATACAGTGGTTTAATTTCAAACTTGAATAATGAGCCTGAATTGTATTGGTTAGCATGCTGGGTAAACACAGAGAGAGGGTGAGACATGACTTACCTCAGTCAAGGTCAGAGTGCAATAGCAACTGTCTTAAAATTTAACAGTATTTAAAGCAATCAACAGCCAATCAGAGGTCTCCTATCAAAATAACAACTTTGATGCTGTTCATCAAAGCATCAAAGGAGGTATTGAGAGAGTGTCCCTGTCAATCAAAATAATCTTCTATTTCAAATCTTAGCATCTGGTTGCTATGGTGATATAACCACCTACTGATGAGGAAGTTTTGCTATCATTTATTTCTGTAAATAAATTTGTTTCATTTTGGTGGACTTTTAATTGCGTCATTCTTGCAGCATCTGATCTTTAATTTTTTTAATGGCTCCTGTCTTATCACCTTCTTGTCTTAGTATTTATATATATATATATACATATTATATATATTATATATATATATTATATATATACAATATATATTTACATATATGTTTATATACATTAACATATGCATGTAATAAATTAAACAAAATACATTGTTCATTTCGTCGTGTAACTCTTAGCCGCAGTATTTCATCACAAACGAACATGTGAACATTATACAACCCAGGATATTTCCAAACAAAATTCAGACTTAAATAGTTTAAATTTATTTTACCAAGAGGTTCATGTCACACTGTATGGAGAATATTTAAGATAAGACAATTTTGTACAACCACAAATTCCATTGCACAAGTGTTTTGCAGCAGAAAATACCTTCATAGGTGTCTATGGATGAGAGTAATACAACTCAGAGCTCAAACAAAACCTAAAGAATCACGGAGACGGATGACCAATTACAATACATATGATTAACTGGATATGAAATGACTTCTACAAGAGGATATGACATTTTGATCATTTTGCGCAGCCCTAGTTTTCATTGAAATGCTTGTTCTCTCACTTGAAAATAATTTCTTCTTTAAAATGCACAACAATGTTTGTCAGTAGGACTTCCTGATATCTTCCTCAACGATGAATGGACACACATTCTGTTCATCCACCGACTGCCCTACCTTACACATGGCATGACAGTATGATTTTGAAGGTCGGATTTCAAAAACATCTCAGAGTTAATTTTTACTGTTTTAGTTTCTTAGTACTGGAGATTCTTAACATCTTTCTGTCTAAAGTTGATTTTAGGTCTATTTAAGAAGACGTGTACTGTTTGTAGTGATCTATTAATGCAAAATGCAACAAATTGGTAGCTAACATGGTCTATCAATGAGGCCTAACTGGTTTGACCGCTATAGAGGCTGTTGGAATATATGAACTTCATTTGTTTGGTTAATCTTTATAGTTATTTTTTAGTTTCTTGGTAGTTGTTTGTTCTGCCTTAAAAGATATAAAACAAGCACGATGATTTCCATGACTTTTATAACTTCAGACGACAAGAAATAGCAAATAACGATTCAAAGGGAGCAAACAACATGGAACCTCGAACAAACACAGGAGAAATGATACATGTAAAATGATTTAGAACAGTCAATTATATTAATGATTAGATAATAAGATATAACAAATACGATTCTTAGTTTCAAAATGTACTCAAAGGAGAGACGTTTAAATGTGCAAGAGTATTGACATTGACAAATGTGACAACTGAAACAATAACATTTGTATTGGAAGCTATCAAATCTGCACCATCAGCAAATGTAGTCATCCTTATAAATCCTAAACATCTCATTTAATTCAATTCAAAAATATATCAGGCAGCACTATTTTGACATGTGACCATCAAATACTACAAATTGCAGCACTGACTGAGCTTTCTCATAGGTTTGACCCAATAGTTAAGTCTCTGGGCTTCAGAAGAGAGTTTCCCTTTAAGTGCCACAATAAGAATCCTTTTCCAACAGTTTGGACATCTCCATCCAGGACAGGTCCCACTGCACCTCCGTCACATCCAACTTGGTGGCAGGAAGCACCCCTGCTGGAACTTCCTGTTTGGAAACTGGCCAGCAGCTCCAAGTGCAGAGCTTCTGGTACCTTCAGGAAAATACAACAGGCAGTGAATCATTTACTTCACCACCTGTTGGGCTTGTCGTTCATGCAGTAGAAAGTAGGAAGTCAAGACGGATGAAGATTTTATAAATACTAACCTGTAGTGACAAACGAGCCAAACAGTCAAAGGAATGACGATCAGAAGTAGAACCCCACATGAAGCAATGATCCATTTCCAGGAACCTGATCAAGACGACATAATACTGTTATAATAACAACAACAATTGGATTTCCAATCAACTTGGCGGACAGATGTAGTAAGTGTCAGGAAAGGGCCCACTGTATTTTGGTATTAAGCCGATCCAGTCATTTTTTAACTCTTTCTTTAACATTGTGCTTTTAAAACGTTTTCCTAGGGAATAATTCTTGGACCTTAATGAAAAAAATCTGCCGTATGTAGAGGACTGATATCTATGAGTGTGTGAAATTTGGTGCAGCTTGATTGTATTTAAGGGGACTGCTGGGCCTTGGTGAATAGGCGCTCTACTGAGTCCCATTGTAGTTTCTTTCATCTCATTAGATCCTGAGGGATCTTCCTGATGAAATTAGACCTTGATGAAAAGACAGGAGGAGAACCAGACAACCAAAAGGCTTCACTCAATAATGAAAAATGTGTTGATTAATATTGAGTATTTCCTCCAAAACAAGTAGATGTATATGAATAAGAAAAATAACAGTGGAGGCTGGAGTCTCCTCTGATGTGAGGTTTCCTAAAAGAAACAACAGTTGATATGTGACACTGATCCACTTCTATAGAACACACAGCAGAGTGATGATGTTCAGCTGACCTCTGTCCGGTCTCACTGATAACCAGCTCTCTGGACTCTGCAGCTGTCTGACGCATACCTGTAGAAGCCTTCATCTTCCCGTGTCACATTCTTAAGAGTCATCTTTATGACTCGGTCTGAACCGGACGAACTGTTAGAGTCAATCAATGCTCTGTTTTTAAAGAAGCTGGTTTGTTTGTGTTTGCCGCTCTGATGCTGATAACACAAGGTGACATCGTCATCCGTAAACACAGGGGAGGCTTGGGTCTTCAGAATTATGTCGCCATCTGTGGAAGAAAAATAGAAGGCAAGATTGAACTCCTACTTCTTTTAGCCCCTAAGGATGCTGAATTTTTGCGGGCGCAAACATTCAGCATCCTTAGGGGCTAAGCCCCCCCTTTCTTTCAAACCTAGAAACGCCCCTGGAGCACAATAAGGTGAAGGTTACATGTCGAAGAAACAGCAAAATGCAGGAGACAGACTTTCAGGAAAGACAGGCTGTTCTTCCAGAAAGTTAAATATCAATCTGAAACAACAAGAAAAATGAAAGACAGGCAGCTGAAATCATGAGACAGGACAGGACCCTCATTTAAGAGGGACTGGCTGCTGCTACTCCTGTCATGAAAAATAATGTTTTAATCTAGTCCAAATGGTTCTCGATGGTGTAGTAAACAGCTGAATCATTTGTGGGCCAGAAGGTGGAGTACTACAGTTGGTTTTTGTATAGTTCATCTCTCCTATCTGTACAAGACCCACACATCTGTACCCTACCTCTTACTTGATAATCTGTTAGTATAATCAGGTCTTTCTCCTTTCATGGAAAATTTAATATTTCTTTTCAACTTCTGAGCTTTCAAGATTTCCTTTGTAAAAAACTAAAGAGCCACTTTCATGGTGTCAGTTGATGGAAATATATTTATGAGCAGGAAAGCTGAAACAGAGCTGAACAGCCTGTAAAGAAAGCAGCATAAAGCGAGGACCGTCAGACAGGCCTATTCATCCAGGTTCCTCTGAGGAGCGTTACACCATCACTATTAAAACTAATGCAAGTGGAGAGAAGCATCATCTCAGCAAGCAACTCCATCATCACCGTGGCATAGACAACTATCATAAAACCTAAATTTGGCCAAATGTACAACCGAGCATCTGCTATCAAAGTTCACCTCAGTAATTCAATATCTATTGTTGTATCAAACCCACGTGTGTCACCGTTTATACCCAGAATTCACATCACCTGACAGGATCAGAGCGTGGATCATCTTCCTCGCACTGCTTGCTGATCAATATGAGATGCAGGCTTTATAGACGACTGCCACGTTTTCACAGTCAATACTATGGCAAATGGCAATTATGGACGCATTATGAACAATTTCATGGGTGAGCTCCCCTCGCATCTTGGCAATATGGCTTCTATGACAGATTTGGCACTGGCAATCTTGCGACACATCTGCCTTATTGCCTATGTTTGGCTTACTCACTCACTCTGACATATTTGGATGTTCCACTCAGTCAGCTGCACAGAATTGGTCAAGGGAGAAAATAGATTTGTTTGGGGATTTGTGTGAGTCTGTGTAAAATAGTGTGTATGCATGCATCGATATGAAATCATAAATAATGGGTTTCTTTGGATTTCTTTTTTTAAAAATTAAACTAGAGTCCCTGTGTGCCATATGTGCTTCCACCAACAGCTGCCAAAAGGCCTCTGGTTTGTAGATGATGATCAGCTCCAGAAATGCGCTGAAATGCATAATTGCAGAATATATTTTTTTGTATTATCACTGAACAATCCTAAACCAATTCCACTTACTCTTGTAGATTTCGCTCAGAACTAGGGCAAATTGAACAATTATAACCAAGATAGATTAACGCATTCTGCTTCTCCTGTACTTAATAAAGGCAACGTTTTGTTGCAGATTTACTTTACAAAAATAAACACAATGTCTTTCACCAGTAGAAAGTATTAATTTGTGCTAGCTAGTTTTTTTTATCAATATCAGCTAGCTTGGATACCATCATAACAAATCAATGGAGATATAGATGACAATTAATTTTGGAATAATAAATGGAGAAAGTTCACAAAAGCAATTCAACTTTTTCTCCTTAATTTACCCTGAGCAGTATTAGAGTTCGTCAAGTTATGGTGTAATAGATTTTTCTCAATTGTCTTCCGTACTGAAGCTACACACCTGACTTCTGCACCACACACTTCACCTCTGTATTGTGAGTGTTGGAAACGCGGTGTGGAGTTAGCCCCTATGCAGTTTGCACCTGCTTGGTTCTTGGTTCTAATTGGCTTCCATTGTCATGTGACAGGTCGAGTAAATATGATACGTCTGTTTTGGCACAAATATGACAAACTTACCATGACTGAAACCGTATGGAAGTGAACTGTACTTATTGATATTTTTAAAATGGAATCAATACCAAATAAGTTGCTTGTGAGTATCAAAGTATCGATCCTGTACAATCCATTCGCCCAGAGGAACATCATAAAAAAAGCAAAGGTACTAGAGGCAACAATACATTTTTGAATTAGAAATGGATAAAAGTTTATAGTATTAAGTTATCCTGTTATAGTTTTTATCAATCGTCTTCTAAAATGCACTCTTTATTTTTGTCCCTAGGGGCTTCCATACTTTAGCTAGTCTACTGACTTAACGAAAGTCGCCATTTTCTTAAAATTTAAAGAGACTTTAACGTTAACAACCAGGTAGATTAACGCTTTGTGCTTCTCATGTACATAACTACAGGCGACGTTTTGTCAACGATTTACTTTACAAAATAAATAAATATAGAAAGTACAAAACTAGCTGCTGGCTAGTTTTTTTTAACATCTTAGCTAGCTGGACCAGAGGAGCAGGGGGTGAGTTAACAGATATATTGTGTATTTATATATATAACTGTGTCTTTTAGTACTACATGTCTCCTGGGTGGAGGCTGAGACTTGTCGGAGTGACATCGACGTTGGACTTCGTCACCCGGTGGAGGACACACGTCGTCCTATCCGTGCTCTCTCCTGTCCGGGGGCGAATTTAATTGATCCGGCAAACCGCGAGGTGGCTTCCCCCTGAATCCAGAGCGCCGAGGCTTCTCCGTGGAGCCAGGATTTCATCCCACATTAGCCGTTCTTTTATTTCTCCCCACAACACACTCGTACTGGAGGATAAACTAACCGGCACTGAGGGATCCACAACCGGCCAATTATCCCCGCATTGTTGTGGAGGCAGCAGCCCCGAGGAGGGGATGGATGCGGGCAGGCGAGCGGAGGCGCACCGAGGCGGCAGCGGGTCTGTGACGGAGCCAGCTCCTCTGTGATGCAGCTGTGGAGAACACGGGACGTCGGCTGCGATTAAACCGCTAAAGGAGGCGAGGAACCAGCGGGTGTTTGTGATTGTGCTCACGTGTTGGGGGTCGACGATGAGCGGGGGAAGCCGTTCAGCCAGCAGCAGCCACCTCCACGCCGCACACGGGGAGCATCGCACCGCCGCTCCGCTGCCTCTGTGAATCCGATTGTCTTGTTCTTCCTCGCCGCGGTGATCCGTCATGTTGTCTCCCTGCACAGCCTGATCTTGTTTTTAGTATTATTATTATTCTTTGTTGTCGCACAGAAACTGCCAGGGGTTTTTCTCACCCAAATCAACTCCGTGGTATTTAAGGGAAAGTGTGAGAGGAGAGGACATCTGTCCGTGCGCGCTCCACACCGGGATAATTCATCGTGGAAGTGTGACCCCCTCCTCTTCCTCCTCCTCTTCCTCCTCCTCCTCCCCTCCCTCCTCAGCCGAGGTACCGCACATGCTTTCTCCCCCCACCTTCACTTTTTTCGTGTTTTTGTGCACGCTGGAGGTGTTTTGAGGAGATCTAGCGTAAAATGCGTAAAAGGCTACCAGTGACGCAACATCTCACACGGGCTGCATGAGAAATACATGCGTCGCAGGGCGTGAACTTGCAGACACTAACATCCTTCCCATTACTAAAGCATCTGCTTATCTATAAAGGCTCCTTCTGCAAACCCCCACCCCAGTCGCCCAGCCACCCGCTATCCCCCCGAATTCATCCAAACTCCTCATCATGGATCTCAAAGCGGACTCGGAGGACATGGACTACAAGCGGCCGGCTCCCATAGAAGTTTTCGCCAGCAGGTCCACGCTGCACGGCATCTCGCACATGTTCACATACGAGCGGATGTGCATCAAGCGCACCCTGTGGATCTTGTTCTTTCTGGGCTCCCTGGGCGTGCTGGTGCTGGTGTGCGTGGACCGCGTGCAGTTCTACTTCCAGTACCCGCACGTCACCAAGCTGGACGAGGTGTCGGCCCCGATGATGGTGTTTCCCTCGGTCACCTTCTGCAACCTCAACTCCTTCCGCTTCAACCGGGTGACCCGCAACGACCTATACCACGCCGGGGAGCTCCTTGCCTTGCTCAACGGCAGGTGTGTGTGTGTGTGTGTGTGTGTGTTCACTTCCCCATTGTGCTTCACACTGTGCGTTAAGTACTGCCACATGGAGCAGCTCTACCTGTTGGTGTATGCATGTCTTCCACAGATAACTCCTCATCTTTGATTTCCTGCCATGGAATTACCCAGCCACCTTTTAACAGCCACTTTCTTCCAACATGCACTATAAAACAAACACATAGTCAGCTCTCTCTCTCTCTCTCTCTCTCTCTCTCTCTCTCTCTCACACACACACACACACACACATACACACACACACACACACACACACACACACACACACACACACACACACACACACACACAACATACACACACAGGGACACACTGCCTGCTTGGATGATAATATTTCTCCTCAGGGAAAACCCATCTGTGAGGATTTAGCAGTTGTTGCTTCGGGATTTGATCCAATGCACAACACCAGGCGGCCGCGATAAGACCGAAACATTTATTTGGGTATATTCTTCTGCAGTTATCCCAAAGCTGAAGGCCAATAGATGACTTATTCCCTGAAACTCCCTCTTTAGCTTCAGTAAACAGTGTTGATGCCTCATTTGTAAGGCCCAGCAATTTAAATCTCTCAGGTGCGAGTGAATGTTGAGCTTCGGGGGTTAAGCTTGGTGGAAATGCAACTTTATAGATGCACTGTAATGTCTGAAAAGTCTCAGGTGAAATCCTAAAAGTGCCAGGAAGTGTTTTTACACCTGTCTCGCAGGTTGTTGCTGCAGACCGCTGAGAGATGTTCGGACATGATAGAAAAAACATGTAAAATCTTTCACGGGTCTGTGTGAATGTGAACTTGGACTTGACATTAGCCTGAGGTGAGAAGGGGTTGAAGGGTGTTGCCTGAGAGTGGGGCAGTCATGGCATTAGATCTGATGATTTAATAATGTGGTGACATTACAGATTATGCCTGCTGAAATCCACATTGCACACGTAATCTGCTGTGTGTATGAAACCCTATCTAACAACATTCAATGTACCCTCTAACATCAATTATTTGAAATATGTTGATACAGTTTTTAATCTGAAAGAGTGAGCAGGAAGGAACACATTTGTATCGCAGATCATGTGAATCCCAAAGGTGACAGATAATGGAGGAGCTATTTCTAAGTGGTTTTAAAATGATGAAGGAGAAAGGGCCTCCGGTGCATTTCCTTGCTTCATCATTTTACAGTCCATGTGATACGCATACCTCAATATTGGATAAGTAGATGAGTAGGTTTTTAAATCCCCTGCTGACGAAGTGCAGAGAGACGTGTGTGATTCACAGCTGCCACCCGTTCCCTTTACACTCCTTGTTTTCTGCTGTGCTTTGATCATTCAGTCTTTTTTCGGCAGCCGTGACAAGCTCACTGCCGTCGATATTCAAACTTCTGACTTTAAGATTTCCTCACTTTTTCTTTTCCTAAGCCACCCAGGATATTCTGATCACGTTTAGCAGCACAGTGCAGAGGACCGTCCTCCACTCCATACTCGCAGCTAGAGCCGTGCGAAATTCACTCACACACACAAACACTGCTCGCTGCCCTTATGCAGAAATAAAAGCTCATAGATGCCTCTAAATACAGTTCTAAACACATTATTCAGTCTTATTTTTTATCATATTGATCCACACAGCTCTGCAGCCTAAGGCACAGCTGGAGTGTGCTACATGCTAGAATGACATAAATTCAATTTCCCCATTTTCATGCTTAATATCGCTGCTCCATGACCTCTATATATGCATCCATATTACAGGTGATAACCTTACAGGAAAGGAAATGGATTCCATTGCTCGGGGCTGCAGTTCGAGAGCTTTGTGGTGTAGATTTCAACCAGTGTCCCTACATCCTACGTGGATTCATTTCTCTGTGTTTGCACAGACTGTTGTAAAGGCAAACCATTAAAATATCCTCATGCTGAATTTACTAGTGCAGGTCCAGACAGATTTCCCGGATGAACTGAGACGTGAAAAGCGTAAGGGCAAGAGCAGTGAATATTGAAGAGGGAGGACACAGAAAAATGAAAGCGGTGGCACTTGCTCCAAGTGACTTTGGAGCGAGCTGGCTTCTGACGGAGGGAGGGGACTATAGAGGCAATTAACTTGTGGCTCGTAAGCTTGTGATGAACAAGTCTTTATCCCTGTGTAATTAGTGCTGTTTGTTAAGCTACAGAGTTGTCCCGCTGATTAACGCTTTGGCTCACTGTTCCTAGCCCCCTCGCTTTCCTCACATGAGCCACACACCCCTCTACTTCCTCTACAGATCGGTTCAGTACGTGGTATTTTCTTAAATTATTACAAAGCCAGCTTTTTTGTTAGGTCAGTCTCTCACAGTCCAGAGGTAAAAAAGTGGACTTTAGAGTTATAACAGAAGAACTTTAATCTAACTTGTAGATCAAGAAGTTCTCAGGTTTTCCTCTTTTAAATTAAACATTGATTGGGTAGAAAACAATTCAGTGGCAAACTTCTAGACATCAGGCAGCGTGCAGCTGGCTTTGTTAGAAAACGGCAGAAGAAAAACAAAGTGCTATGCTGCTGTGAGACGGCGTACATCACTTTGTCAGGAGGAAGCAGCGGTATCACTGATGCCAGGCTGTCTTGAAATTCACAGCTGAACTGTGAGTAACTTCACCTTAACTCACTCCACTCCCACAGTCTTCATGCAAAAAGAAAAAGCAATCCCACAAAAAAAAAAACAGATCACCTTTTCCTTATTGTTTTTGCTGGTTGGAGTCAAACTTGGTGGTGCGGAAAATTACTAGTAAATTGCTCAGTTTTATTTGAATTGTGTCCCAATGGCAATTATATGATAATTAATAAAAGAGAGGTCACTTTGGAAGTAGGTGTGGGTGATGTAGTGCAAGCTGCCAAAAAGCGTTGAATCAGCTCATGAAAAGTCAGAGAAGCGAGTCCTGTGCTTGCACAGTTCTCAAGCTTCAACATGTTTCCTGAGCTTGCAGACATGCTGAAACGTCACGTAAGCAGTGTGTGAAGTGCCGCAAAATGTGACGCTCGATAACTTTGACCGTGTTATATGTCTCAGCAAGATCACAGGACCTAACCAGGATTTAAGTGGTGTGAAGACAAAAGTGCTGGGGAGAGGATGGAGGGAAGCCAGATCATAATGCAGATAACAGAAAAGCAGAGAGAAGCCTCTAAAGCGATTTTTTCAAATGTGGGCTCATTTTTATTCATATTGTCTTTTGTAGTAATTGTGTTGTAGAGAGAGGATTACCAATGGACAGACATAAGTAGGCAATTTAGGATTTATGAAGGTTTTTAACAGATCAAATGTGAGTACTTTGGTACTGAATTTCAGTGCCAATTGGGCACTGGTGCCTACTGGACCCAATCACCTCTCAGAGATAGGTGCCTCATTTCGGTGCCTCAGCAATGTACTGAAATAGTCGCCCTGCTTACAGACGATTTAAACCTCATGCACCAAGTTAACAATACATTTTGGTTGCAACACACTCTACACATGGCTCTGGTAGCACGTAACGTTAGTCTACGGTTAGCTGGTAGAACGTAAAGTTAGCCTGCAGTTAGCTGGTAGCTACCTCAAACTCTAGTCAACAAAATGCCTAAAGCTCAATGGTCTCAATAGTGGTTTGTGTGAACCCATAGCAAGCCAATCAGCAGGAATGTTAGCATCCATGGCCCCTGACGCCAGGAGTAAATTTATAACATATTTGTAGTTTTATATTTAAGTTAAGTGTACTTTAAACAATTAATAAAATGTTAAATTTCAATGTCCGATTTGCCTTAGAAATACAAAAGTCGTTCTTATCATTGAGTGTTTTTTATTTAAAGAAAAAAGCATTGTTTAATCACCGGTACAGTTTTGTAAGAATAGATTTGGCACCGTGATCAAACTCAAACAAAACCCAACACTAGTGATAAGTGTATTTGTTTATACAGTTGCTCATCAGTATAATATAGATGTGTTTGGGTTCACCCCACCTTTCAGTGGCTCTTGATTGCATTTCTAGGATCTTGTCCAGAATGGCAGTGAGCTCTGCATTGCCATTAAGATGTGATTGTCAAAACTCTGCCACAAGGAATCATTCCAGTTACTGCATTTTCAAGGACACTACACAAACAATATACTCCTCGTTAGTGTGTGACTTTAATTAGCGCAGAGTGGATAATTACCTGACATTATATCAAGATGTGTTCATTGTTGTGTCAAAAAAAAACTTGAGATGTTAATACATGTTAATTAAATTTCCAGTGGAGAAAGATTTTTGTTTTGTTTATATAAACATGTATAAGCGAGTAAGAGAAGTTTAGACAAGGTACAGTTTTATGACAACATTTTCACCGTAAAAGTTCAATCAGCAGTTGCTCTTGTTCACTCGCTCCTCTCATTAGGCAGCGGAGTGATGCAGATGTTCCTTCATTCGTTTTAGTCACCACAAGAAAATTAAAGTGGTTGTGGCCTGTAATCCAATTTAGCCACCCCCGCCCCTATGTAGCGAGTTTGCTGTGATTGCTTTAGGGAGCAGTGGCAGGGCAATATTAAAAATCTACCCATATTATTGTGATTGTATGCGCTTCAACTAAAGCCTCCTGACTCGGGGATCTGAGCACAGCGTCTTAAGTGCTCTCCTGGCAGCTTTGTGTTGCCTATAAGACACAGGCTCAGGATAAAATTCAATTAAGTTCAGTATACACAACATCAGGCCCTATCTTCTTATTAGACCTAAGCATGACAGTATCGTGATGCAGTGCCTGTGTGGGCGAGAAGTAGTTTAGAGCTGAGATTTTTCTTTTGCCATCAAACATCACACATCTTTTTCCGTGATTAAATCTGACCTACAGGGCTACGTGTTTTCAGTCATTACCATCCTCGTCTCACTTCCAGACAGCAGCTAGTAATAGGTGGTTTCATAACGGCAAATTTTCAATAAATGTCCGTATTGGGGTAAGACAATGGTGAATGAGCCTTGCAGTGTTTATTAATTTGCAGTTTTATGAGCTGTATTTCTGTGGTGACGTTCCTGGAAATAATAATGTGTCCTGTTAATGTAATCTCGATGAGCAGATATCTGAATATGAATGCTGAATACTTAATTGCTGTCAGACAGTAGTTGGTCTGTTCTGAAAGCACTGCTACAACAAATAATTCCTACTGGTGCAGCTTCACATTAAAAGCATTTAACTAAAACAAAACACAAGTCAGCTTTTGTTATGAAGTAGTCACAGGAAATGCCATGTGTTTGTCAGCTTGACGCTTACTGCTAATGTTCATCAAAACTTAATCTAAGACAACGACCATGTTCATCATTTATTTGACAGCAGATCACTTCAAATCTTTGTAGGAAGTAATGGAACAAGAAGGAGCAACCACAGCGAGCCGGGCTGCAGGCGACACCCTCACTGCACACATCCATTACCCATTAACCCCACACAACCTTAATTTGCCTCAATATAATTTCTACAACAACCCGATTCTTTAATTTGTCGTGTATTCAATCCATGAGGAAAATGGTTTCTTTTATGCCATATAGTTTGTGTTGTTTATTATAATTCTTCTTACATTGCTTTGAAAAGATGAGTAAGTGATGTTGGCGGTTTTCCTAATGAAAATGTAAACACTTTGAATCACTGGTGTTACTGTTTAGTGGGAGTGATAGTTGAATCTTTGATTAGTTATCTGATAAAATATGTCTGGAATTAGCTTTGAAAAACGCTCACTTATTTGTTGTTGTTGTTGTTTCTGGTTTATTTTTATGCTTAATTTGACGGGGGTATTGCGTGACATTCTATTCAACACTTGTGAAGCACAATAGTTTCAATCTTCTCTATAATAGCACTGCTTAAGAAAAACAATGACAGATTCACATCTCACGTCTGTGTTATGAGAGCAGCAGCGAGAAACCCTCTTCATTTCAAATTACAGAACATCGAGTCTCACGTGGTGAATATGTTTCATTTCATTCTGTTTGTAGCAGGTAAACAACACTGAAGCTGCAGAACATATTACATTTCTTGTAATTTGGTCGAAACATGAGTTGAGAACTCGTCGCCAGTTGAATATGAAGGCAGTTCTCTCAAAATAATGAATATAGTATTTCACATTTTATACATGGATCAACTTACATTATTCCCATCATCAAGGGACAACATTTTGCTCATGAGCACTGACAAAAGCTTGACCTTGTGGAATTAAAAAAATCTTTGAAGATTTACCACCAATTACCATTTGAGATAGTATCCATATCCACGAGAAATAACTCTGCTGTCAGCATCCACAAAGTCATCCCCAGATTTATTGTTGGAGGAGAGGGGTCTGCTTTTGTCTCTCATGGTTTGCAATTCTAATTCTGGTTCTCCTCAGCTTGGGCCAGACTTATTCATGTTTGCGAATGTAAATTGAGCTGTCCAAAATTATTGCAATAGCACAATACATGAACCCCATTATAAGATGGCTGCTGCTCTCAGGCATCCCAAGCAAATTCATGACTTCATATCAAAAGCTACACCCTAGTTCAGAAGTATCAGACAGACAGACTTCTGTGTTGCTTAATTCCCAAAACCATTAAAAACGCGTTTACTGTGCTGTTCACTCTGATAGACTCCGTGTGTCCTAACAAATTGTTCTCGTCAGTGTCTGTCAGTAATGCTTAATCTTGGCGCTACATAATTTGGACGCGTGTTCCACTGATGGCCCGTTGCTCAGCGGGGGTCATCAATGAGCTGTCCTTTCTCCGAGCGGGGCCACACTAGTTAATTGAGGTTAATTTGTATCTGGGAGTGACTGTGGGCAGGTGCTGGAGGATGATGGTGGTTGTCAGGAGAGGCATGTCATAAATGTCCCCCCCTCCCATGTTTTCCTTCTGTGAGTGTAGTGCGTGAGTTTTAGTTTGGTTTATGATTTGGTTTTCGATACACACAAAATGAATTCAACTTTATCATGTGTTTTGGAGTGAAGAGACACAGACCAGGAGAAATGCAAGTGTGTGTTTATATGCTTCCCTACGTGATACACCTCATTACATTTTGCAGCAGATGCTAGATGAAGCGTTTTGTTTGATTTGAACTTTATGTAGGCTTTCCCAGAGTTTGCAGAATACTCAGCATGAATAACAGCATTATGAGCATTGTTATGCTTACGACGTGAAAATGTGCTGCCACCACAGTTAATCCTAATTATTTGGCAGATTGATTAACATGATTGTGTGAAAAGAAATATTCCCCCTTCTCTAAGTAATGAGCTATTTTCTCCCACTCAGCAGTGTCCGTTGTGGCTGGCACACCACAGCTAGGCTGCCACTTTCAGAGAATGTGAAAGTGTTTGTTTTTGTCAGAATATTATAAATATGCTCTTTTGGCTGCTCATCTAATAATTTCTTACTTGTTCATCTCAAAGACTGTATATAAAGATGGATGACTTGGATGACAAAGTTGCCCATATCGCACTTCTGGCATCATTTGGAGCCAGATGTTTGCGCAGTAGTGATTGTGGAGTAAAGCTTCGGTATCGGGGTCATGTGCTACATCTGCTCAACAAGTTGCGAGTCAGTCTCAGCTGTCTATCATATTGTTTCAGCCACTTTTTTTTTGCATGAAATCAAATAGCAAAAACCAAACGTCAGTGAGTGAAGAACTAGGCTGCTGTGCACTTGGATTTTCATATTTTGCTCCATATCCCATCTGCTAATATGGAGGAGGTTGGGTTTGTAAAACATTCTGCAGCCAGCCACCAGGGGGAGATCCAGATGATTTGGCTTCACTTTTGGGGAGCTGTCATATCTATGTTTGAATCTCCATTGACCTGCCAAAATGGCTCACCTCCCTGCCAAACTCTTTAAATTAGCATTTTTACAGGGTCTTGACGTACAGCTAAGGCTGAATCCCCACTAATCCATTCAAGTTTTAAAAGGCAACACACCTATCGTCCAAACTAGTCCCTAAAACAGACACTTTTGTAAATGCTGCATGACACATTTTAGTTGGAAAACTTAGCCTAAGTATATTACACTACAAGGACAGAACATGGAAATGCTGACGCAGTTTGCTGGCTGATTGGGAGCTTCAGTCATGACATTCTCCCTGAGTTGTAACGCACCTTTTTGTAATTTCATCCTTTTACTGTGTGTGCTCCTTTCCGATGGCTTCCTCCATCGATGCATAATGCTCCAAGTAGCCACTCAAATATGGTGTACCCACACTAATGTTCCTTTCAGAGTAGACACCCTGCTTCCTGTTTACACCAGGATGTCTGCCAAGTGTATGTAAATGGTCATGAAATGTACTGTATTTTCATGTGTTTCAGTGTTCTATCCCTGGTAATTCCTTGACACTGTATCTGTTTGAAGATAGTGTCGCAGACTGTTGAGAATTGCAGTGACAACTAGTTTGACCTTTTTGATATGTACTTGTTTGAAGTGTTTCTTGCTATTCATATCTGGAGTAATCCTTTCCAAAAACTGTTTCCTGTATCACATACAGGAAGAGAGAAGCTAGAAAAAAGACATAAAAGAGATAAGCTCATATTTAGATATTCTTTGAGAAAAGGTCCAGGTGATTTATGGGATTAGTGCATATACTTGTGTGTTTATGAATGTGCGTCGTCATGTTCACATTAAGTAATTCCAGAACATTCTTGTCCAGGTATGAGATCCGGGACCCACACCTGGTGGAAGAACATGTCATGCAAGTCCTGAAGGAAAAGGCTGATTTTGACAACTATAAGCCCCGGCCCTTCAACATGCGTGAATTCTACGACCGAACGGGCCACGACATCAAGGAGATGCTGCTTTCCTGCTACTACCGGGGCATGGAGTGCAGTCCTGAAGACTTCAAAGTGGTGAGTCTGGAAATGTCAACAGTTAAATGTCCTCTGCAGTGCCAGCTGAGGCCTGCCAA
Source organism: Pleuronectes platessa (assembly GCF_947347685.1). Taxonomy (NCBI): domain Eukaryota; kingdom Metazoa; phylum Chordata; class Actinopteri; order Pleuronectiformes; family Pleuronectidae; genus Pleuronectes; species Pleuronectes platessa. Next base: position 7,994,099 of record NC_070627.1, on the reverse strand, counting down.
CTCCAGGGTGAGCTGAGCGCGTTTGTATTCCAAGGTCAGCACTGATGGAGTTTATTATGACGTCTATATCATTTTGAGCATTGTTGAGCAATCATCGCTTTTCGGGGAAATGACAGGTCAGGATATAGATGATATTGAATTGTAATTCGTGGACCCCATCAGTCCAGATCCGGAAGGACTGAGAACCGTTGTGTTCCACTGTGATGGAGTCACTTTGAGAGTAGATCATTGTTCTATGTGCAAGTCTGATATGTGATAGTTTAGTCTCTGAAAGGCTGAGCAAAACTCTCATGAACGATTGAAACTTGCTCTCTTGCTGAACCCTGGGTCAGTACCATAACACTTGCTTTATGAGTAAGAAGTTTAAAAAATCTGTTGCTCTGGGAGATTGGTGCGACTGTTGGTTTTTTCTCTTCTTTTGTTTTATTACCTGGAACCTGTGTGACCTTTTATATCTGCTGTACACTATACAGATTTATCAGATACAGCTGCAGTAACAGCCCCTAAGCTGCCTGAAGTGCGTGGAGCTTACCTTGTCGTGATAGTCATCTTATGGCTGTCATCAGTTTGGTTGTCAATTTGATTTCATGTCTGTATAGTAATAGCGGGAATTTTTGCTTCCAATGATAAAAATGATGACTACACAATACACTCATTTATTTTGTAATGTGTATTTTGCTTATACAAAAAAATTAACCAAAAAAACGATCATTACTTTACTTCAAGTATTTAATTTCTTTGTTATTTTGAAGTCAGTTTTTTTTGGGGTGGTGGATAAAAAGCGCACATTGTTTTTATTTGGGCTTTTTGTCTGACAGCGGTTACTTACTACAGCTGGAAATGGAGTTGATAAGAACATTGACTATAAACCATATATTTAATGTGGGATACAGTCAAGGTCCGAAATTAACACCCTTCAAGTGCCAGATGTGGGCAGATTGTCCGTTTGGGAAGTAAATCTCAGAAGACTAACCGCCCCACTGGCAGGTAGATGTATGTACCAAAATTGTCAAGTAATAAAACACCATCCTGAGAGTCTGTACAGCTTTTTGATTTACAGCTCTACACACACAAACACACACACACGCACGCGCTCACACACACAGTGTCACAGCTCCACAACTGGACCTTACATAGACTTTATTTTTGTGGAGACTTGCATTTACTCTAAACATAATCGATAACTATCCAACTCTAACCTGAAACTTTACATAAGTGGAAATGTTAAGAAAATAACTGTCAAATTTCTCCCAGGGACAAACACAAATGAGGATCCTCAGAATATTGTCTTTGTTAGGGGTCCTTGACTGGAAGAAAAATTCTTAGTATTTACCCGCATGCTTTTTCTTGATAAAGTAGAACTTTTTGCTTCTGAATGGATTCAGTGCAGCTCCTGTGAACACCATTTAGTTTTGTGCTCACCTTGCTGTCACTTGTAAAGTCAAACCTGTCACAGCCGTCTTGGAGATAAACTGGAGATTCTTATAACGGACTCTCTTCACAGAACTGACCCTCACAAACTCTCTGAGCTTTTTAAAGTGTAGCAGAGTGCGTAGCCAACCGTACAAAATCATGCCTCCTGCTTTTATTTGCCCATTTTGCATAAAAGAAGTCACTTTACTCATAACAATACAGGTGTGCTTCATATGACGAAGCAAAGTGCTCCTCAAGACCAGTGCACCAGTTTTTTAAATAACGTTAATGTCTGTAGGCAGAAAATGTGCCTGAAGACAAGTGTAAATCTCTCTCTCCCTCTGTCTCACTCCTTACTCTGGCCTTCGGTGGCCCTTAGAGGTAGAATATCTCATGCTTTCTGATTTCCGCCCTGTATACCGTAAAACCATGTAGTACAGGAGTGGGCTGCAACACGGCCCACTTGGTACGACTCCTGTAATGTGCTGATGTGTCCACATTTACTGTAGTTAGTTGTGCTTATGGCAGATGGTGCGTCGCAGGTCTCTGCTGTATTAATGCAGTTCCGGACCTGGATGGAACAGCTCAGCAGAGAGTTCTAATGGGGTGGAAAGAATCTTCAGTGTGATAGCAAAGGAATAAAGAAAGGACGATGAACACTCCCTCCACCCTCTTCCTCCAAACCCCAGAGCATGGAAGCAGTAAAACTGTGATTAACACTGTCGGCAGCTTCTGCTTGTTTACCCCTGGCATCTCCACCGTGCCTCACTAGCTGCTCCCTGCCTGGGGAAGATAGCCAGAAACAAATGGTCTCTCTACATATGGCATCCAGGCTTCCAGTTGCAGTGCAATGTTTTATCTGTGCTAAATAGGAGTCAGGCCGCAGCTATAGAAACACTGAATAGAGGTCGTCTCAGATGGGAAAGTGAGAGGTATTTAATTCCATGTAATCTTCTGATGGATGTATGGTTTCTGATACTTGACAGTTTCGACTGTGTCAGAACTGATTTCACACTGTTTTCAGGTTCACATGCAGGTATTGAGTCGGCCATTATCCAATCAGAGGTACCGGTTCTGTCTCTATCAGTTAAACATCACTGGTCCCAGTATGCAATGAAATGCAGTACTATATAACCAATTTCCAATCATTACTTCGCGAAGCATTAAGAACTACTTAACACCCTCCATCTCTAGACACCCTCAGTTCCACTCATTGTGTCCCTGCCTCGTCTTTCTCCTCTGAAAGACTAATTAGCAATGCAGGCCTTCAACTCCGAATTCAAAGCTGCAGGAGACTATACAAAAAGTGAGGCAAATACAAAGACCCTTCAAAGAAGAGTGACATACTAACACGCAGGTAAATCTTCCATGTAGATAATGTTATTGAGTACACACTTTAGTCCTTCTCACTGTATCCTTAAGCGATTATCTGCAGATAACATGCTGATAGGTGATTGATTTCACAGTTTTTAAGCTATTCCAGCTTGAGCACTTCAAGACACCCACGTCTGATTTCAATCGCCAGGGAAAACTCTGAAAGACTTTGCAAGACTCAACGCTAAAGGCGAGGGGGTTAGTAGAAAACGTCAGGGAAAAAGAGAGAGAGAGAGAGAGAGAGAGGGGAAAGCTAGGACATGAGAGAGAAAATAATAACCAGAAAGAAATAGGAGGAGGAGGAGGAGGAGAGGGAGGAGGAGGATGAGCAGAAAGACTGAGGCCCAGGTATCAACAAAGTCCTTGAGATGAAACTGAACATAATGGTCAAGTGCAGCACAGAAATACAAAGACACAGAACAGTAGCTGCCACACCAGCAGCAGCAGTAGAAGTACTATCAGGAGACACAGGTTTGTGCCCATTTACTCTCAGACGCTGCAGAGTTGCTGTATCTCCCGTTTCCAGCTGGCCAGTGACACAAAGAAGCATGGCCGCTTAACAGGTTCCTCCTATCCACTTCTATATTTGAGTTAAAAAGGGAAATGTCAGGTTCTAAACCTGTGTATAAAGAAGACATGACAGATGACTCAAAGTGAGGCTAAATAATTTGTATCGCTCCCCAGGGTTTTGCCTTTTTTTGATAGGATACATTAAGTGTGAAGGGGGGGAGGGGGTGGGGGGGAGGATAAACACACAGTAAAGGGCTTCAAGTAGGAATCTAAATAGCGACCGCTGATGATGCTATAAAAATGGGGTGAAAGGTCACGATGGACAGCTGTGATACCAAGGCTTCACATCATGATTGCTACTGTGCATATTACGGGGTTTATATAAGATATTTAAAATGTAGAGAAGTGTCCTTCTATGCACAGTCTATGGTTCTTACCATATACACAAAAGAAAATAATAATATTCTTAACCATGTATATCATAGTGATATATAGAAAATATCTCAGTTTCTCACTTGTTTACACGGGTCCATTCTACTTATAGCTCTGAAGTACATAAGATGTTTGGTTGACTGTGTAACAGCCTGATTTGTATTATTTATATATTTGAATTATTAACAATGATGTGAAATCATCAGTTGGGTCAGTAAAGTAAATCAGCTTCGGGAGACTTGAGGACATCCTTAGATCATTCATTTTGAAATGTGTATCAAATTGCAAATTATAGGTTGTGTTAAAGTTTATTAACTTGACATTTTAAGACTTTCAAGCCTAACTGAACTGAGACACAATTGTCTTTGAACAACATTGAAATTATAACAATACTTTATTATCTCCTACAACTACATCTCTGTATGAGGAAACTTCAAAACACACAAAAGCTTCCTGAAAACGTACTTTACTTTTTGAACACTCTTAACATTAAACTATAATTTGGCCTTCAACAATGTTAGCCTATCATGCAGGTAAGTGAATACAGTTTTAAAGCCTCAGCGAAATATTTGTGAGGTTAAATATTTTTTCTTTGATTTATTTAGATTTTTCATATCCTTTTAGTAGTTCCAGTCAGGCCATTTACATTCCCTGTCAAATCTGTGACTCGCACCCATCACCGACCGCCCTCCACCTTCAGCTACCCAGACTCTTACATAATCACTGATCACTCTATTGAGCTATTGTCTCCATTTGAGCTGTACCTTGACCACCAGAGTCCACCTTTGGTGTTTCAGATAAGTGTCGGTAATGAGATGAGATCGATAGAGAAAGCTTTTAAGAGACACCTGCTCATGGATCACTTTTCACAAGCCCCGTTGTAATCAATGCAGATTTTGAAGTCTTTCTCGAACATAACTCTCCCTTTACAATCGTTACTTCTTAATGAATGCAATCACTCCTCCTCCCTGCTCATGTAAAGCGATCCCTCACATGAGCAGCATTGGTGTTTTCTTTTACCCTTTGTGTTTTCAGGGACTGTGTTTTTAATGCTGAGCAGCAGTTTTAGTTTAATGGTTTAGACTTTGAGCTCTGGCAGCTTCACTTCTGATTTCATAAGCATAAAAAAAAAAAATGTAATGTAATTTGATTATACTCACTTTTGAGTTGTGATGACTGTTGAGGCAGAGTGGAGCACCTGCCATTTGTGATTTTCAAAGTTCAACCCTGCTGTAATCTCCCATTCCTCGTCAACTGTTTTTGACACACCTCACCTTTGTTCCACCCTTTTTTAGTCATTGCTATTCACATCTCATCCATCAGCTCAGAGCCGTTTTCTCTCTTGAGGATAAATCAATCAATTTGCTATTACTGTAGGACTCTTAAAGACATGGATCAATTAGGTTGTTGCTGAGTAATGGATGCATCCCTAATGAAAATAATTCCTTCTCTCAGAGTGAAACAAGGCCAGTGGCTCTCCCTGAAACAAACTTGTCTTTCAGTCTCATCATTTTGCAATTCAAACAAGGAATTAATTATGATATACACATTATGTAGGGGGCCCATGGAAAACATTTTTTCAGCCAATCTAAATGTTGATTGAAATATCTGACACCAAACTAATTTTAGGTGTGCGGCAAAATATATATTTCTCTAGTCTCTCTCATGAACAACCACCCAGTGTTCTGTTTAATGTTTTGTCTGTTTAGTTTAGTTTTTAAACTGGAAAGCTAAAAAACAGATGTTTTTCATTCATTGCCCATGTGTAATCCATGTGTCTTCTGTTTTTTGTTGAGTTTACAGCTTCTCTTTTGTTACTTGGAATGGCAGAAGTGCACATCAGTTTGGTTTTTGCTTGGTTTGTTTGTTTGTAAGCAAGATTGCACAAAAACTACACACAAATTTGGTGGAATGAGGTGGAATGGATCAGAGTTATTCCTCTGATCTTGATGAAAAAGAGGGGACCGATTCTTAGTGTGCAATTTGCTGCAGTGTGATTGAATTCAAGGGATCTGTTGAGCCTTGGCCGAGTTGTGTACTCTCCTGAGTACCATTGTAGTTTCTATTCTTTTTTTTCTCTCGGGAGAGCACCGAATGTATTGTATTAAGAATGCTACCTAGTTAATGTTTTATATATCATATAATAATAATTTGTCAAATGTTTAATCACCTATGAATAAGTTGTAACATATTGTGATAACAGTAGTTTTAGAGGGGAAAGATGATTGTGACGTACATTGATTTTTATATCATTTATGTATGTTAACAACATTTAGGACTTTAAATTAACACGGTGTGGCTTTATAATTGTACTTGCTCTCTGTCTGACATTGGTGATTTTTGTGCACAGTATATTAATGTCTGTTTTTTAAAGTAGAAATTGACAACACAAGATCAAACGGCACACTGAGCGATTTGACAGCAGCCCATCCGGCTCCATTGCCTAGTTTTCACTGGTTCTGTGAGCAAGGAATGCAGGGAAACGTAAGAGGCCTAGATTTTCTGTCACAGTGCTTTTAAAAGGCCCAATGGCAGTTTGTCCCCTGACCCCTTTTACAAATACACAGAAAGGCACCTTTCACCTCTTTTTTGTATTTTTAATTGCAAAGTAGAGAAAGATGATTTTGACAAAGTAGTTTTCTGGTGTGCGAGGTGCAGGTTGGACAAAAGGTGAGAATAGGAGGGACACGCGGATCAAGGCTAATTTAGTCACATTCAGGGGAAGATCAGAGAATCCATTTATTCCATGTGACCTTGTCACTGCTCCCACCCTTATAAAAATGATTTTTAATAATCAGTTGGGTGAGGGAGATGTGCAATGAAGGGGTTAGAGGGAAGACGGGAAGAAAGGGAGGCAACTTATCCCTTAACGAATCAATTATAAACACTTTGGTTGAGATCAGAAGCAAAGGATGGCTGCGCATGGCTTTTGGGGGAGGGAGAGGAATAGAAAGTGGATGGGGCAGGAAAAACTGTCCTGAAATAAGAATGTCAGTGTGTGCCAGCGGGGGAGTCTCTGTTTGGCTCTGGGTTGGTGGTGCTGCGCTTCGAGTGGGAACAGGAGGAAGGAGGTGGGGATTGATAGACACTGAGGGAGAGCTGCAGCGCACCAGCTGAATGAGAAGCAGGGTATGCTGGGCTCCCTGTGCTGAGGTCCTCCCTGCATGCACAGTGTGTAAAGCTCTCAGCTCTCTCCCAGTTCTTGACTGCAAACAGCGGATGTATGGTTCAGATTGTGCAGACAGTAGGGAGTGATTATTCACACAGCACTGGCAGGTGGCACACTGCTGCATTAGTCAGCTAATTACCACCCAGAGTCATACTAGCAGGGTTGAATTTTTCTTTTTTCATTTTTTTAGTAGTTGAGTAATAATTTGGAGGAAACCTGTTACATTTACCTCGGTACATTGCTTTCTGTAAATTGTACTCCTCCCTCCAGTTCATGAAAGCCTTTTGAATATCCCCCCAAAAAATCCCTGGGAAACATGATTAATGGTTTAGGTATTTAAAGTTGATCCTTATAATTATATCAGCTGATTGATGAATGAGAGTACGCTTATGTTCTGTTTCCCATGGTTACATGATGTAGCTTTTGTCTCAACAGTAACATTAAATATGACACTTGGGAAGGCAAGTGACAGACACGTCAAAGAGGTGTTTTATTATTTCACAGACGACAGGGTACAGATACTGTCATCATGTGCTCCAGCGTCTGGGAATAGTTGGTGGATTTGTAACACCACCAGCTCCCCTTGGGATGCTGCTTGTTCATCTTCCCAGTCGCTGCCTTGGTTATTTTTTACTTTTCCTCGTCTCTTGGGTAAATCCAGTTCTTTTAAAAACACTGCATTGACTTTCAGTTGACTTCAGAGGTTTTTGAGTCAATGCAGCTTCTACATGTACGACACTAATGAATCGTTAATTGTGTTCTCGTTGCACGATAGAAAAAACAACCATTTACTTCATAACAAATATTTTTTCCTGAATGCGTCAACATGTGCATTAGTGATGCGTGGATTGCAGTTACACCCACGGACTCGCTTTTAATCCGCGTTTTGGGTCGGCAGGGTTGTAAAAATGTGTATTTCTGATTAATAGCGGATGGGTTCGGGTGGGTGAAATAGGCATCATACATCATTAATGTGGAAAATGTTATTTTACATTCTCAAAAAGACTGACGCTTGTGCATTACTGTCACGAGCACTGGTGCAAGCGCTCATCTAGAGGAGGCAGGCTCATCATTGAGGCCAGATGGAGTCCAACTTTTGTGCATTTTCATAATTACTAGTCAATGAAAACATAGGGCCATATTTTTGTTGCACCGTGCACAGTGCACTTAAATCTCCTGTGCGCAGGGAGCGTGTCACCTCTGTGAAAGGATGCGCCTGGCAGATCTGAAAACAGGGAGAAATTGAGATGTACTGGGTTTGTTACTGGAGGGATAAGCAGACATAGTTTTTAAAGAACAGGTGAAAGGGAAGACCATAAAGCAATAAGCTATAGAGTCGGAACAAAGCATCCCTCTACTGATAAGTTTATATATTGTGTTGTTTTGATGTTTATTGCTGAATACATCAGTGATTCTCTCGCTGTGAGGAGATACGATGACGTGGCTCTGATGTGTTTGCAGCACGTCTTAGCCGCCCCGGTTAGTCACTCATCAGTCAACAGTTGTCAACTGGATTAATAAAATATGCTTGAGACTCCTTCCTGATGAAAAAAGGGACTTGTCACTCAAGACTGAATCAACATCCATGTGTCACTGTCTTCTGTTTACTCACTCAAGAGACAGCTCATCCATTGTCTATACCATTTGTTACCTCTGTCAAAGAGGTTATGTATTCACCAATTATATTGCTGTGGCTGTGGCTGACAGTGAAAATAGGGCAATGGTTATATTGGCATCTCATTTATCTCAGGGGAAGACCAGATTCAGAATTATTTTTGGTGACCAAACTTTGACTTTTGTTCGTGAGAAAACTTGTGTTTCTTTCTGTTTGTATGCCTCCGCAGCGGTGACAGTTGTGACTAGAGGATTTATGTTTTCAGCATTATGATTTCCATCCACTCATCCAACTGTTCATCCGTCCATCAAATTCTCGTGAACAGAATGATATTTGACACAATTTCATACACTTTCATACACCATAAACTGATGACACTTCACCATGACATCCTAATATTCTGCAGAGGTCTAGACTACAACTCAACACAGGGGAACTCTCAGGTTTTACGCCTACTAGGAGATGTATTTGCTTATATCCAAGCATAGGCCTCATGACAGCCTTGTGTATCCTACATGTGTTTAGCGCAATCGGTTGAGCTCGTACTTGAGCTCGTACGTGCATTAAAAAAGATGCAATATGCACATGAACAATAGGGGCAGTGCAGAGGCAGGTACTCACCTTGGTCACATCATCATTGATTTATGGGCCTTACCAAAGATTTGAATTGTTGAGTGAATTTTTTTTTGTTGTGATATGATTTGCTAACAGATAGTTTGGGGTCTAGGGACCACAAAAGGGGGGGTTATAGTGCGGTCAGCTGGACCTCTGAATGAACAATGTTGGCTGCAGTATGGGGACAACCATCTCCCACTTGTATCGTTATCCAACCAAGACACCATTCCTAAGAACACACTGCATATAAGAACATGTTGGAGGGATCAGAGCTTCAGGTAGCAAGCAAACACACACACAATGTGAGGGTGAGACGACCTTCACATACACTTTGGGTAGAGACTTTCAGGAGAATATGCACACGCACACGTCAGCACTGGCAACAAGATTCAAATCGAGGGATAACAATTACTGGTGCAGATGTTGAAATGAAAGACGCCTTTGCACTACGATTCAGCCTCTGTGTATTCTTCACGAGAAATCTTCGACAACATTATATGCATAATACAAATCTCGCAGAGTACACTCTCTATGTGAACAATTACGCTCCGAGTGTTTCTGGTTGTCCATGCAAACATCAATATCTTTAGCCCTAGAGTAACACTGTTGAGCACTATAGGGTCAAACAAAACTGTTCTCAAGTTCAAGGTGTCCTGTGTGAAGATACTGACTCAGGTCTCCAGTGATCAGTATCTGGACATGGGCATGAAGTAGTGGATCAAACGTTCCCAAGAAGAAATCTGCATACCTCCCAGCAGTGTTTCAATATTTATCCTCTGCCTGCAGGATCCCAAGAGATCCTTTTTTTTTTTCCTCAGCCTCATTTGTACACTGTATGAATGTCACTTTTTAATGTTTAATTAACCACATTTGGCTATTCGTTAAATAAAAAAAGTTACTTTCAAACTGCCGTAACCCTGGTGCTGTATCCGACTTTCTTTCCTGACCTCCTCCTCTTCGCTTAAGACAACTGTCAGTCATTATCTTTTCATGTCGAGCTTCCTCAGTTCTCAGGCTCTTTATCCCACTATTCCCTGGCGATGGGTTTTTCTTTTCTTTCTTTTTTTTAAACCAGCAGCAGGGTTTGGTGATGGGGTTTGAAAGCATCAGAAATCCTTTACAGATTGCTGAGTGTACAGTTTGCACCAGCCCAGTTCAGTATGTGCAGTCCGCAGAAAGGTGCAGGCAGCATATTCAGGCAGTCCATCTAATTTATGGCTTTCTTCAGTATTTAATATGTGTGTAGGTGGCTGGGTGTGTGTATGCATGTGCGCATGGAAACAGGTCACCCTCAGTACAAAGCTCCAAAAATAAAATATCCAGCTCTTAGAGCTTCTGCTATACAGTAAGATGCTGACCTGCAACTTTGTCGATTAAACCTCCCAAAAATCTACTTCATGTTCTTTTTTATCTCTTCTACACTTCAGGAACATTTAAGCAGAAAAGTTGCCAATTTCTTCGGTTGTAATTTACTAGAGTGGAGCAGTTCTGCTTCTCCAGCTGTTTCCCAGTGATTGAGTTCATGCAAGTGTGTCGTATATGCATCTGTTTGTAATTTATGTTTACTTTACTCTAAAACATTATGTTGTTTATTTTTCCAGACATTGTCTTTTACTCTCGCCACTGTTCTTCTCGTCTGTCGACCACTCCCAATTGCTTTATAATTTATGATTCATTCATATACACACATTAATCATTTGGTGCAGTTGGATATTCATGTCTTGCTCATGGACACTTGGGTAGTCTCTGAAAGAGCCGGGGGGGAACCGGGCACCTTCTGATTACTAGTCGAACGCTCTGCCTCCTGAGCCAGGCTGCTGCATGCTGCTGTCAGAGAGGCCAAGGAAAACCATTTATGTTATTCTGCAGCTCTGGCCACTGCAGCATTTTTTTTTAATATAATATGGGAAAGTAATTTTGTCCTAATTCCAGACTGACGGTGAAAATGAATGTGCCAAGCCTGGGTTACAAATCAGTAGATGGGGGGGGGGGGGGGGGATGACAGCCGAGTGGACCCAGCTAAAATACTGTGGCTGCACCGTTATTTTGTCACAGAGTTTACGTTCCTGCTTTTAGTACCCGAGGAGTAAACAGCTGGGCAGATGAGTACTGAGATTATTGTTTATGGAAGGGGGGGAGGTTGTAGTAGAGTTACGATAACCAGATCCATTACCTACACGGCAGTGGCAGGATCTGACAAGTGTCTTACTCCACTCATGCAACCTTGGGAACTGTTTCTCTTGGCTTAGTCACAAATTCTGGTGACAGTTTATGTTACACTGTGTCTTGGTAATTACAAAAAGCCTAACAACTGCGACAGCACATTTTCCACTGCCCCTTTGTTTGTCGTTTTGCCCTCAGAGGTATTTTTTTAATCGCTGAAAGCCTTGTGCTTCATTTCAGTCACCTGGGTCATGTCAACCAGCCGTGCTCTGGCTTTTATTAAACATTCATTTTCCAAGGTACTTCTTATTTCACTTATGTGACTGACTGAAAGAGCAGGAGGTGATTTAATACAAGTCTTACAATCGGTGTACACTAGCTTCACAATCCTAAAGAAAATCTGGTTATGTATTAAAGTTGAACTTTATGTATTTGGCCAGATAATGCCACTTTAATGAAAGGACACTTTTTCTGCCAGTTTTTATGTTGTTGTGCCTGTACCTGTACACCTGCTTCAAAAAATGGTTATTTTTGGTGTCTTACCATGAGGATAAAATCAGTTTCACTTCTGCCCAAAATTTTTTTTCCGGATTATTACAAACGATTGATATAAATTCACCCACATTTCTATTGACGGTTGAAAATTAAAAGTCTGCATGTGTTAGTTAGAAAGCAGCAGGGTTCCTCTTGGGGAAATGATTGGTTGTTATAAGATAATAGGCTTTTTGGATTTAACGATGAAGGTTAAATCACTTACAAATTACAGATTTCCCTAGAAGAATTTACTTGTCTCCTTGTTTATGCAACATTTCCTAGATATTTATCAGCCTGAGGTCCTCAAAACCCGGCCTGTCCTCTGACATTAGCTTCAACACTTAACCTTTACCAGATGGACACTAAAGCGTCTGTCTTTTGGGTTCAAGGCACTGGACAGAGTCACAGCTCGAATAATCACTTTGTCCAACAGGATATAAGAGGATAATGGTTGGTGCTAAGAGAGGGACCTGCCTTTCGAATAATTATTTGATAGTCCTGCTCATGTCATGTCTGGGTGTCGCGGTGTCTTTTCCCTGAGACACAAAATGTAGCCAGGCTTAGTTTTCCAGTTCAAAGCCTGGTTTAGTCGGGGAGCAGAGAGTCACTTCATGTGCCAGAGAAATAAAAAGCTTCCACTTAACACTGCTGTGCTTGACTTCATCCTGCAGATTAGGTTCAGTTGACTGACTGCTAGAGGGTCAGTGTCTCGAAGAGATAGGCATGTGTTGGTTTTCCCATCATCATGCGGGTCTACTTCATGACGATGAAACAGGTCTAGGAATGCATTTATAATCCACTATGTATCAGTGATGTCTCTCTGTACTGAAACTCTTGGTATCAAAGAGACAAATACATACATATACAAATGCATCTACCCAAGGCACCACCTTTTTCGTCCTAAGATATTTGTATTGTTTTTGTTTTTTCATTTCTGCGAGTGTTAGAAACAGGCTTACTCACTGTTGGTGAATCCTGCTGAGGATCTCCAGCTGTGTTCTCACAGAGGCTCATTTGAACTTTCTTCTGACTTTGTACCAGTCAAAGAAAGTGTGTACTATGTCCAGAGGCTCTCACTTGGACATTTGTGTTCTCACATACAGTTCCTCCGGAGAATGAGCCGGAGGGACTCCGGAGTTCAGTGCATGTTTGAAAGCAACAATGAAACAGGCTGTAGACTATGTCTCTGTATGATGTCATTATTCAATTTCATAGTGATGTAAAGACATAATTTCGTCTGTATGATAATATAATGTTTTATATCTAGATAGGTTTCAGGTCATTTTGGTGTTGGTGCCAGAAACACTAGACTGATGTTGGTATTAGTATGCAAATCCGCCTTAAAAAAAACAATCTGTTGTCCTTTTCAAGAATTGTCATTCCACCATCAAACGCATCACATTGATATATTTATGCTATACCCTGAGTGTGCGGCATGCTCGAGAAGATAATAATGCGGGCGTGTGAATTTACAATTTGTGTGTGCTCATATGCATGATTACACGTATGCATATCCCCAAAGCTTTCAGCAGGCGTGCCATAGGTCAGTGCACTGAAGTGCGCCTCAGATTTTCTAGAGAGAGAGAAGACCTCTCGCATTTATCAGCAGTGAAGAGAGCGGCAGTAAACAGCCATTACTATGCACCGTCACAGTTTGGACTCGCATTACAATTACTGCCTGTCTTTTGGTCGGAGTAGATCTGCTCGCCCATTGGTGTCATATAATAAAATGTGGGATACCAAAAAGGCATCTTTTCTTTTTGCAGTTAAACAGTTCTTAATGAACCGTTTGGGTAATGAGGCGGCGAGCCGTGAGGCAGAGAGGGACAATGGCAAACATTGCAAATGGCAGTGCGTGGTGGGTCCACTTTGTCATTAACCTGCCCTTGCCTGTCTCTGGGAACAGGCTTCATTTCCTGGTACTAATCCTGATATTATTCCCTCCTCCTTTTCCCTCCCATCAATATTGCATAGGTTGAACACAAGCATGACATGTGCATATTATGTTTCCCTTACAAAAAGTACAGAACGGACATAATCCAGCATGCACAGAGGATTAAAGGACTAATGGCCACTCAGTCTGTGTCTGAGTGGCCATTAGTTCATGGGAAGTATAAACATGTATATGAGCTAGTTGCTGGCTTGTGGATACACTGCTCTGTGCCGTCAGGAAACACTCTGAAGCACCTCAGCCATCATTTATCATGATAAGATACATGTTTCTTTCATGGGCAACCATTCACCAGCCACTATGCATCATTGTCCCATTGGTCATCATGGCCGGGGGAAACGGAATCTTTCTCATCTCACAGACAATCTGTGTGAACATACATATATATTTATAAACCACTAAACCGTCTTCATGTTGGATGTCCTGTCTTTGCCGCAGCTGAGATAAAACCACAGGGCGATAGAATGAAGGTTAGAGAAGCGAGCTAGTTAGTGAAAGATTGTCTTATTAACTAGCTGGGAAAATTTGGTTTTAGAAAATAAATGTGAAACAATCCTCAACATCTGGAGCTGAAATACCCTTGAGGAACACACTGAATCCAAAATGTGCTCTGTGGCCACCAGTGAATACTGGTAAGCATATAAGTGCAGAGGAAGAGGAGGAAAATAAGATGATGAAAAGGTTTTGTCATTTGTAACAGGAACGTAATCAATGATGGCAGGATGTCATCACCCGCAGACTATTTTAAAGTGCATATTTTTTTGGCCTCAAGTAAGGATTCAAATGGAAATTAAATCTTTTATATTTATATCTTTTTTACAGTGGTGCAGTTGGATTTTTATGAAAGCTGCGCATATTTGAATAAAAGGAGAAACACAAAGCCTGTTTTTTTAGATAAACAGAAAAGTTTAATGATATGGGCTAAACTATTTTCTGTTCCATATGAGACAATTGCGAAGACTTTACGGCTCTGAGAACTTAATTTCTTTGAGTTTATGATCAAATGGCTTAGTGGAGGGTCAACACACCACAGACTTCGGTTTCTAATCCCAAGTGAGCCAATTTAATGCCAACCAGCCGGCAGTTTATCTCAAATTACGTGCTTGTTTTTCAAGCCCTTTTTAATATGTGACCAGACAAACATCCTCTCAGGATCCTTACATGACCTGATAATTTCATATTAATAACAGACAGATTTCCAACACAAATATATAAATTACTTGGGTAGAGGCTTTTTGAAAAGCATTTGTGAAGTACATGCTCATAGGCACTTTCCACCATGATTATTCTGTCTGTACATAATCACCTCTGTGACTCGGAGCAGTGTCGTTAAGGAAACTCTAACATTACTGAAATCAATGTTTTCTCTTAAGTGCTTAGAATTTCCAAAAGCTCCAAGTACCTCACTCAATAATTACTATACCAGACATGTAGGAGTCAATTTAGCCTTTTACGTGGCACAGCATTGGCAATCAATTTATAATTATGAAATGTAATACCTGACAAATATTTACTATGAGGGAGCAATTTGCATATTTCATCCGTCTGACTTGAATATCTGTGTACATGAAAGATTTATTTCAAATATGAATTCATTCACAAAAATTTGATGCATGAACTGGTTTATTCTCAGATCTACAGAAAGCAAACACAGTTTCATGTCCACTATGTGATAGATGATTTTAAAAGGCTGTTACTAGAACATCAACCATCTTAGACTTCAGAAAATCTGCACAGGTATTCTCATTGCATTTAATGAAGAACAAACATACACTGATCAGGCTTTGAAGAGAGAGTGTAATGAAAGCTGATCAACACTGGCTGAGCAGCATGATCATTTCCCCCTGGCAGGAGAACAAGGATTAAGCAGAAAGTCAATTGCAAGAAGCTGATGTTCCAGTGAAGAGACACAGGCTGTAGAAGACAAATGTAGTTTAATGGCAAAGTGGTAAAATGGCAAAACCAACGGGAGAAACCACGGTGGGCTGCCACAGATAGAGATATAGGTTTTTAAACCCCAGGCTGAATCAAAGGGTAAGATGTGATGCACTGACTGTTTAGAAATAAAGAGCTTTCAGTTTGCATAGGCCTAACAAGTAAATGTTATTCATACTTCAGTTTTCATGAGCTGATATTAAGGAAAACAATTGTTTTCTCTTTGCAGATGCAAAACAAAATGTAACACTTTGCAGATTTCTTCATATTAAAGGATTTTCTTTTCATAAGAACAAAGCATGACTTTTTCCTCCAAAATAATGTAAATTGTGGCATTTGTTCTCATGAGGCACAGAGCATATTTGGCATTATGTTATCACCTTTTGTGTTTTAAAATAAACTTCTGTGTAGTACGGAGTTTCACTATTGCACAAAATGTAGTAATACTTTGTGAGCAATAAGCAATGCTGGCGGGCCTCTGAAACTAAGTGGGTAAAATGAATGGATGTGTCAGACAGCGGAGGGAAATGTGATTTAATATTCCCTCTTTGGCTGCAGATGATATGCAAACTTAATTGAATTGTGTTACCTTATTCGTGCCCCAACGCTAAATTAATATAAGCAGATAGTTTTCCACGTTAATATCTTTGCTGTGTTCACCAATTGAGCTTTTAAAACACAGAGACTGAAGAGTAGAAAAGTCCAATAAACAAATCGAAACCTTCGTCTTTCTCACTCCTTGCGTTTGAGATATTAACGAAGAAAAAAACGATGTGTATTATCTATAATCCTCAGCTCAACATTGACAGCTGTTGGTGACAAAGTGACGGGGACGTCAGAATTCCTCACTCTGTTGCACCCTGACAGCAGCGACCACAGACTCTGACTTGTGTCCTGACCGAGGTAGGCGTGTGTCACGGGGCATGGTACACATGGGTGTCATGAATATCCCAGTGTCTGCTGCAGTTATTGAGCGTGAGGTCGTGAAACTGTGATCTAGCACTCTCCCACCAAACGTACACATAGCACAATAGCACTTCAGCCAACACCCATGGGGGTAATATGAGTCTCCCCTTCCCTGCAAAGACACCATAATAGGCAATTAAACAACTAATCCGGTCGAAACCAAACAAGGTTGTTGAAATGGAATGGAGCATTTAGGGGTTGACTAACACTTCAACTGAAATGGGTCCTATGTCATGTTTCTCCTTCCAGTGTATTGAACGTTGGAAGCTGATGAGTGGGTATATGGATGGGAAGTTGCAGCTTTGAAAATGTGTCTCTTGTATTACATTTCATCGGATCCTCTTCCACTGTTGTTGTTAATCACATCGTGTGAGCAGGTAATGAAGTTTCTGGGCCTGAAGAATGCAGTAATCCATCCTAATAATGGTCTTCTTGGTGTGGTTTACATGGTATTGTCTCTCACTTAGTGAGGGAAATAGGCTTCCCAATAGGTCAGTGCAAACAGCTTAACGGCCAGACACATTAGAGATGTGTTGATTGTATTTGTGTATGCCTGTATTCACAAAGGAAGTAGCAATATGGCATATTCAGTGTGATGTATTTAATAATCGACCTAATTCCACAAACGTCTGTCTGGCTCTCTGTCTGAATGTAGAGCGTGTATCCTGCAAACCATCCATCTTATTGACTTCATACTTGGCATTTGTATTGTTAATGGCCATGGGAAGTGCTGTACAGAGTTTAGTGCAATTTGGACACGTTACACGTTATCAATAAAAAATTGAATAGATAAACGACCAGCACTCTGGCAAGCTGTGTTCAAAATAGAATACAACCTTTTTGCTGCTGTAATGCTTTATGTCAAGCTGAATTACAAAGCTTTTATTTTAAAAAGTTGTGAACTTCAGTCTGAAGATTCTTTTGGTTGCTTAACAGACCTCTGAAAAAGTAACATGTGATATGAAAAACTAACACCAGTCAAGTAAATCGTATATGTGAACAATAATGAAGCAAGCTCAGTTTCATTTTATGAAAATGCATTTATTATAAAATGTTCATTGCAGTTAACCCAGGTAGAATTAACACAAATTTAATTCTGCACCATAGACTGTCTCTGCACACATTGTCGAGCACACAAACAATACAAAAGTAACGTTATATTGAACAGTTTGAGGAGGACTTACTGATGGCAAGGACTATTTCAGAAGCATTACCACAGGCCAGGCAAACAGCCTTTTCCAAAGAGACATGTTTAGAACGGGCACTGCGTTAGTAATAATAACAACATCTAACCATTGGGATCGAATAATGAATACACAGTTTAAAGTGAGCTCCTGAAATAGGTCACACATGCTAAGAAATGTGACCATAATCTTGATTTAAACCCCATAACAAAATAAATAAGCAAATAATGCAGAAACGCCTTATGTATCCATTCATCAGCTCCTTTAAACCCACAAACAGTTGCATATGCATAAATTCACAGGCAACCCATCCGACTTAGCCTGAGTGCCTGTTCCTTCGCTGCTTCTCGAGCCAAAAGCTTTGCATCATTAGCCAACCCGGGACCTGGTTTACCCCTCATTCCTGTAATTAGAATCCAGCCTCTGCAGCTGAGATACGACCAGCAGCTTAGTCTGCTCAGATACTCGCTGGTCGTGCAGCTGCGGATCCTACATGCTCTCAGAATTAAGGGCAGACTTTATGAAGTGAATCAAGGCCTTACATGAACCGGCCATTTGGGGAATATATTACAATTTCTTCAAAGAAGAGGGGCGCAGTGAACGAGTCATCTATTGACTTTTTCATTAAGCCACAAACAGTCCAGAGGTGCTCCCCTCTTCATTATGACTATATGTAAGCCCAGACCACCTCAGGGTCAGTTGACTTCAATTATATAGAAAAAAAAACGAATGTGTTGCTGGTTTCCTTCTGGGTGTTGGGACTCCGAATGTTTGGCAATGTAATGAAAATGTTCAGTCACACTTAAAGAAAAATGAAGTTATTATTCTGTCAAAGCCGATTCTGGCCCTCAGGAGCAACGATTGGCGGCAGAGACACGTCTTTGTTTTAGGTCATAAAACAAGGGGTCATGCAGGTTTGGTCTGTACGTGTCTGAGCAGAAGCTGCTAAACCAAGAAAGGAAAAATAGAAACTTGTTGATTGATTTGAGAAATTCACTTCTATACAGGTCTGTAAAATGAAACCTTATATTTTCAAACATAAACCTACGTTCTTTGTTTCAGCTTTTTGAAACCTATATATTTTCAGACATTTCCAACATGTAAACAGCAAAGAATAACGCTTGAAAATGTCAAAAACAAGGACCCATTTACTATCATGAGTTGGAATCTACTTTGCCTACAGGTTACATACAAAAGGTTATCTCTCATTCAGTCTGACCAATACTACTGCATATTACTCTGTAGGTACTACCATTGCGACTGCTACTTATTGTACAACCCCTAATTCATCCCTGAGAGCTGCTATACATAATATCACTAGTACTTATCAAAAACTACCATGGACTCCTCTTTAGCTATGAACAACAATCTTCTTTTAAAATCGTTATTGCATTATGATGTTAATTCACCATTAGTTGTGTTGGTGCATATTCTCTATTTCTTTCTTTCTTGCCTTCATTCATTTCCTGTCTTTTATTTATTTCCCTCTCTTGTCTGCATGCATGTTTTTCTGTCTTACCCCGGCCTTTCCTGATAGGAAGCATCTTTTCAGGTTCAGGTTGTACTATCGACTCTCTGCTCTTTCTTTTGCTGCTTTTATCCACAAAGGAGGTAAGTATTGCTGTTTGTCCATTTGTCTGTCCTTCAGCAGGATAACCCCCAAAAAAATGTAACAGATTTTTTTTGGAAAGACGGTAAATGGATGGTATATGGACCAAGGAAGAAAATATCAAATCTTGGAGGAAGATTGCCTTGAACTGTGTGAGATACGGCCTTGTTTTGATGAAAAATCTGGAATATTAAAGGAACTGATCTCTTTGTGTAATTTGCTGCATCATGATTGAACTTTTAAGGACGGTTGGGCCTGGGTGGAGGTAATTTAGGTGATGTTCTTAAGTAGGCCAAAGGCTTTTTGTGGGTTTATACACATTTGGATTATTACTTTTTTAATAGTCTTATATATAATTTATATAAAGGAAGTGTTTATTATAGCTATTGGATCATCTAGGGTGTTTTATCTTACAGACACTAGATGTCTGTACTAGATGTTTGTTTTTGTGAATGGGTATGAGTGATGCTTCAAATATGTTATTAACCTGTTTTGATTTATAGACTTATTATAAATTAGCATGACAGCAGAATTTGGTTGTTGTTTATGATTTGTCTCTATAATTTCCATCATAAGGTAAAACTGAAAGGTAATAGAGGGAACGAAGAAGATCATACTCCCCGTTTTCTTCAGAGAGATTATCATTTTTTGCTCTGACAAATGGTTTTCCCCTTCGTTTTCCTCATTACAGTTAATGCAGTATGTTGCAAATAAACAAATAATGAACACAGGCCAAACAATAAGCCTTTTGTGAGGACGCCTAAATTCTCTTCCCTGCTCCAAGTTCAGATTTGTGTCCCACAGCATCTTCCGTACAATGCAATTTGTTTTCCATGTTTTCGGCGTTTATCAACAAACCACACTAAAGCCTACGTATTCCGACTGGATGATTATATCACTGTAGCCACTGTGCATGGATTAGAATGAAGGAGAGATTATCTATCAGTTTGTGTGTGTCTGTGTGTGTGTGATGGGTGCAACACAGTAAGTTGCAACTTTTCTATTTATTGCAGTGCAACTAAGTCAAAAAAGCTAAGACTGGCTCAAAAATTGCCAAAGAGGAGAAAATGATGTATTCTTGTAGAAGGGAATACATATATTGTGTGTACATATATACATACAGTGGTTTATGGTAATGCAGTTGGCTTTCCTGTAGCCCTGGCTGGGATGATGATGATGATGATGATGAGGTGCAAATCTAAAAGCCATTACACCTCCCCATGAGTTCTATTATCACCGCTCACTGATAATTGCATTGGGCTGTGGTGCTACGAGAGTGACAGCCTGGTGCTGGTGCCTTTCTTTATGGTGCCGCCAGATATGATCTTTGAGTGCACTGGTGCGAACACTGTGGACTTTTATAGTGTCCTTTTGTGTCACATGGGCCAGACGGAGTTGAGACTGTGCGATAGGAACAGGAAGAAAAGGGCGAGGAAGTTAATGTTAATTAACAGAGAAGAATGAGGGAGGGGACGGCAAAATCAAATCTCATTTATGAGAATATTCACGGGCCCTCTGCTCCCCTTTTTATTCATCCTTTTCTTTCAGAAAAGAGAATGAAGATGCTGGTTTTTACCATTAAAGGGATGATGGGTCATGCAAGGATGGCTAAGTGGAGAAAGGTGAACTGAAATGACATCTCTCTCATGCCATCACTAATTTAATGATGTTATTACTTTTGTAAGTGGATTTTTATCCCTCTATATGCGTTCCCTCTTTCAGTCACTGATATTTGACTTTAGATGAGCCAGGCTGAAAAGATTCCCAAAGGAGGAATCTGTTTGTTTCAATGGGGATTTTTTAATGAGGTAGCAGTAGCCAAGAGGTGAGGATAAAACGCTTATGTGTCACGGGTGAGATTTTTAGTCCAACTGAGAAATGCCTAGCAGGAGATGTGAGAGAACACACTCATTTACTGATCAACTACCGCTGTGATGCCTCAGAGCAAGGCAGTGATCCTAATTATTCCAACCAAGCTAGCCACCAGCAAACATTGTTGTGGTATTAGCAAGCTCCTCCTAAGTGTGCTTGCGTATTTGCCATTGCTGAAAACAACAGTCTGTGCGAATTTTTTTGGTGTACCTAATCTTTTTTGTGGGTTTCTTCCCGCTAAAAGAAAAAAGCAGTTGAAACAGGGAGCAATCTTTGGATCCATGTTAAACAGGGAAACATGCATCCCATTCAATCATTTACTGCTAAGGAGACATCATAAAACTGAACATGCAGTCGATCAAAAAGTTTATTTGTATGTGCCTGTTCTCACTAGCATCATTATACACATTCATATGGATGTGGTGAAGCAGGCAGAAGGTTGCTCATCTCCCTTCCCCTTGATCTTTGAAAAAAGATGCATCTGCACTTATTTTCTGTCTCTCCTGCCTCATCATTACTTCAGAGATCTGCCTCCATCTCTCTCTCTTGTTTAACCCGGGTTGTCCATCAAGAGCTCTGCTTTGATATTCATGTAGAAGCATGATTGAGATGCGAAGCAGAGCGTTGCGAGGTCCGAGGTCATCTTCCTTTCCTCGGTTGTTTCCTGCTCACCTCTGGTACCTTTTTTTGCTTCTCCTCTCCTATCCTATCCAATCTCTTCTGGTCTTCTTCCTCCTGTCTGTTGCTTCTTTGAGGTTGTATAACTGATTCAACACCTGTATCCCATTGTCTCTGGTCAGCACGACGTTGGCGTAAGGAATGAATAAAGGGAGAAATAATGGAAGGAAGGAAAGAAACTATTTCATTCTTTCACTTTTAAACACTTTGCATCTTTTGTTTTATTTTCCACTGTGTAAAATATTCTGTTCCTCGCTCTCTAGTCGGTTTCTTTCGAGGCATACCGAAGTAGCTTTGCCAGTTTGCCCGCAGCTAGAACTGGTGGGGTGAAAAGAGCTGGTACTTTGGCCTGAAGGATAAGTGAAACCTACTCCTAATTGTTGAACTTATGTGAGGCTTGAGAAAAGTTGTGACCTCCTGAGAAAAGCACAGATTTGAGAAAGGACTAAGCCCCTTGATCTGTTTTTACCCTGGATTTGTGATTTCTTCCTGCAGACTAAACTAAACTGAACCGTTACCCTCTTTTGCATCACAGTGTCTCTGAGGTGGTGCTGTAATATTGTCTTTGTTCACTTTGTCACATATTTGTCAGTACCTTTAATCACAATGACAGCGAGAACATGCTGATGTGTGGCTTGGTGCATGTTTCTGAACAAATCTGGTGCAAGTCCTGTCCCAAACTGTTAGTTTACACCCACGCTGCAGTCCCACATACACGCAGATGCCCATTCATCTTTTTTACACACACTAACTCAAACAGATACTCGTATCATGCCATGCTAGTAAAGTGTGATGCAGCCATGGCCTTTTGAGGTCTTCAAAGTTGTAGGAGGACAAGCTGTGTAGACCTCTGATATGTGTGAGCTCCCCTACGGCCACAGCATTTGCACCACTGACCTTTTCAGACAGGCCCATCGCCGGCCATTTCTGTAAAAGCCAATTTCTAGTGATTTTATTTCATTTGGCCGCCCGGGTACATCCTCTCGGCTGGACCGCGCCGCCTTAGGCAAAGATAAAGCTGCGTTCTGAGCCCTGGGGGGATTCAGCCGCTGTCATATCCCCACCCTACACAGAGAAAAACCACTAACGCAACAACATAGGACAGGGATCAGCATTAAGAGTCACTTGTGGCTTGGACCATGTCTGTGCTTTGCATTGAGGTTCGGGAGTACGGCCAGACACATCAACTCAACCACTTAAAATGTTAAAACTGGCAATAAGAAAAAACAGCATTGCATTGTTCTCTGTTGTTTGACAACCAGGCCATATCTTCAGGGCACGAACCCTTCTGTCTCTGTGTTAGAGTGAACAGCAGTGGCAGAGGAAGGGAGCAGCGTGTAGAGGAGGCTTGAAATGGACTTCGCAGGACGTGGACCTAGAGAGGCTCGCCTGCAGCCAGACCATTTGGTATTTGCCCTCTGAGGGTCGTGCCAGTAAACTCTCAGAGGTCATCATGAGAGTAAGCATCCATCCCACACACTCCTACTCACTGAGATTGGATGAATATCACAAAGTTTTTCAAAGTGAGGGCTTTGGAGTGTCTTTTAGGTCTCTGTTGGTGCATTGAAGTGCAATAACCTCAGTAGTTTCATCATTGAAAATGTCAAATGGCAGGGTTCAAATGAGGCTTCTGGATGAAAGTTTAAATGTGAGAGTGGTCTCAGGCTCTCGTCGTCACTTCTGTTTTTTACTGGCACTCTTTTTTATTAGACGTTTCCAATTTTACCTTTTGAAACAAAAGGGAAAAAGAACATCTTGTCATCAGTTACTCAAGTATCCATTCACGTACATATAAAGACATGTGATGATAGCCCTAGTGTCATGTGTCACTCAAACAACATGCATCAGTCCATCTTGTTCAGCTTATTTTGATCAGTTTGTCAATCTTCTTTTTACTCTCCTAAAAGCTTGGTTGATGGTGCTTTGGATGGTATTTGAGAAACTGTCATGCCATCTCCTGCTGTATACAGTTTCATGATACAGGGATTAGGAAAGACACCTCTAACTAGGCTTAGATATTTTTGATAATGTAAACATTGCCCAACAGTTATTTTCAAACCAGGAATTAAAAAAAATGTTCACCAGCATATTGAATGAAAAGCATTGGCAGGACCTGAGCATATCCTGTAACACATGTTTTATAGGCAACCAAACAATATGTACACTATAGCTTTTTTGACTCACCACAGTTTCGTAATGATATTAAAGTTTTTTTAAATAACATAAAAGATTTCTGCGTTCAGTGTTTTTGCACTGTTGCCTCACTGTTAAAACAAGGAATCATGATAAACTTGGCAGATACCACTTTCCCTTTGTGGGATACAGTTCCCTGCTTTTTAAGAGTGTGCTGTGTGCATGTGCCCCTGCCCCACCCCACACAGATCATCTTTAAAAGTTTATCATTTGGAGATACCGTTCCAAGAAATATCCTCACAAAGTTTGGTGAGATTTTTTTTGTAATTTTGTACACACACAGGAATCAATACTCTTCTCCGGGTTAAGCCTGAGTTGTAGTTGCAATATTTTTTCATATGATTGTGGCACACAATGTGGTACATAGATAGATGACTTTTGGTAAAGGTAATTCGGTATTTGGAAATAAAGTAACAAACTTCCTTGTTGACTGCAAGAGACACATTCCTCCTTGCTTCTAAGGCCCCCACAGACCGCACACCAGAGAAATGCCAGGGAGATGATGCTTTTGCCACTTCCACCACTGCTGCACCTGTAGTTAAAGTCCAGTCTCTCAGCTCTTCTCCTCACCCTGCTGCTCTCCCTCCGTTATCATCATTCACTTTAATATCCAACCTGACATTAAATCTTTTAATGTTATCTTAAGCTCTCATATTTAACTCAGTAGTGATAAAAAACGTAAATGGGGACAGCCAACAGAGCCATGTTTAGATTAAAGTCACTTCTGTTGTTTTGAGTTTTTCAAATGGTAATTTGACAAATATGTTTTGATGTAAAAGAGGTTCATAGTATTTAAGCTGAAAACGTCAAAGTCTACTCTCTACATTTTGGAAAATACACTATTCATGATACTGATAGTAGGAATTTTTTCAGATTTTGTGTGTGTGTGTGTATATATATATATATCGGTCTCACTTTGTCTTTGTACCTCACCAAATATACCCTCTATGAGACTATGTTAAGATCAAATAACCACTCTAACTCAGCAGATGTCTTTTATATTTTAAACAATCATTCAGATACAAGCACTGCTCTTGTACTCACACACACACACACACACACACACACACACACACACACACACACACACACACACACACACACACACACACACACACACACACAGGTGCAGATCATTGTGCACACAGACATTGTGGCTTCAATGCAAACCTACCTATGTGTACACAAATGCAAATTTTTCTTAATTTAGAACCCATCAATGCACAGCAAATATTGACCAACCCTCTTCAACTGAGGGCAAATATGGAGAGTGCTGTGTTTTCAATGAGAGGACAGACTTTGTGGTTGTCTTGTGAAATCTATATAAGCTCTCAGCATTATTTGTAGTGAATTGTATTGAAAACATGGTACTATAATATATAATATATAGAACAAGGGATCAGAGTGTAGATCAGTTTTCTGTCCAGTGACAAACGTGGACTGTCTTCTCAGTATTTATCAATTTCCCAATCACAAAATGCGTTTAAAGTGTAACTGTGAAATGGATCTAATAGTGAGAACAGCTTTCTCTAAAAATGTTATTTTCTTTACTGTGAAATGGCATCTCTCAAAAGCTTTCGCTTCCCAGTGAAACTTCAGTTCCTGACAGAAGTCTGGGAGAAGGCGGTGACAGAATTTCCTTGATCTTCTTTCCTTGGGACTCTTGTATCAGTAGTACCTCAGATGACAGAATTCTCAGTAGTTCATAACACATTCAAAATGCACGACATGTTGTGATCTTAATAAAAGGGTTTGACTCTCACTTTTCCTTGAGTAGAAAGTCTGTTACTACTGTTCCTGTGCTGCTATCGCTCCACGCACCTCACTGCACTAAATGTGTGGCATGTCCTCAGGAGACTTGTGGAAATCAGTACCTTAAGTAGAATTAAATTAAATATGGGAGCACAAAATAAGAAAGGTCACAGGACCTCGTCACAAGATCTCATTACTACATCTTACTTTTTGGGGGTCACCCTCAGCTCAGGATTTAGAGCCTCTTGTCCACCAATCATAAGGTTGTTGAATAATTGGAAGCCCTGGTGGTTCGATCCCCAGATCCTCCAGTGCACATGTGTGTCCGACATGCGTTGAATATATATGGTGTGTGTTATTGGGTAAAGGTTACTAGTAGTTCTATGAGTGTTTGTTAGGGCTAGAAAAGCATTATAACCATGCAATCAATAACTTTTTTTGACGTACAGTAACTGCTAAACTTAATACATCTTTTTAAAAGGCACTGGAGGGTTTGAGAAGAGCGCAGCCCATTCATGGTTTAAAGAATCAAACTCATTATCCCATCATTTGATTCTGAACATGTTCAGGTTAAAAAGATGTTTCTCATGAATCAACTAAATCCTTTAAAACGTCACCTGACTCATTGCTCCTTGTATTTGCAGCCACAGGTCAACAGTTGAATTTCAGTATCTGGAAAGATGACTCTTTCCAAGACTCTTCGACTCTTTCCAGTGCCGTTAGTATTTATGAACATGTTACACACAGAATTTATTAATCAGTGCAGACCCTTTTTCTTTCATACCAATCCTTATGGTGAAAACTTACAAAGTCCAATCGCATATCAAAAGGAAGTGACACATTAAACACATTGAGGCCTGCAATTGGTTAATAGTGCCAAAATATACAGTATATTTTGAAATGACTAGTAAGATATGAAAAATTAAGGAATGTGGCTTTAATAAAAGGTTGTTATGTAAGGTTGTAGACATGGGGGGGGCCTCCAGTGGAGTCAACACTGTCAGTTGGGGGTTATTAAAAAGAAAAAAAGTTTTGAGCCGCACAAGCTTGTAAGTGATGTCAATACGTCAATGAGTGAATGATGGTTTTGCTATTTTTTTTAATTCTGGCTTGAATATTTATATATGCTGTATCTGATGAAATCCTACCCCTGCCGCCAAAACAGCATCATTTATAATCCATGTGTGAACACTACAAATTACATAGAGTGATATTTCAAAGATGGAGTAGCCTGAGATGAACTTGTTTCATGTGACGGGCTCTGGCAGTCACAGCTGGAGTGATGACGACAAAAGCGATGCAGTGGCCCTTTACTGAGGGGCGTCCATGCTCTGCATACAGTTTAATGTTACATAAAATGAAATCATTCAACTACAGCAGACAAAGCTTGACAATGTGATTAACTACCTGGCGTCGACAGTGTTTGGCTCAGAGACACTTCTCACCTTTAAAGACAACCCGTGTTTGATCACACAAAAGAATATGAAACAAGTCGTCTCTCTCTTTCATGTCC
This sequence comes from Pleuronectes platessa, assembly GCF_947347685.1. Lineage (NCBI taxonomy): Eukaryota > Metazoa > Chordata > Actinopteri > Pleuronectiformes > Pleuronectidae > Pleuronectes > Pleuronectes platessa. Next base: position 7,966,621 of record NC_070627.1, on the reverse strand, counting down.
GTACAGTTGGAACGTTTCAAAGAATTCAGGCTCTCTCTCAATCCATTCAGCAGTGGAGCTATTCGCTTATTATGTTTCTCCCTGTGTGGCAGACAGGCGACGATCGCCTTAGGGCACGCGACCACAGTGTGTTCACAGATTGGACTTCATTAAAGTGCAGAAGATTGCACCGGACAGGGATCACAACCCCCCCCCCCCCCACACCCCACCCGTCTCTCTCTCTCTCTTTCTGTCCCTCACGCCGTCTCACTTGACGGACTGAACTAGTGTCCCGATGGCTGAAATTAAATATACAAGAAGTAAAATAAATAAATAATGTGGGCAGGGAAATTGAGGAAAGTTATCTTATTAAAACTTGAAAGAGGGATGGAAAAATGCTGAACTACCAATCGGCCAGATGGCCACTAACTGTGTGTGCATATGTTTACATGCAGGTGTGTGGTGCAGGTCTTCATAGGCTTGGAACGATGTATACTTCTTCAAACCTCATAACCTTGGCAATGTCCACAGTCACAGCTTTTCAATTTAGAACGATCTCCATCCAGATGAAGTTTTAGCTCAATAATAGAAATAGTCACCGTCAGCATTAAAACACCTGAAAACACATCACATGACCATTTAGATATGGTGTTCATGTGTGAAGCGCTGAAAACAGAAAGCAGATGGTTTATTCTGAAGTTTGATGCTTTGCTGCAGAAAACACAACAAAAGACACCAATGGAGAAAAGTAAGACAAGGGATTTCTTTACTTGTTTGTAAAAGTAAGTGTTAACAATGGTAGTTGATTTGATCAATAAGACCAAATCAGGAGGTGAATGTACAGTTGCTGTCTGTTTTATAGTTTCCATATGTCTTGGTTTCTGCCAGTCCAGATCAAAACGCAACCGTGGAGTTTTCAAACTAAATCGGGGCTGGCAGGATTTCCAAAAGTCCAAATGTGTGGACGTAGCCTGTGACTATTAAATGATACATTTCAAAAACTCCATTGTTTCAGTTTTTTACAAGATAACATTTATTTCCTTTTTGCAGACAGAACTGTTTTCAGCTTGAGGAGGAGGACAAAGTAATTGATACACCACTGATATAACTTTGAATCTCCAATTATGGAAATATATATATTATTTTTTTCCTGAAAAATGTATTAATCAAGTCCCACTAATTTTCAAGATAGTTTTGCCTTTATTACACCCCCCCCCCCAAAAAACATGTGATGACTCATCTCAATTTATCTCACGCTCAATAACCCAGGAGATGGTTTCTCAGTTTGTGCCTCTCACTATTTGTGTGTTTGGTTGGTTTAGGTCTCTGTGAGGATTTTGATGTGTGGAAACGCATGTCAGCGGTCCAGCATGCTGGATCTTTGATATTTCTATGTTAATGGAGGCTTGCTTTCTATGGCAGACTGCAGAGGGCTTAGTAAACATGTAAACAGAGTGAGGATGTTTGCTTGAATAAAATATGCAAGAGCTGGGTGGTCTCCAACAGGTTCTATTTTACATCTGCAACTTGTGATGTGGACAGACATTACAATACACAAGATGGGACAAAGTTAAGGAATAGAATACATTTTTCTGCCTTTCCTTTAACTTGTGTGTCTATTAGTAAATATTAATAGTGAATGAGATGGAGGAAATTTTGATTTTTAAGCCAAATTTGCATTATTCAAACTTTAATTAATTATATTACTTTAACCCACATTGTGACAGTAAAAATGTAGAGTATTCATGTTTTGTGATGAGCTACTAGTTAAGAAGCTGAAATCTTCTTCAGACTGAGAATTTGAAGGCTGCCTCGGTGCCACTGCAGAGCTGATAGAGGTAAAATTGTACATTGTGAGCAAACCTTGTGCATTTTCCTCCTACAAATATCTGAGTATGTTAGTGTGCTTGCAAAACTTGGTAAGGCATTTTGTGTGAATATTAAAAGAAAGGAAGTGAACATATTTGACCACAAAGCTGTTTATGAGCCTGATCACATGCAACAAGAATTCCTTGAGCTGCAAAGCAATGACAATTTCCAAGCCTGGTACATTGACCTGCCTCTCTGCAGAGTTCTATAGAGACTGTGTGCACGTCCTGATGAGGTCGTCATTTGAGGAAGAAATGCAGTGAAGTTAGCATCTCTGTTTTGGACAACCGGCTGCTGTGAGCCGTTCTTTTAAATGCCGACTCCTCCAAAGATGGTAAATGGTCTGTATTTATGTAGCTTTTCAAGTCTTGATGATCAAACAAAGCGCTTTAAAGTTCAGCTTTTTGCCATTCAATCCCAATGACTGATACATATATGTTGCACATATTTACACAAACAAACAGTTTTGGGACATGATCCAGGCATGTTTGATTACAAAAACTAAAAATAAGCAAAAACAAATGGGGAAATTGTAAAGATAATTTCAGAATTGCCAGAACAGAAAGGGGGTTAAGCTTTCGAAGAATTTACAAAGAAAATATTTTGTCATTTAAGTAACTTGCTGGGATCCCCAGACATGAGATACTCGTCCTTTCATGGCTCTCTGTTTTTAAGACCATTCAGACTCATGCAGATTAAATAAGAGCACTTCTAACTGTTTTTATCTTCTCTTCCCCCCGTGCTCTTGTTAGCATGCAGAAGACTTGCAGAGCGCACTCTGGCCTGGAGAGAAACGTTAACAAGGACAAGAGACATCAGAGGAGAGTGGAATAAAGGAAAACCTAATATATTTGAAGAAATGGTTTAAGAGGAACTGCTGCCTGCTTTATTTTTTTTTCCAACGACTCAGACAAAGTTATCTGTATTACGTGTCCATTTTACTTTCCCCTTGAATGTCTGGCAATCTGCAGACAGACTACCTCACTTAACCTCATGTATAATAAATGGATGCTGAGAAAATCAAAAAGGACGTCTTCCCACCGAATCTAATGTAGACCCTTTCCAAAACAGAGGATGTTGCTTCAGCTGGGATAGTTTGCATCAGAGTCCACCATGTCTTACTGCAGGGAGTTTAATTTCAATTTGTGCTTGGCGTTTTGAGCGGCCATCCCCATCCTGGGAGGTGTCTTTCCAACATCCTTATACATAATGTATAGGCTATTTGAAATCCTGAAAGTCCCAGTTAAGTTTGTCAGTTTAACTCATGAATAATTCCCACCTTGTTTTCCTTGGGCTTGTTACGCCTTCTCTCCTCTCAGATCCTCTCACTATCCTGCTGCTCTGTGTGTCTCTCCTCCTCAGGCACTTTCATGTGCATGAAATACCACACCTCATCTATCTCTCCCCAAACCTAGAACCAACAAAGTCTTCCTGTTTAGCTTTCTTCTCAAACCTTAATCCAGATGTTGCCTTGTACAGATGGGTATTTTGAAACCTTTCATGGTGTCCCAATGGCCAAAGATGTTGAAACATACTTGACCGGTTAAGCCCCCCCCCTGATGAGAGGAGAAGAGAAAAATATATAAACCATGTGGAAATATTGTTGACGTTAAAATATGAACCTCAGATGTGAGTCGTTTGTTTGAGTTTGTTATGATCTCTGGTGAGCACTGGCTGAAGTGTTAACTGTTGTTCTCAGTACAAAGAGTGTCGCAATGACAGGCTAACAAAGGATCTCTGTTAGTAGTGTAAGTGGTTAAAGAAATGCACATTCAGCACTAAGTCTTGATTTACTTTACATTCTCGCTCCTCAGTCGACCTCTCCCAGGAGTCTTAAAAAGCAATTCTGCATCAATAACAGAAGGACCGTCTTCAGATACTCTTCTCTATAATCTTAAGCAAGCCCATATTACAAATTGGAAAGTAATGGTACATCACACACTGCAAGATGTTATTATGATTATTGCTCCAGTGGCAGCAGCCCACTCACCTAATGTGACCTCATTAGGAAGCAGACGTAAACAAAATGGTGAAACTTGCTCTACCGTTGAGTAGAAACGACCAGATAATCTAGGGCAAACAATACTTCTTACCAAGGTAAAAAATGTCCAAATTGCTGAATTTATTTTTCTTTTTTATGTTGAGTTCTGTGTCCACTTCAGCATGAGTCTCAGCCCCTCTGCCCCCATTCTGTTAAACCTGGGAATTTTTTCTGCCTGGTGGACTGAACACCCAAGTTTTGTGAAGCCAGAGGAAAACAAAGTGTGAGTAAACGTTTTGCTCTTTCAATCTTCTCCTCCAGTCAACTTCCTTTCCTCTATCCAACTTCTTCTCCCTCTCTCCCTCTCGGGTCTCAAGGCCATCCGGCACCATCCCTGGACCCAACAGTCATTCAACCGCCCACTCAGGTGGCTCCAGCGGGGGGAAATTGCAGCCATGCATCACTCCCCCGTAGATTGACGATAGAAAAATTCCATTACAGTCTGTCACATGTATCTGGAGAGATGTCCCAAAGAGGGGAGGGAGGGTAGGCGGAGAGGAAAAGAAAGAGGGAGTGGGAATGTTTAAAAGAGAGAACAAGGGAGTATTTTGATAAAGAGTGTCCAGCTAGGGTACAGACATGATAAAAGGGTAATAGCTGCAAAGAATGGCCATTACAATGTATCACTGTCATACCAGCAGGACCAGAGCAGCTGCGGGACTATTTGAAATGATTCAGCTTCTCTCTCCAAGGAGCTGTGACACTGGGACTATGACTTTAATCAGACTCGAAACCAGCGCACATTAACACCACATGCAGGCGTGCACGTGATACAAGTGCACAGAAGAGCACCCGCTAGAGGAAAATCATCCTCGCGAGAGACCATTCCTACTCCATGTGCACAAACGTGTTCCCATGCGAACAGGGCTGTGAGATATCCATTACAGCATTGCTCCTCTTATCAAAACTATAATCTCACCGGTGAGAACGGTAATAAAGATATACATTAAAAAATGATCTGCTGGCGGTGCTCATTTTGTGTCTTTTCATACAATTTGGACTGTAAAAAGTTATTTTTAGAGGCGCCATTACCTTTCCCTCAAGTTCCAGCACTATCCTAAAGTAGCTGTGCAATTCATTAGTAACCAACCGCTTAAAGTGAATATTGCAGGGACAACAGAATACTATAAGCAGTTTCCACTGTACTAGAATTTTGTCCAGAGGCAGAGGCAGTGCAATTGAGGCGACCGACTCGCAATTCTCTATTCAGGAAGGAAAGAGGATATATAGAAAATTAATTTGAATGTGTATTGGGTTTACTGGATTACATTGCAGATGGAATTTAATTCTTCCTCGTCAAAAAGCACATATCAGATGTCCACAATTCTCTTTGCCTACAATTGCCTTTATTATGTGATCATTCTTCCCAGGACAAATTATATTACCTTCGCAATTCATGTGTATTGGACTTTGCGTTCCACATATGCATAATTCAATTTTTTAGATATGTGGATATCTGTAATATATTTTTTTATAAAATACTCCCTATAACTGTCCGGCTGTTACATTATATAAATGTGATATTAGATATCCAATATAACAACTTTTCCAAATATCATTACATTTGTTTTGAATATCCAAAAATGCTTGAAATCCGTGGGATATCCAAACTTTTCACATACTATTAATAGGATCCTGCATCGAGTTTCTTTCCTAACCTCATTTTTAAGAGTGTGGTCGTCCTTCCTTTCTTCAGATTGTGTAATTCCTTACCCTCAAACTCTGCCCTCTCTCTAACAGCCCCTGCTCGTGTGTAAATTTGCTCGCCCCTGCTCAAAGCGTTTAATAGCTCGTAATGGAAACTGTAAGAGGATAAACAAGTGCTCCTGCAATGAGGCAGATTTTATTGGTCTATCTAAAGCCTGGCTGAGAAATTTTCACAGGGTCAATTTCTTAAAAATCGGGAGAGCAGAAGTCTGAGAACAGAAGTTTCCTGTGCACACTGAAGCAGCCTGAGCACAAGAAGGACTCAAGTCTGAGCCATTAGATCATTAATTTACAATCAGTAGCGACATAATTACACCTGCTCATTAAGGCAAATGTCTAATCAGCATCATGTGATGGGAACTCAATGACATGGTTAAGAGGTTTAGTTGTTGTTCAGACCAAACTATTTGCTTCCCAGTTTGGTTTGGTTTGTTTAGGCCGGTGTGGAAGAGGACGAGTAGAATGAGAGAACAGAAACTGGCAGACTAATTGTGAAAACACATTTTTTTGGTAATTGTCTTATTTCCGATCAAACGTCACTTTCCAAAGAGCATCTATTTTCATGATATGAATATGTGCTCAGAAACTATCAAGAACGGTATTTTTCTTTCCATAGCTTCTTAAGAGACACTTCGCTTATGATGAGTGTATTGGAGACAATCACTCATCTACAGTCCTCCTTTCTAAGAGTGTCTCCAGTTCTGATGATTCCTCTTGGGCTTGAGAAGGCTTGTAAAATGGATTATAGGATATTAAGCCTTAATATACTTGAGAAGGCATGTGTCACAATAACGGGATGTATCAATACCTGATTACATCATTCTTTTGATCATTTATTATAGTTTTAACAGGAAGAAAAGCTAAATTCTTTGTGGCACAGATTCAACTCGTTGCTTGAAACTGCATAAAGATTCTGGTCCATGCCGACGCGATGGCAGCTTTGTCACCTCAAGTAGGCAGTGGCATTTAAATGATGCTCATTTGGAATGGCCCGATGTGCAACAAGAAAATATTCTCCACACCATTACACCACCACTGGAAGCCTCAACCTATTTGCACAACATACAGTAATTTCAGTTTTCAAATGTTTGTGTCACTGCAATAGCGGAGCTGCTTGTCAGATGGTGCACACCCTTACACAGAGGAGACGTGCTGTTTGTGAGAGACACTGTGCTAAGTGTTTGTCTGAAAACCAAGAGCACTGTTGCCTCATCTTGCTAAAATTTTTTTTTCGTTCCTTGGTTGAAGGGTTTAAGTGAAAGAAAATCTGAATGATGGATCTCCTTATACAGCAGAAGAGTTGAAGCCAGCTGTTTTTTTGTTGTACCAGCTAGTATTATTGCAGAAGTTTTATAAAACCTACCAGTATGAGCTGCTGGAGACTGGGAAGTAATGTTTTAAAATGTACATGATGTTTTAATCATGGCTGTTGAATAGGGTTGCTGCAATAGTGTGTGCTACATTGTTTTCAGGGTTAGGGTTAGGTGGGGACATTTCCAAACTGAGGTGTCCCACTTTATAAATGTTACATGAATCACATTCACATTTAACATACAGAAAATCAAGTTGCTTTTATCTGATGTGCTCTGCCACTTTTCTTTCATATTCGACCCACATTTCTTGAGTATGTATTCAACTGACTTTTTTTTGGCACAATAGCTACATCAATCAGAATTATCCCCACAGGAGAGATCACAAGAGAGACAGGGGAAGAGGAAATGTCTCTGCTATTAAGAGATGGACGTCAACTCTGAGCTGATCTTTCACCTTCTTAGATGTGTGGTTTTCAAATGCTGTCCTGAAACGAGTGTGGATGGAATATTACAGGTGTTACGCTGCGACTTCTGTTTTCAAAGCTGCGGTGAGTCGATAAGATTTTACTGACACCAGCATCAACATGCTGACCCCCATCTCTCATTCACTGTCACAGAAAAGAGCTGAGGTGAACTACAGCACAGAGAGATGGACGTGAAGGAGAAGAGATTAGCTGGACAGGGAAGGAGGCAGTGGTTAAAGGAAATGACAAGGGTATTCTGGCCTAACACTACATATTGCAGATCATGTGTTTGTGAATATCACCAATTAATTTAGTCCACTTAGTATTTGTGTTAAATTTAGCTCTTTATTATGTTTTAATAAACTTAATGCATTTAAACCCAAATGCATTACACAGCAATTTGAAAGGTTTAGGTTCAACTTGTATTCTTAACTGTATTACCAATTAATGCATCAGTGTTGTAAATGCTTTTGTAATTTTCCTGAATAACGACAGATTGAAGTATTATATAAAATACAAAATCTGTCGCTAAATGTGGTTTCTCACCTTTTTTTAATGCTAGCTGTGTTTCTTAGTGTTTTTTTTTCTTCTTGTAATCAAAACGTGAATTTTTGGCAACACAAAGTGTGACCTTGTGTTTGTCTAATTTCACAGGTCACATCCCAACAACTAGTACTACAATCCCAAAGGAGATTTTTTTTTATCTCAAAATGAGCTTTTTGTTAAAAGTATTACAAATATTAAACTAACACACAGAGACATGAAACCTTCTATGATCAGCTGTTTTGGCTCATTATGCTCACTGGCCAACACGTGCATGTTTACAACTAGATCAAATTCAGCTCAATACAGCAGCATCTGTGTCCAGCATTGCCTGCCGACTGCATTTTTTATTTAAGCTACTTTTTGCAATCATGAGAAACACTGTTTATCATTTACGATCGATAGATAATCTCCTCAAAAACTACAACCAGCTTTATCATTTTGAAAAAGCTTTTGATTCCGGGTCCTTCGTGATTTCCATGATCATTGTCTCTGTTATCAGTGTGTGTACGAGGCAGGAAACATTTCGTTGCTCTGTTTTTTTTCAAACTAAAGAATTGCAGGCGGTTTATCAGGCAGCCAAGAGTCAGGCAGGAGCAATCTGGGTTTGTAGCGTTGATAACAGCAGCAACTGAATATGACTCTAGAACTGCATATAAGTTTAGAGCCATCACGCCTGTCCCGCTGTAGTTCCAGAGTCTGTGAATGTGAACAGAGACAAAGACACCGCCTCCCCCGCCCAGACTCTGGTTGTGTTTCAGCGTCTGTGTGTCTCTCTCAGCACTGCGGGAGCCTTTATGTCTGATGATGAGGCAGATGACAGGAGAACAGGTTGAACGACTAATGGCCTTATAAACAGCTGGGGTCAGCATGGGAGGGAAAAACCCGAGAGACAGACAGAAATGACAGCTATTTGGACAGGGAGACGGGAGGAGAGGCAGACAGGGATACAAGAAAGAAGGAAAGGTATATGGCCTGGCAAAGAAACAAATAATGACTGCAGAGAGGAAGGACTGGGAGGCAAGACTGGTGACAGAGAAGAGGAATAAACAGATGGATAGGACGGCACACACACTGTCAATCAGTGTCCATGAAATCCTACCGTTTCTATCTTAATGTAGCGTGTTGTGTAAGTTGCTGATTCTGTGTAGAGACGGGCGCACAGACATATTTAGACAGATAGAGAAGGAGAGAGAGAGATGATGAGAGGGAAAGATGGTTGGAGGTAATCAGACAAGAAAGTAAGAAGACAGACACAGGGGTAGACGGATGAAATCAGATCGGCTGGGACCAGACAGAATACTGCAGAGGTACTGGGTGGCAGACATCAAGGGGCGTTCCACCTGCTGAGGTCCTACATGAAGGACATCTCCTCTGTGTGTGTGTGTGTGTGTGTGTGTGTGTGTGTGTGTGTGTGTGTGTGTGTGTGTGTGTGTGTGTGTGTGTGTGTTAGTGTGTGTGTGCGTGCGTGTGTGTTTTAGTATCAATGCACGGTATCTTGTTTGGATGTGACCCCCGTCGTGTTTACGCTCCAGTGTTTGTTTATCTGTGCTTGTGGGTGTGCATCTTTGTGTGTGTGTGTGTGTGTGTGTGTGTGTGTGTGTGTGTAGTGGCTTATCTATGCAGCGTGAACTGAATATGTTTGCACCAGATGCCAAGGAATGCCACATGTTTTAAAACAAACAAAACACATACACTAAGCACATAAACAATGAATGGTGCTTATAGTTACATCTGTTCATCCACTTCAATATCATTTCATGTTGCCTTCCCTCTCTCTCTTCTACACCAAGTCAAACAAGCGTATTTTAGGCCACGAGAGAGACGATGGAAATCCGTGCCGCCATCACACCTGATATAATTTGATTGATTCAGTTCTAGAGACAATATGTATTTTGTAATGTAATTACTTCACATCTTCTTGCACAGGGCTCAGCACAAGCTTTGCAGGAGTCTTCTGTAAATGAATCTTGTATTTAATCATAAATGTCAATCATTACAACAATGGTTCTCAAGCTGGAGCCCTAAAATCTCAGTTTAAGCCAAAAGCTGAATTGAGCAGAATTGCGTCTGGCAGTTTGACGTGTCACTAGCGTCACTAATTTCTGCGTCGTATCCCAGTGTTTACTGGAATAAGTCCATCAATAGCGTTATTAGATCCACCTCTCCTTTTCCCGATATGGCGAGTCACAGTGTCCTCTGTAAAAAGGAAGGTCTGAGTCATAGACGCTATTTCAAGATTGACGACATGACAGCTCCCCAAAAGTAGAGTAAAAGTGACCTGATCGTCCCCTGGTGGCTGGATGCAGTATAGGTCATATAACCTTGCCTCCTCTTTGTTAGTGGATTGGACAAAGTAAATGAACACTTATATTAATAATAATAATATTAAATTTGGATTTGATAAGTTATTTGATGCTATAAAAACTAGGTGAAAAATGATTGGTGGTACACTTGCGTCGGTAAGACCTCTATAGCGTTGCTCGCTACTGCACAAAATCTGTCTCCAAATGTTGTCATTGGATGGCATCATTCTTTTCAGGGATATTTTGGCTTTTTGTACAGTGGGAGGACGCAGAGATGCATCCTCCATATTAATATAAACTCTATGGTGTGAGTTCTAATTAGGGATGCACCGAATATTCGGCCACCGAATATATTCGGCCGAATATTGCAAAAAAGGCCACATTCGGCCACATTCGGTATCCGGTAAAATGAGTGAAAAACAAGGCCGAATATTAGCGGCGCGTTTTAATGACGCAAGCAAACAGCGTCTAGTGACGCGATAAACGTAAACAAAGATGTCCGCGAAGAACTATAAATTAAAAAGGGTCCGTCCGATCCGTCCGTCCGTCATTCCGAAACAGACTCGGAGAAGCATACTGAGGCCATGATTTATAGTTTTACGAGCCTTTTTGTTGTGAAAACAATTCACCGCCAGAACAGTAGATGGCGAAACGAAAGTCGAGCTTAGACAAGCCTACCTCATGAGGTATATAGAATAAGTCCACGCTGGTTTATTTACGTCCTCCCGGCTCCTCACACACAGTGAACGATGGCAACTAACAGAAAAAGGATGTTGATGACGCGACAGTTTTTGCTGAATAAAGTGACACCCAGCGGGTCAAAATGCTTTTGTTATTGTGTCTTAACGCAGCGGTTCCCCGGTCTTGTTTCCAAACTGCGTTGCTAATTCAACAGCTGCAACAGGTTGAAGCTACACGGAGGCAGCTAGCTCCCCCCAGCTTCCACACACAGTCAGCACGGACACCCGATACTAGCTACTACCAAGTGTTTGCTTCTAACCTGACGGTGTTTGAGAAACAGTGTCATGACAGCCGTGGGATTAAAGTCAGCGGGTTTTTGCGCTGTTCCCACCGCAGTTAGCATGGTGGCTAGCCCGCTAGCCCCGTTATCAAAGTTCGTTATAACCGTATGTGACCGTACACACATGCTGTAAGTGCTCTAACCAGCCACCGTCAGCCGGACAACGCCGCTTGCTTAACACACTTGTCACATTAATCATAGAGTCGTAGTTGTGATTTTGGTTTATTGTGATGTAGGGAATGGAACAGGAAGTTTCCATTCCGAAATGCTGGCGTTAGCGGACCAATCACAGCCAAGTGCTATCCGTGGGCTGTCCGTCATTTCGACGTGTAGTTAGAAAAATGAGAGCTGCACGAAAAGCTCTCCGAGGAGCCTCGGAGAGGCACGGAGAGGGCGTTCCACGTTGGAGAGGGCGGTCCTATCTGTCCGTGTCCGTCAAAACGGAGAAGCATACATTGGCCTTAAGTAGACCTATGGCTTGATACAGGCACAGTTGTTTTGTTTTAATGTTTTTGTCTGTAAAGCAATTTGGGTTGTCTTGTCTCAGATGTCAGTTTCTTTCTGATGACAAATCTGTTCTGGTCAGGGATATGTTATGTACCTGTAAGTGTTTGATGTTACAAGCACACTTGCTATTTACCTCAGCCTTTACATTATTGTTTACATTATAGCCTACTGTTACTTAGTAGACTTGTGCCAACTTTTGCACTTTTTTGCACAACATGTCAGAAATGTTAAATAAACATTTACTTTCTTTGAAAATCATGTCTATGTATTTTATTTTTGCAAATTAAAAAAAATAAATAATGAAAAACTTAACAACCACATTCGGTATTCGGTATTCGGTATTCGGCCAAGCGTTTGATTATTATTCGGCTTCGGCTTCGGCCACAAATTCTCTATTCGGTGCATCCCTAGTTCTAATGAAAGATTAACATCAGTGCCCTGATGATGCTTGCAAGGCTGTGAAGATTCAGGTTTAAAGGGTTTATTCAGAGTGCTGAATGGGACTGTGGTGATGTTTTTTAAATCTCTGCTCTTGTGATGACCTTATTGTGAAAGTCTTTACTTTGATGGATAATATCAATAGCACTATTTGTCTGTTTGTTTGCTTTGTTTTTGATATTTCTTTTTCGAACAGGAAAGCAAGGAAATTGATGTAAAATAACTGTTTCAAATTGTTTCAGACCTTTATCACATAATCTTTGAATTATACACTAATATATGAAACAGCCTTTAGTATAACCTTCTTTCAAATGATTACCAGTCGCTATGATCTAAGATTATGGTACTTATTTCTGGAGCTAGGCAGAGATGAGTCTGCAAATAACCAACACAACAGATATTAAGTGTAAAACTGATGCGAAATTACACATCAGCCACTGAGTTCTGTGAAGTTTATCTCAGTTGTGAAAGGCCCTTGGCAACTAGGCGAATGTTGACTGACTTCCATTTTTGGCTCAGAAATCCGTGCATCTCTACTCCGCCATCTTTCTCGTCTTGACCAGCTCACCACGACTCGGAATTTCAGTACCAATTTAAAAATGCTGACTCACCACTGCGAGGGTAGGATGGCCCTTAGGCTCTGCCATTGGTTCACCTCTATTCATAAGTCAATTCTGGGTCTGCTCTCAATATGTGTGTCTGCATCATGCAGACAAATACAGGACAATAGTCTTTCTGTCCTTAAGGACTTCACATAAATACATTTATTCAACTTATATTTCTGATTTACTTTGGGATACACCAATCTCCAAAAAAGTACAACTGGACATGGTTGTAGGTCCGCGAGTTGGAAAAGGAAAGCACCTTACAAGAAAATGCACTCCTGGAATATAATGCCAGCTCCCAGTTACCCCGGAGTGAGTCTATCGACAATCCAATGCTGGGTTATTGTGAAACACCAATCTCGTCCCTAGACTCTGTTAGTGGTGGAGTAATGTGTCAAGATGCCAGTGGCTCTGCTTGAGCAAACCTCTAAGGAGGGTCTTTATTGACTCACAGAGGAGCCCAGCAAATTTGCACTTTCAAGGCCCTGCACGCCCACAAACGTATTTGAGTTACTTTGGCTGATTGGACCTCGGGTTGAAATTGGGTGAATCTATACTAGGAAATAACTAAAAACTTCGAAAAATCCATGCAATAGAAATAAGTAGAAAAGTATAAGCTGTCTTTATCTGACAGGAAAGACTTAAATAACAGGAGAGTGAGGAAGGTGTAAGTCAAGTATGATGTTTACAGTTGGTGAGTGTGTGTGAACACCGGAGTGACCTCAGCACAGCAATAAAGCACTATCTTCTAATCACTCCTGTCATGAGCTCCACACATCAAACTTCCTGACACATCAGCTGTAACTTTATGTCCTGGCTCGGATATTGTTGGTAGACATGTTGGACCATTGTTTACAAAAGCAGCCAATGGAGTCCACCATGTCTCAAAGAAGATTCTTCACATTTGTGTAAAATCGTTATGCAGTTGTACCGACATAATTTGGTGACCCCCCCTTAAGAGGTACAGAGTTCAGTTCCCAACACTATTGTGGCACTCTGCCTATGCAAAGTACAATGTAATGTGGATACAATGCACTGCTGAACATTTAGAATCGCACACATGCTTTTCAGCAAACACTCAACAAAAAGCAGCAAAAATATCAAAATGTGGATCAAGATATTTAGAATTTATTTGTTTTTCATACACCTTTCACTCAGAAACCCACATCTCTCATGTGTGAGCTGCCACCGCCTCCTAAACCAGTGAACATATCTGATAAAGACACAACACAACGAACCCAGCAGCCATTAGCTCCCTGTTCCCACTGCTGTCTGCTTTGCCAGGGATTTACTGAAGCCCCACTGTATTGTCTTGCCACAAATGCTGCGAAACATCTACATAAACAACACATGAAGTCCAATGGCTCCTTTCACTGGCAGCTCAGAGCTGGCCTGCCTGCCTGCAGCCACAGTGTACTGGCTGTGTGGTGGCTCACTGCTGGGTATTATCTCCTCCACGTCCATATGCCTCTGTGATGGGCCGTCTCTGGGCTGTTTGTCGGTGTCTCCCTGATTTCCCCCAACATATATCTTTCCCCTCCTCTCCCTTTGTCTTCTTTTCAATGTCTTTCTATCTCGGTCTCACACACAGACCAACAAGGCCGGGTGACAACACACTCAGCAGTTATCCGTCTCTCTGCCTCCTTTCATTCTCCGTCTTAAACATTCACACACAGAGTAACAACACACAGCACAGTGGCTCCTCTTGAACATCATTCCTCATTCCTGTGAAACTCTGCTAACTGAGGGGCTGTTTTTATTTAGATCATTTGAAAAACAAGCAGTGGAGCTGTTTTTCAAAACACTGTCTTATTATAATTGCACACATGCTGTAAAAGGATAAGACATTTCAAAAGCCAACACTTAATTAGTTAAGAATTTTCTGTTTAGTCAATTCCTGATGTATTTTACTAATTTGTGCTACAGAGTGCCACTACTGTCCAAAACCTAAAAACACATGAGTGAGCCACATTGTAGAACCAGGTGACATCTTCCTTTAACACTGTGAATATAGTATGAACCATTGACTATAAATATACATATATATGGAGAGAAAGAGAGATGAACAAATTGCCTGCTCCCAAAAAATGCATCTTGATTGACGGTCATTAATTCTGCCTCCGCCATGTTAGTAGCTGGGATGTGACCTGAACCAAAGAGTAAATATTTTTTTTCTCAAAGATGATTTCTGTCATTTATGGTTTATTTTTCACACGGATGTTTGTTCAAATGTTAATCTTCAAGTAATCTGTAGGTAATCCCCAAACATTTATTTGCTGAAAATTGTCCACAGCAAATGTAGGTTTCCCTTTCTTATTAAAATAAATTAAAACTCTATATTTGTGATCTGTTTTGTAAGGTTTTGTATAAACAAATGTGCTGAAGTCGACACAGAGGTGGGAAAAAAGGAAAGTTAGTCACTGGAAAGTTGCAAAGTTTTTATTTCAACATAAATGTAAAATAAATAAACAAGGAGCAAGACTGAGTTTGTATCTCCTGCTGACTTGATAAGTCCTGCAACATGTGGACTGAAGATGATGCCAGCACAGGCAGTCACTCTCTGCTTGGGCTGTTACGACCTGAAGCTGTCTGTCTGCGTTTTTTCCCCTTCTTAGAAACCTACAGGGAGGTGTTGGGAAATGCGCCTGGGATATAGTGCCTCAGGCTCCTGGTTTGCCTGCAGTGTCAGTATGTGTGTCTTTCTATGTGTTTGTGTGTGAGTGTGCGTGTGTCTGTATGTCCATGTCACGGACAGCGGTGATTGATGTGCTACCTGTCCAGCCTGATTAATAACACTCCAGGCTGATGTCATGAAGCATACTCCAGCAGCGTGCATTCATGCATACATACAGACACATGGCAACTCAACCAAGTCTGCACACATGATGTTGATTCTTCCTCTGCTATTGCAAACACGTGAAATACAAACAAACATTAGCATAATATACTGTATCCACCCAGGCATGGTACTGTAGCACCCATTTGCCAAAAGATTCAGTCCGCCGCTGGAATAGTAAACAACAAATTGGTCTCACTATTTTAGATATCTGCTGGGCATCCGACCAAGTTAAACTGAAAGGAAAATAGAGCATTGGAAAAAGAAAAAAAAAGGAAGTATCACATAAAATAATCATATTATACACAAATATACTATTTTTGTTGAAATGTATTCTCATTAATGAAAAAATAAGAATAGTAAGTTTTACAAAATAAAACTCATAATATTGGAAAATGAAAAGCAAAAAAATTCAATTGAATTAATATTGTTAAACTTTGGGCTAGTGATCACAGAATACTAATAAAGGATTCCTTTCTGTTTCATTCTTATTCTGCCCTTGACTCCGTTAGGTGCTTCAGTTCCCTCAAGCTCTCCTCTTCACCCCCTCATCGGCAGCACAGCTATCCTAAGTGATAAATAGGCTTCAATTAAGGGCCTGCTTTGTAGACTGCAATGTGTCATCTCTGCCTAGGTCGCCTTAACATTTATTCAATAAGGATTCAGCAGTGAGCAAGAGAAAGGGAGAAAAGACAAATGGATCTGAAAGATTCCACGTCATGTTCGTCTGCTATCAGGGAAAGAGCCCCGCAATGATTATTGCACTGGCGTCGCCAGCGCAGTTAAGCGTTGGTGTTGTATTCATCAAAACAGGCTTGAAGGCAGCTCAGTGTGATTAGGTTATTTCTTGGCTAACTAATGACTATTATTCTTAATGACAGGAGATTCACTGTGTGTCTGTGTTTACTCTGTAAACAACCTCCGGCTTGTTCCACAATGAGTTTTGGTGCTTCTCCCGAAAGGTAAAGAGAAAACTTGTAAATTGAGATTTGATGCTTTTCCTTTTTCACACAGATACATCTTACACTTGAATTAGGTGTTGGTGAGATACCTAATGGGCGCGGTATTTGTTTGTTGCCTTTTTTTCCTTTGGAGACTGAGGCAAATGTGTCAGTGATGCCGAGCTGAAGAGAAGAATGAGGGTTACCTGTCTCTGCTTTGGCTTTAAAATGCTCATTACTGTGACATGGTGCAAAGCAACGCAGGTCACCTTGGAGAGAATTGCTTTTCTGTAACATTTGATTAAGGACCCACTATGTCTTGTGCCATTTTGAATACCATGAACCTCTGTTTAAGCCGAGCCCAAACTGACATTTCAGCAGAGAAAGCACTGTCATACATTTATGGTCTTATAAATATTGAGAGCCATCATGAGGCCCTTTATCAGCCGTGTTCTCAGTCTGAATTTGTAACGGTGGAATGGTCTGATATTTTAATCACAATAAGCATTTGTACAAGCCAAACATGAGAAAGATGTTTTAATTGAGAGTAATGTGATTTAGATGAACTAAGTCCTGCTGATTTTTCTGGCGTGTGTGTACGTTGAGTGTCTGTAATCCTCTAAAGCAAATGTCCGAGTGAAAGGTTCTGGACTTTCTCCGGAGTTTCTCGGGCTAGCCTCCTACGGACCCCATTCTGCAGACATCCTCAAGAATTAGTTTTGTAAACCGGCCTAAGTGTGTGTGAGTGAGAATCCCTCTGCTAGTTAGATTAAATGAGGGTCCTTGTAGGTTGTTTCCTGCCAAAGTAATGAAGGATCTCCTCTCTGTGAAGAACTTAAGAGGAGAGACGGGAAGGGGAGGCTAGGGGAGTGTAGGGGGAGGAGTTGGGCAGGGATCAGGTAGTGGAGTAAAGTAGAAGAATGGATCGGCGCAGAGGTGAGGTGTGGAATTAAAAGAAGACAGGATAGTAACAGGGGATGAGAGAGGGAAAAAAATAACTGAGGATCTTCACCAGAGAAATCTTCGATTGGCTAATTTAACATGAGCCAGCACTTGTCTTAGTTAGTGCTCTTTGTTCTGAGAAGTTGGGTGAGATGAGCTCTGAGGTCTGCAGCATTCATACGTATATATATAAGAGTGGTGAAAGCTCTGTATGAAGTGTCGAACATAATGCAGCACCTTCATCACTTATAGCTGCTATAGGGATAAGCTATGCTTCTACATTTATGTGTGTACTCCCGGGATCAACACACGACACCTTACAGTTTGTTAGATCTCAAGACGCGTGTGTAGGTACGCGTTGCAAGCGAAGCACTAGTCACATTAAACTGCAGGAGGCTTTGATGTACTCATTTCATGCCTCTAAATTCGTCCCAGTGGATCCCGTCGCTCGGGTTTCCACAGGAATCACAGCCGAATGTGTGAAGCCACATTATCATGTTATGACCACGTTTCTGGCACCAGGGGCTGATGATTGGTGACTGGAGGCTCGGCGGGGGGGGGGGGGGGTCACAGAGCTGTCAACAGCCAGCAACACCTTATGAGCATGTAGGTGTTTGTATGTTCCCGACTTACAGCACGTACCGATACGTCTATCAAACTGTAATGTGTACTGTGTTCACATAGTACATGCGCTGGTAGGTGTTGCACTAAAGTCACGTGGAACGCAGAGGCCCTGTCATCTCATGTGAATGTGACATCTATATGAAACGGCCTCGGCCAGCATGATAACGATGCCGCACTTACACAACCCCTGTCTCCATTTGACAATGTTAATTGGTGGCGTTTGTTCAGATTGGTCTTAAATAAGGGCTTGTGAGTAGGTTGACATAACAGAGCTGAATTATTTGACACCTCACGGCTCCATGACTGTGTATGTGCGTGCGTGCATGTGAGCGAGCATCGATGCACTTGAAATATCATTCAGCCTGGGTTCCCCCTGCCCATCTGTTCTCTGCGTGTTCCACTTGCTCAGCTTGGCTTGTTTTTGGTTGCGTGTCCCCCTGCAGGCAGTCATTTAAAGACATGCATCCATGTGTCTCTCGCTCACCTCTGCTGGATCCGCTCAGGGTGGTTCGGCTCTGTAAGTGAATTGACCTATGAGCACCCCCTCTGTGTGGGCGTATTTCCCAGAATGCTCGGTTTGGAGGCAGTGTTCACTGGGCACCTCATTATGTTGGAAGAGAGGACTCAAGGGAGGAAGACAGGTTTTTGGGAGCAACATCCCTGCTGGCTGCGCTTCATAGACTTTTCTTGGCAGACGAATTTGTGTTTTGTTTTGTTTTTCCGTAGTGTTTGTTTTTCTCTCCTCTCACTCTCGATTGCATTGTTCCATAATATTATTATTATGAATCTAGCATTTTAATTGAGGGTGGTGCCTCTAAGGTGCGATTCAACCCAATTTAAAATGGTTTCATGGCAACCCCGAGGTCTGTGCTCAGTGTTAATTATGTGAAGTTCAGCTCACAATTAATGAACTTCAATTGATGAAGGATGAGCCTTCTAGCATCTTTGGGAGCATTTGTAAAACACGCACATTTTAATAGATGTTGCTTGGTGAAGGGGTCACTGGCCAAATGATAATCTCCTGTTTCTGGGAACAAGATAATCTGATGGATAAGTATGTGTAGAAGCGGTTAATTTCAAGTGTCTTTGAGGTTTAGGGTATTACATGCCCAAGGTAATAGAGTTGAGTAACAAAATAGAGTTTTATGCTGGAATAACATGTGGTTTATATTGTTCTCTCACTTGAGACATGTGCAGTGTATTCAAATGGCATCTTTAAACACACCCTGCTAAAAACGAGGGATTCAAAGCACACATTTGATGAAGTGTGTTTATATACTGTGGAGACCAGACGAGAAGAAGCAGCACACAGTACAAATAAATATGAGGGTTCTGGCTGCAAAACAAATTCCATTTCACAGACACTGCAGTTTGCTGTTTAATTAGATTAAACCAGTTCAGTCTGTTGAGCTCCTCTCCCAGTGACGCAGACCCTCCAGTCTGACACTGTTTGTGAGTTCCTCAGTCTCCTCATTGGCTGTAGTCCTGATCCAAGAGGTTAAATATTCACAGACAGTGCTAAAGTTCACTGTGCGGTACTGTGAATAAAGAAAACCTGTCGCCACTCAGCTTTCTCTTTTTCCTATTTCTCTACCAAAGTTAAATAAGTAAAGTTTATCAAATATGATTTAGAGATAGTATTAGACATAGTTAATCTTAAGAAAATATCTATATGTGTGTAGATAAATTCTGTATGTTTACATTAAAAGTACCTTGAAGATAAATACATCTGCTGTAGCAGTAGTAAGCAAGGTGAAGAGTGAGTCTGCCCATTTTGTTCCGAGTTTCTTCGTACAATTACTGCTGTTGGCCAGAGTGATGAACAGTGACAGAGGCCAGGGACAACCATTCTGCTGAGATCATCAGTCACCACTGCCTTTACGGACTGAGGTTGACAGATTAATAATATTGGCTCTGACATTCAGCATTTTTATGGGATTTTAGAAACTTTGTTTTAAATCCATTTGTCAATAAAACGTATTAAGTTAAAAAAATCACCACTTTGGCTCCGATGCAGCCACCGCTCTCCGTCTGCAGCCACCACTTGAGCAGACACCCACCTGAATCACAGAGTGGTGTGGTATAAATTGTGAATGTGTGTGTTTTGCACGCTCTATTGAGCGTGGCAGTGAGCTGCTGGTTCAGGCACACTGCTCTTACTCTTTCTGGCTGCGTTTGTGACCTTTTACAACTCACAAACATCCCTCCAGGAGTCTGTCATGACCCCAGGAACATGATAGACCAATGAGCACACCTACTGAGCTTTCAGGTAAACAAGACCTAAAACTATTTATTTGAATGTCTACAACCTCGGCATTCCGGATTAGTCTTGCAAGCACATAAAAATGTTTGGCCTTTGACTGCATGTATTTTTTGAGAAGAATAAGGTGGAAAAAAAGGTTTATTTGTGTCTGCTACACAAACCTCGGATTTCAATAAAAGTGTGAGATTGCACAGCCCTGTCTCGGACGTTGCATCCTCAAATAACTAAATTTATTTTATTGTTAAATGATTCATTTAATAAATTGTAATCCTAATTATTTTGTGGTTAAAAAAATATCCATTAGCTACATTATATTGAAAGGCAAATTTTAATGAGGGACTACTGGGAGTCACTGGTAGGAAGTCTCACACACCAGAGACTTCACATCCTGATCTTTGGCTGTTTTTTGGTAACAAAGTGCTCCATTGTAAATTAACACATTGTGTCTCAAGTCACTTTTCTGTATAAAACCAAATCACAAGCTTTTTCTAAACTGTGAATGTGACAACATAACCAGTGTTTCCCATTAACATCTCAGACTGTAATGGCTCTTCAAAGTCTTATTCATCCTGCTGGTATGATCTGAGCATCACTTACAAATCTCACAATGTTACACTGTTATGCCTTTATTCAACACATTTACTCAACGTCTGGTTTGACGCAGCAGCACCCGTAATCCAAAACAAATTTCTCCCAATGGAGACAAGGTAACCCTAAAAAAAAGATCTCTGTTTGGTGCTGTTGCTTTATTGTAGGGCTTGGTTATATATATAGATATATAGATATATATCTACACTGCTGTAACTCTCTCTCATAACATCTATGAAGTTTGAACCATCCTCTACAGCCAGCCCTTATGAGGCATATGCTTTTGCTGTGTATGCTCTGGAGACAGGCAAACCTGCCCTCTATGTGCACCTGGCGCACAAAGAAGAATAATGCATGCGTGTTCATAACATTAGAATCAACGCTTCATTAGCCCAGCTCCCCCATCTCTTCATCTGTGACACACATAAATCTCGGTTGTTTGACAGATGTTCCCCCAGTTTCATTTCTGCAGTTGAGACATCCAGAGATGCAATGAACTCTTTTTCACTAATAATTCATTTATTTTCTTTGTTGCAGCAGAACATGTCACCCAGCCTCCAGATGCAACTGCAGGTTAATAACACTTTCATGGCTGACCAAGTCGATTAGGGCCACGAGCAACCCATAATGAAACTCGTATGTGTAAATTACTAAAGTTAAGCATTTACGCTTCATTAATAAAAATAGAGTAGCTGTAATGAATAACCTCATAAATGTCTGGTGCTAAAGTATAAGATGAGTTGTTAACCTAATTTAAAGAAAACATTCCCACCTACTTTCCATACGTAATTATGACAGAGTAGATCCTGTTGCCGTCTATTAAGAAGAACTGAAAGAAGTGGGTCGCCATGGAAGGTGACAGGGGTTTGAAAAAAGAGATCTATGAAAATCGAAATCCCACGAAGAGAAAGTCAGTATAGAAATTATGGTGATCGATGTTAGATGATTTCAGAGCTCTTTCTAAAGCTGTCTTTGGATTTCTGCAGTTTCTGAGGGTGTGCAGGACTACAACAGTTAACAATTAGTGATTACAAGGATTATTTCACTTAGCACGTATTTAATGTAAGACTAGATATATTTTAAGTTGTCTCACAAAAACCCTGCAATCATCATGTATAGAAGGAGATGTGCCCCTGGACAATGACATCTCAATTTCCCCAACTAGAGAATCAGCCATCGTTGAAACACCCATAGCTAAACACATGGTGACTTTAAATGTTGAAGTCAGTTGTCACTGTGACCTGTGAATGAAGGTTTCAGCTCCCCCCCCCAAAAGATGGAGCAACCCTGTTTGTCTCCTGTGGGAACACAGCTTCTCTCTCATCAGCCTTTTGCAGCTCACAGCGTTGGTGCTATGGCAACAGCACAACAGAGATCGGGGAGGCAGCTCAGAGAAAATCAGTGAAGAACAATGAAGCATACAACAGATAACATCTAAAGTCAACATAGGTGCAGAACACAGGCTGGAGATGGAGGATCAGAATCAGAATCAGGTTTATTGGCCAAGTAGGTTTGCACAAACAGGGAATCTGACTCGGTAAAGTGGCTCTCAGTTGCTTACAAAGAATACACATCACAAAAACAAACATAACAAAGCAAAACAAAGCAAAACAAAACCATACAAACAGTCCGAACAGTGCGACGGTCTAAGAAAAGAAGTGCAGGTGTGCATATTACAATTATCCAGTGAGTCACTTGCTATCGCTGCTGGTGACACAACATAGATCATGTCTTACTGAAAAACGATTTGAAAATGGCAAATATACATATAGACTTCTTAGGAAATGTTTTACTCATGTTATAAATCAAATCTATAAGGGAGTGTTCAAAGCACTTCTGTAGTGGCTCGAGTCTATGTCCTTTTTAATGTATATTTGTATATGTATTTGTATATATTATGTGGTTGTTGTATGATTTGGGTCAGAAATATGGTAGATAGAAATATTGTTAGAAGGTTAATGTAAAAATTTGTACAGACATTCATGGTGCTCAGAGGACAGTGATCCCCAGGCCTGTCCTCTACCTAATTTTCAGATGATTTGTACTTAGTCGAACAACTCAAACAAATCCAGTTTATTCTGGGATGGATGTGATAACATGTGATCAAAGTTAACCTCACATTTATAGGAAACAAGCAATTCCAATATGCAAAGTCTTATCATGAAAGAGAAACAAAATAACACTTTATTTTTATGTTACCAAACTCAATGAAAGTTAATGTTTGAAAATATCTGTCACCTGTGTTCACATGGGCTGTTTGCCTGAGAAGGGAAGGTTTCATATGTTCATGTGTGAGTATGTGTGAGCGTGTCGTACATAAATACATGACAAGTGGTGGAAGAAGTGCTCCATTTTATTTTGTCTTTCAACTGATAACACTGACTTCTTCTCTCTGTGAGGCTGAACATCACTTAAGGCCATCACGCTGTATTTATGAGTCTCTCTATCCATGTTACACCACTCTGTCCCTCATCCACCTTCACTCATTGCATTGGATTTAATTGAAATGCCACCATGAATAATACCAAATGGCCGTGGTAGAGGGACATTTGGCTCATTTCCACATTTAAATGTCCTCAAATGAGTGAGTGGCAGCTGGGAGGATCAAGTGTCTTCAAAATGACATTTGCCTTGAAAGAGGCAGTGGTAGCAGCAGCTTTGGAAGAAGGGGCTGAGACATGTTCGGAGTAGCAATGACTGTCTGAGTGACGGAGGAGCAGAGGAGAGGGAGGGTGGCACTGGATAGCTCCCTCTTCAGATTGTCTCCTCAATGCAATTTATTTCTAAGTTTGATTCAGTCTAGTGGGATCCGAGCAGGCCATTGAGCATAGAGGGAGATACACATTCCCTCCCCCTCCAGGCTGCCCATTCGTCGAGATTTGGCTTCCCAGTGTTTAGAGACTTGTTAGCCATCTTTCTGTGGGGGGAAATAGGTGGAGGTGAGGAAATGTGCCCAGTGTTTCAGTCTTTAATGTTTTAAAAATAAATCGCCCTAATGCATCTCATTCAATTCACTGCACGACAACTGGCAACGAACTTTCAACCTGGTCTCTCAGTGATTATTGTACAGCAGCCCAGCAGGTTCACAATGGTTTGATAGTTTCACGTTAGATTTCAGTCGTCACACTTTATATTATGATTATCGTTGCACTGAGCTTTAGAGGAAAGAAAACTGAATTTTTTTAACGTGTTGGTTTGCATGTTAGCAGCAGTGGTGTAGTGAATGATAACATGCTTAAATAAAAGTACTAATACTACATTGTGAAAGTACTTGCAAATGTTAATTGAAAGCATATGTGTATTAAAATAAAATAGAATTAAATCCCTCTAGTCCCATGTGACTATTATATTTAGTATTTTATATCCAACTGCAATAATTATGTATTAATCATCTGATTATTTTATCTATTAATTGATTGTTTATTTGTTTTGTAATAAAAAAAAAGGAGGAAATGCCGTCAAAAGGGTGATCAACAAAATACTTGCAAATTCAATGCAAGTTTGTGACAGTGCAGCCAGACCCATCCAGTCTGAACCTTTCATTCAATCACTTACACACACAGCCACTTTTGTCAGGCCCTTGCGCTGGTAACGTTTTGTTGTGCTTGTGTGTGTGTGTGTGTGTGTGTTTCTTTATGGGGTCAAATCAGAGGTACTGTGTGCGTCTGTAAGTCAGATTTTACCGACTGAAGAGACAACAGAGATGCAGCCAGTGTCCATGATGTGGAAAATGATTCAGATAGCTCGTTTTATGGTTCACCTTTATAATGTGTTTTCGCTGTGTTAAACTTACTGGTGGGGCACATTTGGAGGCCTGCACAGAGGGTTGATGCTCTTTAACATGGACGTACATGTTGGAAGTGTTCCCTCTTTTGGGACCCACTTTGTGTCAATGACCCTTTTTGGAATATGTAAAGTAATCTGCTGATTTCCTCTTTTGGTGATGGAGATCGTAAATCTTATTCTCTCTGCCATCTACTCTGTGAGTGTTTGTCACTAACAGTCGAGTAGAAGACACGTACATGCATCTGTTTGTTTGCATTTTTCAATACCGGGATAAATTGCGCGATGGGCTAGTAATCGATTTCCATACCATGACTCTGGGATATCACTACAACACTATTGTACAAGTAAATGTTGCTGTATTCACAGCACAGCCGTTGACTTTAACTCAAAGGGATATTGTCAGGTTGCAACATGTTTATAATATCAGTCATGTTTCACACTGTCATACTGGCACAGCTCAACTGTGAACTTTGAATTTAGTGAAATCATTGAGTACATTTTAGATGCATGCTGAACATGTTTTCAACCAATAGATTGATATTCACAATATTCCATAGAGCTGCCCCTAAATGGCTGCATTAGATGAGAAGCATTACGTTTAACAGTAATATGTCAAAGTCCTTAATCAAGTCTCTTTTAATGACTTTCCTTTCTGGCTCATCAGTTTTTCAATTGACTCTTAATTTTCTTAAAGGATTATTTTTTATATTATGTAAATGCAAGGAAATAAACACCTAGTGGCAGACGGTGAAGAAAGATGATTCCAGTGCTGCCTCTTGATTTACCATCCCCTGCTACACTGACTCATATATGTTGTCATACATGGACATAAATGTATGTGAAGCATTAGACACACACACACACACACACACACACACACACACATCCACAAACAGGCCTTCATTAGTTGCTTTCTCCTCATTGTTTACCCTGGGCAGAGGCAGGGATGCTCCACTGGTTTTCACATCAATCTGCCACAGCAGTAGCATCATCCAACTCTCTGCCTCTTCTTCCGTTCCCTCCCCCTTCACACACACATGCACGCACGCACACTCGCATGCATGCCAGCAGGAATGCATATATTACACAAATACAAGCAAGATACTCAAGCAACACTTTCTGTCCGTTTCATTACTCACAGCAGCAGTGGCACACTCACACACTCACACTCACATTCAAGCAAAATGCTCTTAGTCCTGCCAGCCTGTTTGTGGCAGATGGTGGCAGACCCACAGCTTCTGGCACTGCTCTGAACTGCTGGGAGGGAAGTACCAGACAAATGAACAGGTGATGGAAGGAACCACTTATTAAAAATTGAGATTTTAATGGAATTCAACAAAACAGAGGCCTAAAATGTGGAATAATATTACAAATATTTGTCTTCAATATTTGTTTTACTGCATCCAGATAACCAGCTAAGTCTTATTGGTGTATTTCAATTTTGCAAGCACTTGATATAATCTTTGGACAGGTCGATTTATTTGAAAGGTTTTAAAAAGGCTCTGTTGTTATGTACGATTTGTATGCCAGACCTCATACATTGTGCAGCAAAGTTAGCACAACTTGTGTCCAGCCAAGTTTTAAATTACATTTTGCAACTTGTTCACTCGTTCTTTTTCCACTTACTCATAAAATCTTAACTGCTAAAAGTGAAATTGGTGTCCGCAGCTTCAGAGTGTGACCGTTGTGGTTGCGAATAGGACTAAAAATGTTCTGTGGCTGCACCGGTGCGTCTGACATTTAGCAGGTCTGTCTACGTGTGCTTATGTGTGTAGCTTTATTTGTTATCCCCACCAGCAGACCGCGATGACCTACCCGTAGCCTGACTCTGATTGGATCTGACCCTGCTATGAGTGAGGTAAAAAATAAAGAGTGTGTTTATGAAAGTGTGTCCAGTACAAAATTAGAGAAAAACTGTGCCCCCAGCCCTGAAACACCCAGTTCAGACACAACATAATCAAAGGAGGTAACCGCTCCACCACCTGTCTCCCCTATCCCCTGATAAAATGTCTAATCCTCACCCAATGTCTTCAGCAGAGATAACCTAATCGGACTCTGAGCTGGAGCTGCAATTTCAATAGAGAAAAAACTCTTTATCTACATATTTTTTCTGTTTACAATGTGAATGGAAACAGACAAAAAAGGTCATGTTAGGACACAAGTTAATAAAAGGGCAGTAGTATACATAACGTTTTATCCTGGCTTTATTCATTTATAAGCTCAATAGTTCATATCTATTGGAATCCAGACATGTTGAGTATCTTGATACATGTTCAGTATCAGTAGGAGGCCTAATTGAACAAAAAATACGATGATGTTCTAGAATAATCTGTGTGTAATTGTGTGCATTCGTTTAAAAACCCTTTTATTTTTGTCATAGGAATGATATGGCGAAAAACATTAGTTCTAGAACTGGAACCAGAGAATGCATACCTCCAACAGGGCCAAACACTTTTCCTTATGTCTGTGTAGCTTTGATAATAGAAAAAAGAAGCAGACTGCACCAAGTTGTATAACCTCATAGATCTCAACACCATAAATATGTCAACTTTTTACATTCTCAGTCAAACATTATATGTCCTGAAACCCAGACCCTCAAAATGCCCTATTTTGTTAAGGAACGGGATTTAAAAGTAATTACTGGATCTTTTTCCAGAATCGCACCAAGATATATTGTGTTCTTCCCCGACCCCTGTCTCATGAGTAATGCCTCTGACACATAAAGACATATCCTTCTTAGCAGAGGTAATTAGAACATAGATATGTTTCGAATACCTATACTCTGATCTGATTTTAATATTTTTTACTCTCACAGCTCCAGTCGCTGTTGTGTTCAGATATACTAATTGATATTCTAATTGATGATTATGTTGACCACTCACGTTTGAATTTAGACTGTGTTAATGTGAAGTGGCACACCTTTCAAACCTAAGGACAGGTTGACCTTATGATATGGAGTCCTCGAGTGGGAGGGATGATGTTTATTTGTTTGTGAAAAGGGCAGCTGGAGATCAACAATAATGGGTCTCCTGCTTCCTCGATTAATGATACAACGGCACATTTGTAAAAGTCCGGCTGCTGAGCCCAGGTGAAGGTTTATTCAATCACATACAGAGATTCATGTACTCTATTGTTTTTAATAGCTGATGTTTAGCCTCTGCCCACATTTGCATGCAATGTCTTTCATTGTATTATAAACCACCATCACATTTTATGAGTTTTAAGAATCCAAAAGGAGATTCTCTGCCTTTAGACGTTAGAGTAGCTGCTTTGAACGCCTGGACTGCAAGAAGTTCAGGGCAGGACAAATGAAGGATTAAGGCATTCTAATCCCCAAGCAAGGCAGTTAGCTCTATGTTTCCTCACTGGAGATATTTACAAGCCATGAGTAGAAGTGAATGTGAATGTGTGGATCTTGGTAAATATTACATGGCTGCAAACTTGAAACTGAGAGAAAATAGCAAAGACTAAAGAATAGCAGAGGACAAAAGAGACGACTGCATTAAACCCTACGCACAGAGTGCAAACCACACAATAATGTTAAAAGATCATGAAGATGGTTTTAAATGTGCATCCATTTGGCTCCTCTGTATTGAGGCCATTCCAAAAATCCATTCATCCATCGAGGGTCGCAGGTGGAGCTGGAGCCAATCCCTGCTGACATTGGGCAAGAGGCAGCGGTACACCCTGGACAGGTCACCAGTCCATCTCAGGGCCAACATACAAAAAACCATTAACAACCACAGTTAGAGGCTCCAGTTAATCTAACCCCATTCTGCTTGTCTTTGGACTGTGGGAGGATACGATAGTTCAAAGAGAAATCCCATGCAGACGTGGGGAGCACAGACAGACCCAGGCTGAACTTGGAATCTGAACTGGAAGGCAATAGTGCTAACAAATGATTAACTGCCCTGTTTCATTCCGTCCCTGTAAATTATTCAAAAACAATTATCCCACTAACATACATGAAATGCACAAATTTGTTATCTTGTCCCCGCTATCATAATTAAGGCATAAGCATATTCCCAGAGTTGATGTCTGTAGCTGCTGTACTCATTATACCAACACGCCCTGTGCAGCCAACTATTTAACACAGTGATTCAAAAAGATTCTAGAAGATAAGAACAATTTTAAGAGAAGATACGGAAGTTATTCATATCGTGGATTTGGGCATTTTGTTATAAAGTAATTAGTTAGAGGAACCAGGGCTGCTTCTTTTCTCTCTTCTTTCAGTTTTTGAAGTGAATCTGCAAGATGTAATCTACATTTGAGAAATAAACCCATTATTTGTACTGTTGGACGCCAAATGAGGTACGTCTATTAGATGGAATATTCACGCCGCACCTACCTTCCTATCAGGAAAGATGATAGTTTGCTTCAAAGAAAAAATAATATGCCATGTTTATAGACAATATGTTGAAGCAATTGAGGAAAGTAATTGTTGGGGCAGATAAAGACAGAAGAACATTTATATTGTTTGTTAAAACAAGTTCTGTCTGAATATCGGTATTGAAACCAGAGCCTCACATTACTCTCTGTCACTCCCCACTGCAGTTACTGTGATTTTATATCAGTGTTTAGTGCAGTAGGTGCTGTCAGGCAACCAATCAGTCAGAGAGTTCTGCTGTTATGGTCCTGCTCTGACATGTTGTTCTCTGACCCCTCCCCCCTGGATGACCCTGCTTAGCCCACGTATATCACTCATACTGCACTCATACTGATGGACGTGGGCACCGGCTAGTAGATCACCCTGAGTTCAGACACCCTCATTGACAGTGTCTGAGTGGATGGCAAAGAGGAATGACCTGACTCCATCTTTACACGCTGTACCGCGGTTACCTGCCGTGACAGAGTGGCTGCTGTTATTGTCGGTGTGTCATCGTGACCCAACGTGGACCTGGAGTCTCCGACCGCAGCGGGGAGTGACCACAGGGCTGGTTTTAGAGAGGTTTGTGTGTTCTAGTGTCAGTGGACAGATTTTATCGACTCAACAGAGTTACACCAGTGCAAGATGAAGTCCTGAAACTTTACAAGGGTGTAATTGAGATCAAGATACAGACATAGTTCTCTTGCGCACTCTCAGAGTACTCGTGTAATACAATTGACTACTGACTACTCACCCTGGGTCAGATTGTCATGTTCCGTTTGTCTTTAATATTTACACATTGTTTGCTAGACTCCTCCAGTTTACATTTATAATGACACTGTCATGCACAATCAGTATTCATTGGTATATCCATCAAAGTATAACACAAGTAATCAATGAATGGTCATTAAATTTAAAACGTAAAAAAACAAAAACATGGTAATTCCATTTTTTTTTCTTTTCATACAACATTGGCACAGCGTGATTAACTTTTTAACTGACATTGTTTTGCTAATCCTCTTGTCGAAATAGAAATCAGATGATGCTTGGGCTGAATTTTGTATTAATCGTACATATGTACTCCTCAATACATTTCGCAGTTTGTACTCTTGTCACTCACCCTTCACCCTGAGACCATCAACTATTTCTTTACGCCTACAGTCGTTCTTTCCCCTCTGGCACAGTTAGTGAATCATTCTAGACAGCTTTTTAAATCACACAAAGCTCTTAATATTTTTAATGGGATATATATATATATTTATATATGATTGATCAGGTTCTGTCAGCCGAGTGTAGACAGTTTGTCCGGCCACTTTCCTCTCCGCTCCTCTGTGCTGCTGACAGACAGACAGACAGCTGGTTCTGATTAGAAACGTCCAGTGAAGGTCAGAGTCGATTTGTAGTGAACAGACTTAACATTTCAACAGCACTTACACCCTGCTCACGTCTCTCTCTCACTGTGGACTCCTGGTCAGACTTCCAATCAAAGCTACGTTCCGCTGCTGCAACAACTGAACAATGCGACAAACTTCCTATGTATTTTATGTGTGTGTGTGTGTGTGTGTGTTTGGTATGTGTAAATTGTATATATATTTTGTATATAATATAATACATGTGATTATGAGTACTGAGTTATAAAGTGTTTTTCAGCCTGGGCCCTATGTTTGTAAATTTATGTGTTTAAATGAATGGAGAAATGTTTGGAATGGGAGCCGTAGATCGACTCCGCCAGCAGCCACGATGTTAATCTTATGGGGCGACAGTCCATTTAATGTCCAATAAAAGTTTTTTATCTTCGACCAATTAAAAGGCGCATATTGTTGTTGAGTCCGGCAACGTTACATATGTCTTACTCAATAAGAAGTACTTGAATTCCCATTTAAAGCTAAGGCTCTTTCTTCACAGTTTGCATGGTGTATAAACTTCATACAAGAGTGTGCTTGTGATAAATCTTCCTGCTTTGACAGTATCTCTCAAATAATACGAGTTCAAATCCTCTCTACAAAGAGGCTCATCCTCTAAATATGCTATGCCTTTGTATTTCATAATAAAATTCCCTAGAGAACGTTTTTGATATTCAGAGCTGTGTGATCGCTGTTTCTCTATCATGTTCCGTAGATACAGACGGCAGCTGGCAGCCCACTCCCGTGTTTTCAATAATTGCCATCTTCAGTCAAGGTGTACTGCAGTTGCCAGTGTTGTGGGTCTGACTGACAATGTAGCACATTGCATATACACTAAAACAATCACTGTCATCCACCGTGGAGTTGCACCAGGGAGACAGGCACCAGATTTCTCACCACACTCACAGACTCTCAGCTCAGTCTTATCTTTAAAAAAAGTCTCATCAGGAGGTCTTATCCTACTGGGTCTGCTTTTTGATGATGGGGGTACAAGAACCTTTGTTTCATCACTTTGTTTCTTCAGTAGAAACCTATGATATCTTTCTGTCACAGGGCCACAGTCTGTTTTTTGAATAACTCTATAAAAGTAGATAATTTTCTATCTTTGTATTATATTAGTTAGAGTATTGATTTTAAAATGTCTTGATTTATATTACTGTTAATATTTGTCTGGTGCCACTTATGAATGGGGATGTCAATAATCCTAATGATAGTGGTGATCCCCTGACTTTTCTTATGCAATCACAATCAAATTTGAATTTGTTCTGTGGTTTGGTTTGGCTATTATAATGTCCTTTAGCTTAATAATATATAATAAATTATATTATTTATATTATATTTTATATTAAATTCACAATGAATATTAAATCTGTACCGTGATAGAATAGAGTCAGCTCCACAGCCTCACAGTCATTGGTGCAGGATATATTTTGTACAGATATTCATGATTCATCGTCATGCTTAATGTCTCCTTTAACATATTATATCAAAATCAATTGTTTTCTTGGCCTAGGTTTTGAATTACAGGTTATCCATACAAAACATGGCAGTGTGATTTGTCTTTATAATGCAAACGTGTCTGCTGGATCAGTGTGAGGATTTACAATTCAAACAATGGGCTATACTAATTATATGCATCTGAATTCAAATCCCTCCAACTACTCAATGGACATCACAGTTTGTCATTCCTCACGTAGCTCGATTATAATTAATAGTGTCACGTACACTGATGAATGAGACAGTAAGATAATTGAAAATTAAAGAGATGCAGTTTATAGCACGGAAACCACAGGTGTTGATACCATGCACGAATAAGATTGAGAGCAAAACTTAATTTAAATTTAATAGCTATTGAGTAATGCTATTTGATTTGTTGATTTGTTGCACCGGTTTACCTTAAGATAAATTTAATTAGTAAGGCCTTTCATTTTCTTAATTTATATGGTATTTTTCCACTCTTAAGAAAATGTATAGCGCTGTTGGCTCCCGGTGACTGCATTAATTTTGTTAAATGGTTTGGAGATTTATTGAAAAGCACGTACTTTGCATGAATTGAAGTTTGCTGTAAAGATTAAAGTCATAGAACTAATTATAATATTCAAGGTGAAAATGGAGAAGGGAAAGAAACTGTAGGCCATCCTAAATCCTCGATAGCACCAACCTAAATGTGCTTTGTCTCCTGTTTTAGGAGCCGGCGATGCTTTAAAACTACAAAAACAGCTAAATCCATCAGTGGAAAGCACATGGATTTTTTTCCTCTTTAATGAGCAACTTCAAAGCAAGCTCAAAAGCACTGTTTAAGTGTCCTTCACACACAAAAAGCATGTTTATTTGGGTTTGCGCTGTACACACACCTTGTTTACGTTTTATTTCACTGCAGCAAAATGACATCTTGAAGGATAGCAGGATTTTTGCTCGTCATAATATTGCTTTATCACCTCCAGCACCTCAAGAACAGTAAAGGTGTGATTATTCTTCTTAGTACTTTTTCCAGTCTACTCTCTGAAGGAATGCACTGTGGTTACGCCCCCTGACCTCTTCTCACCACCCAGCAGCTCATTTCCTGTGTCCATTCTCGTAGCAGAAATAACACACATCACTGAGTGTTGTAATTGCTGACACATTGGAGCTTAATAGGCTATCTCGGCAGTATGGATGTACTGGTAACACCTTTTTCTTCTTCCGTGCCACGTTCTAATGTCAGCTCAACGGTGGGTCAGGGCATTCGATTTTACAGGTCTACAAACTGTTTAGCTTCTATCTGAAGGAGTCATATGGATTGTGAGTCTTATATCGGTGCTGCACTGCATCAACCCATTTAAAAATCTATAATGAATGTTTGGTTTTGTTGCTTGAAAAATGACATAAATCATTAAAACATTATTGTAAAAGCTGCTTGTTAATTGTCTTTCCATAGATTCAATGATTAATCTACAACTCCTTTCTCTTCTATTTGACATTCTCATAATGAAATCATAGCCAAAGTTTCTCTAAATCAGCTCAAACTGCAGTGTAAGGCCAATAAATGGGTGTAGTGATTCAAGGCTCCCTTCTGTCACATGGGGCATTGGTAAATTCACAAATTACATTAAGGACACTAATCAAGAATATTATATAAATTAAACGAGATATGCAAGCCCTTTATACAAACAGAGATTTCTGGAATATTGTATAGATTCACTCTATTAACAAAATTGTCATATTAACACAGCTGATGCCACATATGTGTTGCATGTTCATCCGAAGTCAAGAGGATGGTAATGAATAATGTACAGTTGATGGATACAGTTCCTCATGGTAAAATGTACTCGGTGGTTTAATTTGAGGATCAGAAGGCTCGTCTCTACTGGAGGCGTCATGTACATTAGTTCATGTAATGGTACCACCACATCATTAATAATTGCTTCCAGCTGACATGGAATGAACTAACATTTCCCGGATCTTGTGATAAAGGCTGTGTTTCATACTGTTCTATAAATCCCTTGAGGACATCATCTTAAGTTTTAAGAAGTCTTTCTTACACTACTACTTTTTCTTGGAGATGTTAGATGAATGTGGGAGAAGGGAAGGCATACAGCTATTCGGTCAAGCCAAGACGTTTGACTTATATCTATTTGTAAGAATAAGTAATGTTTCCTTTGTATTCATTGCTGTGCAACCTGCTCTTGTATCACTGTGTCTCTGTGTTGAATAAAGGAGAAACACAAAGTGGTTTAAAGAGATTACCACAGAATTTAGTTATCTTGAAATCTCACAGGAAGACAGTTTGTCTGCAGTTGAATCTCACAGAGAGGACAGGTGGTTTTGTCAGCTCTGGTCTCCAGTAGGTGTGGCAGGACAGATTTACACTTTCATAGTGTTTCATTGTATATAATATTGAAATAGCCTTGATTTTTTGCGTTGTGAGTTTTACAAGATGTAAACTTTCCTTGCATTTTGACGATATTGCATCACATAATTAAGTGATGCGTATTTGTCAGCCGCACATTTCCTGTTGCCAATCTTCCGTCCTACC
Organism: Pleuronectes platessa; assembly: GCF_947347685.1. Classification (NCBI taxonomy): domain Eukaryota; kingdom Metazoa; phylum Chordata; class Actinopteri; order Pleuronectiformes; family Pleuronectidae; genus Pleuronectes; species Pleuronectes platessa. The sequence goes on along the minus strand of NC_070627.1, from coordinate 7,932,064 downwards.
ACATCCCAAAGGTTTTATAATGGATTCCGACATGGTGACTGGGGAAACCACTGAAGTGCTTGGAACTTATCGTCATGTTTGTGAAGCAAGTTTGAGATGACTTTCACATTGCAAAAAGCAGTATCAGGCCTGAAGTAGCCATTGGAAGGTGGTCAATTGTGACATATACTGTTCAGCAACTGTACTCAGATTGTGTGTGGCATTCGAACGATGGAATATGTTGTGGACAATCATCTTCATGCCTCAGAAATAATTGAGACTCATCTGATCAGGCTACTGGGGACAATTTGCCTAATTTGGGGAAATATGACAAACGGAATGCCTTTCATCTTTGATCAATGGATACAATCTCATAGGATGTATATGAATATATTGTATATTCAGCAAATTAATATACAATCATTGACACATGAGATTAACAGGCTTGCAATTTACAAAATTTTAGCAAATGACAAGCAACTTGCAAATATAAATAATCATGACAATCTAGATCTTGATATTTTTTCCATATGTAATTTTCATTTATGTTGAAAGAAAATTCTAGTGTTGAAACTCTTGCCACAACAAACAGCAGCCCCCCCCCCCCCCCCGCTGCTACAGTGACCAATGCAATCTCAAACATAGCCCTGCAGGGCCATTAGCTACAACTTGTTAATCTGGTCCCATCTTCCACCTCCTCCAAGAGGGTTTAGATTGTCTTTTGATGTGGACACCAATCTTCTGTGGTATCTGGTCAGAGCAGTAAATGGCCTCGTAACCTATTTACAACTTTGGTAAAGGAAATAGTGTTAAAGCGAGGGGGTGAAACATTTGGAGGTATCCTTCAGGAACATGTAGGTTTGTACTGTTCTACTCAGAAATATCCTACACCATGGTTTTCAAGTCAGTGTATGTGAGACTGTTCCTCCTGCAGTCCAGAGTTCTGCTCTTGGCTGACAGGATTGATATGGTTTACTGATGATGTAGCCTGTCCATCAAAATGACAAAAGCTTGACACAAAATCGGGTTTTCCCAGATGTTTTTCTAATCACCAAAGTTGTAAAAGAATGGTTATCTGAGATGAACCAAGACTGGGATGTCAACTGAGTTTATGTCAAGTTCTTCATGTTCTTCAAGTTCTTCCTGCCTGCCAAGGATGGTTTGGGTTAATGGTTTGACTTTATGGATATTTTAACAGGTTTTGGGTTGGATTTCTCCCGGTGCTGCGGATGGTCAGGCGTCACTCCACACAGCTCTACAATAAACCAGTATCATTTTCATATCATTATGGGTTAAGCAGGACAAATACACTCAATACAGTTCTATGTACAGTGTCTATTTTGTATACATAACATTACGTTACGGAGGGTATGCATCGTCAGTTTTGCGCTTATTTTTTTCTGGACATTCTATCACAGTGTATTTCATGACAGTAAACAATGAGTATCAGAGGACTCTGACTCTGTCCCGTCTTTCACTGTAATTATGTCTCACCTGCTTATCTCATTATCTAAGGAGTTGTCACTATTGAGAAACTTTCCCACACGGCCTCATGTGAGATAAAAACAATATTTTTCCTGATTCTCATTAGGAGCAATTTAGCCGCACCACCAGCACAATAATAAATGACAGAGGAGAAAACACACAATTAGACTGATGGTCCGCTAGGAAAGCAATGACACTCAGCTATTTCATCTTCTATATTTAGGCGCTGTGCTTCACACAGATGTCACAAGAGAACTAAGAAGACCCCTGGGATGTGGATTCGTACATTTTGTGTGTGTTTGCACGTGTGTTCAGATAACCATGTGTAAGTGAGCAAAGACTGCTCATTTATACAATTGGGACCTCAAAAGGTGTAGCAATCAATAAAAGAAAGAGGACCAAAGGGCAAAGAGTCATCTCCAACTGTAATCACCATCTTAACCTTCAACATATCTGCAGGCCTGACAGACTGCTCACGTGTAAGTTGCTGAGAAGATGCACCTACAAATCCAGACGTGTTGTGGAGATGTGGAGAGAAGATGCATAGAAAAATACTAACTGTATCGGCTAACAGAAAAAATCATAAAAAGTCTTTATTTTCACGAACATGCAGTGACAGATTCATGTTTGTGTTTGATTTTGTGTTTGATTTTTGTAGCTTTTACAAACTATGTCATGATAGAAGCTTTGAATGTTATTTCTCTCTGGAGCAAACACAAAAATAACTTTTTTTAATGTGGCGGGGGGAAGGAGGGACGACAGAATTTAATTTTTCTGTTGTAGTTGACTACTGAGAGGGAATCTAGACAGAGAAAAACTGACCCTCAGACTTGTGGTCCCGCCACTTCACATTTTCAAAAGACAATTTCTACCTCTTTTCTTAGACATCTCCTTCCTTCCTTCATCCTTACTCTTCTTGAGAGCAAGGAAATTGCAGTTTATCCACCCTACTGTGTTTCCTTGTGCCTCCATGTCTCCGCTCCACATTCCCCATTTGTCTTCTTTTCTCTGTTGTTGTTTTGTCTGTTTCCCTTACTATCCTTCTTCCTCACAGAAAAGATAAGTGCCACTGGGTTTCTCTCGCTCCATATTGTCCTCCTGCTCAGAAAAGTCTGTCTGTTTTTAATGAGCTCTGCGTCTATGGCTCTCAGCCCCGGGCTGTCCACTACTGACCTGTTGGCATTTGCTTCTCTCTGCCTCTCTCCTCCTCCTCCGCTCCTTTTTTCTCCCTCCCTATGAAGCTTTTTTCCCCTCTTAGATTAAAAATGAAATGAATTGGTGTTCAGTCTACCTAAACATCACCTACTGGCCACTACGACTCGAAGCTATTATTTACCAAGCGTCCTGGTAGCAGCACAGTAGCTTACAAACTGCACCTTTCTACCCACAGACAAAAGATCATCACATTCAACCCATTTCTCCTCAGCGGAGCAGTTTTTAGGAACAACTCTCATTCTCTCATGAGATAAATCTTTGCTTTCATTGCCTCACTGAATAACAGTAAACAGCTCACACCAATCTTTGCGTCTTTCAGGTAGCATTTTCAGCGCAATAAATAGAGTTGAACAGCTGGTCTAACAGCCAGACATCTGATCTTTAGACTGCACTCCATCACACTGGGAGGCAGTGGGCACTTGATGAGTGCCATGACCTTTAGCAGCATATCTGCCACAGCGGCCTTCGATCATGGCTGATTGGGAGAAGGGGCTCAGTCACTGGCCAGACCGGAGGTGGTCTTCTGCTGCATGACTGGATGCTGCAACTGTTCCATTTCATGAATCTTCTCTGCAGTGCTCTGCAAATTGTACAGAAACACTGTATTTGTAATCCAGACAGACATCACAAACACACACACACACACACACACACACACACACACACACACACACACACACACACACACACACACACACACACACACACTGCAGTCTTTAGGGGACTTGTTCTAAGAAGGCCAAATCAAAATGAGACGCACCAGCTCCTGCTCTTTCCATTGTATCATTAGCTAATTTGAGCTGTTGCACTTTACTTTAACTTGGCCGACTGCATATGTAGCTCTTCAGCTTCACCACTGGCATGCAGTGAATCCTTGAGATTGGCTGGCCAAGAGAGATCCACATGTTGGCTGCTTTTGTTGCATTTGTCAATCGCTTTGAACGAGCCTCTGATGGGACCAGTTAGTTGTGCCACTGTGATGTAGTTGCACTTCAAATGCAGCCTCCACTGATTGTCTCACGTTGGCCCTGAACTTGACCACCCAAGCATTTGCTTTTCCCAAGTGGGGACATGACCGACTGTCCCCAATTAACAAGTCTGCAATTTGTGTCCAAAGGTAGCCTATTATACACGCGCACACACACCCACACACTTGCCCGCCCCATGCAGAGATATGACCTATACCTCCCTGTAATTATCCTGGTTGTTTCGTTTTTAATGTTTTATTCCTGATTCTTTGTGTATTCTTATACCTCCCTCATCCACACCTGCTTTTCCTCCTCTGCACACAAACGCATATTTCTTACCCCTCAGGTGCACTAGAAAGTAAAATTTGACCTTTCCATTCCGCTTCAAACTATTACATCTGCCAAGTGTGAAAGGAAAGACGTCTCTTGTGTTCCCTCATTATGCGATAGGTTCGGCTGCCAAGAACCCATTAAAGAACAGTGAGATCAGACAAATGCAAAAATCTTTTCGTCTTATGTTTGACATAAGTTTACACTGTAGGAATCGGTTGCGATAATAACTTTAACTTGCCAAATACACAGGTTATGCTTTAATATTATTGTGAAGGTTATTAATTAACAATAACCGCATATTTGTCTTCCTTCTGTACATCGGTTTGTGTGTGACTGCCCTTTGATTCTGTACAAAGAGGAAAGTCAGAGCAGCGTGTTTTTATCAGCAACACACTCCGATGGAGAGATAAAGCAACGTATGCAGGAGCTGTTGTCGGCTTCAGTCTGAGTCTGCCTGTCGCTGCCTCTGTATCTCTGTGCAACACAAGCCGCCCACAGAATCAACCGCCATCTCTGCTCCTCCTCCTCCTGCTGGCTTCCTTTTCATTCCATGTCAGAGCAACTCCCACTCCCCGGCCTTTTAAACATGCTTTAAAAGGAGCAATGCATAGACGGATAGCACACAGACATGGACAGGGAGCTGATGCCCCTATCGGCAGGACAGCATCCTTGTCTGTGCTATCCAACACTGTCTCAAAACACTGCAGAAAAAAGAATCTGTTTTGTGACTTTGGATACATTTTGTTCAGGTTTTGGTCTTTTTGGTTAAAGTGCAATATTTTTGCCGATCAATCTGTGCTGAGCCTGTTGCTATTTTACCTTGTCCTCACTTTGTTTTTGACATAGTAGCATAAATATGGGCCTTTTTAGGCACCATTTGAAATAATGCCGTCCTTCCCCTTGGGAGGACAGTCCCTGCACTTAGTTATTTACAGCATATTTACTTTTATGCGAGGTACAATTTGTATAGTTGTACAATCACAATGCAACAATTTGTGATTTGCCAATGTCCTCGTGGGCAAGTCTGCAGCCTTCTTGGCAACACCCCAGGGGGTTATTTAAGGCTATTAAGACCAGGCTCATATCTAAGTGAATTGGAGAGATTCACAGCTGCACTTTCACTGTTCTCTGGGAAAATAACAGCTGCTTGTGCAGGATCACAAACACAATCTGATAAAAACAGCTAAAAATTTCAGATTTGCTCCAAAACAAGTTGCGTTGGCTGTATAATGAAATAGTCACAGCCTCTGAATATTTCAAACGATTTAAAGTGTCAATTTCTAAAAAGCTATATAATTTTTGTTTAATTTGCTTCAGTCAAGTCAGTAGACACATGTATTCTTAAAAGGCAGAACGTTTTTGGAGACCTCAGGACCCTGTAATAAAAAGGAATAAGCCATCTGTCTCCACAAAGGAGGAAAATACAGGTGTTGTCACTGACATTTTTCTCTGTTGTTCAACAAATATTTGTGTGAATTGGTTAAACACTATCTGGTTAATAGGCTGCTGTGTATGGCAATGAGTGAGTCAGCTGTGACACTTACTGTATTCTTGCCACTATATGAGTCAATTCACTATCTATTTTTGTCAATTGAAACCCCATAACGGAGAGAAAATTGTGTCTTCCCATTCACTAATTTTACATTAATTGAACACGGCCCTCATAGGGGACACTCTAGGGGCTTCGGCTCATCTTTCTTGTCTGTGATGTCACATAACATTGAAAGTCTGCAGCGTATACTCCTAGTGAAGTCAGTAACCAAGTGGTTCCCTCGCAGCCACCTCTGCTCCCATGGGAGGCATCTTATATAAACCACAGCATATTCTCACCATTGTGTTGTTAAATTGAGTTGTGAAGAAGCAGCTAAGAGAGACGGCGGTCAAGGTAATGAATTTCCACTCACTGTGCTCGCAGAGATAATTCTCTGCTGTGGTTTGCATAACCTATGAGCCTGACAGGACTCTAAGCCATTTTCACGCATAGAATGCAGCTTCCCCAATAGGAGGTTTGGGGTTTTAGAGAAGCTTATACAAGCAAAAGGATTTGAGCCTTCCTCCGTCTCACAGGAATACTCCTGAGGTTGTAATTTCTGTCTGCAAATATTCACAGACACAAGACATCTATGTGAAAAGAAAGTTAATGTGCCTGTGTTGTTTGACTGAACAAAAATAGAGGAGTATTAAGAACTAACAACATAGTTATCCATCTACTTTACATACATTTATTTATACAGGTAATTTGTATTTCTCTCTGATCTCCTTCTTCTCGTCACTTTCCCTCCCTCCCTTGTTCTCTCTCTCTGATGCTATCTCACCAGGAGGTTTTGTTTACAAGGGCATGTGCCGGGTCAGCGTTTATCAATTTTTTATTTTCCCCCCCCCAAAATGTGAAATACACCTCAGCAGTGGCTGTGAGCATCTAGTCAATGAGGACATGCAAAGTAAAGCACTTCAGGATGAGGGGGGTGGTACACCAGCCAGCTAGGCAGGCCGGGGGGGGGGGGGGGGGGGGGGGGGCATCACTCTATGCTGTTTAAATGGCCCTCGCTGAACACCTATTATTTTCACAATCACACAGAAACCTTCTAACGAAACCTGTGACTGATGTGGCAGGTTGGACTAAAAAAATCAGGCGTCCAAATGGAACCCAGTGCTCAAAAGGAGATGAAGCTATTGATCCCGTCCAGCACTTCCAACGTGCTCTGGTTCGAAGGCTGGCTGACATCGTATATAGATCCCGGTCAGGCCTGTTAACGTCCTTCCTGCAGTGGACCATACTAAGTACAGGTGGGATTCACCCGAACGTGTCGTCAATGTGTCTTGAGAATCGATCACTCAGACACATTATAGGTGGTCTGGGAAGCATGTGGCCGTTCCTTTAGCTTTTTGAACAGAAATGCATTCTGGGTCACATATAAAGAACCCACTACTTAACTGATGTCCTCTGAAACAAGCATTACTACGCCTCAGAGCACCCATTAGTTGATTTGTCAAGGGCATCACCACAGTTTAAACCCTGATCACACTAACATGACTCTTAATGTCTTGTAGAGGTGTTTGCAGCTCCCATTAACTCCACTCTCGTTCTTTCTCACTCGTGACACAAACACATTGATAACGGACACGTCTGACACAACTCAGACTGGGTAAACACAACATCATAGTGTGTGCAAAATATTGAAAGAAGTGAGATCTGATCAAGTGGTCACAGAAGACCGAACTAGAGCTGACCATTGGGTTTGAATCTCTTAGGACGGATGTTGATGTCGTCTCTGAACTGTCCTCTGCTTGAATGTCATTCATTTCTGTTTCAGAGGTGGGGTTTTGCACCCACTGAGCACTTGTATGCAACGAGTCTTTCCCTCCTGAGAAGGCATGAAGGAAACACAAGTGCATAACACACATCAGATAGGTAACACTGTGCTCAGCAACCCAAGCGAGACTTCATCAGAAATATTCCTCCCTCGCCCCCCCCTCCCCTCCATTCTCCCTTTGTGTGCCAGCTACAATACAACACGATCAGACCTGTTTGTGATATCGCACATCAAAGACTGAGTGAGTAAAGTAGCACAGGGGCTCATTTCCATACCCTTCCAACGCGTTCCGGAGAATCTGTCTCGCGCTAATACAACAGCCATCATTACAGCGATGCAAAGGTGGGAACGAGTCAGTGATTCATTCCAGCCTGCTGCTCCAGAGCTTCATTTACAAGTGGATTTTGAATTCATTAGCTGCATAATAAGGTTAATGTAAGACAGAGTAGAAACTCAATTGAGAATTCCCAGAAATTAATAAAACATGATTTGTAACTCTGAAATGTATCGAGGTTTAGAGCGGTGGAGAGGTACTGCTCATTGGTGAACCAGATGTGTGGGTGACAATCAAGTAGGGCTCAGAGTAAAATATCATAACATATTGTTTAGATTAGTCGCGCCTGTTTGCATTATCGCAATGTTGAATTATCGGAATTAACTCCTCTTTCACATTATCCATATGACATTACAAGTAGGGCTGAACGATTTGGGAAAATAATCTAATTGCGATTTTTTCCCCAAATATTGCGATTGCGATTTAATATGCGATTTTTTTATTTTATCTTCTTTTTCCCCCCCAAAAAACCATAATGAATGATTTAAATATGACCAACACAATATTAGATACATTTACTGTACAATATTCTTTCCCACATTTTAATTTAACGGCTCATTACAGAAACAAGAACAACAAATCAGTGTGCATTTAAGTAATTTAATCAGAGTCATTGTAAGTATAAACACAAGGCATGCACTTTTTATAACCTGTGTGCAAAAGTTACCGTCCTGAGAAAAACATTTTTTAAATTATAGTCTTACTGCTCCCAAGTCAGTAACATTTCCAGTGTTGGTTAAGGATACTATATTCTATATACGTATTCTGAATACTTGGATTACTTCCACATTGAATTGCATTTTATAAGTGTTGGAATGCGGCGTTGTTATAGTAAGTGGAGCAGCAGCAGTTTAAGCTCTGTGTCCGCGGATGCGGCGGGCCAGCTGGATGCGCTGGAAGGGCAGCTTGCGGATCAGCAGCTCCGTAGATTCCCGTTCATGTCCGGGTGGTCGTGCAGCGGTATGAAGGCGCCGGGCCTCAGCAGGAACACCCCCATGCTGAACACCTCCGTCTCGCAGATGTGCATGTAGGTGACCGGGGGGCTCTGGAGCCGCGCCGCACCGGAGCACGGCTTGCTTTTCCGGGGAGCGATTTTCAGGTCCGCCGCCCGCAACGCGGTCAGCAGCAGGATGAGCTCGCTCTGTGAGTCCGCCACGTCGGCCGAAGAATGTAGGTCCCTGTGTAGATGATGCAGGCTTGCTTCGCTATCTTCTTGATCAGAGGAGTTTTGTTGTTCCGCGGCATTCTTGCTGCGGGTGAGGACAGCAGCCCAGTGCCCTACCTTCTTTCGCACGTTTTAATCGCCCACGTTGCGATTAGAAAATCGCGTTTTATCATATCGCGATTTTATCGCAAATGCAATTAATCGTTCAGCTCAAGTATATCATATTATATCATTATATTATACATTTGTGCCTCTTATTGTGATTTCACCCAAGTTATATCTACCATATATTTATTCGATTCAATTTAAATTGTATAGCGCAAAATCATACCCTACATGTGAAAAGGTTTGGATTTTTGCTTAACTCTTTCCAGTACAATCCGATGAACAAAAGCCCTCTATTGTTTAGTTTTAAGGTTGATCGCAACGATTACATTTTCCTTAATAAATTGGCAGACCTGCTTTCTGAGTGTAACTTCTCTTTTCTTAAATTAGACCAAATAAATGTTGTAGAGAGCCGGGCAGCTTTGATCGCCTCCAATCAACTTAATGCCCATTTTGTGCTTTCTGCTGCTCTTTAAAAACTTAATTGCAGCAGTGAAGTGTTTGACTCTGAGTAGTTTGTCTGTGGTAGACGCGCCTCAGCTAACAAGCTTGTCAGCAGTTCACTCAGTTTAGCGGAGTTACCTTGGTCACGCAGCTTTAGACGATAGAACCTTTTTTTCTTCTTCTTTTTTCTGACTTGTCAATCACTCTGCTCGCTGTGTGAACATGGATTAAATTTAATCGGTGAACCGTCAGGCCTTATGTTGAACGTGCATCCTCACATTTGATCACTATCTGGGAGCGGTGTTGGTGCATGGATGTCTGGATTAGTTTTCTGCTACCTGCGGGAAAAGTTGCAGTTCAGTCATGCTCAGAATGTCAACTTCATATATATTCAGAGATTGTTGGTCCCCGGCAGCTGCTCTATGCATGGACTCTACCCTCTAATTCCACAAACATCTGTCTGTCTGTCTATCTGTATGTGGAATGCATATCTCGCAAACAGTTCATCTAATCGCCTTCACATCTGCATTGTTAAAGGCCCAGGGAAGTGCAGTGTCAGACACATGATATGTTCAATATTAATGAGCTTTGAATAAACAGGCGAGTAGCAGTTAGGTTGTCGCCAGATATTTGGGATAAGTTTATTATTTTTATTCCAACATATTGGACGGACAAAGACATTCAGGGGGGTCTAAGGCGTGGATCTGTGTAATGGCAGCAACATTCATAGAATCCCTCTCTGTTTGGCAATTTGTCTTTCCAGTAAAAGCACAATAGTGTTTTTTGGTGCCGTGAGCAGAGTTACAGAGCTTTTATTTTGAAACGTTGTGAATTTGGCTCTAGAGGTTATATTGATTGTGCCGACTTTGGAAATAGCCACCTTGCAATGTAAATAGAAACAACAGCAGTCAAATAAATCAATCACATAATAGATAATAGAGCTAAATCTGTTTCATTTTATTATAAACACTCCGATCTCCATTGGACATAAACCAGGTAGAATAAATGCAACGTGTTCTACCTTCACTCTTCACCACAGACTGTTTATAAAAAGCTCTGCACACAATATCCAACATGCAAACAATAACAAAGTGACAGACTATTGTTGAACTGTTTGAAGAAGACTGAAGCTCCAGAGCATTAACCCAGGCCGAGCAAACAGACTATTCCAGACAGGCGTGTTTAAAACGGGCACTGCACTAGCATATATACATCTATACACCAGTTTGTTTTTGTATATACATTTTGTGAGCTAGTGTAGGCGCTCCAAATATAGATGTGTATCAGTACCTGTGTTCAGCGAGGCAAGAAAGAGTGATGGGTGAGCTGTGAGGCCTGCGGGCGGGGAGAGGGCTAAATGGAGACGTATCGTTGCAGGTATAGTTCTGCTGTGCTACTCCACAGGCCGGCTAATGAGGAAGTTTAGCCACAGGGGTCTCTCTATTAAAAACAACAACTGCAAGAGAGGGAAGGGGAAAAAAACTACCTGATCTCATCACAATCTCTGTGAGAAAAAACAGTGGTGAAAGACCAGAACTCAATCAGATTGGACAGCTACATCCCGGAGGTGTGGTTGAAAAATAGAGGTAGGAGTTTAGGGGAAGACAGAGGAAAGGGGTGGAGGGAGAAGAAAAATTTGCGAGAAGAAACAGTTTTGTAGAAGAAAAGCTTGTGTTCTAGGTAAAATAGGAAGATGTTTGAGGCAGAAGAAAGGGGGAGCGAATGAACAAATGCTTAAATAAGAAAAATATGGAGCACAAAGGAGAAAAAAGCCCACAAGAGGATGAAATAAACGAATGAGAGATTTCCTCCAGGAGCGTTTCTTCAAAAGATTTCCTCAAGAAAGAGCTGCACTCTGCCTGAAATTTGTCGAAGGCATGGTGGGAAAAAATACACTTACAGCTCAATCCTGATTTGCTGTCAAATCCAATACATCAAGGCCACATAAAAAGATGGTGTCAGTGTTGTGAAAAACGGTCGTGTTTTTTACTATCATGTCTGCCATGTTTTACTTCAGCTTGCCCTGTGCCCCGTGTCAGAGGGATGATGTTGTTTATATAGTTAGAATCTGTCGACTGGATCATTTTTAGAGATAATTGTTGCAGTAATACTGACACACACACACAGGTGTAATATCTGTGTCTACTTTTGTTGTTACATTACGAATAATAGCCTCTGGCAGAGGTATGTGACTTAACAGGAACAAATTGTGAGATAAAGCCGAGACAATCGAATTAGGTGAGTGTGAAACACAAAAACAAGGTTTAAATGTTGCCCCAGGATTAGATTAGAATCAAGGTCAAAAATGAACACTCAAGATTTTATAGTCATTACTGTTCAGAAAACATCTTAAATATAAACAGTATATTCTGTCTGTGCCTCATTGCTACTCTCTCTGGGTCTTTCCCCTGAAGGCTCTCATCCGATTGTCATCTAAAGAAAAGGTTAACATCTTTAATAATATTTCTCGGTGATGTTTCAGTTTGTCCTTCTGTATGATTGTGTTTTGAAAGACACAATCCAGGTTCGATTACTCTTAGTTAAACAAAAGCACACAGAGTTAAAACTGCAGCTCATTAAACCACATGAGGCTGTTCTTCATTTGAAGCTTTTAATCCACAGCAACAGCTCACTTTAATTGAAAGTGGCCAGCAACTCAGGAAGAGTATATATACTTAAGCCAGTTTATATCAGGAATCATCTAATGTTAAACTATATGATGCAACAATTTGCAGCTATTACTTTGTGGTTGTGATTACACAAACATAATGAATCAGGGAGTCCAGTGTGTGGATCCATAAAAACAAAGACAATATATGTCAAGCCTCTCGTTTTAGGTCAATTTTGTTGTTTATCTTTGATGATTGGGATAATAAATGGGATCATCTGAGAAGCACATGCATGAACAGTCAGTAGCTCTGCCAAGGCCCAATGATCCCCTGAAATTCCATCAAGCTGCACTAATTGCACACACTCATAGATTTCAGACCCCATACCTTATTTTTATGCCTCCGTGCCGCCAACAGACAGTCAGTCCTTCCCATTCTCGTGAATGCTATATTCGGAGAATGCCTTGAGGGAATTTCATTAGATTTGTTACTAACTTTGACTCAAAGATGATCTGATCAGATTTTGTTGGAAAGATCCAAGGTCAAGGTCCCAGGGACCTCACAAAGCAAATTTTTCTCCTGGTGAAAGTGATATCTCTAGAATGCCATCAAAGAATACTCTCACATTTGGCACAAACATCCATTTGGACACTTGTATTTAATCTTTTGATTTTCGTAGCCAAAGTTCAAAGGTCAAAGTCACAGCCCTCAAAAAGTATGTTTATCTTACTCTTGACCGTGATATCTGTAGAACAGCTTGAGGGAATCTCCTCAGATGTTTGAGTCTCACTCTCTTCTCACCCACCCCTCCATCTTTATAGTGCTGAGTAGGTAATGAGTGAATGTTCCTTTAATAAGTCTCTAGATAAATCAGGAGCGGCTGTATTAAGCCTTCAACTTGAGTGAGATGCTACACTCAAACCTGACACACTCACGTTGTGATGCAGCCTATTTAAGATACTCACTGTTTTCCTCTGTTTATTTACAAACAGTCTTCTGCTAACATGTCTGAAAAAGCTTGCTTCCTCCACACGTCTGTTTCCTGTTCCTTGTCACTTCAGCTGTCAGCCTCCTATGACTCCATTAAGCCTGAAGCAGATTTCTCTTTTTTTTTGTGGGTATTTTCTGTCCATGGCAGTTTTTCCCCCTCAGGGTTTACCCTCCAAGGAGAAGCCAAAGATCGCTGAGTCTCTCCACTAAGCTACATATTTGCTGCTTGTAGTAACATACCTATCAAGATGTGGCATCAGTGTTAAGGTTGTGTTTGGGGGCCTGCAGTGTAAGCTCCGAGGCTGCCAGCGCCGTTCCATTGCGTTCTCACAGATATGGTTTATATCTTATTTGCCTTATGCTGTTATCATCTACTGAAGCCGGGCAGATTGTCGAATTGATAAGAAGAAAAATGCCAATGATTATTAAGATGTCATTATCAAACCCATATGACAAACAAATGTATCTGAGGCTTGATACTTTACAGTTGTAAACATTATTCCCGGCATTGTTTATTCTGTAAAATATAAGTTTACATATTGACTTCCATAACATGGACACACAGATACAGTACACTGACTCATATCAGCTGATCTTTAATCAGCCAAGCAATAGACTAGTCACGCTTTTGCATGTCCAGCTTTCATAGATAAAATAAACTGCTCACCATTTCACTACATTTGCAGAACTAATATAACTAATAACTAATAATGGACAAGCAAGCTAATTTTTTTTTTTTCCATGGAATCAAAACCTTCCCATATCATATAATGTAAAAAAGTTAATTCTCCATTATGTAGAATATAAGGATTTGTCCCCCTTTATAGTAAATTTAATTCTGTTGGGTTTTGGAAAATTGGTTTTAGTATGGCTGTTGGGATTATTATATAATTTTTATACTTTTAATTGATTAATTAAGAGGATAATCAGAAGATTATTCCATCCTTGTCATCATTAAATGTAGAGCTAAAACAGATCTTCATTATCTGTGGAGGAACAGTGTTAATATTCTCTAATAATGTAAAGACAAAATGATGAATCTACTAATTGATTAAGCGACAGTTGAATAATGGTTCATTACACTCATTAGCCGTAGTTAGCATGTTCAAAACGTGTTTAATGAAACACTGACTGGACAGCAGAGGTGATGTGTTCGAGCCGTGCCCCCCCGTGTACACGTCCTTCTTTTTCTCATGTGGATCCGGACAAAGTCAAACTGGTCATTAGCTCCATCGATCTTTTTTAAGCCAGCTAATCACGATCGATTTGCTGCTGGTCACCGGATTGGCTCCATTGACATCATTGGACTGAGCCGTCCCAGCTGGTCCTTCCTATGTGATAATGACATACAAGGTTAGTCTCCCTCCGCTCAGAAGGCTCGACGACTATTGACTCTCTTTTAAATGTGTCCTGCAATGTCACTGAGGCAATCAAAGGATCCGTATATAGCCGCATTTGAGAGCGGCTTCGGAAAAATGAAGTCAGGGTTTCATATATCACGACTCAAGTATTGGTTATCAAAAGAAATCCTCTGCAGAGCCATGTCAGTAATTGTAATGGAGAGGTGATATAACACCAGTCGACGCCCTGCAGTGCAGTGTTGTTTAAGCCTGCGAGTTTCCCCCCATTTCCTCGCGTCTCCTGCTCCTCCATCCCTTCCTTCATCCCTCATGCACCTCCCATCAACCTCCCCCCCCCTCGTAGGAGTGCCTGATTCATTTTCCCAGTAACAGCCTCAGTTCCCCGTGATTTATATGTTTATGGTCATTACTGACGTTGAGTAATACATTTCCTCTTTTCCCCCTCTTCTCTGTCTTCCCGCGTCTCTCTTTTGGCAGAGCCCTGGGGTCCTGCAAGGAATATCAATTACTTTGTTCCTGTTTAATCACAGCCCTTCACTCCCTCTCACGACGCCACTTTAAGGCCCAAAAGAAGTTTTAGCCTTTGAGTGTGTCTGTTGTTTTATTTTGTCCCTTTAACAATAACCAGCAAAGACCATTGTTCTTATCATATGAGAACGACGATGCAATTTGTTCTCATTGGTAATAAATTCTCCTTTCAGCTGTGAAATATTATAATCATCTGTTGTTGACACTGACACTCATGCGATGTATTACTGAGGCTCTTTTAACACTGTGGATTTTTATTTCGGAATTGCTGCTCATGTCTTTGTTGTTTGTTTTTATATCCTATGGATGAATGATTGTATCTATTCCAGGATGTGACCCATATCTGATTCCAGTTAAACAGACACAGATGTCAAAAAGAGCAGAGAGCAGCTATAATAACATCACCATCTGTTTTCATGGCCTTTGTGCTTCTCCAACTTTCCTTCATGCATTTCAGTGTGTTGTATATTCAGCTTGAACATGGTTATATAAAATGATGGCATGTTACTGTTGTAAATTCAGCTAACGGAGCTTTCTAACATGTGTATATACTATGCTGACATGCTTCCTCCTAAGTTTTGAGTTTGAGTTATTCGTCCCCCTCTTGGGAATGATCTTTGACCTATCATATAGTATCTGGCCTGCTAAGGGAGGAGCAAAGATTTGGGGGTTGACTTCAAACTTGAAGTTACTAAAAACATGTCCAAATTTGGACATAGACCCTATGTGCTACGTCATTTTATCTATAGTTCTGTGGTAAACAACTCCTCTATAAAAGGGCTTGCCTGGCGGAGGGGAGCCAGATTTTCACTATCTGGCCATTGTGATTTCTCCGGGCATACCATGGTGTCCGTCTGACCTGTATACTCTTGTGTAATAAATATTATACTTGTAAGTACTGGGTCCGCTGAGAATTCATTCAACACCGACCTCGACAAGACTCTTCTGCCTCAGAGATACGAAAAGTGCACGGTCCTTCTCGTCTTAAATGCAGGCATTGCATCTTAGCTAAAATCAAATGTGCTGTTTTTCACCCCCTTACATCCATATATATATGTTCTTTTGTATTCATTGCTGAAGCTAAACCCCGTCCAGCATCCAAAAGGATGAAATATGCGAGAGTGATACTGTCACTGCATCGCGGATGATTCAGGGTTATAGAATGAAATAATACAGGCTGAACTCAGGTTTTTATTCTGTTCCTGTTCATGAGATCAGAACTAAATCTAGATGTTTCCTGCTTTGCACTTTTTGAAAACGTAAGGTAAAAACAGCAATTACAAAAAAAATTGGTTATTTTAGTATTTTGTCAGCAAAAAGGCCAAATGTGTGGATTTACTTGTTTCTTTGTTTCCATGATTGGTCATTTCAGATTGCTGACCAGCCTTATCTATTGTTTTGGGAAAACTTAGAATTCTAATTTACAATACATAATGACTTTTGTCGAGCAACCAAACTGAATTCATGGATTAATTGAAAAAATAATCAGTAGATCAATTGATAATGGAAATAATCCTGTGTTGCAGCCGTAGAAAGTGATGACAAGTAGCAGAGAGTCATTGATTCATGAATTCCAGATAAGCATGCACAACCTTTTCAGTGCACTCACGTTCACACATGATAAAAATGCATTCCTGACTCAGAATAGCTCAACCGGAGCAGCTCAGGGTTAAGTGCCTGGCTCAAGAGCCGGGTCAAGTACAGTTTTGTGGGTTTTATGTGTCAGGGTAGATGATGTCTTATTTACTCTTGCTGTACAGCCTCATCCAGCAGGTGAAGGTATTCAACCCTGAGCGTGAGGCTAATGTGACCCACCAGCACAAACAGGGGCAGTTCGTGTTTGGTCGGGAAAACCTGCAGATGAACATTATTAACAAATGGACAGACGTCCTCACCCTCTGAGAGGAGAGAGAAAGCGGGGGGGACCAGTGAGACCAAAGTCAACCTCCTCATTACTGGAACCTCGTAAATGACATCAAAGTAGCTTCCCACAGTCATTCTCTTAGAAATTCCTGGTTAGCATCAGCTTCGCGCTGCCTGACAGAAAACAAGCTCGGTTTTCATTTCGGTGACTTTATTTATCATCCAGCTCCTCTCTATAATATCCAGCTTTCTCAGCACAGAACCCTAATGAACCAGGTTGTCTGTACAGTATGGACTCTTTTTTTCTCTTTGAATTTAAATCACCCAGCCAGGTAGCTGCTCGAAAGCATTTTTCAAAGAGGACTGGTGCCATCCCTTATTGGCAGCATTTCATCCCCTTAAGTACAGTGTCTTAAAGTGACTTCAAAAGCCGATGAGGGCAGTCAGTTCATTCCCTTGCATAAGAAACATAGTGCAGAAAAGTACCAAAGACTAGTTTTATTAAACTAAACCATGGTGGGGTTAACCCAAACCTACTTAAGCCCTTAATCAGTGAAATAAAGTGTGGCCATACGACCGGTTGTGGGCTCTCTACATCTATTATTAGGTGGGAGAGAAAAATATAAGGAGCTTACAGGCGGAAGGAAAACTAGGAAACATAAAATAAAATAAAATAAGCAAGATGCGAGTAGCACTGTCCTTATCAGCCTGATAACAGAAGATGCTTTGGCTCCCTAAGCTGTGTTTTCACTGAGGAGTTTTCACTGCCTCTGATGCAAATATCATCTGGCTTGTAAATTGGCCATGGTGGTATAATAGCAAACGACTTGATGCTGTCACTGCACCTCCTTGGGACATAGTTTAATCACTGGCTCTTTTTGAAGTCGACGGCGTGTGGGTTTACTCATCAAGCGACGCTATATTTCTAACGCACAGTCGCAATTGTATTCCCTCTTTCCCCTGAAAATACATGTCTTTTTTTTTTTTTTTTTGCATCATCTCCATGCTGTGTGCCTCAAGATGCCGCAAACACGTTAATTTACACATGTGAAGCGGAAAGTTGCATTTTAAAATACTTATGAGTTATATCCAAGTACTCTATGTCTTAAACCAAGCAAAAACTAATGGTTTTATGCAGTTGAATAATTCTTTTTTGCAACTTTTTCCAAGGATAAGATGCCGAGTGAGAAAGAATTAAAAAAGATGAGGGTCAGAACCGTCTCATCTACCACCACGAAATAGAAGTGACCTTGTGTCTCTCGGTGCCGGCCGTCTTCGGAGGCTGAATTAACTTTCCCCCGTCGCTCTCACCTCCTCTGATGTGAACGGCATACATGCCACAACACAAGCCTGCAGCCTCATGTTTATTAATTTCTTTGGGCGAGAGATCCTCTAAATCATTGACCCTCTTTTAGTGCCTCGTGCTCCAGCTGAGCATGGGAAAGGGGAGGGCATATTGATTTTGCCCCCTTCTCATCAGCAGTCCGGCCCTTATTTGGGATGAAGAAATGGTAAATCTCATATAGCGAGCTGCTGTCAGGGCCTGTCCGGATCCTAATCTTCACTAGCTGATGGCTCTCTAATCTTTTTACCATCTACAACTCATTAGAGGCTGAGGAGGTAAATGTACAGTGTTAAAACATCGCATTAATTCTCAGGACATTCTCAGGAACTTGATAAAGGAAAGTTCTTTTTCACAGCTTGGATATGACACGGCAGCAAAAAAACATGCTTCGAATACGTTTTTCCCATTTCTTTTAAGATAGTACGTGTTCACAACAACAGAACTCATTATTCTGTTAACAGATTCCTCGACAATAGAACAAAGTCCCTTTGAGAACAGACTTTTGAAATGACCTTTCCCCACGTTCTTATAATTCAAAGAAAATAACAGCTTTCCTTGAGTTCATATATCTCCTTTACTGTTGTTTTGTTGACGTCATTGGTCACTTTGAAGTTTTGGTTGAATGTGAATTTTGCACCCTCACTTGTTTTCTACACTTTCTCTCTCCTAAGCTGATACCTGGAGGTTACATTAAAGGAGCAAACGGTCACATGACGACAGACTCATGACGAGCTTATTGAACAGCAGGTTTTTGCTGACTGAAGTGTGACTGAAACCTTCCACCCACTTCCACCTCTGCTCCACTGTGGGACGGAAATTAATTTTCCCCCGGATGTGAATTTCAGACGTGGCGGTATTTGTTAACCAAGGTAAACGCGGTCATGGAAGCTGTGAATGTCTAAATGTAGCAGACTGATGATTGATCACGTTGATGAATGGATGAATGGATGAATGGATGGCCAGGTGGGAGCATGCATTGTTAAAGCCTCCGGGTGCTACAGGCTGTTGAGCAACCCTCTTAGTGAAATTGAAAAAATCATGAGCTGTCACAGATCCTTCCCGCAATGAGCTAATTTATCCCCTTCTTTGATAAATTTTGGGGTTTACTTGATGATACAATGTAATGTGGTTAGCAAATGAGCAAAAATCTAATCTTGTTTCAAAAAGTGATGAGGGCGGTGCAGTCCTGTGAGTGCTTGCTCTCTTAGTCCTGCAAATAAATTGAGGTACTCTCAATAATCTAGTTATAAACTCCCCCTTGGAGCACTTGTCATATTATCTGACATGACAAATAGACCCAAGCTCTAGCATCGGCTCCCATCCTCCCTCTCTGGCACCCTCTCTGCTCTCTGTTGTCTTTTCTTTTTTTTTACCAACCCCTCTTCAGTCCTCCTTCCTCCTTCTCTCCTACTCCCGCCACGTCTGTCCCAGAGATGCACCAGGTGCTTTCGCTCAGATATCCATTCGTGATTGGCCGTGATGAGGCCATTGAATCTGGCTCAGCTGAGCGTCCATCATGTGTCAAGGAATGGGCGGCGGGACCGGAGAGAATGTTTGTTTGGCACTTGAAAGGGTCCTGCACATTTTGTAGCAGTGATGGAGTGGTTGTCAGCGTGTGTTTGACAGTGTGTGTACGTATGAGTGACTGAAGGACAAAGGGGCAGGGGGGGAAAAAACACTCAGATTGGTGCTGACTAGGCTTTTACAACATGTGCACGTACTCGCTCCCAGCTGTGCCTTGACATGTGTGTGTACAACTCTGCTCTGATGGGCCTTGTTAGCGCTCTGGCCTCGGGAAAGCAGCAATGTGTGTTCTAGCTCATAACTGATTAGAGTGCTGCTGACATGAGTTGGTGCCTGCCAAAGCTCTGACTCATCACGGCATGATCAGTACAACAGTGGACATTATTGCCCGAGCTCTGTAACCATTTGTCAGAAGGTAATACTTGAAATTACATTAATGTTTAACTCATTTACAACAAGAAATGCCACAGATGCAAGTTGAACTTTAAGGTTGGGGAATTCACCCCAAAAATTATCTGGGGAAATACAAAGCAAGCCGCCATGGTCTAAATTGTTCATGGGAAAAACTAATGTTGATGATATTATTAAAAAAATATAGATAATCTCCCCACATGCAATTAGTTAGCCAGCTGGTTAGTAGTGACAGACTGTACAAAGTACCATCTGCACTGTATCCTTCAGACACATCCTGCTGAGGAACTCCGGAGAATTGGGTCTGAGCGCAGTTTTCTTTTAACACATGCACAATGCAGCGGGGGGGGGGGGGGGGGTTCTCTGTTTAGACGCATTCACAACAACAACAATCTCCACAGAATTCAGGTGAGGGTTGGTGGCACAGGCAGGATGTCGCATATTGATTCTGCTTATATATATATTATAAGTGCCATCAATCGCTAGCCTTGAATCTGTTTTCACATCGACTTCTACAGACTTCCTGCTGCCTTTATACTTGGGGGCCGGATTTCAGTGCATGCCTGAAAGCAGCTAAAGAGTAAATGTTCTTGTCACAGGTTATACCACTGCAAACTGTGTTAATAAAGTAAATTAAACTTTAAATCCGTGTGTGAAAAAGTTAGGCCAGTAGATTTCCATAATTTATTGTTTTTATAAAGAAAACCGGGGGTGTTGGTGTCACAGGATTAAAACTTTGAAGAAAAAAGCACGACCCACGCTGAGTTCCGAGCAGACTTGAGTCTTATTTTAGAGCAGTGCAAAATTAATGATATATCTTTAGCCTGAAATAAAAGTTATGCACTGAGACTAATTTTTGGTAGAATATATACAGTAGCAACACTTTCAAAAGGCTTTTAAAATACATGTAAAAGTCACACTACATATGGTGATTCCTCTGTGTTATTTGCATTAATGTCAGACAAGACACAGTCAAAACCCTTTTACGAGTCAGAAAAATTCCATGTATTACAATAAGCATTCAATATGGCTGGTAAAACCTGCAGAAAATAATCCTTATTGTCTGCTTAAGGGGTTTAGAGTGAATAAATGCCTCCAAATGGAAGGAGTTAGCGGCGCATTTTAATGTACGAAATAATGCAGATGGAGGTCCTGGAAGCAGACTCAGTAATCACTGATATTAGTGGTGAGATCCCCAAGCTGTGTGACTCTGGGCCTGCCCTGATAAATTGGCTTTATGAAAATGCCACCGAGTAACATATTTAAACCATTCAGCTTGATAGCTGTGTCCCTCTCGGCTCTTGTATTAAAAGACAGCCTGCGTACCCAGCTAGTATTCCTCTTAGGGGGAGAGAGAGAGAGAGAGAGAGAGAGAGAGAGCAGGGGTGGTTAGGTAGAAGCAGGAGGGAGAGAAAGAGAGAGAGAGATAAAGTCACAGTGGATCAAATAGACTGAAGGAGTAAAGGCTGATTTGGAATGTGTGCAGAGGACAACAGGAGACAGAGAGCACCTCACCATGGAGGTAATAGGTTGGACTAAATGATAATTACATTCAGAGGGGAGCCAGTGCCGCCTTGATATACAGCAGGACAGACAGCCAATCAAAGAGCGGCTGTCGTGGCCCCGTGACCTGGCGGCTCACATTCAACACGTCGGTCACAGCCAGAGACAAAAAGGACGGGACTGTCTGACTCTGACCGAACACACTGGCGTTTCCATGGAGTCCATTGATTTCCAAAGTCGACGTATGATATCTCCATTGATTTCAGTTGTGTTCATCCACCATAACCCCGTCTGCCATCCATCCCCACTTTAAGTGCAGTGCTAATTACACTGACCTTAACACCACTGCTCCGTCTCAGTCTAGTCTCTTTTTTATAGTTCTTACACTAAAAGCACTTGATGGCCCGACTGCCGCCAGCTGCATATCATCATTAGATAGTCATCACTACACATTGTGAATTTCAAGCATGTCATAAATAGCCACACCACTTGAGATGCAGCGTGCTCGCCCGCCTCCTGTAGCTCGCTCTCACACGAGCAAATATTTGCCGGCGTCTTCGACTTCAGTCTGCATCACAATGAAGTCCCTCTTTAAACTGTTCACCGTCCACTGAGCACCCCCCCCCCCCCCCCGTCTGTTTTCCCTGTCATCTGCAGCCACGTCGCTGCAGTGTGCAGGAGAAAGAAACAGGTCCTTTCTTTGAAGGCTTGAGATGGTGGAGTCAGCGGGTGTCCAAACCAAGATCTGCTTGGCACTGTTAAACAGGTAGTGACACAAACCAGCTGCTTCAGGGAGCAGGTTTTCTACCCGAAGGCTGTTGGCTTTTTACAAATGAACCAGCCAGATTGTGTTTGACATTGAATTTGCTACTGACCATGATCAGTCTGTGAGTAATTCTGAGCAGGGGCACCTCGTTTTTTTTGTTTGGTCCTCAAGATTATTTTCCGGCATTTTGGTCTTTGATGGAGTGGAGTGCAGCGGAACAACAGTTCTGGGCAAGGTCTGTATTATGATGTGCAACTTTAGTTAGCTGAGTTGACAAAGCCCTGAGTGAATCATAATAAACGGACAAAAGGACAAAAATCAACCTCCACCATGTTACATTGTTGTAGGAATGGTGCCGTGCTGAAGTGCTGTGTACAGAAGCCCTGTTTGTGCATGTGATTGGGTGAATGCGACTTGTAAAGTAGAGTGCTTTGAGTGGTCAAAAGCAAAAAGCGAAATAAAATCTTTCAGTTATAACATATATGTAATTTTAGATTACTATTTTGGATGTGGCTACCATGGCAAT
This sequence comes from Pleuronectes platessa, assembly GCF_947347685.1. NCBI lineage: Eukaryota > Metazoa > Chordata > Actinopteri > Pleuronectiformes > Pleuronectidae > Pleuronectes > Pleuronectes platessa. The sequence goes on along the minus strand of NC_070627.1, from coordinate 7,909,296 downwards.
GGCTCAAAGCTCTCAGGCACCCGGGTTAGCCTCAGAGTATATTGCTTCATTTTTTACTGATATCACACTTACCTCAGCCCGGATACATGCTGGTGAGGATGGTCCCCAGCCAGACATGACAACGTCCTGATGCACAACCACATCATATAGTAGACAGATTCCTCTGATGATAGCTTACCGGCTAACACGCTCGACTGTGAACCCATCAGTGAATCTGCTACAGTGGGTCTGTCATTTTATCATTGTCCTCGAGTCTGCTATCAGTCAAGGTCAGGTTTAAAGGAGGTGCTCTGATGCCACTGTGTTTTCCTCATATTTCTTTCGAGCACAGCTGCAGTTTACACTTCACACCTCTCGCTTTGTGCTTTGGTGTTTTTTTGTATCTTTTGTTTTGTTTTTGATCTACCTCTATTCACAATGTGGGAAAAACGTAATTTTAAGAGACAGCAGAGGAGACATAAACAAACCTTGCATATCTGTGTTTTAGTCTTATAGTGCACCATGGATTAGTGATTAATTTGGGAAAGGTGGAATGGAAAAAAAAAGTGTAGAAATTCACTGCTTTCTTCGTCTTGATATCAAGAGATGTGAAACACTTTTAAGCAAGGAAGCTTTTCCTATTGACAGGTAAGCTGCAGCTTTTAAGTCAATGTGAGGAACCAAAATATAACGAGGCTCAAATATCTATCATGAACATTTGGTATTTTTGAGCTCGATCCAATGATCTCTTCTTTATATAGATATATATATATATTAAACCACAAGTCTGACTACCAGCGTCAAGAGTCTCCTGACACGCTTGAAAAACCTCTGTTCCAAAAACATGATTCCACTTGTCATCTTTTACCAGCCACACAAGTCTAACTCTGTGTAAATATAGAACTGGTTTCCTGAAGGGCAGAGATCTTGGAGAATGTGCTGGAGATGATTATTTTCAATGAGGAAGATTCAAGTCAGACACGAAAGACGATGATTCCCAGTCGAGGCGCTTGAATAGCAGCACCGGGTCAACGTTGGTTCGCAGCATGCATCAGAGAGGAAGTTGACACACACAGAGGAATATGCAGAGTTTATATTGATTTCTATGTATGTGAGCTTTGCTTCATGTGAGAGGGAGCTCACAAGGCACTGTATAGATGTGTTAACCAGCCTGGTATGTAACATCTGGAGTCATGAACATCGTCTTTCATGCAGGGTAAATATCGGTTAAAGATGCTGTGCAGGAAGCCCAAGAAAGAAAAAGGGTTGATGGTAGCTGAAAAGAAAATTACGAAATTCTACGAATTATTATCTGTATCGTGGGCTCAGTCACCTTTGCTCTACTTTAAATGAGAAATGTGCTGTCGGGCCACAACAGCTCACTTAAAACATAGGCTGGTGTTTCTTTCCGTATTGTTTGCTCCTATCAGGGGAGCTTCAGCGTATACATGAAGCTGTGTGTATCAGATATCCCCATGTTGAAAGATGAAGACAGAATATTGTGGTTTGGAGAACGGCCTCCTTGCCTTTGGCCCCTTCCTCATTCTACCACAGCATCTTCTGGGAATGGACTGAGCTCGTTTTCTTGTTTATTCGCTCGTTGTGTTTCATGTGCAGGCCAAATTCACTGAATCCTGCAATAAGGATATGAATGCTAGGCTATTGATTGAAAACTGCCTTTTAGGGAGAAATGACGTTGCCTCTGTGCGTCAAGTCTTTTCCTTTTGTAATGTCTTTATTTTGTCATCTTGATTGTCCTTCTCGCCTCAATTCAAATTCTGATTGAAAAAAGATTTATGAGGTTCACAGATATTATCTGAAAGCATCACGTGTCCATTCAGTGTGTGTGTGTGTGTGTGTATGGGTCGTGTGTGTGTGTGTATGTGATAGAAGCACAGGAAAGATATGTCACATAATTTATCTTGAAGCATCAGCATCCGCTCTGTGTGTGTGAGTCTGTCTCTCTGTGCGTGTGTGTGTGTGTGTGCGCGTGTGTGTGTGTGTGTGCGCGCGTGTGTGTGTGTGTGTGTGTGTGTGTGTGTGTGTGTGTGTGTGTGTGTGTGTGTGTGTGTGTGTGTGCGCGTGCCCATGTGCATGTGTGACTATATGCATGTTCTGAGTAATGGGCTTTGTGCATCCTCTGTTGCTGACGGCCAGGATGTATCCATGGCAACTCCAGGTCGATCCTAGCTGAAAGCGGAGCTGGTGGGGGGGACTTGAAAGAGAGCGTTAACCCCCCCCCTCTCATCTGGCCTGCGCTCTTCCCACTCTGACCATGGCAAGATGCGCGGCCCTGTTGGAATCCCGGCCCGAGGGGTTACATCCTTTAGCTGTGACCGAGGACACTCGCATCCCAACACTGCCACCTTTTGACCTAGTGGAAAATGAACTCTAAACGGTCCCATGATTTTTGTTGTTGTTGTTTTTGTATTGTTTTCTGTGCTGTAAGTTGACTCAGGGGTCGTGTGTTGAAACAAATGAGTTCCCCAGAAGTCTGAAAGTACCAGAACATTACTTTTCTGATTGATATGCTTTTTTCAACGAGGGTTGACAGAGTTGACAGGTTATGAGGGGATAAGGAGATGAAGATGGTCTCCAGCTGGATGTGAGTCAGGGCGGGTTAATGGTCCAACAAGCGACAAGTGGTGTTGCTGTTTAACTCCTGTCATGATGAAATGTGTTTTGAGGGACAATTTGCCGTTGATTTAAAAGCCCAAAGCTGCAGTTTATCAGTGGCTGAATCAAATGATTGTTTCAATGTAATCGGTCGCTTTGTTTACCCTTTTTCTGCAGTTGAAAACTTGGGTTTGACACAGGAAACTTCTTTTGATATGAACTTCGAACAAAAGAGACATGCTCCTGCTCAGAATACGTGACCATATTAACAAAAAATACATAGTGAGAGTAGAATCAAGTAGAAAGTGCTGTTTTCATCACATTTTACCCTCCTCACTCCTTCACACTGATGCCTTGTCAAAACAGTTTCAGCCCCAGAGAGAGGAGGATTAAATGTGCTGCTGCTGCCCCCTGGTGGTCATCAACATGCTTACTGAGGCAGAGCATGATGTGAGAGCAATGAGTAATGACAGGCCGGGTTGAATAAACAGAGTTAAATGGGGAAGAATTGAGCAAGACAATCATGTTTGGTTCTGGATTTATTTCTTTGAGAGGAACATAGAAGTCAAAACAAAGCAGAGATTTATTGCCACCCTGTACGCATCAATAAATCTGCCCTGACAGCGTAATTAAGATGTTTTGGCAGAACGGACGTGAACCTCAATCATCAGATTTCCTTCAGGGGGTCAGTGAACACCTTTGCACAGTATAATTTCCCCGGCAGCAGTTTCACTAGCAGCCATCTTGTGCCACATCTGGGATGTTAGCGTGTGTGAATATTCATGCGTTGGCACCTCTCAGAAGGCCCAGACGCTGCAGCTGAGGGAGCGCTGTGACCTTCTTGTTAGGTCAGGCTGAATGCCAGAGGCTATCTAGTAATCACTACAGCCGTACATATTCAAAAACCAGCGGCTACCACCGGGCGCTGTTTAGCAGGCTCCACGACTCAGCCAGATCAAGGTCGAGGCCTCGGTGCTTTTGTTTGCTCTCTTCAAGCTTCAGAGCTGTAGCTAAACACATATTGACCAAGTCTGCTGCCATTCTCACCCTCTCAGTGGATGTCGGCTTCCGCCTGATGAAAACACGCCAGAGGGTTGTTATGCTTTTAAAAGCTCAACACGATGGATCGGTTTGCGTAATGTGCTTTCCGTTGGTTTTACAGGTTTAATGTGGCTGCTCCTCCGAGGTATCTGTGGTATCATTAGCTGTAGGTTTTTATTGTAAAGAATACCGTCATCCCCCCCCCCCCCCCCCCCCCCCCGCGACTGCGTCTAAGGTTTCCTTTTTCTGGCAACATCGTCTTTCTGAAAATAATCTCAGCAGTCTAATGGAGGTGAATCAATGCGGATGGATCGGTCTCTTACATTTCCTTTTCATATCACAACCAACACCACCTCTGGGAATCTGCATTTATCCCCATGGTCAATAACGAGAGGATCAATTTAAGATATCTCTCTCTCTCTCTCTCTCTCTCTCTCTCTCTCTCTCTCTCTCCCCTACTTGTTCATATGTATTTTCAGTAAAGCTGCTCGCTATAACACAGCTCAAAGCTATGTGAGGGCTTTAATTCGAAAGTAATCTGATGTTAATTAGATGCATTAGAGTAGTTTCCTTGATTTCCCTCCTTGGTCTGTTCCCTTCACTTTACTTGTTACTAGACAAGAAACCACTGGCTCGCTTTGATTTCCTTGAAATTACACATCGTAAGATTAGATCTTGTAAAACATTTAACGTGTTCTGACAAATTCCAGGATGAGAATCTTTTTCGGTTGCTGGCCTGAGGTGATTTCAGTAACGGCTAAGTATTATTTGCATTCAATTACACAACTGTGCTGAGTTCATTTTCCTTGTGAAGTGAGGTCACGCCGCACAGTCAAATCAGCAGAAATAAACAGCCTATGCAGAGCTTTTTGTCTACTGTACACCGGCTGCTTTTCTCTTTCATTGTCTCTCCTCCACCATGTGAAACCTTGTGCTTTTTTTCCTGTAAATGGTGAAACTGCCCCGGCACGGTGACCTGTGGCTGGGCCCTGTGGGAGTATTCAGTTTCCTATACTCCCTATGGCCGCACCTTCTTTGCTCTCCTCCTCTTACCCCCCCACCCCTCCTACTTCTTCTCTTCTTCTTCTTCCTCATCGTCTTCTTCTACTCCCCTCGTCTTTGAATTTGTACTAAGGGATGGATCTGCCCCAGAGACACAAGGACAAACCCCAGGCAAGGCAACTCAGTTCAACTCAGAGTAGACGTGAGTGGCGGTGAGCGTTGTGTGTGTCTGTGGTTTGAGTTTCATCTTGTGCTCTTTACTTCACATGATGTTTTGACGTCATCCGGGACAGTGTGTTTGATCCGGTCTGTATTTTGATTGACACACTTCGAGTCAGCCCACTTTGAAGCAGAATTCAGACTTCCCTGACATTTGGAGAGGTGTTTGGTTGGTGACTTCCAGGATTCTTTCAACTGATGGTCTTGCGTCACCACTTCTGTTCTTGAATAACTTAATTCCTTCCAAGACGTTGAACTTTTTAAGGACCAGACTTATTTCTTTAATAATTCTATGCGCTATAATTTATTTATCCTGCAACCATGCCGGTCCGAATCATGTGCACCATCTCCTTTGCTGCGGACGACGAGCCCAGCAGAGGATATGGCAAAGACCCATTTAATGACCACTACAAGCGCGTGAAGAAGGGTTACGGCGACAGGGACACGCAGGACTACCTGGATGGGTGTAGTCAGGTGGGTGATTACAATGAGGAAGAGGAGGAAGTGGGGGAGGTGGATGACCTGGCCGCTTTCTGCAGCGGTTGCTCGCTCCACGGCGCCAACCATGTGTTCGTGGAGGGGAAGAAGTTTGGGATTCGTCAGGGTTTGTGGGCGACAGTCTTCACCATGGCGCTGTCTGCGTTCTTGTTCCAGGTGGCCGACAGGATCATGTACTACCTCTCATACGATCACATCACCATGCTGGATGAGCAATTTTCCAAGAACATGACCTTTCCGGCGGTCACCCTATGTAACTACAACTATGTGCGAAAGTCTCAGATGAGCTTCAGTGACTTGATTTTCATGGGACCTCTGCTGGGCTTCGAGGAAGGTATGGCCCCCGGGTTTCCTCTTGCCCCGGAGCCCGATCGTCTGCCGGGCTCTCGCTTCAGCATGGATGAATTCTACAGCCGCACTCGTCACCGCATAGAGGACATTCTGCTGGAGTGTACCTTCAGAGGTATAGAGTGTGGTCCTGAGAACTTCCAAGAGGTAAGAAATGTGTTCCAGATAGTTTGAAATATTCACTATTTCTGGGAACAAACATATTTTTAGTTGGACACTTAATTTACAGCAGGCGTCTCAAATGTGTCTGGTAGAATTGATGGTTTTGTTCCATCTGTTATATTTCTTTTTGGGATCTAAAATTTGAATGTGGCCCAAAAAGGAAGAGAGGGAGGCTGATAGATTTCACCTGCTGTATTTCATTGTAATGAAATGACAACGTCCTGTAAAATCTACTACTCAAGTTGAAACTGTGATGCCACAATATTTAGAAAAGAGAAGGGAACTTTGTAGAAAATCACTGATTCAGAAGAAAGCCTTAATTTGCAGTACAGTTACTTTCAATCCTGAGTCATTGCTATAAATTAAAGTGAATTTTCCAAGTCAGCGTATCTGCTTTAATGAAACGCCATTGTAAATAACAATAGAGTAGACATAGTAAAATCAGGTTCCATTACTTAATTGGTATACTTGGCATACAGCTGTTTTTTATTGAATTAAACAGCCACTGGAGAAGAGTCCGTGTTGCTCAGATCAAATCTAACTGCAGCCTGATGCAAGTCACACATTTCCTGTTGTTTTGGCATTTTTGGATGTGTAACTGCTGCCCCATGCACATCAGAGAGCACTCAGGAGGAACTCGGAATTACCAAGTAGTGTTGACAATATCCAGCTATTGGCCTATTGATTTGCTTGACCTTTGCACAGTTACAGATAGGTATGTGAGGACTGCTAATGGATGTACTAGCATTACATGAGCCGCAATTATATCAGCGTGTAAAAGCAAGTACATGACACATTAATCTGATGCTAGACCCGATCACATCAGGATTTGTGTTGTTTGTTAATGTACCATTTATTTGTATCATGATTGTATCCTTACTTATTTGACTCTCAGTGAAGGAAGTTGTTAAACCAGCAGCCAAATAAATATTTTGGTCATTAGCTAAAACCATATTCATCATTTGTTGGGCAGAGGGAAAAGTTTTGCCTCGTCAGCTCACTATAAATCCTACTTTACTTATTTTTATTCAGGTTTCATTATCTTTTCTGAAATATGCCCAGGTCTGACAATCAGTATCATTTATGGAAAAGAGTTGGGTGTCCAGACAGTGTCCCTGAGGTGAAATAGGACCAGCTGTCATCCTGTGTTGATATGCTTTTCTAGACAAAGTGCTGTGACTGCAGTGCTCTGTGCCAGTTTGCATGAGAGAGGCACCGAGGCTTTAGTCAACAACAGAAATTACTGCCTCTGTGAAGTTTAAAACTGAATTTATACACATATAATTAGCAAACCTTTTGGATTATTATATGTATAAAATAATATACATTTTTAGCAGAAGTGCTGATAATTCTCTGGATTTTCTAAATTTGAGTTGTTTTTTCTTATTTGATTATTGATTTGGCTTTTTTTGAAAATTTCTCTTGATAAAACACAGAATTTAATTATTATCAATTATTATTGAATAGAGATTTATGATTGGATGGATAAGATGTTATTTAAAAAATTTGGGAAATAATTTGCAAGTTATTCAAAAATGAAAAATTTTGAATAAAATATATGATTATTAAAATATTGATTGCTTTCATATGCATTAGTCTCTAAATCTTAATGTTTGTAATTCATTTTTAACATCCTATATAATGTCAATTATCCGTAAGTAAAGCACTTGCAAATGCATTTGATTTGTTTGAATGGTATTATTTAACTCCTGATTGATTGATTGATAGTAATATAATAAGTGATTAAGTAAACTTTTCAAATCAGTGTCATGAATTTGTCTGAATCAGAAATATGATTTATGTGTCTTAAACTGAAGTATTTCTTGTCACAGGAAAGATAAAAAAACAAGACGAGCAAAGTGACATAACATAAAACACTGAACATCTGTCTCAACGGGTGATTTTCATCAGGATGTTTCAAAGCATCAGCCTGGAATGAAAGCAGCTCTGACATTATGAGGTTGGGATCTTTAGAAGTTGAGAGCAGTGGAGGGCTGCATCTTGTCAAGCAGCACACACACTCTGAGTTTAGGGAAAACAAGAGTGTGGATGTGAAATGAAGGTCCTGGATGGTGAAAGAATGGAGGTGAAACCTCGAAAAGTAAAGGAGACGTGTGAATATGCTTTATCAGCCACAGCAGATGGTTCCACAAAGTTACAAATAATTAAAGTCAGTCTCTTTATTTGTGTGGTACATCGTGTGCAAGCAAAAAGAAAATTAATGATTCTGCAGTAAAACTGAATTATTGCCGCAGTGAAGAAGGTGAAATGGAAAACAACAAAACTAACTTTATGAAGGTTGAAAGTAGTGTCGCCTCACAGAGCTCTTTGTGTCTTTGGAAACTTTACAAATGTACCTTCACTGTGAGGCTATCCTGCATGTTGACTCAAACAGCCAGCATGATTTATCCTCGGCATAAAAAAGAGGGTTAACTTTAGCTTTGACAGCTCACTATAGATCTTACTTTACATATTTTTAGTCAGAGTTCATTATCTTTTCCAGGCAAAAACCTGAATTATGTCCAGGACTGACAATCAGTATCATGAATGAAAAAGAGTCGGGTGTGAGGACAATGTCCTTGAGGTGAAATAGGACCAGCTGTCATCCTCTGTTGATATCCCTTTTTAGACAAAGTGCTGTGACTGCAGTGCAGTCTGCCATTTTATCAGCACGTGGGGAGGCAGTGAGCCGACTGTGTTCAGTGACAGATATTGCCGCCTTGGTGCAGTTTAAAACTCATTCTTGCTTTCATAACATCTTATTTTGAATTAGCCGGGGATGCTTCTTGGATCACATTATCATGAAGCTGTGACAGGCTCTGGATTTAAATGAGTAGAACATCTGTTGTTGCACCAAGTATCTTCAAACAGCCATTGATCCAAACTTCCCACGATAAGTAGTTTTTATAAAAAGTACAAAGTTTTGAATATATCATAAAACTCTCTTTTACAGTTTCTTACACCCCACATGTTTAGTAAACATCTTCTCAGGTGTGATCAGAAAGATACAAACAGGTCACATTTACTGTACAACTGCATTAGTATCAAATATGGCGACGCCTGCGAGCTAGTTCTGGCAGACAACTCGAGCTGCGCTGCGCCAATCATATTACATACATCATGTGACATACCTCAATCTCCACAACCATCTATAATACACACCCACCTTATCAGGTGGTCTATTTAACCAGAGAGACATTTCCCATCAACCCCTCTTGCTCGCACTGCTGCTGCAGTATTGTTACCTGTTGCTTCAAACCCTCCACCACCCCAGCATCCACCTGTAGGCTCCAACGGGGGGTTACAAGTATTTGCTCATCACTCCCATCATTCCTGTGTAATCATATGGGGGAGTGATTAAGTTGGAGCCTAGACGCCAAACACTAAATCTGTTGTAATAAATATATTACATGATCGAACGTGAGTTGTCTGACTGAAATATGTTATACCTCTGTAAGGACGCCTTTAGGTATGTTTTCAACCTTTTTTAATTTGTTTATTTGGTTGATTGGTTGGTTGGTTGATTGGTTTGTTGATTGACTGTTCGGTTGGTTGGTTGGTTGATTGGTTTGTTGGCTGGTTGGATGGTTGGTTTGTTGGCTCATGGGTTGGTTTGCTGGTTTGCTGATTCTTCTTGGTTCTAAGAAGGATTATGCAAAAACTACTGAACAAATTTACATAAAACTTGGTTGGAGGAGGGGACTTGAGCAAAGGAGATGTACATGTGGTTTCTTATGGAGACTGTTTGACCTTGGTGGAGGAACAGTATGTGCTCTATTGAATACCGCTCTTATATACTCTTTACCCATTCATCCATCCATTATCTATACCACTTGTCCATTTAGAGTCGCAGGGGAAGCTATATCTGAGATAACTGATAACAGAACAAACCGCAATGAAGCCTTTCCAAAGCCTCCTCCACATTTGATGAAGTTGTGGATTATTTAATGTTAATCTCAAAAAGAGGATGAGACTTGTTTCCTTTTTGGTAGTTTTGCAAATGAGTATTTAGAAAATAATCTCATGTTGTAGCCTTAGTGGTGTGAGTTGTCTTGTACAGATTATGAATGTCCTGTTTGTAATGCTAATGTCATTTCTAATTGGAATGATGAGTACATGCCTGCAGGTTCCAGGTCACTCCATTAAAGATAAAAACCTGACAAACACGAGTGACAAGTAATCATTTATGTGTCTGCTCTAATTAAAATAATTACCTCTGTTGACAATTTCCCTTGAATCCTTCTGTATGACAGGCAGCCTCCGTCTAAAATAATCATGATTATTCCTTCAGCTCATGCACCGTCATGCAGCTCTAATGAATCAAGGTTTTCTCTCTGTTTGTGTAATTTGTCTCCATAGCAACGTTCAAATGTTCTAGGCGTTGTTCAGTACAGGTTTGATAAGCAGCTATTTCAGGAAAGATTTCTATCAAAGACACTTTGTGTGTGTAGATACCTGGTAGCTCCACAGGTACATTGATTATGCAAAAGTATGCTGAGACACATATATATACATATATATATTCACACACACACACACACACACATACACACACATGCTACGTAGGTGTCAGGAATAAAGATGAAGGATATCTTTGAACATTTAGAAATCCAGTCTTTTTTTTTCTACCTGTACCAAATGCAATGCAACACACAGAATGTGTTAAATATTGAAGGGTATGGCAGTGCCTATATGTAGACCACAGACCCTAAAAGACTGGTGACATGACAGCTCCCCAAAAGTGAAGCCAAAGCATCTCGATTGCACCCCTGGTGGCTGCCTACAGTAAAGTCTGTAAACCCTGCCTCCTCCATGTTGGTGGATAGGACATGGACCAAACAAAAAAATTAAAGAGCACGTCAAACACATTTTTCTCGAAGATGGTTTCTCTGGTTTACCACATTCACCGGTCGGACCTTAATACAGAACAAGATGGCAGCATCTTCTATCTTTATAAAGTCCATGACACATTCAGATACACACACCCTGATGACTCGTGAAACCCGTGTCATCATCTTATTTATATAGCACATTTAAAACAAGTTGGTTGACAAAAGTGCTTTACAGGTGTTATGGTACAACAAAAGGACAGTGAAACGTAATACATCATAGTGCAAGTAAAAATTCAAATAAATGACTAATGATTCACTAGAAACTGAGAAAACCAAGACCTCTTGTTGTTGGTTTACCAGCCTTTTTTAACTTTTAACCAATCACTGTTCATGATAGTATCAGACTGACCTAAGTCTGCCGGGCCCTGTGACAGGCAACACTATTCTCTCTCTAAACTATGTATGTTTACCTCCTGCTCTCACCCAAGCAAAGAGTCAACTCAGTGGTTTGAACTGTCCCTGTATCTACATCGTATTAGCTTAATCTGATCTGCTGTGACTTGTCCCAACACTGCAGAATTTACCTTTTGAATAAATAAAGGCATCCACCTTTATATCTTTGTTCAGGTTAAGATAGAGACATAGCTTTAACCCTGACCAACATTTCACATTAACTGTATTGTTCTCTTTACAAATGTACTACATACATTAAGTTTTGCTTGCAGAAGTTTATGGAACTCCGTGTTAATAATGGATTCAGCACTTTATGAGTAGATTTTTAGTCTAGATGAACTGAAGCTCTTTTCCAGTGATCAGAAAATCCATTAGGGAGGAGTTGAAACCCCAAAATGTCAATAACATTTTATCAGTGATCAATAAAGAATCAATAAATAATTACAGCTTTTAAATCCTGCACTAGAAAGAGGTGCAACAATATGACATCTGCAAATCACATCCAAGAAAATAGAGAGAGCCTCATTAATGCTAACAGGCTCACTTGACCCTTATGGCCTTTAGGAAAGGCTTGATAACATCTATACAGCAGCCTAAGTTCACCCCACAGCATGCATTATGTATTACCACTGTCATTTTCCTATGAAGTAAATCAATAGTCTATTTATTTTTTGTAATGTGGCAAATTGCAACTCCACAGGTCCCAGTGTGGAGAGCCTTGAACTCCTGCTGGAGCCTGTTTATTTTATCTACTAAAGAGTCACTAATGTTCCTACAGCCTTCACTGCTGGTGGACTCGGGGGGGATAAAGTGTGTAGATTGAATGGTTTCTGTCTCTCTCTGTCTCCAGGGTTTTCTGTCCATCGCTCTTCCCTCTCCGTCTCTCTGTCCAGCATCTCAGACTGGTGGTTGAAAATATGTTACTGTGTGTGTGTGTGTGTGTGTGTGTGTGTGTGTGTGTGTGTGTGTGTGTGTGTGTGTGTGTGTGTGTGTGTGTGTGTGTGTGTGTGTGTGTGTGTGTGTGTGTGTGTGTGTGTGTGTGTGTGTGTGTGTGTGTGTGTGTGTGTGTGTCTTGCTCAGGGCTGGATCAGTAGTGAAGTTCGGCTAACACCCTGAAAAGAGGCGGTTAGGGTTGCAGCATTTCTGTCTCGGAGCAGAATGTGAGCCTCCCTCAGAGAAGTGATCGAAACCCTTGCTTCCTGCTCGGGCCACAGCCCATTAGATTCAGCTTCCCTTTCTCCCCAGCTCAGCATTGTCAACAGAGACAGCCAGTGGCTCCGGTTACGCCCTTCTCCTGTCTTGTCAAGAGCATCCATCCGTGCACCCCAGGCTCAGGCTCTAACGGACAGATACCCAGACCCGACTTTTATTTTCACAGAAAGGACAAATTAAATGCCAGAGCTCGCCTCACCATCTACTGTGAGGGCTTGTTACGGTTCGGCATTTCTTTTAAGCTGCCTTTGGGCAGCGATCGTATCAGGGAAACTGAAATGTAATTATCCTCGAGCATTTGCCATGATAAATTAGATGTCCATAAATTGTCTCTAAAAGAACAGCATGGTAAATCACAATGTAACGGTTAAACAAATTATAACATCACAAAGAATAAAGATTAAATGAATATTGCACCTCTGACACTGAGTGCGTGCTGAACTCAGGCTGCTCTTGCCGCTCGTGGAGCAACAGTTGCTCTACACCTTGTGCAGTTAGGCTAATTAAACTGTCAAATTATCTTCAAATAGAAATTGATTTTTTGCATCTCTGTAATGTGGAATCATTTTGTGACGTGTTTGATCTGTCTTTGTACGAGTGAAGTGCTTTCATGCAGCCTGATGGACATCCAATTCTCACTGCTTCATTAGTTTGTTTAAAATGCAGGCGGCACACCAACACACTTAATAAGTGGATGTAAATGCATCTGTGCATAACAAACTGCCTGTTCAGCGCATGTAGTGAATGCACGTGTCATTTCAGTTCTTTGCCCCTGACCTCTTAATGAACACAGTGAAATGAGATGAGGGATTTAAAATTTCAGGTTATGGAAATGAGTTTGATTGAGAAAAAGTATGGGCTCAGTCAGAAAGTGGCCATTAACGCAGCCCCCCTCCCCTCTGAGAGGTGACAGCACAAGACCAACAAATATTTATGGTGACACTGAAATGCAGATCGCTGTCTGTGACTTATCTCCTCTGCTTGGCCATTATTCTCAGATCACAGGTTCAGAGGTGCCCTCTTTTAAGATCAGCTATAGCTTATCACTATTACATTTACTGCAAGTCGGTGGGCTGAGGCTCAACTAGATTTTATATCTGATATTTACAGTAACTTCCATTTGATCTAATATTTCTCTTCTAACTCATCACAAAAAGTCTGATGATCTGTGAGTGAAAACTCAGATATTCATCAAAGCTCGACTTTGATTTAAAGGCTTTTCAACATGTTATTCCACTTGACACGCACTTATATCAGAAAGTGGTCACAAGGGGGCAGTGTTTCACAATGGATTTTTTAGAACAAACTGGCTTTCATGGAGCCTCTTGCTCTGATGTGCTCCATTCAGTTCTTTTATCTTTCTGTTTATAACAAATAAACGTAATCCCATCTTTTATTGAATCATTTGACTCCCACGACTGTTAGGATGTAAAAGAAAATCCATAATAACCTTTCACCAAGTTTTTTTTTTTTTAAACGGTCTGAGATGAAACTAGACCTCTGCACCTCCTTGTTGTTCTGTGTTAAGTGGTTGACTAGGCTCTGTTGGTTGATTTACCATGAAAGCAGGTGATGAGAGGCTGTGATGAATGTTGCTAATAGTTTACACAACACAAATGGAGGCTTGTGAAGATGTCTGACATCTCAGGGGAGTATCGACCATGGCGTTGAAGGTGCTCTTTGAAGATATAAAAAACCCAGATGACTTGACACACACCTTGCTACAGCTGCTTCTGGTCAAGCTTGTGTGTTGCGTGTGCATGTCAGGAGTGTGCATCTGGCCACGCTGTGTGGAAGGGGCCTAGAACAGAGGGGGGGAGAGTTGCAGGAGAAGAGTTTATTTTTTTACTTTTGCTTATTCCAGATTTTTGCTTACTGCAGCTTTAAAGCGTCGTGCAGAATTGCTGCCAGCAGTTGCATTTTTTAAAAGAACCATTCCCCGAGGGATTAAACTCTATTTGTGTGTTGTGGGGATTAAAAAAAATATTACAAATTCCAACACGAGCTGAGTTTTGTTTACTGTGGCCACAGACGGCCTTGACAGAAACTCATCCCCTCGTTCATTCTCCACCTTCTCTTCTCTTTTTATCTGTTTGTTTGACTTGCCTCAGATCCCACCCTTTTCAATTAAACCTCTCATCAGTCACCTTTTGAAGGCTGATGACGAGAGGTGCAGCAGCAGCCTGCTAGAACGAGTCCAATAGGACATAAGGACTGTCTCATTTAAATTGGACGGATATACCTCCCTCCAGCATGAGCCAACACTTCATAACACAAATGATAGTGGATCATTAAAGTGGCATAAATGGAAGGACAGACCTTTCACTTTCCTCGTCAACGAAGATGAATGACACAATGATGTGTAAATGAGGGACACCGCAATTTTGCCGGAGCAATTATATATGAATAAGACATATGACAAGTGTCCTGAACAGAGCCAATAGCCACCTACAAGTAGTTCATTAGGCTGATGAGAGGTCTTTAATGGCCTCCTACAGGGTTGTCCTTCATATCAGAGATGGGGAAAAAAGAGACGTCTGGCTCCAAATGACAGAAAGGATGTCAGAGGAGCTGTAGGGAGAAAAGGTTTCGTCAGCTTCAGAGAATGGCTCCGTGTTTCTCTTTTCCACCGTCTTCTTTAGTGTCTCTGTCTGTGTGTGTCCCCACGTTGGGATTTGTGTGTGCTATGTGTGCAGGTGGATGCCCAAAGGCGATTGTTTTTTATGGACAAAATGTTTTTTTCCTGCCTCCCCTCTCCGTGTTTTCATAGGTGACTACATCTGTTGTGGTCAACGGGACTCCATAAGAAAGCACATTGAATCAGCAGGACACTTTACCTCACACGTTTATGTATGCTGACATTATCTCTGTATATTAGCGTGTGTGTGTTAGTGCAAGAGAGTTTTAAAACACCTTTTTGAAATGTATTAGCATGGATGTAGCCTGATTAGCCCCGGTTAACCTCTGTGGCAAAGTAGCTGAAGTGCAAATGAGCTCAAAATTGTAAACACACTTGCGCTGAGCTAATGTTAGCGGGAGGTCTATTGATTGATTGGTCTTTGTTTCATCCAAGGAACTGAGAGTCGATCACTGCAGGTCGGCAGCCGGCACCTTTGACGCAAAGCTGAAAAGGGGCTGATTTTGTTATTCAGTACAACACACAGCGAAACTCAACTGATGCAAATCTTAACACCAAGATTGAGATCGAGTGAAAGAAATGTATTCATCATTAGAGAGGTGTGTCTTTTTTAATTCCAACCTCCACCTCCCTGTTCAGCCAGCCTCAGACCAGGAGTTATTAGGGGGACGAAAGCAAATAAATCATACGCAATTAGCAGCCTACTTTGCACACAAACACACACCTGCAGATATAACATACACACACACACTCACGGGGGCCATCAGCCATCATATTGCTCCCAGTACATGTTCCTCCAGAGGAGTCTTTACAGTGCCGACAGAAATGAAATCAAAATGAAAGATCCATTTAGGTGCAACCCAACGTGCAGCTGGGTTTGGACCTTTTGGACAGTGTGTGTGTGTGTGTGACGGCGCTGTGTGAGTTTTCCCAGAGAGATGTCAGCCTGTTGGACTTCTATCGACCCTCCTTCGTTAGCCCTGCTTCCTCTGCTTGTCTGACATCCCCCTGACAAGGAGAACAGACACAGAATTTGGACGTACACAAATTGCGGGGACAGAGCTGGAATAAAAGCATCGGTCCAGGCAAGAAATCAATGAAGTGTTTTGTTTCTTTGTTTTCCATCTGTCAGAATATGCTGGTTAATAGCATCTGATAAGCATGTGATTATAAACTGATCTTAGGCTGGGCAGAGACAGAAATTAATAGGACGTGACAGGATATCCGTGGAGGATCTCCGCTTGAGAGGGTCTTGATCGTACTTATACAGAATTAAACATCAAAAGCCAACTCGTGTAATCTTTTGAAAGGGTAAGACGTTTATGATTCAACTGGCCTCTCAGGGAGAGGGCAGGTGGTACTCGAGCATGTATTCCTGTAAAAGCAAACCAGATTTAAGGATATATATTATCATGAATACAGGGAAGTGTGCATGTGTGATGAAGGTATACATCAGGGGTGTCCAAACTTTTTATCCCGAGGGCCACATACAGAAAAAAGTTCGAAGGACTGGGCCACTCACGCCGCCACGCCCCCCTGCCCCCGAGCGGACTGTTGACAGTGCGCCTCAATCGCGTCGCTTAGGGCGGGGGGCTTAGCGGCGTTCTGAGGGACAGCTGGCAGGTCAGGGGTGAGTTGGGTGCCACCTAGCATCAAAACTGAGAAGTAAAATACAGTGGGCCTTAGTCCATTACATTACAATTCATTTCGCTGTTGCTTTTATCCAAAGCGATTTACAATCAGTGCATTCACAGGTAGGGGAGAGCGGGTTAATGTGAGACATCGGTAATGTCAGACACCCTCTGTATCTGGGCAACGGAACACATTTGTGGTCATGTGATCATTATGTTTTCAAGCCCCTCCCATTCCACCCTTGCCATGAAGGAGAAGTTGGTGCTTGTGCTGTGGTTAGAATCTTTTTTTGCCAAAAATGTGATTTTTGCATGTAAAAGTAAATTTTCTTGCTTTGAACTTAATCAACTGTTGTGTCAAAACAAATTGATTCAGGTAGCAAAACTTATATCATACATGTTGATGAACTTCCAACATATAAAACCATGTGATTGATGCTAGCTTAAGATTAGCCTGAGTTGATAAGAGATGTTGTTTTTTCTAATATGTTGGCTGTGGGGTAAAATGAGACAAATGATGTGGGGTAAAGTGAGAAATGTAGCACGAATTAAATTTAGTCTTAAACATATTCTAGTGTAATATTACATTACATATGTTTTAATGCCATAAACATTGTAGAAAAGCCATCATGCCAAGAAACTACACCAGGAAGACAACTTGGGGCCAAACACCGCTCGCAGAGAAGGAGAGTGCAGCCGCTGAGGTCATGCAAGGAAAGAAGTCCTTAAGAAAAGCTGGAAGGGATAGAAATATTGATAAGACAACCCTCAAAAGATTCATAAAGAAAAAAGAGAAAGGGGAAGTAAAATCAGTAGCCTGGGGTGCAGTAGCTGAGGTAAAGAGAATATTCACTGATGAGATGGAGGATGAACCAAACACTTGAAACAACTAGCTGACCAGTTACATGGCCTTGCTCCAGTTAAGTGCCGTGAACTGGCAAATGCAGAGACAAACAATATCCCTGTCCCTGCCAATTGGACAGAGAAACAATGTGCAGGTAAGCTAGGGTGTGCAAGAGATCACATGAATCATAATAATCATAAATGTGCTTAATTTACCTATTACAACATGTGTTGTTATGGTAGTTTTAAAGTTGAAAAAGTAAGTGGATCACCTTACCCCCTTGATTTCTCTGGTCTGTCTCACTTTACCCCTAAGCTGGGGTAAATTGAGACACAAGACCACTTTTTTAAAAACAATCATATTTTCACTTCCCTTTGTCCTGAAGACATTCTGATCATTTCCATTGCTAGGAAACATCCTGAATTAATGGGAAATGTGTAAGTTTTACTGATAAATAATTTTAGCTCGCCTAAAGGGGAGCAAATGTAAAAAATGTCTCACATTACCCCGCTCTCCCCTACCCGAGGGTGCAAACCCAGAACAACAAGAATCAAGAAATCACAATTTCTTCAAGAATAGAGCAAAACTACAAAGTGCTATAAGTAAGTGCTACTAAATTGTTAGTTTAAATAAAAAAAATAAAAAAATTATATATATTTTTATTTTTTCAAATTTTTATTTTATTGAGGCGGGCCAATTTAAAATGAATGACGGGCCGCAGATGGCCCACGGGCCGTAGTTTGGACACCCCTGGTATACATGTTTGAGGTAAGAATCATTAAAATATGTAGGAACGTTCAAAAGGCTAAGGATTTTAATATTATTGTCTTCCTTGCCAAGTTATTAAAGGAATTAAAGTAATAGTGTGACAATTTGGAAAGAATACAAATTTCCTACAATTTCCTTTTATTTTCCAAGAGTGATATAAGGAAGATTGATGCAGTCAATTTAATATGGACCCCTTTTAGCTTATTACCCATATATCAGTATTTGAGAATATAGTTGAGTAACAAGAAGTATATCAAACCCTCAGAGCTCATAAATTAACGCATTTTATATTGTTTGTTTAATCCATAGTCCAATTTTAGTGATGAGCCATGACTTGTTTCGCACAACAGTTTATTTGTCTGCCCAGCGCTTCTGTGAATCAGCTGCAGCTACAGCGCTGGTTGGCAATGAGTCACTGGTGTCAAACCAGCTACATGCCGTCACCGCACCCACTCCTGGTTAAAATATCATGAATCCAGACCCGTGCCTGACACGATGATCGATCTTTTCATCTCCGTCGCATTATGAAAGCACATGATTTCCAATATGCTGAACTATTAATACATATCTTAAAACCCCACCACTGTGTGAGTGCTTTTTGACTACCCTGCAGTTCAGAGATCCAGCGCAGCAAACACACCTCCACAAATAACAGAACAAATGGAAGGGATTTGGTTTTACAAGAACGATTCATTTGTAAATGTCAGGCAGAAAGGGACCATTTATTTCACAAAGGGCCATTCATTCATTTCTCTCTGAGCGGCAAATAGGTGGCATCGGCCCTGCGGGGACTCGGTGACTGTTTGCTATAGCAAGGAGCCGCACTCTGAAAGTCATTCATCACAACCATTTCCCCTTTTCCCGAACTCTCTCCAGCCCAGCTGTCACGATGCTGCCGAGATGAATTAGCGGTGTCATCCTGTGTTTCCCTGTGCGGGTATAAGGATACTCTTACTGCCCCTGGGGGTGTAAATATAAACCTGCTCCATCCAGCCACAATAGTTATACAGTAAGACTCCTGAATCCATTTTCAGATCAGTGCATTGATGTATCACAGGGGGCCATTCATGGGGGTGCTGCCACAGTCGATCCTTTAAAAACCTGAAAAGGGGAGATTTTGGAAACCATCAGAGCTTGGTATCCTGCGCATTGTTCGCACACACCAGCTATTCACAGTGTTTAACCATCTGGTCCGAGGCTGACTTGTGCACACCCATCGCTATATCCGTTTTTGAAGTGTTTTCAATGTAGTAAAACACTTCCCAAGGTGGCGCTTTATATGCTACTTTACAGCGACCAGACTTCACACAGGGCCTAGAAAAAAGCTTCTTAAATGTACAATCACTGCTAAATGGGACAAAGTGGGCTTTTAGAGGCCCAAAGGAGTTTAAATGTTTTATTTGGCGGTTTTAAAGCGGACCACATTGATGCCGGAAATGTTTTGGTTGCCAGTTTGTCTCACTCTTGTCTAGATGGAGAAGCCTCTTAAACAATCTGCATTTATATCTCTTGACACTTGAATACGTGTCATGAAAGAAACAAGCAATGAGATTTTGTGGAACAGAGATGGTTTTAAAATAAGAATTTATACAGGATTACTAAACATAATTGATGTTCATGGTATTGAAGTATTATGGAGTATTCCACAAAAAGAAAAAAATTCCGTCTGGGGGCCCCCTCGCCCTACCCCTAGATACACCCCTGCCTATGTGTAAAATTGGTGGATTAGCCCTTTATTTAGCAGTTTCACTAGTTTCACAATAGTTTCCAGTGTGACGCTGCCAATCACACAAAAAGCAGAGATAGCTTTCAAACAGACATAACTCATTCACAGCATGAATCCCATAATTAACTCTGTTGTGTTCAGGTTGGCACTGCGGTGCAGGCGTTAGCACTGTCGCCTCACAACTGTGGGGATGTTCTCCCTGTGTCTGTCTGGGTTTTCTCTTCAAACACACGCAGCTTAGCTTCTTTGGTGTCTCTAAATTGTCCGTAGGTGTAAATGAGAGTGAATGGTTGTTTGTCTCTACCAGCCCTGACAGGGACTGGCGACCAGGGTGTAATTTGCGTCTCCACCACTGGCAGCTGGGATTGGCTCCAGCTCCCACACAACCCTCAAAGGAAAAGCAGAATAGATAATAGATGGATGGATGATGTGTACGTAGCAGCATTTAAGTAGGCTCTACTCATTCACGACACTTATTATACTGCGTTCAAGAAATTATGTTAGTTTAAAAAACCAAGGACAAATGTTCAGAGCACACAGCAGAGTGTTTCTGATGAAGTTCTTCAACATTTAGCTTTGTTTCAGTGTCTCACCTGAAGCTCTGGGTTCACAGGCTTGCAGAGCAGCTCTTGAGCTTCTACCACTTACTCTCATCTCACACTGTTCTTACATTGAGTAGCACTTACCTGACGACTTATTTAAATCGTTCTTATAGCCCCAGAGTCTGAGAGGCCGCAGGAGAAGTGGCTTTTGTGACATTTGTCCCTTTATAGCAGATCATGTACACAATTATCCTCAAAATTGTCTCTGTAAATCACCACCCGCTCCTCTGACAGCCCCCGCAGCTACAGGACCATGACTGCCACTGCTGCTCTCCATTCCTCCTCCCCATTTCTCTTCCTTTGCTCCATCCTTCGCCTCCCTCCCTCCCTCTCTTGCGTTCTCTTTGCCTGCTCTCTTGTCCCCCAGCGGGACACAGAGAAGAGACTGCAGCAACCAGAAGAGCCAGAGAGAATATGGAGATCACAGAGAGAGGGGGAAAGAGAGAAGCACAGTAAAGAACAAAGGTGTGTGTGAGGAGGGTTGACATATAATGTAAAGACAGGCAGCAGAGAACGGCAGAAGGAGGGAAAGGGCTTTGTGTTCATACCCTGGCAAAAACACTGGGGGTTTGTACTGTAAGTACTGAGGGTAAACAGTGAGTGTAGAGAAGTAATGACAGCGCTAGAGTTTGTTCAGCCAAGTAGATTAAAGACATAGTGGGGAGGCGAGAGGTCGGCAGGGAAGCTGGCCAGCGTTGTTTGCCTGGTGGCGTGTAGTTTGACTCCACTCATGTCAAGGTCCAGGTTGGCCAGCACCACCCCAGTGTGGACCCAGAATGACAGCTTGATTAACTGCCGAGCACCTCGACACCCCGAGCTCTCGCAAACACGCCTTCCAGCATCCGAGCAGGCAGTCAGACAAACAGAGCAACGTGGACCTCAGAGACTCATCTTCTCCTCAGCCTCCACATTTCAGAGAGGATCTTAATGCTGCTTCATTCCCTCCCCATTCAAATTAAGAATTAATACATTTTCATTGATTTGCGAGCTCAATAATTGCAATCCAAAGGCTCAATCTACATTTTATTAAGATTAGATAGATAGATGGATAACAATACATTTGAATGTACCACTAGTGCATTTTAAAGAGCTGTATTACGTCATGCTGTAGTTGTGTAGTTCTGGTGACTGCAGATTGTTTACCTCTGTGCGTCATAATTTATTACAATCTATCTGCAATAATCACCTTACTGTTGTATATTCTGTATGACAGTATACATATTGTAGTACAGTCCACAAAATGCACATATTTGTACATTGTTCTTCTTTTTACATTCATTTTTTATATTTTTATTGTAATGTTTCCTTTTTATAAATTTCTTTTTTTTGTTGTGCAACTGTAATGAAACCCAATTTCCCCTCAGGGATCAATAAAGTATTTATAATTCTGATTCCCAGTTCCCAGTTCCCCAGACTCCCAATCAGACACTTCTCTTCCAAATATCTACAGATTCATCAACATGCAGATTTATCAGAATAAACTTAAAGCCCCTATGTAAGTCTGCAGTGCCTGCACTGTAAACACACAACAATGTATTCTAGGCTGTATTATTCTCAGCACATCTATTCAAGTGCAGGCATTTTCTCCATGGAGACCTTGGGGAAAGTTTAAAACAGACAAAGAAAGAAATTCTTAGAAAATAAATATATAAAGCAAACACAAAAACGCTAGTAATTGTTTTATATAAATAAATTAAAGATGGGAACATAAAAAAAAAAATCTGCCCCCGGTTTGAATACTAATTGTGGTGGTTTTAAGGAAAACTACTGCATGTAATTGAGTCCTGATGATGACACACATTGCCTGCCAAAAGGTAGCCTGGCTAGCTCGCTAAAATGACAAGATATGATATGACGTAAAGTGGCAGCTATTCAATTTCTGTGCTTGTCGCTGTCATTTTCATTTATCTTGTAACCTTTAAATGCTTCATTTGCCCCCCCTGATTGAAATTGAGGTCCTTTTCTCATTTGGAGGAACTGTCAAAGCTGCAAAAACAGCCATCTACTGATTACTCCCATTCACATTAGCTCCCAGCGATCAAGCAACTAATACACTGTAGAGTTTAATAGCCTGCGAGGGGAATTCATGAGTTCAGTTTCCAACAGATACTGACATTTGTGAACTGAGAATGTTTTCCGTAATTGCGTCTCTTTTTGTTTCACTGTGGCGCGGCTGACAGGTCTGACTTCCAGAATGTGTCCATAAATTTACGCGGCACGCCGTCAGGGTGTTAACCAAAGTCCCCATCAACGCACCATTCAACGGTTCTCAGATTCGTCTCAATAACGTCATTGAAATGACTTTGCGAGAGACAGATTCCCGCTCACAAAATGCTGATTGAACTGTCTGTGATTATTAGAATGTCGCGCTGTAATTCCATTTAAAGTAACAGTCCTAGGCTGCCTGCAACTTGTGCTTTGGAGAGAAAGGTGATGTACTTTTATACATTCAAAAGTTCTGCTGTGGGAGTATAAACTTTGGAAAGTCTGTGGGTTTTTCAAGCCAATGTCTGCATTGAGAAAGAAGGAGACAGCCCTTTTATGGGATTTATGTTTTAATTTCCCTGTAATACCTCGACTAAGGAGGCTGTGTTCTCGCCCTATTTGTTTGTTGGTGGTTTTTTTTGGGTAGCAGGATTATGTAAAAACAACTGAATGGATTTGCACAAAACCTGGTGGGAGGATGGGTCAAGGGCCAATAAACAACTCATTGAATCACAGCAAAGGAGCAGATCCAGGAATTGTTTTTTACTTTGTTTATCAAAACGTGAATGGAGACGATAGCTGTGTCCCAGTTGAGGGACCACGTCCTTCAGAGGTTGAAGACCGCCTCCTTAAGGGGCCGTGTAAACCGTGAAGGAGACAGTCTGCTCTCAAAAGGATTTCTGTGAACGTCGTCACTAGCTTGTCCCGCTCGTACTGCGTTAAAGCAATAAAGCTAAACTTTGACACGTCGAGAAAGTTTTAATGCCCCATGGTTTTTCCTAACGTGTGTTTGCTGTCCGGGTGAGTTGACACATTATATTTAAGCATCTGACGTCTCATCGCTTACTGGCTCTGAAAAGCGGTTTGTCATCAAGGCACAATTAATCCTGGGACAGGTTGAACCGAGAACGATCCACGGACGCATTTGTCGACTGCAGTTGAAGGAGCCTTTGAAATGGGACAATGACACAATCTGTCTTCAGATGCAGCCTCTGAGGGATGCAGCCCCTCAGTGGATGCAGCCCCTCACCGATCCAAATAATTCATGAAAATCTGACATATTTGGGGATTTATATCTGTGATGGTGCAATTTTGGAGTGTATCCAAATAAAAAGCCAGATGTAGTGGATTTAAATGTGGTAGTTTAGTGTTGTTTCCTCGGTTTAGCTATAAGGTTCGAGTTTAACGGGAATGTTGGGTGTTGATCTCCATTCCAGTCCACTGTTGATTCATGATGTGTTTTATGATCCAGTCAATCAAACAGGATTTTTATTTACGCCTCAGATTCTTAGTTATTAATAGACCAAAGCTTTAACCCATAACAAATACTCCTGTTTGCTGCCATAATGGGAACATTAGTGAAACTCCTAAACTGCAGTTTCACATCAGCGTGCATTTGTTATTCTGTTGTTGTTAAAGTTGCTGTGGGATTGTGTTTCCCTGTCAAGCGGGTGCATCATTATCCCTTCATCCAGACGGATTAGCTGGGTCCACAGAGCCTCTCCTCTCCGCTCCTCTCCGCTCCTCTCCTCTCTCTGTCTTGATGAGTTGGCCGGGGAAACGGTGTTGAAACAAATGCTGTTGAATGCCAAAAGTGTCAGGCTCCATCTCAGGTGAATTCTAATGCACCACCCGCAGTATTTTCAGACATAAATTACAAATAATCTATGTTCACAACACAATGTTTACGCTTTGAGTTCAGTCACTGTTTTGTGTTGGATTTTTCATTCAAGTTGGTTTGTCTTGTCCTCTCATTTTTGTACTCACTTCACAGACTTGTCAGCTCTCTATGCATGACATCAAACAGCACTGAATCAAGCATATACTGGTACAAGCCATGAATATGCGATGGTGGGATCTCACTCAACCGTCATCATGGGCCCAAGAGCAGCCATTCCCCATGACACCCTCACTTGTTAAAACATGAGTAATCACCCGAGTAAATTACTTGATTGTCCTCAGAAGGGACCTAATGGTATGTGCTACAGTATACTGCCGTGGAGGGAATGAGAGTGAAAAGTCTACGTAAGCAGGCGGTGTCCTGTTTGAACCACTCTCATGTCATCCTCTATTCCTTGTTGTGTTCAAATTTGTGTCATGTACTATCTTTATGTGCTATCAAGTAGACTGCAGTTGGTTAAAATAGAGTCTGCAGCTCAGTATTCCCGTGAATGCGGGATGTAGCGAGCCCTTTGTGTAGCGAGGCAGAAAATCGAAGATGTGAGAATCAGGCTGGTTGATTCATGGGCAGCATGTTTACCTTTAATGCAGAGGGCTGGAGTTTGCGCCCTTTCACTGACCTGCAATTAGACTTCAGCTCACTGCAATGTAGTGGCTTAATGATACTGAACTTCATCATATCATGCACAGATACTGACGAAGACAAGAGCTGGAAAAGCGTTGGCATCGGACATCCACGTACAACATTGCAGGCTGCAAAACTGTTAAACGCTAAGATACACAGCTATTAAATGCTAAGATACACAGCTATTAAATGTCCATTTATTTAGATTTTTTGTATTTTTCTATCAAATTTTTTCATATGACAACAATGTGCACACCAGGTTAATTGCTGAGATGAGAAAACATTGCATATCACAAAGTCATCTGACAGGGCAGGGTAATCTGATTTTAAACCAACCTGCCGGCATGCCTTGTTTAATCTGCCAGGGGCCGTGGGGCCAAACTGACTAAACATGAGATGAGATTTTCTATGCTGCTCTACTACCTGGTCTTAAGTGTATGATTTTAGAAATAAAAAACATAACATAAAATAATGACATGATTAAGATTCAAAACAGGAGCTCCTTAAAGACTACGATCACTCACCTTCATGACCTTATATACAACGCTTTATTTGTGCATGTTCCACACAAGACATTCATATTACATTAGGAAAAAACTGAAAAAACATGAATGCAAAAACTACCAAACATCTGCTAAAGTGACAACACAGCTACATGAGCCACAACACGTCTGTGAAAGTGACAATTAATTAAACACAACACGAATGCAAAAGCCACAACACAACTATAGGTAGAGGTGCACGGAGCACCCATAAGCAGGAAGAACACAAACCTTTTTGCTTGCTCCGAGCACCTGCACTGTTACACCTCAAATAGACAGGCATTGCAGTCTAAGTGGCGACTGATTTATTCAGGTTTTCACGCCTCACTTTACCCATATATTAACAACTTAACCGCAGTGGCTTTTGGATTTGTCTTTTGCTTAAATGCACATTAGAGAGTTCTCGGTCACCTGTGGACTGAAGTTGCTGCCAAGTCTCGAGTCTGTAGCATTTGCCCAGTTTGCCTGGTCGGCCAGTAGCCCTGCACCACTGATAGCCAAACAAAAGAGGAAGGCAAAAGGAAATTATTACGGTTTAACAGGCATTTCATGTTGACCCTGGACCTTTATGAGTTGTGCAAGAATGGATTATTACCAACAGTTGCTCAGTTTTTCCTTGGATTCAAGTGTTTTGTAATCTGGCAAATTTATTAGCATTTTTCCAACATGTCTGATTGTCTGGCTGCTTGTGGCTTTTACCCTGTCAGACTTCTTTGTAGTGACGGCACCTTGTTCCCAGACACACATTAATACACACTGTACCCAAAATGTAGGACGGAGAGTGCGAGTCAGGCCTGCATGAGACACAGCTTTTACTGTGAACACCAAGTGATGATGACCAACCAAGCATGAACCTCCACTTAACCGGCACCCCAAGAGAGAAAGATGGTGTTTATAAAACGCTTTGTCAATGGTGCATTCAAGCCTCTGTTGCTCGCCGCACACAGGTTTCCCTCCTCGCAGCCAAACTGGGACACTGCAGGGTCGAAACCCCCATCAAATCTGAGTTAGGCTCTTCAGGAATTCAGGAGAGGCTCTAAAGACTCTCAACATGATTTGCATCAGTTTCCCAGAGGCACCTTGACCTTTTTTGTTTTCCCCATAACGTTTCACATCTTACTGTGAAACGCATCAGAAAGTTGACAGTCAGGAGTGTGCTGAGAATCCCCATGGATGTGAATCTTTTCTTATTTTTTTTTACTTTTAATCCTAAACATTTAAAATTCAACTGGTTGAAGAGTACTACTACTTTCTACAGGATAATGCAGTGTAATTTTTTTAAAGGAAGAAATGAAATTAGGAGCCAAGGGGGATTATGGTGCGTGTGTGTGTGTGTGTGGATGTCTGTGTGTACATGTTTTTGTTACCTCTTTCCAGATTAAGTACTGACTTTATAAGGACCAGTTGACCTCATGGGACCAAAGCTCGGTCCTAACCATAATTTCTGAGGTCCTGGTTAAGGTTGTTAAAATATGAATCATTGTTAGGGATAAAACTTTTGGTTAATCTGTCCACAATGAATGGATGTCAATGCAAAATTCTGTGCAAACATTAGGGATTATGGTTTGTTTGTGTGTGTGTGTGTGTGTGTGTGTGTGTGTGTGTGTGTGTGTGTGTGTGTGTGTGTGTGTGTGTGTGTGTGTTGGTGCCTCTTAAGGACCTTTTTCAGCATGAACATTGACCTTGCCAGGACCTGTTGACCTCATGGGCACCGAATGATGTGTCAAACCTTAATTTCTGCCATCCTGATTAAGTTAGAGGTGAGATGGGAATTGTGGTTAGGTTAGGGTTAGTCATGAATTGGTCAGGTGGGGACAAGGTTTTGGTTTCAGGCTGTCTGCAATGAAGTCAATGCAAAGTCCTAAAAGGGATAGTCTCTCCAACCTGTGTGTGTTATTAGGAGCCAGGAGGGAGTATGTGTGTGTGTGTGTGTGTGTGTGTGTGGAGGACGAGGAAGGGGAGGCTGAAATTGAGAATGAATTGTGTGGGCTGGGGGGGCAGACAGAAGAAACATGTAATTACAATATGGCTCTGGGATTTTCACTAAATCCACAGTCTCTGGGGCATTTCCATTCAGAGACTAACTGCTTGCAATTTAGAAGCTATAATCCCCTGGACTGAATTTGGTGCACAGTGGCGCACTAAATCATTATGAAGAACTTCGCTTCCCCGCAGGACGAGCACGGGGAGCGCTGTGCGAATGACTACTCCCCCATCACCGCCACAAGCTGCTGCTCAGAGCCCGAGAGCACCGCGCAGAGCTGCGTGCGCTCCCCTCTCAGCCACACGCACACGAGCAGCAGCCATCTGAGAGCGCACGGGCGAGTCTCGGCACAGCAACTGTGGCACGCGGCGGGACCCAATGTGGGCAGCGCGCACCTGCGTCCCTCCAAAATGTGCCAGGGTGACGCGTCTGGATCGAAACCGAGACCGGGCTCCCTCGCCGAAGCCGGGAAGCTCTTCCTGAAACACACTACCCTGCACGGCTTGAGGCACATCTTCCTCAGCGGCTCCTACCCCCGGAGGGTCGCGTGGCTGCTGGCGTTCCTCGCCGCCCTGGCTCTGCTCTTCACCTGGTCCTCGAACAGAGTGCGCTACCTGCTCTCCTCGCCCGTGTACACCAAGGCGCACATGGTGTACGCCAAGCGCCTCGTCTTCCCCGCGGTCACCATCTGCAACCAGAACCTGCTGCTGCCGCGGCGCATGAAGAAGACGGACATATTCAGCGCCGGGAGGTGGCTGGGGCTCCTGGGGAGGAACTGGCAGATGTCCCCCGCTGCGAGGGAGGCGCTCACTCCTCTGAGGGGCCACGACGCAGGGAGCGCGGCGCCGGATGAGGCGTCCTGGTCCCCGCTGTCTCGGATTTTGGACTTCGACCACTTTCTGCCTCCGCCCCGGGAGTCGCAGCCGTCCATGCGGCAGCTGCTGGACCGACTGGGACACCAGCTGGAGGAGATGCTGCTGTACTGTCGGTACCAGGGAGAGATGTGCGGGCCGCGTAATTTCAGCACCGTGAGTGTCGCCAAAGTTCCGCTGCTTTTGCTCCTGTCATGCGCCCCCCACCCCCTCCCAACAGGTTGATGCAGCTTTCAGAGACAGATGCAGCTTTTTGCACGAGGCTGAGTCGCGAGGTGAACTGGTTGTAATTGCCTGTCAGCATCTTGTGTGCGTCGTGTGGATAGATATCAAGTGGCTGTGTAATTATTTTGCTTTGAAGCCATGCAATCAGCAGGCTGTGCACACATCTCTGCACTGTTGCTTGGTTATATGCATCACCAGTTCAATTAACTCTCTCATAGCTCCTAAGCTGCGGCCATGTAAATGCAGCAATTACATTCCTGCGTAGTCTCACG
The DNA here is from genome assembly GCF_947347685.1 of Pleuronectes platessa. NCBI lineage: Eukaryota > Metazoa > Chordata > Actinopteri > Pleuronectiformes > Pleuronectidae > Pleuronectes > Pleuronectes platessa. Next base: position 7,880,320 of record NC_070627.1, on the reverse strand, counting down.
CTGAGCACTGAGTGATTTGTTTTACATATTTGTATTTCAGCCGACAATGTAGCTCCACAGCTGCTCTTATATTCCTGTAGATTGACCTAAATCTAAAGAGTTGAAAACACTTGATGTGTTTGTGTAATATTTGCTTGTTCACATTTGATCGAGCTCTCTTTGAGTCTCGCTTTTCACCCGTAGAACGTCCGGGTCGAACATCAACTAATGTCAAAAGTTGACTCATTTTATTGGAGACCATTTTAGAACTCAGCAGGTTTCTGCTCCCCCCCGTATTGTCTGAACTGGTCTCTACTCTGTCGTCCATACACAATCCTGTGCTCACAAGAGACCAATCTGGCCCTAATGAAGTTTTTTGATTAATTTAGCAACGCTTTAAAATGCTCCCTGACACTGTGATGAAGAGCAGTCAGGGCCGGGCTCGCTGGTAAACAGCCCCATTGATTGCACTTCACTGTTGACTGGAGAAAAATATGAAAACCATTATTCCCCTCTCCCACCTCTTTAGCCAAATCCGTTTTCAGTTAAGTATAATTTTTTTAGTCTTGTCTGAAATTGTTAGATTTGTTCTGGATGTAGTTTTTTAGTTCCAGCAGCAGACGTGACCGAGTGTTATTTCCCATTTGTATCTGAAACCTTTCGCCTGGGTGGTTGCTCTCGGCCTCTGTGGCATCAAAACATATCCTCAAATAATGCATCAAAGAATCCGCCTCTCTTGTACTCACAGATTTAAACGCAACACGCCTGGAACCACAAGGCAAGTTATCACAGACAAACACATTTCTTCTCAGCAGCATCTTTAGGAACGCTTAGTGTTGTTGTTGTAGAGCATTTTAAAGGGTGACCAAGCAGAAGCAACCTGTTTCGGAGATAAACATTGAGCCCAGCTCTGAGTTTGGGGGATATGTTAGTGCATAGATAATCGATGCTTGGGCCTCTGGGTGTGCAAGATGAGCTGTCGGCATGAGTCAGGCCAATAGAATCAGTCACACTTGAGAAGTAAGCTGTGGAATAGGAAGGCGAGCCTGTCCACGTACAATGGGCTCCGGGATCTATTGACTTTTGTGCTGGACCCCCCCCCCCCCCCTGTTGCTCATGGAACTCGTAAATTTGGTTCCCCCCCCCTCGGCCTCATCAATCCATCCGTCCCTCCATGCAGCTGCTCAATCCTTCTCTATCTGTGCTTGAACAACACACATGCTTCATTCTGTCCTCACTCGCAGATTTTTAACATTGATTTCAGTAACGAAATCGACCCGAGAATACAGCCAGCCTCTGTCCCTCCCATGTGCCCGATTGACTGACAGTTTGAATCTTACCGGGGAATCTAAGTGGAGGTCCATTTTTCTCTTTTTATTTCCTGTCTGAAATATCAATGTAATGGGTGATTTTTTTTTATTGTAAATATAATGTAGAACACTTTGAGAGTAAATGCCTCATGATATAAGTAATACTTAAAATGTAAGTGGACTGCATTTCCATAACTCTTAAGTTTTAAAGCACATTTCAACCTCTGTACAGTGAGTGACATTCATACAGTGATTATATATATATGCAGCACTTCTCTATCACTCAATCATGTGTCTTGCCCAAGGACACGTCAACATGTAGACTGGAGGAGCCTTGGATTGTAACACCAGCCTTTCCCACTAAGTTTGGATCCACTCTACCTCCTGATCCACATCCGCCCCAACAGTTCTTGTTCTTTGCTCTTTATCTGCTCTCACCAGACTCTCAGTTCCGACACAGCTTCCTCTAGACTTTGCAGAGTAGAAGTTTGCACGTTCTACTCCGTCTGGCAAAACTCCACCACCTCTCTATCTGCCAACCGCAGCTTCATTAGTCGCCAGGGCGGAGCAGACATACACATTTTATTCAACAGGTGTGAGTCCTGTGCCCCCTCTTGACTGAAGAAGCTGTGCTCTCATCTCTCTCGCTCTCTCTCTCTACATGCACATTTAGCCCAGACCTGCTCTCTGATACCTTTAGTCAGAGGAATTTCTGATACGTTATTAGAGGTTTGAAGAAATAACCCCATGGAATATATTCAATTTCACATGTAATTCATAAACCCAGCCTCCTCCATGTTAGTGGATGGGACATGGACTAAGCTATAAACAATTATAGAGAACACATCAAATAAATAAGATGGTTTCTGTGATTACAGGTAGTTAACACTGAAGGGTTAATTGTTCTAGTAGCTTTAGTTTTATTAGTTATTGGATGCTATAACAACAAGGTTGTGATTGACAGCACAGACTGACTTTTAATTGGTTAAGCGTGTGTATGGACGGGACCTCACCACGGTGGCTCCATCCCCTGAAAGCATACGGCACAAACTTTGGTTCCAAATGTGGAACTAATACGCCCCAACAATATGGTACTTGTTCATATCTGGGATGCTTTAGAGACATTTCTGTATAGTGGGAGGAAGTGGAGACGAGCTGTTCATCTTTACATACATTAAATGTTCCCCTCCCATAGATGTAGCGCAGCGTGTAGGGGTGCAGAGTTTTTATGTGTTCTTTATTTTTTTAACACTAGTTAATGGCCTATACCAGAGTGACAATATCAACACATCTGAGCTGATTCACTGCCACGCCGGACCCTGACAATCTTTCATAGGTGGTGTTTTTGTAACTGTCATAACACAGAACCAATCTCAAAATCAATGGAGAGGAGATAAAGTGGTTCACCGAGGGAACTTTGGGGAACAGCTTGTGCATCCTCGTCACATTGTCATGTGAGGATAGCCAAGGGCCATCTCAACAGCCACGGCCTGTCTGTCTGTGAATTATTTATCGAAAGAAAGAGACAGTGACATTTCCACACCCTGGTAGAACGACACAGGGTGATGTCTCTCTCAGCGTTTTTTTCCTCACACAGGTCGGGGCGATTTAAATATTTATCTTCTGTGTTTACAACTTACAGAGATATCATGCCTCTCGGTTTTAGATGCAAGGTGAAGGGCTCAGTGTTCAGCGGAGCAAGAACCAACCTCAATATGGGATTTACTCGATCGGGAAAAGCTGCTTAAGAGACGCAAATATTTGTTCACCCGTAATGCTTAATGTACTCAAACTAAAAGGTTAACAGCAACAGATTACTAATGTTCACCAACACAGTGAAGAGCCATTATAAACTGCACTTATGCTGCCGAGAATTAATTAGTTTTCTTGAAAATTTATCCAAGAAACGGTTTTGTGCTTGGGGATAATGGGCTTTCTCCTTCAGGTAAAAGGTTTTCTCTTTTAACAAAATAATACACAGCTGCAGAACCACTGTCAGCAACAGAGGATAAGAGAGACCGCTTGATAGAAAGACAAGAAGAGTAAACGTTAACCTCAGAGCTACAGAACACAGGGAAGATCCTGACTCCCCAAGGTCACCACCGGCCCCCACCGCTGCTCCCCACTCGATGCAGCCAGCACCATCTCCAGGTTACCACAGCAACTCTGACTATACAAGCCTCCTGTAGTCCATCACCACATTGTCAACACATACACGCAGATGGCAAGCAGGGGTGGCCGTACACACCTCCATGCAAAAACTGTACACACAGATACACACATACACACTCACCCATATTCATGCATCCTTTTTCACATTGTTGTATGTGTATGCACACTTTGGAACATGCACAGAGATAAACACACACTCATAAATGATTTCATCACGGTTTTCTTGATCAGCCAAATGCTTTTCTCTTCTCAGTGTGATCTACGCTGCGTCTTTCTCTAAATGTTCTAACTTGTATCTTGGAGGTTCTGTCTTTGTGAGCTGTAAACGGGTCAAACCTTTTGAAATATGTCGTCCTTACAAGTTAATTAGTTGTAGATTTTTAAATAAAACATGGCTTGTTTGGCTGTTGCGGGATTTAATGGGGGGGGGGGGGGAAACTGTCTGAGACTTAAAAAGCAGGAGACATTTCCTTCCTGCAGGCTTTTCCCGAAGTTGCGGATACAAGTGCCGCTCTGATTTCATAAGATCTCCCTGCGTTTATACTCCAAAGAGCAATGATAAAAAAGTGATCAGATTTGGGCCAGAGACGACTCTGCCACTAAGATGGATTCCAGGGCCATTTTATTGGCGTTTGGAGTCTGCTCTGGAGTCCCTGCACATAGGCGGGCGTTGCAGCCGCTGCTTTTGACTCAGTTTTTTTACTTACGCACTTGAAAGGTCACATCTCATATTGTGTCGACTATCAGACCACCTTTTATTACATTTCGCCACTTTGCGTCTTAAAAGCTCCTATATATCCTGCGCCATGGGAGGCAATCTATCGTGGCTCACGCTTCATTCTCCCCCCACACACTCCACTGTCCGGGTTTCACGTAATCCTAACTTTTTTTATTGTGAGACATGGCTGCAATTTTTTCTCTCCGCTCCGTGCGTCTGCCGTCTCTGACATCTGAGTAATTTGTCACGGGCGGCTAACGTCTGATTCATAAGTCGGCCTGTTTGATAAACGCCTCCCTGTGTGTTCCCAAGATCCTCACAAAGCACATTCACATGAGAGGAAGCTGCCACCTTTTTCGGCCGCCTCAGCAGAAATACAAGCCATTTGTGTCGTGATGCGGTTATTTTTTACTGCCATGTTACAGCGGAGCCTTGTCTCCTATGTATGTTGTGATCACAGACAAAGAATGGAAGTAAGAGACTTATTCTTTCTACACAAACCTCCCTTTTGTTTCTTTTTGTCATTTTGTCTTATTTATGTCAGAACGTTGAAGGTTAATGGTGAGTTGATTGGGAGCTAGGTTGTTGTGATAGAGGGGCTCGCGATTGTCCAGCTAGACAAGCGGGAGTAGGGGAATGTTTTATTTTGGATCCCGCCCATGTTTTTTCATCCCCTAATGTCTGATGATTTGATTACACATCCATTAGTTCACTGGCAATCATGTCTTTGCCAATAGGTCACAGATCCCTGCTGCGCTCCTCAGCATCCCTCCATCACATCCCGTTATACAATGTGTGCCGTCCTGTTTGCATCGGTGGCCGTGTGTCGCCGAGATAAAAGTGGAACTGGAGCATGTTGAGCTAATTCAATCGGATGCTTTGAATACATCTGGAAAAGACAAAGCCAGATGATGATTGATTAAAGCTGAAGCAGTTAAGTGGATTTCAAGCACCAATGCCAAAGATTCACTGCTTCCTGATTTGTAACAGTGATTATTTGCTGTTTTATTAAGTTTTCTACTTTATAAAACGGAATATTGTTTGTATTGTGGACTGTCAGGTGAATAAAACATGATTTTTCTAAACACTCTGTAAACTGTTCTTAAATTTGTGTGAACCAAACCATCGATTGTGAAAATAATCAGCAAATTACTGAAAAGCAATAATAATCGTAAGCTGCAGGTTAAGATGATGATATGGGCTGCAAAACAAAGAAATTTTTTATCTTCAATTAACCTTTATAGTTTTAATGATTAATCCACAAAAACTACAAGTGTTTGAAACGGGCGTTCAAAAAAGCTGATGTTTAAGCAGCAGGAACCAAAGAGTGTTTGTAATATTTATTTATTTGATCATTAAAGATGCTTAATTATCTGTCATGTGCATAATTGATTCATTTAATAATAGTTTCAGCTTGGATAATGAGCCATAGTTATGAAACACGAGTCATTACCTCTCTTTAAAACATCAACAGTCTGTGTTTGAAATAGAAAAGAAAGTTTTGGGGGGGATCTGTTTTGATGCCAGCTGTCGTTGTTGTTGTGTGTGAGATTGCTCAGGCAGAGGATATAAAAGTCGTGTCAAGCTCACTCAAGCACACGGTGTGTCATGCAGCAAAGAGAATGGGGAGAGCTCCCTTCTGTATATCAACAGCATCTTAACAGTGTAAGTCCTCTGAGGTTTGTGGCTGTGGGTGGGGGCTACTTCGTGTGCTCTTTATTTGCTTCTGAAACAATCTCCCACTCAGCACCCCCTTTATCTGCACTCCTCAAGGATTCAATATGTATAGCTGGAAAATGAGATTTCACTCCAGGGTCAGGGAGGAGAGTTATAGGTCGAGATGCGCCCTACCTTTTACTTTTCTCTTGTGTCAACTCACTAAAGTCTTTGTTTATTCTGTGTTTTTCAGATTTTCACACGCTACGGAAAATGCTACACCTTTAACTCAGGCCAAGATGGACGACCCTTGATGGTGACTATGAAGGGAGGGATGGGCAATGGCCTGGAGCTGATGCTGGATATCCAGCAGGATGAATACTTGCCTGTTTGGGGAGAGACTGGTAAGCTCAGCTGGAGGATACCTCATATGAAACCTCCCGTGTTTTAAAGACTGTAGCTAAAACCACATGATCTGTATGTTTGCCTATAAGGAGTTGAGTTATAAAGAGAATTTTAAATCAGTTCAATACCAAACTAGCAACTTATTTTCAGTGTCGGTGCTTTGAGAAGTCTCAGGGGGAAGAAGTAATTTCCCTCTTATCCCTCATATGGAGGCCTGACTCAGCTATACTGAACTCACTGCAAGTCCCTTTCGATGTGATTGTAAAACCATAAATCCATTTCACTGCAGTGAACATATGCATACTTACGGCTAAATACGATTTGTTCAAAATGCATACTTATTATGCACCTTGATTTTTCCCATTAGTCAGACGCAGAAGCAAGTTCAGGATGAAAAATACACTCTCTTTAATGCAGAGGGCTCGGTTCACAGGAATTAGGCCAACAGAATCAAAGTGCCAAAAAAACTCTCAAAGATAATGGTCATACACGTAGGAACTCAATGTGGGACGATGTACTCTAAGTTGACGAGATGAACTGTCAAACACAGGAGGAACACACAGATACTCTGTCTCAATTCAGGGGTCGCATCCTTCAGCGGCTGCAGTTGATGACAGATTGCATCACAGCCGACACGACTAGGCTTTCTAACTTTGAAGGCTCCGACAAATGCACCGTCAACTTGTTGTGCTTAAGTGACAAAGCATTTTTCAAAGAGGTCATGGAAGTGAGACGAGCGATGCTTGAGAATCAGGCCTCAACTCAAACAAACGGCTATGTTAAAAAAACAAAGGGACATCAAAACGTTCTCATTGTGTCAAACTACAGCTCCTTTGCAGGACGACAGCATTTAAGGCGAGATAAGCTTGTGAGGCTGGTCCAGGAACTCCTCTGTCAACCAGACCGTCTTATTTTGGTTCAGCCTTTATTGTCTATGCAGCCCATGAAGGAGGCGCAGACAGAGTCCTCGAAGGAGGTGGCCCCTGAATTAGGACACCGCTAGACTTGGGGCACGGTCACACCGACGGGAATGAAGAAGCGGCAAACGTTTGCCTCCTGGTTCACTTTCAATCTGTGCAAGCGAGGAGGTGAATAAAACATTTGACTCCTTTGCAAAAGCAAATTGCAGCATGGCTTCGTGTGGACTTCAACTTTGGTGAACTTTGACCTTTCGTTATTCGCTTCTCATTCACATATTTGTGACCGTGCCCTCAATACTCAAAGGGAGACAATGAGACACAGGTGTGACGTATCAGGGAAGGTGTGGGTATCAGACGCACAGGAGACGCCGGAGGATCAGAAGTGAGGAGACCTGATGTGAGTTTTAAAATAAAACGTGAAACAAGAAGTAATTTAACCAAACATATAGATGAAACGCTTCTGTGAAACATTGTCCTTAATTATAAGAAATGATCCTGATGAATAGATGGATCGGATCATTTGACATCTTCTCACTCTGTCCATGGACAATATTGACTAAACCGTTTGAAGACCTATCGATATTGTTGAGGAGAATTTAGTTTCATTGGAATATAATTGTGTCACTTGTCCACTAGGTTTAAAGTGCACATGATTCAAACAAGCAGAGAACCATATGGCCAATATAAGATCAATGCAGTCTGGAGCCTGATCCCTTCAGGTTCAGCCCCTCATCAACACAGTGGAGTCTCCTCTGTGCTGCTCCAGGAGACCCTGAAAGTCAGATTTTAATGCTGCCGCGCCCGCTGCTGTGTTTTTGTATCAATATTTAATTCGCTCTGAGAAATAGATGTAAAGAGTTCAGTGTGGTCGCGAGAAACACTGCACACGAAGCACAAAGCAGAAGGCTGTGATCTGAATGCAATATTCAAATATGAAGCTGCATCTACTACATCTAGTCTAAATGATTTAGTAACTTTATATGTTGGTGGTGTAAGATTATTTAATGTTGAAAGGCTTTTATAAGAGCAGATATGGTGGGTAACATCTAGATAATACAGTGATTTTGTCGGGTAGTTTTCATTTTTACCTTCACCACCAAGGTTTGGTTTTCAATTGTGTCTTTTTCTGTATTTTTCAGCAAGATTATGTAAAAAGTCTTGAACCAATTTGAACCAAACTTGGTGGAGTAATGGTGCATGAGCCAGAGAAGATCCCATTAAGTGTTGATCTGGTTAAAGGGCAGACCCACAGTTTGTCCACATTACAATTTTTGCACATGAAAGACAAGTCGGCCTTAACGGAGGTAAACAATAAAGTACTTTCTAAACTGTTCTATTCTAACCTTGTGAGATAGGACATTGCATCTCAGTAAATCATAAATGGGTTTGGATTAAAAAAAAAAAAATCCGACATCAACATGATGAGATCTATGAGTTTGGTGCAGATGATCCGATTACTGCCTTTCTCTGTAGGACTGTTTGGCCTTGACAGAGGAACGCTCTCCACAGAGTGCCCTTTCCCTTCAGCTAAATTGTTGTTGTTGTTGTTGATCTCTGGAAAAAATATCAAACCACAGATTCCTTGAGTATCATATTCAGTTTTTCTAACGACTGAACACTTTTGCCATTAATGCAGAAATGAGACAGATTGGCCCTGATTAATCCCATTACTACAGCATTTAGCACCTGTTTTTTAATCTGGTTGAATGCCCCGCAGTGCATCGTGTGCCAGACACACATCTGGGGCCTCATTTATCAAAGCACACATAAAAAAAAGTTCTAAGTGCATCTGTCTGTTCCTTTAAGAAAAAAGTGATTAGGTATTTATCAAACACGTACATGCACATCTTCACGCATTTAACATTGATGAGTTTTACATGTTCTACATCCATCCCCTTGTGCACATGCATTTACATAATCACATTCAGAATGCCAATCAACCTGTTAGCCTTAATGGAGAGTTATTTGTTATGGACTAAAGCAACACATGAGAAAGAGCTGCTCCTCCAAAAGATGTATGGACCTGAGTTTCACCTTGTGTGTGTTTCCTCATTGTTACTGGTATTGTTTTTGTTGCTTTGTGTTTTAAAATATGTCTGCTATTTATAGCATTACTTTGTTACCATACAGTTAATTATTCTGAGCAAATGCAGTCATGCCGCATGAGATGTTGCAAGTGTTGCAAAATGTGAAATTTTGCCTTCAGAAAAGCTCATGTTGCTGTTAACGTATCGATGGTACAATGTCCAACATCTACGTTTACGTTTTACACCTGAGAACCTGAGATCACCAGAACCATAGATAAAAAAGATGCCAAGTCAAACTGGCTTGTCCAAAGTTATGCATGTAAGACAATCCAGACACAAAAGAGGCATATAAGGCAGAGTTTTATTCTGAAACATTGTATATTTTGTTTTCTAAATAACAATTAAAATCTTCTCAGGAACAACAGCTACCGTTTATCTATTGATACACGGGTCTGTGTTTGTGTGTAAACAGTTTTCACACAGTTATACCTGTGTGTTGCTGGATGTTTGTCAGCACATCTGGTCATAAGTGGTTCTAAATGTATTTTAAGCATAAGAAATTGATAAATTCATCCTGTGCATACAAATGAGTGGAAACAAGGTTTAAAGCTGGAGTACATTCACATGTAAATTACATTCAAGCCTTTGCCAACAAGTTCACACAGTGTAGCACCAGTGCCGAGTAAATCTCTGTATTTTAAATCTGGTGGCTTTGGAGACATTCCAGCGCTGAAGGATCAGTAATGATTTGTTTGCAGGAGATGAAGTAGGGGTATGGTAGAGCCTATATGTTGGAAAAAGTTTGGATGCATTCAGGAAAAGTTTTTTTTAATCTGATGTTACACATAAAAAAGAACCTTATTATATTTGGAAGATGAAATATCGTGTAAAGAAGAAACAGATCCAACAGCGAAGATAATAGTCATAAGCACGTGTTGAAAGTGTTTGGGTAAATACTGTCCCCATCAGGTCTAAACTAATGGTTACCAGTTAAAAACTAAATCCTGAATATTGCATCAATCCATTTTTTATAGCTACCTTTACTCTTCAATGTTGCAAAGGGGCAGGAGTTTATCTCAGGAAACATCAGGTGAGAGGCAGGTTACATGAGGGACAGCACACCGGAGAGTGAAAGTGTCCATCAATATAGAGGCACCCACATTCACACCTACGGGCAATTTGGAGTTTGTTTGTACCTCTCCTGACCTGCTCGTGTTTGGACTGTGGGTGGAAACGGTTCACCCAGAGGAAACTCGGGCAGAGAGAACATTCAGACTCCACACAGGAACAATACTGCCTGGCATGTTGGCTCAAGATAACCACAGAGCTCCCCCCTGTCCTGCCTCAGTAAGGATAAGAAAATCACAGGCGAGCACAGCGGGCTGCAAGGAAAGTGAGATCCAAGAATACGTGTGCGTTGGCGGCTGTGACAAGGTTATAATTTCCTTGTTAAAACCACTACTGGTTATTTTGACTACTCTGCCAAGCAAATTTCTGCATAATTGTTGCATACCTGGAATTATTTGACAATAAATCACAGACAATGAAATGACTTGGAGGCGCCTGAACGTGCTCGAACAGCGTCAAGTATGATCCAGTTTCCTTTTCATTCCGGGATCCTGGCCAAATTTCATTGTAGCACTTGTATAAGGATGACAGATGGCCATGACCAGGAGCAAAAGCCGGGGTTGCTACTTATGCACTGTATATGTGCTGCTCCGAGCCTTCAGCATTTGTCCTGGCAGCGTCAGAGAACGTCTCTGTTTCCAGTCTCACAGGAGCGACGGGTGCAATTGCTAAATTCCAGCCGCATCCCTGAGCCCTTTAATTGAAAATAGTGAGAAAGCCTGGCTCTTGGAAGACGACACCAAGTGACAACCTGGGGAGGGAAAGGCGGCAGGAAACAGACATCCTACTTCATCCCCCTGGCAGTGCTCAAAGGGACTAAATCCTTTTGAATCCTGCCCGCCATCGGCACAGCAAGCAGAGCCGTGGAACTGCAACTGTGATCGAAATATGTTTGAGCCACCATGTCATTGTGATGTTCCCCCCCGATCTCTGTATCAAAGAGGCCCATCTGCGTCATTTAAAATCTATACAGCCGAGTGCTGCAGCGAAGGGGGCTGTCAGCTGTATTGATTTCCCTTTTATCATCATCCTCATTTATTTATTAATTTATCCATTCACTCTTGTTTCCCCTTGCAGTAAATAAGACTCCTCCGGGGCACATATTTAAGGAAGTCCATCTCCTTTATGCTCCCGCTCGGTACCAGCTCACGTTAACTCCTGAAACACCTCAGCGTGGTTGTCAACTCTGCAGGTTCATTGGTTTAAGTAATGAAAAAAGCAAAGAGCCCCTGTTAGCGGTTGTTTGTAGCTCAACTGAGGCTACAGCTAAATGCGTTTCCACAAGTTCTCATGGGTCATTGATTTTGTCCGGCTTTGTTTTTTATCTTGACAACGTGTGCATACAAATCATCATCCCTGTTGTAACCGTCCTGACCTTTTCTTGTCAACAGACGAGACGTCGTTCGAAGCCGGGATCAAAGTTCAGATCCACACCCAGGAAGAGCCGCCGTTCATCGACCAGCTGGGCTTCGGAGTCGCACCCGGGTTTCAGACCTTCGTATCCTGTCAGGAGCAACGGGTACGTCTTGGGGGGGGGGGGGCGGCAGAACAGAGATAAAGAAAATACAATATTATATCTCTGCACAGGTCAGCAAGAAACTGCAGCTTAACATGAGTCGATCTCACGTTTGGCAATTCAAAGATATATTATGATTATAAATACAATAATTTCCTGTTCTGCTTTAATAATGAAAATCTTCATTTCTAAAGCATTTTGGTGCATTGATGTAACATGGTCGATTTCAGCTGGAAGGCTGTTACAGAGTTTTGGGGCCTTGGCAGCAAATGCCCAAATGTATGCTGGAGCGTGGCGTGATTTAAATGTAATGATTAAAAGATTTCTGAGAATGATGAAAGTCGTCCATTAAAACAGGACTGAACACTGACATTAAAACCAAAGTCCTAAATGTCTGGCTTAATGGAGGGTGGCAGGTTTTCAAATTTAGCATTAAATTCTGATGTGTTAAATGATCCAAAAATAATGTTGTGTGTCGTTGACACATCAATGGGAGGGAAATGATGTTACATATTCTTCAGCCAAGTTTTCTTATGGCTTGGAGCAGAGTTGTGCCATTTAGAAAGTCAGACATTTTCTAATCCTCACAGTGGAGGTGTGACAGCATGGCTTTAACCAATTAGGATTTATTTTCTGTTAAGTTGTCTTTTTTTAGATAGTCTACTTTAGAAAAACTTTCAATAAGCAAACAGGTTTCAGTTTCAAAGTCAAAGCTTTTCAGACATGAACTCCTCAGGGACATTTTCCAGACTTTGCCTTTCACATATGAGGAATTCACAGAAGATTCTCAAGGTCAGACGCGTTCACAACGACAGAAAACTTTCCGATGGCTGGCGCCTGAGTAGAGCATAGAAGGCAGGAAATCACAATGACTGTTCACAGCACATCGCCACGGGCCTCGACCCTTTATCTCCAAATGGTCTCAAATCTTGTCGTCTTTCCTGGTCAACATCTTTGTTGGTGTCTTCTACGTGTTGGGATATTTATATCATTCCAGCTTAACGCCCACTTGCTTGCTGGGAATTCTCTTGGAATTTTCCTGCTGTATTCTCACATCAGCTCACTTGTTCCAGAGAATATCCAGAGCAACTGACCCGGGCATTTGCACTCTCACATCCATGCCCCTCTGGAATATTTCACACTTCAGTGCATGTTTGAAAGCAGCTTATTTTTACATGGAAAATCCCCTTGCCAACTTGTCATACAGTGGGACAGTGGCCGTCATAATCGATGTTGTATCCTGGAATCATTGAGGGTATATTGGAGATTTCAACATCCAGTGTGAGCCAGGTGACCCTTCCAGGGAAGATCAAGCCCTGGCCGGAGTCCCAGTAGCACTCACTCTCTGCTGCTCATCCCCCTTGATCCACAACCATCTGGAGGATCTCCCTGCTGAGCTGTGAGGCTCCTGATGGCTGTGCCCTCGTCTCCCCCTGTCACTCCCAGCAGACACACTGAGAGCTTTACTGGACCTTTTCTGAGCCACTTGGTATCTCTGTCTTTTGAAATTTTAAACAGACGGCGCCAGCTGTTCAGTTTTGCAGGCTTATCAGACACAAACTCTCTCTCTTTTACCAGTGTCAAGGAAAATATAACTCATTTCTGATTTATTTAAAGCTCCACTAAGTAATGTTTGAAGAGAATATTGACTTTAATGACTCTCTGTAATGTGAAAAGGTGGCTGGTACTAAAAATAATGAAAACATTATCACACAACTCTCTGCTCTGCTCAAATTCTAACCTCTAGTAGCTGACTGTTATTAGTTTTCCTGCTTCACACACAACCTGGAGTAAACGTGAAATACTGTGATGCCTCTATAACAGCAACACGGCTCAGTTCATAGAGAAATGTATTTTTCTCTCTTAGGAAGATTTCCAATCAGTAAACAGCCACATGTAATTTAATAATTTACATGTTATGTTATTTTATATTTCCACTCTACCACATTTCTGAGGAAAGTAGGGTTATATATTTGTCTGACACACGTGTTAACAAATCACTTTTTAGTTTAAGATTTTAAATAAAAAAGAAAAATGTTCTGTGCAAGATCGAACCAAATTCTTCAAATTGTTTTGGCTTGCGTTCAGAAAGTAGTGATTGTGTCCGTCTTTCACAGTCTGTGAGATCTGTGAGATTTAACTACTTTTTCATGTCCAAGGTGGATTCAAGTTTAGTTTAATATTTCACAAAAGAGCAAAATACAATCAAATTCTATGCAGAAAATTAATACAGACTGGTTTTTCAGAATTGTATTTTTCCCTCTTCCATAATCCATTAATCATGTCACGACCCCTCACACTTATCTTCTGATTTGAGGCGGCCACAGCACTGGACTAAAATATTCAACCGGCTACAGGAATAAAATACCATTTACACATTGTTGCATCAGTATTAAACCAATGACGTAATTTATCTCTAACATGAGGCATTTCTCTGCATTTTAACAAAGAGACTTATTATTCTTATCATATTTTAAATAAATTTGACTATAAAAGATTTGCTCAGATTTTGAATCCAGAACCTATTTGTGAAGGATCATTCTACCAATGTTGTATTGATACTTTTTCTTGAACATAGTGATTCCTAACAATGGATTTTCTCAAGTGTGATTCAGTGTATGTGCGTCGGTGACCGAGCCACAGATCACAGTTACACACTTGTCACTGGACCCGCTCACGGCCTCTGTTGGACCCCGGGGAGGTGAAGCCAGCCTCCCCACATTGTAAGCACTGCACTCTCAGCACAATGCTGTGATTTCAAGGACAAACGCGACTCCACTTTCACAGAGAAGAGCCTGAATCAATCCTGTGTTTCTTTCTCATCGAAGGAACGAAGTCTGCCCGAGGCTCATCAATAACCTGGCAGTCGGAGCGACAGCTACTATTATTTTATTTAATGTGATGGAGGTTGAAAATACTTTTTTGATTGCGGGAAATCGAATGCTGAGCCTCCAGTGTTATACCAGCAATCCCATAGCGAGAGGAGCTGTGTTTGTGGGGTCCCTTGGGGACCTTGGGCCCATGTGCAGTCTACACACCTGGGGCCTTAACAACACTAAGAAACTTTCTCAGTTTGTAGAACTCCGTCCCACAAAGTGTGTGTGGGTTTATTCCTCTGAAATGTGAATAATCCTGCAGGGCATGGTGGCGATCGTGCAGCCAGACAAATCTTAAGCTATGACTCCTAATCTGCTACAAAACCATGCAAAATGAATGGAGGAGAGAAAAGTGGATGAATTTGGGCGAGATCTCAGTCCTTCCACGTCCAGCCCACTAGTGAGTGTGTTCCAGTGTCGACGCGCTGCAGCAGGATTTTGCATGCTGCCAATGTCGCCTCTGTAGGAGACTGCCCCTCTTTGTTTTTCTCTCTATCTCCCAGGCTCCTTTTGCTTTTTCCGTCTCCAACATTCATTACAATTCCTGTAATACTGTTACTCTCTTTTCAATATGATTCTCCACCTCTCTCGCTCCTCTTCTCTTCCTCCCTATTTTTTTATTTATTTTATTGGCTGGCAGGCTCGCTCTTCATTAATCTAATGCAGTTCGGTCACATTTATTCCATTCTGTGCTTCAGCAGTCCTGTAGTGCTTCCTCCCAATTAACATATTAAGCAGCAACTACTAAATGTTTCCTCACCCAGCTCCTCTCCTTCCCCCCGTGCTGGTGTCCACTGAGTCATGCTGACTTTCTCCTTCCCACCTTTTACCCTTTCATTTTTGCGCTCCGTTAATGACGGGGGGACTTCAGGTCACAATCTTTCCATGATTTGTTTTTGTCTTCATGGTCGTTAAACAGCTAACAGCACACTAAAATGTCATTAAATTTCTCATGCCAGATTCACTTCTTGTGCAGGCAGAATTAAGCTTTTGCAGAAGTTTAATCAGGGTGGAAGTAATGATGCCACTTGGTGGTTGAGGCCGGCTGAGTGGGGCTTTAGAGAATTCTGAGGAATGGAAACAGCGAGCTCTGAGCGCGAGGGAGCCATTATCAAGTCATATGGTTCCACCAGTTGGTCCAGTCCATGTGATGGGCTGAGTAACTAGCGATTATCGATTGACACATTTTACCCAGCAGTGATGGGTTTTATGTTTTATGTGACATTGGCGAACCTCCTTCATGTGAAAAACAGCCAAGGAATCATTAAAGTCTCCTGATTAGATGGGAGTTGGAGTTTATCTGGTTTCCTTGGGTGCGTTGTACCGTACCTCTGCATGTGTATGAATTCTGTATGTGCGTGTTGAACATCGCCGTGGGTTATTAGTAACCAAATCCAGTATTTGACACACATGGCTGCCTCCTGCTCTTCAGAACAAATTGTAAAACGCAGTTTTCTAAATGACAACACTGGCCTTTAATTTATTGCCGTGTGAGCACTCAGTGATGCACTGTTTGGACTGATGAGAGGAAAACACACGGGCGATTTTATAGCTTCCTAATTCATATCATGCAGCAAATTTTGCCCTTCCATTTTTTTCCCTGTAAAAGTTTAATGAATAACGGATAGCTTATATTTTCAAATGATATTCAAATTAAAAACTGTATAGTGGCCTGATGGCTGCACAATTACTTTGGTGTAATAAGATCTGCCTGAAAGGACAGAAAAATCATCTTTGAGAATAATGTATTTGCACTTAAACCTTTTAAATTGGTCCATGTCCCATAGATGGAGCAGGCAGGATGTTTGTCTTGCAGTTATCAACATGGGGGCAATCGAGATGTTTTGGCTTCACCTTTTGGGAGCCGTCATGTCGTCCATCTTTATATAACGTGTGTATTCAAAACACAAGGAACATGGCACAACGCCCTGAAGTGAATCTGTTTAGAATGGAACTCTGAGAACATCACAGCTCTACTACACAACTGATTCAGCTCCTGCATGGAGAGTGGGCTGCACAATGACAGCACTGAGTGAGACTAGGAATAGGAGCCGCGTAGGAGAGAAGCTCCCACAATAAGCACCACTGCACACATGTATCTACCATGGAGGGAGAATGAGATTCACTCTCTGTGCCAAATACAGTAAATGTGTAATAAGCAGAGCAACAAGCATATATTCCTACTGACAGAAAGCTTCAACAGGGCACAGATCAGGTGTGTTTTATAACTAAAGTGGTTTTGCTTCTCTCTCTCTCTCTCTCTCAGCTGACCTACCTGCCTCCGCCGTGGGGCGACTGCAAGGCCTCTGCGATGGATTCTGACTTCTTCAGCAGCTACAGCATCACAGCCTGTCGCATCGACTGCGAGACACGATACCTGGTTGAGAACTGCAACTGCAGGATGGTCCACATGCCCGGTAGGCCCCAGAGGAAGCGTCTCATCACTGGACATCTCTGTATTTGTTGAAGAGGATCCACAGTGTCTGCAGTTGTGGCCGGAGGTCCTGTCGTTCGAACAATTCTTTAGCTTTTCGTCAGCCACTGCAGAGAATCAGATACTTTCGCACTCCAGCGAATCGGAAAACTCCTCTATTTTCACTTTGTGTTTGTGCAGTGATGCCGTCGACCCTCTGCATTTAATCACTGTGTGGTATCTGAGATGGCAAATTGAAAAGGGCTTCGGCTCAGAGGAAACATTTGGATCTAGCCTCCGTTAACCTTCACTCTCCTGTCCAATAAGTGTTAATGTCTCTATCCTCAATCAGGGTCACTTTGAGCCGCGGGTTGCATGAAGGGAGCCAGACAATCTGCCACTGTGATAATCGGGATTAGCTGCTACCGTACAATGAGTGTGCAGTTGATTAATACAGTTCAAATCAAGTGAAGATTGTGCTCTACTCCCGTTCATCTCTCCTATCTCCGTGTCAGGACGAACCAAAACGCAGAGAATCAATGCAGAGGGGAAATCATTTACTCAGCATCCAGGACATGTCTTTACCCCGTGTTGTCCTGATAGAAGGGTCAGGGACGGCTCAGAGAGACAGAGAGGGTGATGGACACTAATGAGAGGCAGTGAAAGTACAAAAAAAATTAAAAAGTTCGATCAATTACTAGATGAGATCAAGGATGTAACATCCAATCATGATAAGGAGAGTAATGACAGTGTGTGCAGAATTAATTACAAGCAGAGATCTCCTTGTCGTTGGTGCATCTTCTTTCCCTCGCTCCTTCTTTGTGTTCGGTCTGTGAACACTCTGTCTCTTCTGCCTGTCCTCAGGAGATGCCCCGTACTGCACCCCGGAGCAGTACAAAGAGTGTGCAGATCCCGCCTTGGGTAAGGAGATAACCCAGCATGCTGCATGTGTGTGTGTCTGTGCTGTGTGTGTGTGTATGTCTGTGCTGTGTGTGCGTATACACTGTTCATTGTGTTGCCTATGCCCCATTGCTCGGAGCCTCTGATCCAGGTTGATAACAGATGATATGACGTGTTCGGCCCGATGGCAGCCCTTCTCAAATAGTCCCCGTCTGGCCTGGCACTGAGCCTCAGCTTCTCACACTCCCCTGTCTCTCCATCAGCTGATACATTTCATTTTTCATGTGTGTCGCCTGCTTTCTTTTTCCTTTTATTGACTTGTTATTTCATGACGCTGGCCTCTGGCTGCTGCTTCTGCTGCTTCTGCTGCTGTCCTTCCTCCTCTGTCGCCGCCTGTCTTCTATCTTTTTGAGTTTCTTATAAGAGTCTCTTGGGTCTCAACTCCTTTCACAAGTTTTCTTTGACGCCTCTCACTCTGCTGGCATTTTGTTTGTCATCCTGGGGAGACAACAAATCTATCGGTCCCTGTGGCTGCCCTCTTTCAATCTCTGTGTTTCTCTCTCCCTCCCTGTCCACTTCGTTTCTCCAGACTTTCTTGTGGAGAGGGATAATGACTACTGCGTGTGCGAGACGCCGTGCAACTTGACGCGCTACGGTAAAGAGATGTCCTTTGTCAAGATACCCAGCAAAGCCTCGGCCAAGTATCTTGCCAAGAAATTCAACAAGACAGAGCAGTACATAGCGTAAGTCACCGATTTAATGTCTTATTTGTCCTTTGTCTGTCCTATTCTTCTTTTATTACACTTCACTTTTTATTCCCTTTTACACGTTATCATCTTGGTGCTGTTCGGTACAACCAGTCTGTTGCTGGCTGCAAAAGAACTTCACATGAAGCAGAAAAATGATTGTCCATCAGTGTTATGCATATATATTACATTTTTGGGGTTGGGTCAGGAATTCATTATTACCATTCATGGAATTTCACCGCAGTTTTTGTTTTATAAAATGTGTCCAAATAAACGATTGTGACTGCAAACAGTAGAATGCAAACTCATTGTATTTTACAGCAATTCAATTATTTTCATGTGACTTGTCACACATTTGCTAAATTTATTGTGTATACTTGGCCGGAACTAAAACAGCACATCAGAAATGAATCCCTCCTCTAATGTTCAATTTTTATTGAAACTGTTTTATGGAGGGGATGACTCAGACCTATGGCAGGTTTAGAGGATGTGGCTGGTGGTGCTGGTGAGTTTGTTGCATTGTACGGAGATGAGATCTGTTATATCACCTCCCCTCACTGGACACAGTAATAGAAATGCCTGCAACCAGCTCCAGTCATGGCAACAATCAAACAGTTGAATCATGGCCCCGATGAAACCGTTTCAAAATGAGCTGAACACGAGGCCTGAAGTTCGGATTGTTGTACCAGGCTGACTCAGTTTTTGAAAGTTGTACCTAGTGTATAAACAAATTTCCCTTCAGCCTCATTACGCAGCCCTACTTTATATTTTGTGCCAACTTTCTACCAGCTTCCTTTGTCTCCTTATCTCTTCCTTTATTGTTTCTTTCAAAAGAATACAACACGCCATGTTTATTTGTATTGTAACAAGGCAATTCAAATTGCTTTACATAAAATACAAAAGACATCATGTCAAATTGTAAAAACAACACAAGACAATACAAAAAGAGATGCTTTTAAAAATAAATTCTAAAGAGTTACATGTAGAAGAGAATAAATGTGATAAGAAATAAAAGAGTGAGAGTAACTGTGCAGTGTAAGAGAAGATTATTTATTTGATTTTAGTGGAAAACAACAGAGTCGTAGGCATTGATTTAAAAGAACAAAAAAGTGGGGCAGACCTGCAGTTCCCTGTATGCAGAGTATAAAACCTGAAGCTGCTTCTTTATGTTTAGTTTTGACTCTGGGGCACAGAAGGCAGACGTGTTGCAGACGACCTGAGGGGCCTGGAGATCGTAGCAGGAGATCAGAAGTGTAGTTTTGGCCCCGAGCCATTCAGTGCTTTATAAACCAACTGCAGGATTTTGAAGTAAATTCATTTACTTAAGAGACAAAAAAAAGTCCTCACCTACTAAAACAAATCTCAGGTATTTGATAATCATCCATCTGGAAGAATTTATATTGAATTAATGACATTTTATGAACGGTGCAGCCCTTAAATCCTCACATAATGAACTAGAATGGCCCTCCATAGAGCGTATACCTCTGCCAAGGCCCAACTGTCCCATTGCAACCAATCAAGCCGCACACCAATCCACACACTCATACATATCAGTCCCCTAAATATGTCTGTGAATTTTTTCATTGAGATTCATGTTTTATTCCCTGGCAAGTCGGTCACAATGTTGAAAATCACCAGATCTCGCAACTTTAAGAAATCTGTGCCAACATTTAATAGGTTTTCTTGTGACATTCTCCATCCTTCCACCTTTCTGTGGAAATCCACTCTGTGGTGGGGGGAAACAGCAGGAGGGACAACAGCACCTCCTTGGTGGAGATAAGAAATAATGGACTTCTTTTCATGTTATTTCCAGGCTCGATTGTAGAAAATTGTGTAACAGCAGTGAAATGCTTTCAAGAGAATTTCTAGGAATGAAAATGCCGTAGTTGATAATGCAGGTTTATGCTTCTGCCATTAGTCCCCTCTCCTCACTAATGGGTTTCTCACTGTATCCCTGTTCAGCCACACTGCTGGTAATTCTCAGATGTGCTCCGGGTCCCGATCATGATGCACTAAGGCTAAAATCTGATGTTTACCATCGTTTTTAATCGGATTAAACCTCTTTATCACACAAACAGCTTTAAAGCCACATTGTAATTCTCTCAATACACAAGGTCGTGTCGTCTATGTCAGTCACCAGCATAAATAAGAAGGGGAGAAAGTTCACAAAGCCAAGTTACATTTGTTTATTTGATTGATGATCTCCAGTGTGTCGGCTCGAAGGCTGCACAGTAGCTGCTGTAACCAGATCAGCCGCTCAACTCAAACCTGCATATTTCTCATTGAGATAAGGAAATAGAAAATACAGCTTCCAGTCAAAGATTAACTTAATCAGCCAAGTACTGAATGTGTCTTTACCAAATCTACTGAAAAGCTCAAAGTAGTTCAGGGAAATACGGAGACGACACAATAACAGTTGAATCACTGTATTGAGAGCGATGCACAAACCTTCCCTGTGCACAGATGTGAGCTCATCCAGTCAGATTTTTTTTCTGATTGGCTGTATTTCCGAGCGAGTGTTTACTGCTGGGAAACTGACGTCTGTGGCAGTGCACCGTCTTTCCCTCGGGACACACAACCACACAGCATTATGGGCTGTGGATAGTACCTCTGATCAGATGTATTACAGGTTATTGACTCACAGTACAAGCAGCTGACAGCAAACTGTGAGATGACTCCTCACATAGACGCGCCTGTATGAACCATAAGAAAACCCCTTTAGGAATGATCATTGACAACAACACACACTTATAACCAGGACCACTTGAACCCCAGTAGGAGACTTTTTGTTCCTATTTGGGTACATGGAACAATTTAAGGAGCTTTAAGTGACAAGTCTAAACCAGAGACTGTATCAAAAGATGACATGCACCTCCGAAAAAGTGAAGTCAGATTATCTTTACATACCCTGGTGGCTGGCTGCACTATGGGTCATAAACCCAGCCTCCTCCATGTTAGTGGATGGGATCAAAATATAAAGTCATAGTACACGTTGGTTTTTTTTTTTCTCAAAGATGGTTTCTTGTCAGTTCGGTAGTTCTCAAAATGTCTGGAAAAGTCTTGATTGACAGCTGGAACTGAGTCATGACTGGTTGAGTGTCTATATCTCCACAATTTGCATAAAGTACTGGATGAATGCTTAAAATTCAGTAGATAAATAATAAAAGTTTATTTTTTTCAAGATGTGAATAAATAGCTGAGCTACAGCGAAAAGTAATGAACAGCTGAAACAGCTAAAAGTACGGAAATATGAGGCACATGTGAAATAATAAATAAGTGTAATAATTGTGTAATAGCTAAAAAGTGTGAATAAACTGATCAAAGTAAATAGTTTAAAAAAGCTAGAGGGACTAATCGTTGAAATACAGAATAATCAATAAACAGCTGAAAATAAAAGTAATGAAAAAAGCAATAAAAATGCTGATGTTGTCAACGTACATCTCCATCTCATTTCCTTTGTGACTGACAGTTAATAATGATCAGCTTAAATATAAGCAATAAACCAGCGACACAAGCACAAAAAGGAAAGTACAAAGTCAATTTGAGGTTTTGATCTCGACTCCAGGGGGGTGCAGAGTCAGACTCAAACCCTCAGAGAGGATATTCAGAGTCAAAATAACAGCCTGCCATGCCCATGGGCCTTTAAACTAATCCCGTCTTTTTTTCTTTCTGCTGAAGTAACTGGTTTGAAACTTTAACATGGTACAGACCCAAACAGCTCTCTTCATTTCCCTTGTATTCCTCAGTGACCTTCCCTTTGGGAAATTGCAGCAGGTTATTTGCTGAGCTTGATGCGTTTCCACTGCTATCAGCAGGAAGCTGCAGAATCACCAGTCGTCGTCTCCTCCTTTAAATCTCTGATGAGAAGAGATATCTGATAATGTGACTTATGACTTTGTGTTTCCTGCTCTGTTTGCAGTGATAACATTCTGGTGCTGGATATCTACTTTGAAGCACTGAACTACGAGACCATTGAACAAAAGAAAGCCTATGAATTGGCCGGTCTTCTGGGTAAGGAACTGGCTGTCTCAGGTCTCAGTATGCAACATGGCAGATGCTTTATCCAAAGTGACAGTAACACAAAGACTTGTGTCGACATTGCGACATTTTATTTTAAAGTACATTTCTCATGTAACTATTTAACTCCACCACGTATATCAGCAAATATCTGACCTTTCTACTCCGCTACATATTTAGAGTGCATTGCATTATATGTTCAGATATTGTTTTTTATATTTTCATAAGTTATAAATAACGAGATTAGTTCACTGATCCAATCAGTGGGCCGGTAACATTAGACCCCGCCTCCTACAGCAGCACTAGTAAGTATATTTAAACGCAAACACTTACTTAATTTCACTTAAGTTGAAAAGTTCAGTGTTACTTTTACTTTAACTTGATTGAAATTGTGTATATTTCCTTGTACTTTATCTTAAGTAAAATATTTGAGTACTTACTCCACCACCGGTCATTTATTAATTTACTATTTGTGATTTTTGATTTATCCTTCCAGGTGACATTGGAGGTCAGATGGGTCTTTTCATCGGAGCCAGCCTCCTCACCATCCTTGAACTCTTCGACTATCTATATGAGGTAGAATGTCTCATTTTAGAAAAACCTCTCACATCATCCGGAGCCTTTTACTTTGATAAAAATCTGTGGTACAGTCAATGATGTTACACAACAGCTGGAGTTGGGCATATATCTTCCACACTTTGCATAATGGGAGCAGACACTGTGTGTTTTATTTTGCACTGTCCAGTATTGGACTGACAGTTTTTTCTCACCAGAACGTGTTTTTGTGTGCATGACTTACACCGTCCCTCACAAGCCTCCACCTCATCTCTGTGACGTCCTCGCAGCTTGGCTGCAGCAACGCTGAATACATTAACATTTCTGTTGTATTACGTTTTAGATTAGTCAGGATGTCGGTTCTCGTCAGGGTTACCCCGGGCTGTGTGCTTTACCTTCTCTTCCTCCAGAGACTTCTCTTTGCGTCTGTTAGTCCTTGATTGAAGCTGCTGGAGGTGGACAGGATGAAAGGCAGCACCAGCTCATGTGTAGGAATCGAAGGAGAAACATGTTTATAGACGCATCAAATGTATCTCATTTGAGTCTCAGCTTCCTCGATCCTTCGGTCTGGCTCTGAAATATGTAAAGTAGCAAAAGGGAGAGGGGATTTTAATGCTCTACGAAAACACCATGAACTATTGTGCAACCTAGAGAGTGCTCGCCAAGGCTAATGCCCAGTCTTACCATGGTAAAGAAAGTTGTGGAAAAAGCTTGGCTCCGCAAGTTTATTCAAATCTGCTCTGAAATTTACTGAGTTCTTTCTTGGGTCATTCCCCACCCGTACACAAAATGTTCCGGATAGCGTTTTTTTGCATAAACCTGCCAGACGGATAAACAAACTGGAATAACACTCAGTAGAGTACAAAGCTCCGCCGCAGCCCAATCGTCCCCTTAGATTCAATCAAGCTGCACCAACCAAAGTCCAAAATATGACTATATATTTGTTTAACCATAATTATTCCCTTGGACATTTGTGATATTATGATTATGAATATGATTATTATGATTATTATGAGTGATGTCTGTGCTTGTCTATTTTCAGGTCATCAAGTATAAGATGTGCCGCTGCATGAAGAAGAAACACAAAGGCCACAACAACAATGACAGGGGAGCTGTGCTGAGCCTGGATGATGTGAAACGCCATGTGAGTAGGCAGCTGCTCAGTGATTTCACTGTGTCTCACTGACGCTTTGACAGGGGCACACTCTCCCCTCTGTGATTGGTCTAGACTGCAGCCGGAGTGAAGGAGGTGGTGATGGAGGGAAGGGAGAAGCAAACGGAGGAATTCGAGGGGGGGGGACTTGAGAGACACGAAAAGGGAGAGATTAGGATGTGAGGGAGGGAAACTTGAGAGAGAGAGGAGTAGGAGAGCGGAAAGTGGCTTGAATTTAATCAAAGCTGGGGGACAGCAGCAGCCGGGACAGACTGGAATTAGAGCTTTAGAAGGTGTGACAGTTCACTTATTTCCAAGTGTAAATGCAGCTAGATCACTTTAATTATAAGTCAGAGCTCGAGCACAGAAACAGGGAAGGAGGAGCTGCTAATCTGAGCTGCTCTCGTGACTTGACTTAGTTATTTTTTCATTATTTTTCTCTGTAGTTATCATGAATTAGGTTCCTCTCGCCTCCTGGCCCTGCTAGTTGCTCATGTCATGTGTTTTTATGACTGAGGTTTTCTCCAATTTGTTCTGGATGTGATGCCACCTCCGCCGAGCTGACTCCTTCCCTTTATCTCACCGCTTCCTCCTCTGCTCATCACTTCTTCTTCTTCTTCTTCTTCTTCTTCTTCTTCTTCATCCGCCTCCGTCCTCCATCTTAACGCTGTGTGTTCTCTCTCTCGTTGTCAGGCTCCTTGCGAGACCCTGCGTACACCATCAACGTATCCTGGCAACATGCTACCTCATCACCCGGCCCAGGGTAACTTTGAAGACTTCACTTGCTGAGCCGACCCCCGAGGTGGGAGCATCAAAGAGTTCGGGTTATGCAACCAAAGCCAACCACACAACAAGAACTATCCAACACGGGGGAAGTGAGAGAAACTCATACCAAGTCGAACAGAGGCACTTTGTTTTTCTTCAAAACGGAGGACAAATCCAAAACAAAGGAGAAACTTTCACCCGAGGCCGAGTGGAGAGGATATCCCAAATATAAATCTGTCAGTTAACTCTTCTGTCTCTGTGTGTTTTCCTCTGGAATACTGCCGCAAAGGATGCTCATGGAGGCACCTTGCCAACACGGACCTCTCTCTTTCAAAAGACAAAAAAAGTGTAAAGAAAATAAATAAATGAATAAGGGAAAATGTACAGTTATCTCACCATTATCAGAAAAAAAAAGAGCCCCCATGCCTTTATATATAAACACAGCAGAACACAACTGTTTTCACACGACACTGGTCTGCTAGTGGGACACACACCCATACTGCTTACTCCACTGTACATGTAGCAACATCTGTAACCGTTGCAGCGCTCTCCATGAAACAACAGCTGGACTTTGTGTAGTTTGTTTGCGAATGTATCTATGTTCCCAGTGAGTGTAGTCAGGGGTGTGGGCGGGGTACTTTCAGGGGGGTCGTGGCGGCAGTGGTAGTGGTAGAGTTTGCATCATCTACCATTTAAAACCTGTACTGGTGAAGATTTCAGGTCTCATCATGTAAATGCATGCTTGTATTCGTCCAGTGCATGTTTTTTAGTTGTTTTTTTTTAAATTTTGAACATACATATAATTACCAAGTTTGCCTCAATGATAGACAGATTTTACATCCCATGTGTGTTTCCGTGTGCGTGAGTCTGTGTGTGTGTGTGTGTGTGTGTGTGTGTGTGTGTGTGTGTGTGCGTGCGTGCGTGTGCCAACATCCCTACTCGAGCAGGTACAGCGAGACTCTATTTTGCAACTGGATGAGCTGCAATTTAATTTGAATTTTTCATCCGTTTTCTTGTCTTTCCGTTTTCACATGTGCCAGGTTTTTTGATTTCTTCTTTTGTGGGGGTTTTAAATTTTATTTCTGTATCTATATTCTAGTTGCAAAAGTCTTATCAAAGCACAATACCGCCAGTATGTAGAGGTGATGTAAAGAAAATGTACTATTCTTCTTGATATATTGTCATATTATTAATATCGTCTTGATCCAACAGTTTTTTCGGTTGTTTCTTTCTTTCATATAAAACATACTGAGTATTGCCTGGTGATCCTGTCTTCATCCTCCAGGTAAAAAGACGGGTCCATTTAGTTATCGCAGCATAAATAAAATGTAAATATCATCTCATCTGTGAATTTTCTTCTCTAAAGCCTTCGTTTCTCTTTTTTTGGGGCAAAGCAGTTTATTATTCAACTTCACATGCTGTGAAAATGTTCATTAGTAATCATGAGTAGCCCTCAGAACATTTGACTGAGGATTCCACACTTCATCCGAGACGTGTCGCTATCTCCGGTTCCTCCAATCAACATGTTATCGAGTGTTTTGCTTCATACAACGATTTCTTGGAATTGAATCAGCATTACGTGAAGGGGTTCGGGGGCAGGAGGGCTGCTAATAACTAGATATTGCTTATCTGCTTCAGACGTTCATTTTTGCTGCTCATCAACAGCTGCAAGCAGCAACATTGACATTTTGGAAGCCCCGTGCTCTTGGAATGTAATTATACTTTCAGCTGCTGTACGACACAGGGATGGATGAAAAACGTCCAACATGGCCGATACAAATTTTTATCAAGATTGTCAAACAAGCAGCCGCCACATATTCTACTTCTCATGTATGCTACTGTACATGTGTAGCTGCCGAGTGTCATGCTTCTGTTTAAAAAAGCAGGGTGGTGATGCATGACCAGTTATTCAGTCGGCCCCAAAGATCCTGTTCGCTCCTCCGTCATCTCCACGTGACCCAGCAGCTAAAAGCCATTACAGGGGGGTTCTGTGAGGAGGAGGCTACTTTTGCCTTATCATTTTTTCATGGTGTCTGTGAGTGGGAAACCAAACATCAACATTGTTCATCAAATGTGAGGGTGCATTCATTTTTCATTATTCAGAGGAGAAACCTCAGCTGGTTACCACACATTAATATACAAGCGTTAAAGCTCCCGGGAACCAGCTCCACCATCCGATCCAAGACTTTCTTCTTTCCCCTTTTTTTTGAATGTTTGAAAACGAGAAGGTTTTTCTGTTATTGTCTGTTGTACCTGCCAAGAAGACGAATTAATCAAAAAAATAAAAGTTGATGCTGTTCATTTCCTGCCGGCATTTGTGTCTTTGTCTCGGTGACAGCCTGCGAGTCAGGAGATTACAGGCTGGGTCAGGATCCAGGAGAGCTGCCGGCCGGTGACATAAATCCTGCACAAGATGCTTGTTGCATCCTGATAAGGCTCCGGGGGGGGGGGGGGGGGGGGGGAGCAGGTGGGAGGAGAGTAGACGAACAGGAAATCTCATCCAAGTCAATCTGAATTCACAAAGATTTCCACCAGTTAATTATTGACAGACATGAGAGATTGACTCCCTCCTTGTTTTCACCTTGTCTGCAGCCGATCGGTGGACGGTATAGAAACCAGCTACCGTGATGAAATCGGCCCCAAACTGTCTAAACGGTTGTTACACCCTCAGCTAATCACCCCAAGCAGCTGTGTGTGGTTTACTGGGGGGGGGGGGGGGGGGGGGGTCATATTCATGCAGGGAACTTCTAATGTTTGTTGTTATATTTTAATGAGGGTTGTTGGGAAGATGTCTGCAGCCACATCTGTCACTTTAATCAGGCCGGCTGCTGTCACACAACATGTGCTCAGACTCGGGATCTTTATAGACCAGAGGTATAATTTCCTCCTAATCCTATTATCACGTCTTGTTATCTACAACAACGAGGATATTACACTCCTGTTGCACAATCCCTCAATATGCTGCCCAGTGTGTGAATGACAATGTGATTTTAATGTCATTAAATGAACACAAATACACAAAATTCATCTAGTTTAGGGTTTGTGTAGTAGCAGGGGCGTTTCTAGGTTTGAAAGAAAGGGGGGGCTTAGCCCCTAAGGATGCTGAATGTTTGCGCCCGCAAAAATTCGGCATCCTTAGGGGCTAAAAGAAGTAGGAGTTCAATCTTGCCTTCTATTTTTCTTCCACAGATGGCGACATTATTCTGAAGACCCAAGCCTCCCCTGTGTTTATGGATGACGATGTCACCTTGTGTTATCAGCATCAGAGCGGCAAACACAAACAAACCAGCTTCTTTAAAAACAGAGCATTGATTGACTCTAACAGTTCGTCCGGTTCAGACCGAGTCATAAAGATGACTCTTAAGAATGTGACACGGGAAGATGAAGGCTTCTACAGGTGTGCGTCCCACGACAGACAGCTGCAGAGTCCAGAGAGCTGGTTATCAGTGAGACCGGACAGAGGTCAGCTGAACATCATCACTCTGCTGTGTGTTCTATAGAAGTGGATCAGTGTCACATATCAACTGTTGTTTCTTTTAGGAAACTTCACATCAGAGGAGACTCCAGCCTCCACTGTTATTTTTCTTATTCATATACATCTACTTGTTTTGGAGGAAATACTCAATATTAATCAACACATTTTTCATTATTGAGTGAAGCCTTTTGGTTGTCTGGTTCTCCTCCTGCTCTGTCTTTTCATCAAGGTCTAATTTCATCAGGAAGATCCCTCAGGATCTAATGAGATGAAAGAAACTACAATGGGACTCAGTAGAGTGCATATTCACCAAGGCCCAGCAGTCCCCTTAAATACAATCAAGCTGCACCAAATTTCACACACTCATAGATATCCGTCCTCTACATACGGCAGATTTTTTTCATTAAGGTCCAAGAATTATTCCCTAGGAAAACGTTTTAAAAGCACAATGTTAAAGAAAGAGTTAAAAAATGACTGGATCGGCTTAATACCAAAATACAGTGGGTCCTTTCCTGACACTTACTACATCTGTCCGCCAAGTTGATTGGAAATCCAATTGTTGTTGTTATTATAAGAGTTTTATTTATTTAAACAAGTATTATGTCGTCTTGATCAGGTTCCTGGAAATGGATCTTTGCCTCATGTGGGGTTCTACTTCTGATCGTCATTCCTTTGACTGTTTGGCTCGTTTGTCACTACAGGTTAGTATTTATAAAATCTTCATCCGTCTTGACTTCCTACTTTCTACTGCATGAACGACAAGCCCAACAGGTGGTGAAGTAAATGATTCACTGCCTGTTGTATTTTCTTGAAGGTACCAGAAGTTCTGCACTTGGAGCTGCTGGCCAGTTTCCAAACAGGAAGTTCCAGCAGGGGTGCTTCCTGCCACCAAGTTGGATGTGACGGAGGTGCAGTGGGACCTGTCCTGGATGGAGATGTCCAACCTGTTGGAAAAGGATTCTTATTGTGGCACTTAAAGGGAAACTCTCTTCTGAAGCCCAGAGACTTAACTATTGGGTCAAACCTATGAGAAAGCTCAGTCAGTGCTGCAATTTGTAGTATTTGATGGTCACATGTCAAAATAGTGCTACCTGATATATTTTTGAATTGAATTAAATGAGATGTTTAGGATTTATAAGGATGACTACATTTGCTGATGGTGCAGATTTGATAGCTTCCAATACAAATGTTATTGTTTCAGTTGTCACATTTGTCAATGTCAATACTCTTGCACATTTAAACGTCTCTCCTTTGAGTACATTTTGAAACTAAGAATCGTATTTGTTATATCTTATTATCTAATCATTAATATAATTGACTGTTCTAAATCATTTTACATGTATCATTTCTCCTGTGTTTGTTCGAGGTTCCATGTTGTTTGCTCCCTTTGAATCGTTATTTGCTATTTCTTGTCGTCTGAAGTTATAAAAGTCATGGAAATCGTCGTGCTTGTTTTATATCTTTTAAGGCAGAACAAACAACTACCAAGAAACTAAAAAATAACTATAAAGATTAACCAAACAAATGAAGTTCATATATTCCAACAGCCTCTATAGCGGTCAAACCAGTTAGGCCTCATTGATAGACCATGTTAGCTACCAATTTGTTGCATTTTGCATTAATAGATCACTACAAACAGTACACGTCTTCTTAAATAGACCTAAAATCAACTTTAGACAGAAAGATGTTAAGAATCTCCAGTACTAAGAATCTAAAACAGTAAAAATTAACTCTGAGATGTTTTTGAAATCCGACCTTCAAAATCATACTGTCATGCCATGTGTAAGGTAGGGCAGTCGGTGGATGAACAGAATGTGTGTCCATTCATCGTTGAGGAAGATATCAGGAAGTCCTACTGACAAACATTGTTGTGCATTTTAAAGAACAAAGTATTTTCATGTGAGAGAACAAGCATTTCAATGAAAACTAGGGCTGCGCAAAATGATCAAAATGTCATATCCTCTTGTAGAAGTCATTTCATATCCAGTTAATCATATGTATTGTAATTGGTCATCCGTCTCCGTGATTCTTTAGGTTTTGTTTGAGCTCTGAGTTGTATTACTCTCATCCATAGACACCTATGAAGGTATTTTCTGCTGCAAAACACTTGTGCAATGGAATTTGTGGTTGTAGAAAATCGTCTTATCTTAAATATTCTCCATACAGTGTGACATGAACCTCTTGGTAAAATAAATGTAAACTATTTAAGTCTGAATTTTGTTTGGAGATATCCTGGGTTGTATAATGTTCACATGTTCGTTTGTGATGAAATACTGCGGCTAAGAGTTACACGACGAAATGAACAATGTATTTTGTTTCATTTATTACATGCATATGTTAATGTATATAAACATATATGTAAATATATATTGTATATATATATATATATATAATATGTATATATATATATATATAAATACTAAGACAAGAAGGTGATAAGACAGGAGCCATTAAAAAAATTAAAGATCAGATGCTGCAAGAATGACGCATTAAAAGTCCACCAAAATGAAACAAATTTATTTACAGAAATAAATGATCGCAAAACTTCCTCATCAGTAGATGGTTATATCACCATAGCAACCAGATGCTAAGATTTGAAATAGAAGATTATTTTGATTGACAGGGACACTCTCTCAATACCTCCTTTGATGCTTTGATGAACAGCATCAAAGTTGGTATTTTGATAGGAGACCTCTGATTGGCTGTTGATTGCTTTAAATACTGTTAAATTTTAAGACAGCTGCTATTGCACTCTGACCTTGACTGAGGTAAGTCATGTCTCACCCTCTCTCTGTGTTTACCCAGCATGCTAACCAATACAATTCAGGCTCATTATTCAAGTTTGAAATGAAACCACTGTATAATATGAAGCTTCTGCTGTTACATGTTGATAATGTGCGGTTTTCTGTTGCTTTTATGACAAATGTGAAAATATTGTTGCTGGCTTCTTTTGTGTTTTCTGCTGCTTATCTTAATGAGTGATATGTGTTAACGTGATGCTAAGTAGCGTTAGGTCACCGAGGCCAGGCAGAGCGAGGCATTGTGGACAAAACACCTGTAGCACCAGGAAATTCTCCCATTTCACATCTTATTCTACCAAACAATGTGTTTTGTAACATTGGGAAGATTAACCTTTGGGTTTAACTTTAGTATTTAAGATAAAGTAAAAAAACAACAGCTTCCATCACTGCCAATCAAATTCAGATTCAAATTCAAATCAAAGGGGCTTGGTGCCATTTTTGGTCCCATTTTTTCTGGGACTAATGTTATTTCAGAGAAAACTTTTCTGGAAGGAGCATCAACTTGCATAACTTGCTCACACGGTCCCATTTTTTTACTCTCACAAATTTCAAATATATCTGTGTGTCCGGCAAAGTCTTGGAATTCTCCCGATGTCTTTATTTCACAGATAGGACTTATAGTTTCTGAATTATAGTTGTTTGAGTGGTGCACTCAGAGTTTAGATTTCTCTCTTCCCAGTGAGGAGAGAGCAGTTGCATTCAGTTGAGTTTCCATGGCAACCAGATACACAAGTAGCAGAAGGGGAGTCAGCAGAGCATGCTAACCAATACAATTTAGGCTCATTATTCAAGTTGGAAATTAAACCACTGTATAATATGAAGCTTCTGCTGTTACATGTTGATAATGTGCGGTTTTCTGTTGCTTTTATGACAAATGTGAAAATATTGTTGCTGGCTTCTTTTGTGTTTTCTGCTGCTTATCTTAATGAGTGATATGTGTTAACGTGATGCTAAGTAGCGTTAGGTCACCGAGGCCAGGCAGAGCGAGGCATTGTGGACAAAACACCTGTAGCACCAGGAAATGTTCCCATTTCACATCTTATTCTACCAAACGCTGTGTTTTGTAACATTGGGAAGATTAACCTTGGTGTTTAACTTTAGTATTTAAGATAAAGTAAAAAAACAACAGCTTCCATCACTGCCAATCAAATTCAGATTCAAATTCAAATCAAAATCAAAGGGGCTTGGTGCCATGGTGATTGATGAGGGACGTTTTATTTCCCCAAAAAATGTACTGGGGATTTTTTGGTTAATGTGTAGTTTGAATGTGTTGAAGGACAAGTTGACGGAAGCTTAAGTTAATGCTAGGAGCACATTACATGAGGTGTGTAGCTCCTTTAAGGAAAAAAACAATCCCTCTCTATTGGGTCTAATGTTATTTCAGAGAAAACTTTTCTGGAAGGAGCATCAACTTGCATAACTTGCTCACACGGTCCCATTTTTTTACTCTCACAAATTTCAAATATATCTGTCTGTCCGGCAAAGTCTTGGAATTCTCCCGATGTCTTTATTTCACAGATAGGACTTATAGTTTCAGAATTATAGTTGTTTGAGTGGTGCACTCAGAGTTTAGATTTCTCTCTTCTCTCGCTTAAACCAGCCAGTCTGTCTCTCTCTCTCATTCTCTCTGCGTGTGTCTCTCTATCTGTGTCAATTGTTTTATATTGAATGTTTGATTGATCAAATTCACCTAAATCTTACACACTATTTCATCCTGTCACCTGCAGACATAAAGCCTTTTGACTTCAAGTTCCAGACAAGAGCAGAAACTTCTTCGGAAAATAGTGCATCAACTCATCCAACAGCTTCTTCAAAAGATAGATCTACTCTCTGTGGTGAACCATGGAGAAACCAGATATTCTGAAGATCCTCAATGACGAACTCCTCACAGCCTACAGGAAGATCAATGCTCTTAAGGATGAGGTATGGCAGCTGCAAGACCAGCTTCAAGACAGAGATGAGTTCATAAAGATGGCAGTGGAGAAGGAGAAGGAGAAGGAGAAGGAGAAAGAGAAGGAGAAAGAGAAGGAGAAAGAGAAGGAGAAGGAGAAGGAGAAGAGGAAGGAGATTGAGACCGAGACCGAGAAGGAGAATGAGATCCAGGCCCTGACGGAGAAGGTGGAGCAGCTGGAAAACCAGCTGAAAGAGAAAGATGTTGTCATAGCGAAGGAGGTGAAGAAACGGCGCGCTCGCCTCAGGGCCTATCTCGACTGCCTTGCTGAGCTAACTGACTGTCAGGCCAAGGTTAAGCTTATGGAAGCAAGGCTGCACCAGGAGCGACCCCAGCCTGATACAGGATGTAGCAGTGAGGTGGAGGTGGAGAAGGAGAAGGAGAAGGAGAAGGAGAAGGAGAAAGAGAAGGAGAAGGAGAAGGAGAAAGAGAAGGAGAAGGAGAAGGAGAAGGAGAAAGAGAAGGAGAAGGAGAAGGAGAAGGAGAAGGAGAAGGAGAAAGAGAAAGAGAAAGAGAAGGAGAAGGAGAAAGAGAAGGAGAAAGAGAAAGAGAAAGAGAAAGAGAAGGAGAAGGAGAAAGAGAAGGAGAAGGAGAAGGAGAAGGAGAAAGAGAAGGAGAAAGAGAAGGAGAAGTACAAGGACAAGGAGAAGGACAAGGAGAAGGAGAAACTTGTGACGATCTACAATGTCGAAATCCTCCGAGCCAACAGGAACATTTGGATTCTTAAGGAGGAGGTGTGGCGGCTGGAAAACCATCTTAAAGACAGAGATGATATCATAAAGATGGCGGTGGAGAAGGAGAAGGAGGAGGAGAAGGAGAAGGAGACGGAGAAAGAGAAGGAGAAGGAGATTAAGATTGAGACTGAGACCGAGAGGGAGATGGAGACGGAGAAGGAGAATGAGATCCAGGCCCTGACGGAGAAGGTGGAGCAGCTGGAAAACCAGCTGAAAGACAAAGATGTTGTCATAACGAAGGAGGTAGTGAAAGGGCATGCTCGCCTCAGGGCCTATGTTGACTGCTTGGCCGAGCTCACTGACTGTCAGGCCAAGGCTAAAATTCTGGAAGCAAGTCTGCACAAGTGAGCAGTGAGGTGGAGGTCAACATGGAGAGAAGGAGAACGAGAAGGTGCTTGCTTCAGGGCCGAAAGGAGACGAAACTGCAGCAGGAGAAAACTCCAACTATGGGACTGAGCTACAGAAAGGAGGAGGCCGAGATGAGCTGGAGGAGAGAGAAGAGGTGGAGAAGCCCCCACCCTCACCCTTTTTCTACTCCTCAAATCAAACCCCTCCCCTGTCCCCATTTGTACATATTTGAAATGATCTAATGATGTGTTGTAAATATGTTAAACTTTTTGAATAAAAATAACTAGTATAGTAACATCTACCTCTGTCTTTCTGAATATACACACAGGATTCATTGATCAATTAACACAGTGTTGGAGTGAAACAAATCAGTGTGATTCATTTAGTTTGCTACTATTCATATGAACACAGCAGAGCATAGACAAACAATGTTTCTTAACTTTTTTACATTTGGTCAAATCTATATATTAATTATGACAACAATACAATAATAATACAATCATCTGATCTGAGGACCCACCCATCACACTGACCACGCCCATCTGACACGCACACACACTCACGCACACACACACATGCACACACACACACACACACATACACGTACACACACACGCACACACACACACACAAGTCATTATCATTTATATATTTACTGTATATATACACATTTATTTCAATTTATTCATGGTTGAGGTCAATATCAGATCAGAAGACATGTTCATGGCCCTGAAGTCAATTTAAAATGACATGTAGCATGTTAGAGTTATAAATAACTTGTCCATGTGTAAAACAATAGTTTAATTAAAAAAAAAATAAATCACAATAATTATTTTGGGGGGCTGAAGCACATTTTAGGGGGGCTTCAGCCCCCCTAAAACAGGCCTAACGACGCCCCTGTGTAGTAGTAAACTGTATCTAGGACAAATGGTTTTGGCATAGTGTTTGTGTTTTTTTTATATTACTCTTCAGTTAATTAACATTCATTTTCAGTTTTCAAGTATGTGATTATTTATGACCCAGTGTTACAGCAGGTTTAAAACTGTCACATCGTATCCTATGTTCAAAACGGCAAAAACTTTTATGATCAGTGTTCTTTCTGCTCCACCACATGTACATGACAGCTTCATATATCAGTCCCTTAAACATAGCTGGTCTTTTAATTGAATTATTCCCGGAGAAATTTGTGAAAATCGCGAAAAATACATTGTTAGAGAAAGTGAAAAGTAAAATTTTTAATGCAGGACTTCATATAACTGAGTATTTCTGCTACTTTTGCTCAAGTAAACCACTAAATACTTTTTCCTTCACTGCCCAACCCTAGTATCGACACTACACTAACGCTGCGTCGAAATAACATAAAATAACTCATTGCACATCAGGGATCTGATCAGGGATGAATATGACTTCAAGTGTTAAATTTTGATGCAGTGGTTCTCAGTTGTTATTATAAAACAGAGATATAATATTAGATCTAAAGGCTACGGTACAGAAATAAATATTTAAAGTAGAACTGACACTCCAGCTTGTCTCTGTGCTCTCTCTCCAGCCTTCATGTCATGTGAGTCACGTCAGTGGTATAAATTTATCCTGTCAGATCTGTCAGTGCAATTAGGATGCTCAGCCGTTTGTCATAGATAAGGTTGGGCCGGGCTCCTCCGGGCTCCACTTTACATTCAGCTCGTTAAGGGGCTTAATAATTATAGCGCAGTCAAAATTTCTCAACACAGAAAAGACGCCATATGAGATTTGGAGACTGGAGTCCGCCTGATTTGTCCTTTCATTTGTTTAAAGTGTGAACCCCGGCTCATTTGTTAAATATCAGGCTGTCAGGAGGCGGACAAAGGACGAACCTAATCAGCTGTCATCGCACACACAAAGGATGTAGAATCCTCTCTGGATCTGAAGAACAAGGCAGTGAATCAGATGCTCCAGATTCTTGTAAATGAGGAATTTGCGACACCTTGTTCAGAGATACACAATGTGTCCCCCGTCCTCCCTCGTATGCACTCGCACGATCACACACTGATCAAACACAAACAGGCTGTGCAAACAGATGGGAGGCCGTGTTCGGTACTGTTGTAGCTCCCGTACTAATTGGAAGGAGAAGTGTAATGACATCAAAGTTTGGAAACAAGAAAGTGTTTGATTCCTTGGGTGATGTGCACAACCCCAGCTGGTTACACACTCAAACATCTCTCCCTGTCTCTCTAATGTAATAATGATGACGATGTAGATTTGAAGGTCATTAAAAACCGTTTCACTTAAAAAATCCATCCTGTCACAGAGGTGCAAATGAACAAGGTCGGAGTTAAATCACTTATTTATGAACCAATGCTGTAATGAGGAAAATGAACAAAATATTGAAACGATTTTGATTTGTGGTTTTTGTGATAACTCGTTTCAAATGTGGACATGAGGCATTGGCAAATTCAAGCACTGGAAAACCAAAAGTTCACATTTATACAATAGAAACTTTTGCTGCTGTTAATATTTTCTATGTTGTAATTTTTCACAGGTAAAGATTAAACCAAGTCATTAAAGCCATACAGGTCTAAACTAATGTTTTAA
Source organism: Pleuronectes platessa (assembly GCF_947347685.1). NCBI lineage: Eukaryota > Metazoa > Chordata > Actinopteri > Pleuronectiformes > Pleuronectidae > Pleuronectes > Pleuronectes platessa. Next base: position 7,843,184 of record NC_070627.1, on the reverse strand, counting down.
ACACTTTTGGCGTTTAGATTATTATCATATCACGTTGTAGCATTAACGTGTGCAACGACCTTGACATGCTGCTGTAACACAATCATTTCCCATAAAGTAAATCTATCTATCTACATCTAATTATCTATGCACATGTATATATATCCAACCATCTATCCATCAATCTTAATACTTGAATTTTTGATGCAGGACTTTTACAGTAGTTTAAAATGTATATGTTTTATTTTGTCAATAGAAAGGATTTGTGTCTTCCACCAGGAATTTAATGAAATTCTGCTAAATAATTTTTTCCAATAATCAATATACTCATCATGCCCTGCACCAGCTCAGTGTTGCTGCAGTACCCTAACCCTCCAGCAGGAGTCACCGAGGCTCCGCAGCCACTTCCCGCGGCTCAGCTCTCGCGGTAACTCGGCTGCTCCACCGGCGGCGTCATTCACAGAGGAGATGGCGGCTAGAGGCGGCTTCCAGACGATACCTTCGGGTGGCGGCGGCGGAGCAATGGGACCTGGACCACCGGTACCGGGTGTGGGACCAGGAATGGGGCCCGGGACTCCCTCGGGAAGAATGGGCCCGTCGTCAGGCGCGCAGAACCACATGTACCGCTCCCCGATGCCCGGGCCTGGATACCCGGTGAGATATCGCTCCATCTTGGCTACTGACGCGTTAGCCTGTCCGCTAGAACAAAGCCTTCCCACCGCTGCTTTGTCACCAGCGGCTAACTTTCACCCCCGTCGCCGGTGCGAGCCCCGGCTCGCAGCGACACTCCTCCCGGTCGGGGAGCAGATAGCCCGTCACCGGCACGTACACAGACCACTTTGACCGAGTGTGAGAGTTTGTTCGCCGGTTTGAATCCGCCGAACCTCCCGCCTGCTAACGTTGAGCTTAGCTAGGTAGTCTCGGTAGCCAATTAGCTCAGGCGGCTAACGTGGCTAGCTGCCAGTTTACCGCTCGGTTCTCCAACTGAAAACAAACCGTAAACACTCGGAGTCGTTTAATAAAAGCTCCACAAAGTGAGTTTCTGATATCTGGTGTTTTTTACTTTGCGGAGTTTGTTGCAGGAGAAAGTTTAAAGCCGCACAGCTCCGTGGTTCATTGTGCGGGTCTGAGTGAGGCGATGCTAATCCTATATAAACAGGGATCACAGGAGGGACTCGAACCAGGACCAGGCTGGTACACTGTGTTGTACACAGATCACCCGCTGGAGTTCTGCACTTTGCACAGTGCTTCGTCTTTTCCCTGCGTTTAGTGAAGCTGCAGGTGGCCGGCAGCTGGAGGTAGTACACGTCAACGCAACTAGTCCAAGATGGTCACTCCATAAAGTTTAGGGCTTTTTCGAACTTTCACCCAACTGAGTTGAACTTCTGCAGATTCTTACAAGTCAAATAAATGACTCTGATCCTACTTGTGCAGATAAGTCATCCACAGACAGAGAAAATAAATAGCCAGTGTATTGGTTTGGCTTTATTTTAAGTCATTTAAACTTTCAAGTGTGTTGTTCTAACTTCTCAAATAGGACTTTTCCCTCTTTTCATGCAGCACAGCTTGAACATCTGAGTGAAAGTAGATTCTGATAAGTAGCAGGACAGATTTATCCAACATCTTGCTCTCTGGAGTTATAACATGATCTGTTAATCTGAAATGAAAAGAAACTCCTTTGTCAGGGAGGTTCATTGAAACATTCGATATATGAAAGTACCCTGATCGCATGTAAAAGTTTTCTACTGCTATGACCTCTACTACTATTTTCATAAAATTGAATTGATGAGTTATTAATCAGATTAACATCCGTCCCTTCCTTCTTATGGAGACATCAAAACCCATAAATTCAGAAATATTGTTCATTTCACATTTTTAACCACTGGACAGAAGATGTCTCCCACTTCACATGTGCTGTGCATCTGTAAATATAAAATTAGAGGTACAATGACTGGCTTCCAGTAAGAAGAAACTTTTTGCCTTTTGCAGACAGATATGAAACAAGTCACATCGACAGTTTCTCCATATGCAACTTTAACGAAGCACATTTTAGAGCTGAAGGTTTAAAACCTTGACCTACACATTATTTTCTCATCAACATAATGTTGGTGGATTTGTCCGTGTGGGATTGTCGTATTATAACTATAAATCTGATATTTTGTGCAGTGTTTTCATTAGACTGTCACCCCTATAGTGGATCATTAGTCATCTCCAGCTAATATACTGTTTCATAGAATCATGACCAAAAGCTAATCATCAATGCTGATCTGCAGGGGTTGAAGTGTTTGCTGCCTAGCTACTGGCAGCCTGAAGCACGAGTGAAAGGATGGTGCATCTTTTTTTTCTCTAGCAGCCTTGACTGCTTTCAGTCTTACGAGCTTCCTTTCACCACATAGTCAAAGAGGATTCGTACCCTGAATACTGCTGAACTCCAGTTGTTCTCGGGTAAGCCAAGGTTGTGCTGTGTGAAAAGCACTTAATGATCAACATACGGTCCCTTTGCTGCCCACACTGTGCTTTGTGGAAAAGGTAGAGCACATACATCCGCCCTGTGCTGTTGACAAGCCAATGTCCGTCACTCTTCCTCCTCTCCACCATAGGCTTAGGAGATAGTCCCTTAAATTCTCTGTCATTTGTCAGATTGGCTCCTGGAGGGAACACTGCAGTCAGGGATTTTTCATTCATCAGCTTCTTCTCGCCCGCACTCATGCATTCAGGTGCACAAAGTCGCCTCTTTGAGTTTTTAGCACACGGTTTGGTGAGTTGGTCTCAGTGTTTGTTCGGCATTTACTCGTTGGAATGAGATTGCGTGCATGTTGTAGGACAATTGATGTTCCAGGCAGATGTGTCTTTAATGAAAAGAAGAAAATCTTGTTTTAATTGTGTTTGGTGAATTATTTGACGTGAGGCAATGTGCAGCTTATGTGTTGTGGCTTATTCACATTTCGGCACTGATTCGTTTGGTGTTATTTAATCCTTTGTCTTAAAGCAGATATGACCACCATCTTAGACAATAACCGTACAGAGTAAAGTGAAAGGATGTGAGGATCGTGAATCTGCTTTTTTCTTTCCCTCAAACGCCATTTCAAGGCTCTCATCACACATGCTGACCTTGGAAACGCAGGGTGCTTTACAAATGAGCTGTTTTGTTCCTGCACCGTTTCAGGCGTTTTTAGATTCACGGCAACTCGCGGACCCATAAATTAAATGGAAATGCACACATTAATTAGCAGAAATAATTTCTCTTAGGAGGCATGATGATTTAGATTCACTCTCTAAGCGAACAGGGTGTTTCACATCTCTGAGCACGCATCCATTCCTCTTTTTGATTAATGGTTTTTTAAGAAGTGTTTTAGTGAAAAGTGAATAAAACTTAAGGACAGTGTCCAGTTGACAGAAATTTACCTCCAGTAAAATTGCTCATGTTTGAGTAGGGCGCTTCTCAAAGATTGTGCCCTCTTTGTGTGGGTCAGGACAACGGTTTAAAGTTGGAATATTATTCATATTTTGAGTTATGGACCTGTGCAGACCAGATTCTTGCACCAGAGGCGGAAAATATGAAACACTGGCGGAATCTGTTTCACATCTGCAATACCTCAAAGCAGATGATTAGATATTTCTGTGCTCCAGATTTAGTGGCTGTAAAAGAATGCCCAGAAAGTATTGTCTGAAGTGTTTTTCTTAAAATAGTAACATTTACTTTTCTTTTCTGTGCAGAGACCGGGCATGCCTCCCTCCAACCGTATGACCCCTCAGGGACCAGCCATGGGCCCCCCAGGATACGGCAACAGCCCTGTTTCTCGCCCTGGGATGCCTGGTGTGATGGACCCGTCTCGTAAGAGGCCAGCCCCCCAGCAGATTCAGCAAGTTCAGCAGCAGCAGAACCGCAACCAGCAGTAAGCCCCCCCCCCCCCCCCCCCTTTTTTTGAGTCTTTGTCATAATACTGTTGTTGAGTCTTCACCTGCGGATGATGTGAGGATGCACAGAGCTGCCTCGACTCACTCTCAAACGTCTTGCTTTGTTAATTTGTTTCTACAGCACAAAGAAGAAGAAGATGGCTGATAAAATTCTACCTCAGAGGGTGAGTACTAGTCAAATTCAACTGAACAGAAATCCATTTATTCTGGCCTTGAGTGTGTTGGAGAGATTATATTTGCAAGTCCATTCGAATGTTAATTCCGATGCTTCAAACAAGGGTGGTTCCTGAGAGCTCTGTTCAACGTTATAGGAGTGTTTGCACTTCACAGTATCGTCAGTGTAATTTCCCCCCAGATTGAATGGACTGCGTTCATCTGGTGCTTATCGAGAGCTCAAACCTAACCCACTTTACTAAACTGGTTATATTCACACTCCGAGTCATATAGATGGTGCTGTACGTACAGCGCGCAACAGGAGTCAGGGATCAAACCATTGACGTTCTTAATGGGTGACAACTCTACCTCTAGGTTTCCTCAAAACTGCCTTTTAAAGTTATTAAAACATCTTATATTCCATTTACAATGGTGTTTAAGATTCTTTCTAGCCTGCTGAGGGAATTGATGTTCCCTATAAAAATGTGTGATTTGACCAAAATCCTGGGAAATCTCAGTCGTGCAAAACACTTCCTGAACATTGTGACAATCTGATCCAGTGAGTAGAAGCACATGTTTGAGGTAATTCCTGCTAAAGAAGGTTCAACCAGTTATTACATCCAATGGTTCACTTACTTTCTCCTCCAGCATTGTGAATATTTAATGCCCCTGATCAATGCAGACACATTCGCTCAAGCTTATCTTATTACCTTGAGCATCACTGCAAAGAACCAGATAATTTAGCCGGGTTCACAAACCTTCTCTCATCACTAATGCACAGCTCCTCTTTGAGATACAGAGTGACTAGACAAAATGCTGCCATAACGTTTATTCAGAATCAATATATGAGGATATGGTTGATAACTGAGGGGGAATTCCTTGAGGTGTACTTTCTTGTACTTGTTTAATGTTGTTCCAGTTGTTTCAAGTATCTTCTTTACTATTCCAGATCAGGGAACTGGTCCCAGAGTCTCAGGCTTATATGGATCTGCTGGCTTTTGAGAGGAAGCTGGACCAGACCATCATGCGCAAAAGGCTGGACATCCAAGAGGCCCTCAAGAGGCCCATCAAGGTACGGTTTCATTTAACTCTTGACTACCTCATACTCTCCTGTTCGAACATTTAGTACATTTTAAAGTCATATAGCAGTTTGTGTTAAAGAACCCTAAGTTTGGCCACCAGCGTTATTTATCAGTTTAGATATAAAGCCAGTGTTGAGTGATGGAAACGTATGAATTTAAAGTGAGTTTGTCTTGACTTATTATTTTTAGCAAAAGAGGAAGCTTCGGATCTTCATATCGAACACCTTCAACCCTGCAAAGCCGGATGCCGAGGACGGAGAAGGCACAGTTGCATCGTGGGAGCTGCGTGTTGAGGGGCGTCTGCTGGAAGATGTAAGCTAATTTAAACTTTGCACGTTTTATTTCCCCAAGTTGTGACTGTTGTCTAATTTGAACGTACTTGTGTGTGTCTTATTCAATATGACATACTGTAGGAAAGACTATCTAGTGGGTACTAACAAAACAAACATTTTTCAGTTTTGCATAATTTTTTCATTAAGTTGTCATAAATGATTATTTGTCAGTGGTGCCTCTTTCCCCCCCAGTTCCTTGTAATATTTTTATAGCAGTGGTTTAAGCTAATATCTTTCTCTTCCATTACGCTTTCTTCAGACAAATTAAAAAGATAAAGCACCAAGTAACTCAGTGGGACTCATAGTGCTTCTGTCCGTTTCATTTTTCCCTTCAGTTTAATAAAGTGACAAATCTGATATCGGAGAATTCCCTCTCTAGGCATAATTTGGTGGCAGTTTTGTGTATTTTAATATTAAACACATAATTTCTCTTATGTTCATTTAGTTGTTTGTCATAACTATCTAATCCTTGGTATAATGACAAAATTATTCTTGTGTTTGACATGATTTAGATCAAATGCTTCACTTCACTTAAGCGACAAAACATACACATTGCACTGATAATTTAAATAAATAGCTCCATTTATTTCCAAAAACGTAACTAATATGAATAACCTGTGTTTTGCAGACAGCTGTGTCCAAGTATGAAGCCACCAAACAGAAGAGGAAGTTTTCTTCTTTCTTCAAGTCCCTGGTGATTGAGTTGGACAAGGACCTGTATGGACCCGATAATCACCTTGTGGAAGTAAGATCACTCGCTGTGTTTCTCAGGATGCAAGTCGGTTATAAACCATGTTTTCCTTTGGTTGGGGGCCATAGTGTATTATTTATGCTTTAATACATGTGCTTTTTCTTTACCATTTACCTACATGAGATAAGTAAAATTAAACTCTAATGCAGAATTGGAAGAATAGCTGCATTGTATAAGTGGTCACTGATTGTATTGTCGATACATCACTTTTTAATGTTCAATTAACGCTGAGAATCTTTTGTAATTGTTCTGCTAAATGTAAGAAAATCAGACTGATCAGTAAAAACTTGTTAGTAAAATGTCCGTCATCTCTTTTAGTGGCACAGGACCGCCACCACCCAGGAGACTGATGGTTTCCAGGTGAAGAGGCCAGGTGATGTGGGTGTTCGCTGCACCGTCCTCCTCATGCTTGACTACCAGGTAAATCCTCAGTGGTTTTCTCTGTCTATGTCTTTTGGTAATTTCCGTTTCCTTTTAGAAATATACAGTGTTTTTCATGTTTTTCCATCTTCCAAAAGACACATTGACCAATTTGCCAGTCACAAAGGACCATGACATATATTTATAGAAACATCTTCAAGGTAAATAACCTGAATCATCTTCTAACAACAAATTGACCTTGCTCCAAACAGCCCCCTCAATTCAAGCTGGACCCCCGGCTGGCTCGTATGCTGGGTATCCACACCCAGACCAGACCTGTTATCATTCAGGCCCTTTGGCAGTACGTGAAGACCCACAAACTCCAGGACCCTCATGAGCGCGAGTTCATCAACTGTGACAAGTACCTGCAGCAGGTGAGAGGAACACATCTTAAAAATAGTTTTAGTGTATGTTACATTAACATACACCAAAGGGGGGAAATTATATTAATCCAAGTGGTGAACACAAACTGTAGCTGGAATGATAAACAGTCTCATAGTTGTCTTGTTTAATTCTCACTTTTGAAATTACACAGTCACTCTTCTCCTACCTTCTCTCCTTTTATGGAGTCTCTCTTTCTCTCTGGGTCACTGACTGGTTTCCCTGTGAATTATTTTCCACACTGCCAAGATAAACAGGAGTGTAGGATGTTATTAATGAGTTTCTATAAAGTAGTAAGCTTGCAAACAAAGTATGAAATAATACTTTGTTTGCCAGCTTATAATACCTATACTCTTCACACTTTCTAGTAAATGTACTACTTTGATTTTGGGATGTGGAAAATGTTGAATAAAGACTTTAACTTTAAACCACTGCTTTGTGGATAATAGAGCGATAAAATCTGTATAAATCAGAAGTCACAACTACTCGCAAACAAACCTTGGGAGAATAAAAAGAGATTAAGTGAAAAGATTAGAGGAGCCCGTTTTTGTTCAGAGTAAATATGTCAAACACAAAAGAGGCTGAGCAACAAAGCAACAAACCATCATGGGCACAGAACTAGCAGCAATCAAGCCTGGGTCATACAAAATCAATTTTAATCAGGGTTTTCAGGAAAACATTGACACAGCAAACATTTGAGAAGCTGGAACCTCAATTGTTGCTTGATAAAGCACTTGATCATTAATTATCAAAGCAGTTGCTGATTTGTTTTCTGTCGACCGAATACTTGTTTCCACTCTATTGTTAAATTTCTCAGCCCTAAGCAAGAACTAAGCTTAAAGGCTCAGTGTGTAGGATTTTGGTGAAAATGATCTATCAGCAGAAACTGAATATAAAAACACAGTGGTGATGTTTTCACGAGTGTTTCATCTAAATTGTACATGTTGTAGTTGTCCTTACCCTAGAATGGGCCCTTCATATTTAAATACTTAATATATAGATCAGTAGCTGGTCCTCACTATGGAGGCAGCCAAGTTTTTCACAGTAGCCCAGACAGGACAAACTAAACATCTTTTGAGTTTTGATGAAGGCTACCAGAGGTTCTCTTTCATGTTTGGAAGTGGTGGAGTGCCACATGCGACTCCACCACTAGATGTCACTAAATTCTACACACTGAACCTTTAAGAAACTCATTTTCTGTTTATCTGAAGGCCACTGTGGGTTTCCCCACACAAGCCTGGAAGGAGAGGGTGAGACAATGGGTTTTCAGTTCACCACTAAATCCCACACACTAAACTTCTGAAAACATATGAAACTACAATTATGCCTCTAATTTTATTATTCTTCTGTGATGTTAGTGGTGTTGTTCTCTCGTACTCTAACCGTGAGTTGTTATCATTGTTTCAGATTTTTGAGACCCAGAGAATGAAGTTCTCCGAGATCCCGCAGCGCTTGCATGCACTGCTGATGCCTCCAGAGCCCATCATCATCAACCATGTGATCAGGTACAGGGATGTTTTTATAAAGGTGTCTACAGGAGTTAGTTTCCCAACGAAATCTAGTTCAAACTGTCGCACGATTTTTGGAAAAAGGCAAAATGATCATCACACATTTTCATTAACTGCTGTTGAGAGTACTAGAAGCTGGATAAACGGCTTGTAACACTAATTTCCCTGTTGAGCTGTTACAAAAGGAGAAGCTGCAAAAACATGATTGTAAAACTTTGCTTGCAAACAATACGACTATTAAATCAAAGTTTTCCATTGATCGACCAATCTGTTAAGAAGTATTTGGGGTTCTGTTGGAACTTTAACCGACATGAAGAGCAGGTTTGCATTAAATGTTATGGTCTGTCATCACATGTGGCTTTTTTAACAGTGAACACACAAACAAATCACTGTATAAACTGTATTAACTTTTTTGCAGTGTGGACCCTAATGACCAAAAGAAGACTGCTTGCTATGACATTGATGTGGAAGTGGACGACACACTGAAGACCCAGATGAACTCCTTCCTGCTCTCCACTGCCAGTCAGCAGGAAATAGCAGGACTGGACAACAAGGTAGAGCAGTCAACAGCTCAACCTTTTACAGATGTCACAGAGTTTTGTGTTTGTCCCTGAGAGGTATGGACAGAAATGTGTGGTCACAGTGGGCAGTTTTTACCTTTTGACATGGAATTTCTTGTGAGCATTCAATGCTGCTAAGTAGTTCCCTACGGTAGTAAACCCTATTGTCCATTTCCAGCTTCCATCGTCTCTAACCACAATTTTAAGCGCACTTGACTCAAATTTAATGTGAAAGAGCTATTTTCTTCTTATATTGTGAACCTGCTGAGGCTAATTTCACACATATCTGCTTCCTCGAGTTGTTGCCGGTGTATTGTTGCCTTCTCTCTCCTCGGTATTGAGGTATTTTTGACCTCCTGCTGACAACTATTACCTTGACCGTGATGGCTGCAATCACATTGATAGGACATGGAGCCGTTCCCTGAAAAGACGTCCCACTGTGTCGTCTTTGTTTGGAGACAAGTCAACAATATAAAATCAGAGAGCTTGTTTTCTGTTTCGAGGCGACGTACTTTTTATTTATTCAGAGTTTAGATTGCTGATATCAGATACAGTTCGTAGCAGAGCCTGTCTTGGTTGTCTCGGCCATTGTTGTCACACAACCAGACTTGTATTAACCCAGATACAGGACCAACTGCTTTTATTCTACCTGTATTCAAACCGCTCTTCTCAAAAATACAGCTTTCATGGATATAATGATGTTAATTTTGTTTATTTTACAAAAAACACAATAATGAAGCGATAGTATAGTGAATCTAGTTTTTCTGGTGTTCCGCACAATTAGAGAATGCATCTGTTTATGTTCAGCGTTACTCACCAAAACATATTAATCTGCTTTTCAGATTATTATGCAAGTGATGAATGAGTGGGATTTCGGATTATAAGAATACTTGACGTCGTTCCAGATTATCCAGCAAGTCGCAGTTCTCATGCAGAATGAGGAGGAAGACGTTTCTGAGGATTTAAAGCATGAATTTTACAAATGGCTTAAGTGGAGAGACTGATTAAAATGGAGGAAGCATTAGAAAATGTTTAAGAGCTTCAGTACCATCTGAATCATTTTCGTGGAGGTGTCACTCTGATAAAGAAGTTTATTTAAGTTCAGTTTTTGTTTTTGCTGCTGAATTCCAGTATGTAAAACAAATTATAACAAAAGAAAAAGTTTATCTGTCCTCAGCAAAGTTATCTCTTTATCTGCTATTTGATTTATCTGTCTATATCAATATTTAATCAATACCTAATTCACTGCTTAATTCCCACAGATCCATGAAACCATTGAGACCATCAACCAGCTGAAGACCCAGAGAGAGTTCATGCTGAGTTTTGCCAGAGATCCTCAGGGCTTTATCAACGATTGGCTGCAGTCCCAGTGCAGAGACCTCAAGGTCAGTGTGTCTGTCATCACCTAGAACTCCGAACTGGATCTTTAACTGAACTTGAAGCACTTTTTTGTTTTTGATCCACTCTCGTTGTAGATACCATGTTGTTTCTGCCTCGAAAAACAATTCACCTTCGAACAAGAATCAAAGCTGTCGTCAGTGGAGCTTTTTTAAATGCCTTTGTGCTGCAGCATGTTTTTAAATGAGAGCAAAGGTGTAGCCACATTAAGTTTTTAGTTTGTTGTTGAGGTGTCAATTCAAGAGAGAAACCACTTAGAGCACTGAAGGTCTTTTTGGCTGAATGTTTGTTTTAACAACAAATGCATCAGAAAGATGTAGAAGCATCACCACCTGTTTCTCCACAGACCAGTGTCACTTGAGCAAAGTGCTTCACTGCAGACTTGTAGTCTTTTGAGTCGTTAGTTTCCAACCAGAGACACTTAGTGCCCTGTCACTACTGTGGTGGCTTCACCCACCTGCCTCATGAAATTCTGTTTTCATGCAGTGTAAAAAGATTTGTGAAGAAGCCCCTGAGGTCTGACCATCAAATCATTGCACTTTGTTTTTAGCTGCTTCTTTACACTCAGAACGCAACAGGAGCACGTTGAGCTGTAAACTAAACAATTCAACTCTTACTAAAAACTGACTGGACCACAAAACTATGAATCCATGTTGCAGCAGTTGATGGCAGCAGGTCAATGCCTCCTGAGTGGTCTGCTGTCAGACACCTGGCAGGAGAGATGTTATGTTAGTAGTAACTGAGATATGACATGACCACACGTTTGCTTTGTGCGATGATTTTAATGTTTGTCTATTGTGGACTCCTACTAGTTTTTCCTCCTATTAAAGGAATTCAAATTGTTTTTGTTTTAAATTTGATTCTAAGGGTAAAGGATGTTTTTTTTAAAGCCCTTTGAGGTAGATTTTGTGATTTGTTTTATAACATAAAAGGGACTCTCTATTTAAAGCCCATTTGAAGGCAACAACTACAAACAAAATGTGTGTTATTTCTAGACAATGAATGTATGGAATCAATGACGGAAGCAGAATTAGTCGATGTAATTATGATTCAGTGAATACAAGAATCCTGCACTTCAGAATTCACACCCGGATATGCGTCCTAACCACCAACAGATGATTGATACCTGCTGTCATTTAAACTATTGACAACCACTTGACATTCGCTAACGTCTCAGACATCAAATGGCAATCCGATAAATCAGAATAAGTCCAAGGATAAACACACACGCTGGCATTTGGAAGCCTGAGTAATCTTTATGTTCAGAAAATGTCTTGCCGTCGAGCCATGTTTTGCTGTGTCACGGTGACATTGATTTAAATCCAAGGTTCATCTGCGGAAAGACAACTTAAATGATGTAACTGTGTGGACACTGTGCACACAAGCTGCCCCCCCCCCGCCCCCCCCCTCTCACACACACATATGCTCAACCTGCTATCTCAAGTGTGTGACAGGAGCGCAGAGAGATGTGTAACGAATAACAACGTGTCTGACTGGACTCACACCGGACTTCCCTCTGAGCCGATGACCTGCTGACCACCTGTCATCCACCTGCAGTGTGGAGTCGAACGGATCAGTCCAGAGCTCGCTAGCTGCTCCACTATTTTTTTTTATTTATCAGCAGGTCATCGTAACTGCAGTCAGTCTTTAATTCAGTCTCTTCAATAGAATCCGTCGTCCTGTGTTTTTGTTTTCTATTTGATTGGTCCGCCTCTGGGCTCATTGAAGTTCTCTTTATCAATTTTTATTTTCTGTTCCCAGACCATGACTGATGTGGTAGGAAACCCAGAAGAAGAGCGTCGGGCTGAGTTTTACTACCAGCCGTGGGCTCAGGAGGCCGTCTGTCGCTACTTCTACTCCAAGGTAATCACGTTCCCCTCTGCTTGTTGTTCCTCATGTATTTTAGCCTCTGGTTTTAGCATCGAGCATCAGGATACATGTCCTCGACCAATAGTCAACAATCAGTCTCAGCTGTCTATCATGAAAGTTCACCATGTTTTTATAGCATCAAATTATTAAAATCCGACGTAGCCGAACAATTAATACTTGAACAAACAAAGTCATGTCATCTATCTTTATAAACAGTCTATTATTAATACCAGCAAATATAATATACAAAACATAAATATACAAGGAAAGAGGAAGACGGGGTGAAAACAAATTCGTACAAACAAACCTTGACACAAACAAGAAATGCTCATTCCTCTTAATGCAGAGCCAAATTAAATATCCTTCCTTGCCTGAGATGTTCTCCTCTAATAATCACATTCATGTTATAACTCATATTGCCCCGCCGCAGAGGCAAATAGCTCCCCTGTTTCCTAAAATTAAATTTACTAATGCCATATATGATGATAAGCAATTTACCTATGGATGGTTTCTGTTTATTTTCCCAGTTAAGAGCTAGCAGCCCTGACGTGCATATTAACAAGTGTGCACTGCTCCTTTTTCATATTACACTCGTGGGGATATTAATTCATATTTTAGGTCTTAAAGGGTAATGTATTGAAACCAACTGTCCGAACCTCCGTCCTACATTTCTTCACCACGCTGCATTAGTGCTCATCTAACACCATTTCATTTATCGTAAGTTTCAGGGATCTTACTTTGAAATTTGTGAATTTTAACTGCAGTAACTCAAATGTACACATCAGCCATTTATATCTGTACAGTATTTCACTCTTCTATTGTTACATCCTCATTAATCGAGGCTTGGAGCCTTTTCTCTTAAAGCTAAGCATTACAATTATTTTATTTATCGATAGATTTGCACATAATTTTCTTAGACTTCATTTGTTTATTAAATGTATAAAACATCTGGACTTAATTTCATGAAAACAGTGATATTTGTCAAAGGTTTTGTTGAAACCTTTTCATTAGTAGTTTTCTCTCTTTTTAAAGTTGGAGCTACAGATATTTGTCATTTTCTCATAGAGAAAACTATTATTTATCAGATAAAAGTTGATCCACTTACTTTCATATACAACGACGAGAAGCAGAAAAATTAAATCTTCACATTTGTAAGAATATCTAACATCTTCACTGTAAAACTAAGAATAACCAAAACAATAAATTGATCATCTTAATAGTTCCCAATGAATCTTTTTAATGGAGCCGCATTTATTCATTTAACCTTCAGTGCTAATGCAAAAGGTCTTGGTCCTGTTGGTTTAATCACGTTCACAGTTTCATCGGGACGTCACTGATTAAATGTGTGAAATTGTCTTTCAGGTCCAGCAGAGACGACAGGAGCTGGAGCAGGCGCTCGGCATCAGGAACACCTAAAAACATCTGGACACGCGGCAGATGTGCTGTCAGAGAAGACTGATGTGTCTGGGTGTGTGTGGGGGGGGGATACAAACTTCTTACCACTGGCGTACAGACGCACGACAAACCCAGACAGACATAGATACTACATGGTTTTACTGTTATAGGATTTTTCTTACTTTCAGTAGCTACTTCCACACTTTTGTACGTTTTTATTTCCCCCCCCCTCACACGAGAGCTTCTTGAGCACAATGTTTTTCCTCCTGCATGTCTAAGGTTCAGGCACCTGGAAGCATTCCTTTTCTCTCCATACGTACAAGCAGACTGAACTCAGTGTCCCGGGGACTTAACAAATCTTTAAATCAGCTGGAATGTGTTGATTCTCTTTCCCCCCCGGTTCTGGAAAGTTAATTTACTTTGTACACTCCACCTGATGCTCGCCCCTTCAGTTAAATATTGATCGTGACTGTGTTTGTAATCAATCCAATCACTCATTGTTTTCTTTGGACAGTTGGTGCCGCAGTCCGTTGTGGCAGAAAATACATTTCTGTGGAAAAGCGGTTACTTTTTGTTAAGTGCCATTTAGTATGAAGTTGTTTTAATTTCTTCTTCTTTTTGTTCATTACCATTGATCTTTGTTTTTTATGTGTATTATACAGTACTTGTCTTGTTAGATAGTACAGATTATCATGGAAGTAGCTAGTACGAGTACCTCTAGTCTATATAGTTTTGTACATAATGAGCAGAAAAAAACTGAAGATGGATGTGAAGTAAAAATTGTATCTCTTATCCTGACAGATCTTTTTCTTAACTTTTTGTCTACGCTGCGATAGTTGAACCAGTATTTATATTAATCGGCCCCTCGCTCTCGGAGCCCAGTGATTTAGCTACTACAACGTAAAGAGCACGTAAAGTCCTGTTTGATGAACCACTGCTCTGCAGAGCTGAATGCACTCGGCATTCATGTCGCCTGCGAGCTGGGAGGAGTTAAATCTACTGCTCATAGTTTTGTGTACTTCTGAACGTGTGCAGAGAAGCTAAGAAACACTTGAGCTCCGTCTCACGTGTGGACGAGCTGATGTGAAGAGTCGTTGCTTCTTTGACACTCTGCTGAAGACCTGACCCCTCTGTGGTTTAATGGTTTTCACTGATGAAGATGAAGACGAGGGTCCTGGCTGAATCTCTTGTGTGTGTGCATTTCATTAACAAATTCCAAGAATACACTAATGTGGGTTTGGGGAGGTGCATGATTTGGAACGAGTTGTGGGAACCTCTGGGATGTAAAACACAACACTGGTTGGACTGCAGTACTATTTTAATCTGCAGACTTTTTCATGGACCAAACCTATTTTTCTGTATGTTCTTATGTTATAATAAAGGATATGTAAAATGTAGCTGTATGTGTCAACTTCTTTTGTTAGTTTTTTCTGTTTATTATGAAAAAAACAAAACTTTAATTTCCCTTCATCGATTTACAATTGATTGACTCAATTCATTATTTGTTTTAATGGCAACAAATGTTTAAGACATTAAGAACTATACATGAGTCAAAAACTGAAGCAATACAAAACTCTTAATTCTGAATAAAGTAAAAGAGCACAAATGTTGAAAATAAGTTCTGCATTAAAATGTCTCCTGGCTGATGTTATTAAATCTTTAATGCTGATGCAGGAATATGTTAACAGCAGCTGGTTGAGGTGGAGCTACTTAAAAGTAAAGTTGGTAGGACTTAAGTACTTTGTTTAATTGGACAGTATTCCATGATCACAAAAGTTGTTTTGCCTTAACCCGTTTATGAAAAATAGTTTTTTATTTTTAATTAAGTCTGAGTGGTTCAAGTTAAATAGTCTTCAGACTATATTAGTGTGACATTGTGAGTCTCAGTTTGCTATGCACAGGTACAGTCAGAAAAAAACTTAATACTTTTATACTTTCTGTACTTTTCAGGACCAGTACTTTTATACACTTACTTGAGTGAAGAATGTATGTGTGTGTAGTAAGTGAAGTAGAGAGCGTATGGGGGGGGGGGCGGAGCAGACCAGCCATGAGTAGAGGGAGGGCCCTGGCCTCCTCAGCTGTTTGTCCTGTATATAAACTCTGCGTCTCGGCCTTAGTGCGTCTTCGCACCGGCAGCAGCAGCAGATCCGTCTGGAAAGTTCAAACACAGGATGGCAGCTCCGAAGAAAGTGTGTGTGATCGGCTCTGGTAACTGGTGAGTGGAGCTTTGAATTATTCTGATGCTCTTCTTGAGTTCAAACCAGTGGTGGTGCAGGTTTATCACTGCAGCTGTCATCAACATAGAACAGTCACAGGCACCATAGCTGTGTTGTTTCTGCGTGGATAAGATTACACACAATGTTTCTTAAAGTTTTTGAGCGTAAAAGTTTGGAAACTTTGCAGCAGGAAGGAAACTTTAGTCCTGGTGAACCTGGACGTGTTCATGAGAGTGAGAAGAGAGCAGAGAGGAGCTGTCTGATTCCTCTGAAGCTTCAATGCTCTGAGCTCTTAGTGTGAGACTCTCCACACTCTTTGTGTCATTAAACAACATTAGTGTTGAATCAGCTTCACCCTCAGCCTGCGTGACCTTTACTGCAGTCAGTGAAGCGTCACCCTGGTAAAAGTATAAATAACACCCTGAAAGTACTCTAGTGCAAGTAACAGTAGAAATAATACAATATAAAAGTACTGTATTACGAGTAGAAGTAGAAATAACACAATGTAAGAAATACTTCAATACAAGTTCAAATAACACTGTAAAAGTACAGTAGTACAAGTCAAAGTAGAATTGCGACAATATAAAAATACTCCAGTACAAGTTAAAATACAAATATCACACCGTTAATACAGTCCAGTATAAGTAAAAGCATATGTACCACACAGTAAAGGTTCTTTAGTAAAAGTGAAACTATGTATTTAATATATATGGTTTATGGTATAGTAAAACTTTAGGTTTGATATCTATAGTTTTACTATATTTGATATATATAGTTTTTCTTTACTAGCCGTTCACAAGAGGGTAATTGGACCAATTTATGTTAAGTTAAAAGTACAATATTCCACCTCAGGTCAAAAAGTGATAATGCAAATACCAATGTTAAGATCTTAGTTCTGTTGATATTCAATACACTGTGTTTCAATGAGAGGTTTTGTTTTTCATGTCCAGTGTTATTCTTGTCTTGAAAAGCATCTGAAAAATCTTTGAAGTCATGTGACGTGAAATGTTTACAGTACAGTCGAAGTAAATGAATGGAGTTCCATGTGTCAGCTGACTTCTGTTTACTAGTGAAAACACTCTGAGATACGTCACTGTCTCTGAATCAGTCAGCCAGTACTTTGGACTATACGAAATATACATTATACAATAAATAAATCTTAAAAAGCCCAGTGTTAACAAGGTCATCCTCATGTGTTTCTCTACGTGTCCACAGGGGCTCTGCCATCGCCAAGATCGTGGGCGCCAACGCAGCCCAGTATGACCAGTTTGACACCACAGTGAACATGTGGGTGTTCGAGGAGACGGTGAACGGCCGTAAACTCACAGAAATCATCAACACAGACCACGAGAATGTGAAGTACCTGCCGGGTCACAAGCTGCCCCCCAACGTGGTACGACCAGGACACGATCCTGAGATGAAGGAGATAGGAGGAGAAGATTTCAGAAACAAACAGTTTGCACTTTCCCCTGAGTGACGTCTCGATTCCTCTCTTCCTCAGCTGGGTGTTCCAGAACTGGTGGATTCGGTGAAAGGAGCCGACATCCTGATCTTCGTGGTCCCTCACCAGTTCATCGTGAGAGTGTGTGACACCATCAAAGATCACATCAAGAAGGACGCTGTGGGAATGTCTCTCATCAAGGTAACGTCCACACAGAGGTCTGTAAGATCTGCAGTGTGTTTCCTCTCAGGTTGTCTCACGTGGGTTTTGTGTTGGTCTGTCTCGTGCAGGGCATCGATGCGAGTCCGGAGGGTCTGAAGCTGATCTCAGAGGTGATCCGAGGGAAGCTGGGCATCACCATGGCCGTCCTCATGGGAGCAAACATCGCCAACGAGGTCGCTGAGGAGAAGTTCTGTGAAACAACCATCGGTAGGAGTTTAATACTCGATGAAGCATGTGGGGGGGAAGATGGCAGAAACTCAATCTGAAGTGTTCATTGGTTCAAAGTTTCAACAAGCCATTCTACTTTGTCTTCTCATGACTTTGACTGGATTTTATTTGTCTTTATTTACTTTATTTGTCTTTTGCTTCCTCATATTTTTGGTATGTTGGAATAGTTTTTGTAGTACAGTATAGTTTAAGGTTTTTTGTTCAGCCATTTTATTGTATTATTTCTACTTGGTCTTCTATATTCCTTTTCGGAACATAGGCCATTGATGAATTGTTTCCACCCTCGTCTGTCTTGAGTTATCCTCTCCAGCTGTTTTATGTACATTATAGTATATATTTGAAATAATTGCATTATAGAAACTGATCATACATTTTTACTGACAGGGTGTAAAGACAAAATGTATGGGTCCATGCTGAAGGAGCTGATGCAGACCACCAACTTCCGTGTGACCGTGGTGGAGGAGTCGGATGTCGTGGAGATCTGTGGAGCTCTGAAGGTCGACGTTCTCCTCTAATCTAATCTGATATTCAAAACCATAAGAGAGCCAGCAGACATTTTAATCTATGTCTGTGCTTTAAAATACACAAGGAAACATGCATGAAAAGATGTGCTGGTGGAAAAGATGCTCCAGATGCATATTTATGAAATTATGTTTTTGTGTCTACTGCACGTTCACTTTAAATTCAGGTGAAGCCTCCATGTCTCTGATTCTTCAGACGTGTTTACATGATGGTTAATTTATATCTTTTCCACTGAGAACTTTAAAATGACAGGTTTAAGAAGCTCAAGCAATAATTGTTCCAAACATTGGATTGTACATTAGATTTTGATCGTTTGGGTATTTCTTTATATTGAAATATTATTCAACAGGATCTATATTTATTAAAACCAGCAAAGAGATAGCTCCAGTCTTTAGTGGCCATGTAGAGCGTAGTACTCATACGTATTAGTACAAAGAGGCCTCACAGTAACATGTCCTCTGTCTTCCTCGTTGTAGAACATCGTGGCGGTCGGAGCAGGTTTCTGTGACGGTCTGGGCTTCGGGGACAACACCAAGGCGGCGGTGATTCGTCTCGGCCTGATGGAGATGATCGCCTTTGCTAAGTTCTTCTGCACGGCCTGCCCCGTCTCCCCCGCCACCTTCCTGGAGAGCTGCGGCATCGCTGACCTCATCACCACCTGCTACGGGGGTCGCAACCGCAAGATCGGGGAGGCCTTCGCCAGGACAGGAAAAGTAGGAGGGAAAACCTTTTCTCCCCACGTGTGTTTGAGTGTGTTCATCTTGATCTGTGATAATAACGTGAAGCCAATCATCTCTGTGTTCAGAGCATCGAGCAGCTGGAGAACGAGCTGCTGAACGGACAGAAGCTTCAAGGTCCAGCTACTGCCATGGAGGTCCACGAAATCCTGAAACAGAAAAACATGGTGGACAAGTACGTTTGTCTCATATGTGATCGCAGGATGATTGATGAGAAGCACATGACGCTTATTTCACAAATCATAAATTGTTGTTTTTGCACTTTGGTTTTTGCATTAATCAAACGAATAAGATGCACAGTTTTATTCATTTATTTACAAATGAGTTAATTTAATGCTAAGCTAAGCTAATTCGTAGTCGGTGTGAAAGTGGTTTGAATCTAAAGCTTCATTGCCCCGAAATGTTCCCCAGCTCCTCCTCAGTCCTTCTAACATCCTTCTCTGGTCTCTCCAGGTTTCCTCTGTTCGCCGCTGTTTATCAGATCTGCTTCAACGGCCACCCCGTCGCTGAGTTCATCCAGTGTTTGCAGAACCACCCAGAGCACAAGTGAGGAACCGACGCTCTGGGGAAAAGGACTTTTGCACTAGAAAACCAAAAAGTTTATACGAAGGAGACGTCAGCTGAAGAATGTGCCTCATCCGGACGACTCCAACAGAGAAAAGAAAGAAACCTGTCCTCCCTCTGCCTGAGCTGCTGTGTCCACCTGCTGTAACTTAACCATTCATAAGTGTACGTGTCGTCAATCTACCAGGTCTTAAAAGTGTGAAGAATTTGAGTTAAATACACGTTACCCTGACCTGGATGTTTGGAAATGTTACGTCATGTCTTTGGTGTCAAGTGACTTTTCACCGTGTTCAACAAAGCACTGAACACAACCCCCCCCCCCCTTGTACCGAGATGTAACCGATAACTGAACAAAGTTTATTTTTGGAATAAATGATTGTTTATGGTGTGTCTTCCGAGTTGTGTCTCTGACTGGCTGGTGTGTGTCTTCAGGAGTCACCCAGAGAGCGTCTCTGCAGCAGCAGCTTCACTGTAACCCGACCTGAGCTCAGCCTCACTGCCACTCTAACCGCTTCACCTTTACCATTTTCTACCGTGTTACTTCAACCTTTCTCTGAGCACATGTCCTGCTTCAGTGTCAGGCCTCGGAACTGATGGTCGTTTGCTCAGCAAGATTAAATAACGATGTGTCTGTGTTTTTCAACACAGTTTCTTATATTCTCTATATTCACTTAAAAACATCTCTGGGGATTTCTGTTAAAATGCACGAAGGCCGGTGTGTTTTCATCAACAGCCATCTGTGCCTCAGCATATGCCGACGTGTTTGAAGGCCGCTCAGTCCCTGTAAGGCAGAATGCATGAGTTTCAGCTGAAGGCCTCGTGAAACACTGTGGAAGTACAAATACTACAAAGGCTTTATCCAAAGCGGCTTACAATAATTGAATTCAACCATGAGGGTACAGACCCAGAACAACAAGAATCAAGAAACTAGAATTTCTTCCAAAAAAGCAAAACTACAAAGTGCGATAAGTAAGTGCCGTTTAAGTGATACTAAATTGTTAGTTTCAAAATTGTATTCAAGATCTCTCTCTCTCTATATATATATATAAAACACAAGGAATCCTCTCCATGCCCGTCCTCTGTTCCCACTCATATCTTCACTTTTATGTGTTCATCAGCCCATTTGCTCTGAAGTGTGGTGTGGACCTTGACCTTGTATCATTTGCCGCCTGTTCAATTCTCGATTCCCTCGCTGGAAATCCCTCGCATAGTTAATGAGTCAACTGCCCGGTGAGATTTCTAATAATAACGTGCTCCAGAGAAGCAAATGTCCATCTATTATTAGACGGGCGGACACCACTGCAGCTGCCTCATCCCCTGCAACACCAGTGGAGGGATGCCTCTTATCGAAACACTAAACTATTGTGGGGCCACTCGGATTTCAAATTGAACACATTTTAAAGGGGTTCAGTTTCCAAACCTCTGAGCTGGCCTGAAGTGGCCTCAGCCTTCTTGACCTCATGGTTCAGTATGTTTGAGCTGTTGCAGAATATTCCTTGACAGATTTTAGTTGTAATACCCCATCTGGCCGCTAGAGAGTGCCACCTCCTCAGACACGAGCCCATCACTTATCATCC